>NC_083367.1:14725000-15363125 GCF_030254825.1 Meriones unguiculatus | reverse complement strand
TGATTTTGCCACGCAGCTGTCCTCAGCGCCTTTGTATTTTCCCTTCAAACATACCTTTGCCCCCTACCTATATTAAATTTGAACGAAGGCTCTGGTGTGTCTTCTAGAATTGCTAACTGGTTAAAATCATTTTCCTTGTGTAGCCAGGCTAAATTTAAAGTGTTTATAGTAACTGTAGTCATTTTCTATCACATCAAGGGCTCTTCCTGTTAAACCAACCAGTGTTCAAAACTTACATATTCACTTGTAGCTGTTAAAACACAAAGACATGGAATATGAAATTTGGCTCTTCTTTTTATGTGACTCATGTTGTGTTAGGGTCTATACTGGAATCTGTCCTTCGGATATGCCTCCACTTCCTACTAAATTTTGAAGAGAGCCGCTAGATTCTGATCAGGAAAAGTACACAAATTATGTCTGAATCATAGCATTTCCACTATCCTGTTAAGATAACTAGCTTTAAACTTGCAGGGTGAAAACCTTGAAGATGATATAAGGTCACTCTTTCAGCTTCCATTCCCAGGCAATGTGAGGTATAGAACCATTTATTTTTTGTGGGCTGTCCTGGGCTTGAGTTTTACTGATTTTTTTTAGAAACGTACTTGGAAAATTACATCCTTCTCCAGGCATAAGCCACATTCCTATGACTAAACAAGCTTCATACTTCAATCAAGTCACTTCCTTTCTTTTTATTCTATTTTGATAGGAAAGACCAGTCAGGTTTTGATAAGAGTAGATGTCCTTTTAGGAAGTTTACTAGCTTTTCTCTCATCCCCATTTTACTACTTAGCTTCCTTTTTCTGTTTGGGCATTTTTGTGTTTGTTTGATTGTTTGTTTGTTTTGTGGAACAGGGTTTCTCTGTGTAGCCTTGACTTTCCTGGACTAGATTTCTAGACCAGGCTGGCCTCAAACTCACAGAGATCTGCCTGCTTTTTGCTTCCTTAGTGCTGGAATTACAGGCATGCTCCACCATACCCATCATGCTTAGCTTCTTATCTGATTTAGCAGGATATATAATGCCATGAAATGATGATTTAAGAATGTCATATAAAAATATGTAGCAAAGATTAAAAACCTTGTATCACAACAAAGTTCTTTTTTTTCTTAATGGATAGGTTTGTGTTCTTGTTCTCAGTAATAAAAAAAGCCTGTGATATATTTCTAAAACCAAATAAGGCATCACCGGGAGTCTCAAATCGGAACTGTAATACAAAGACTATTTGCTACAGTAGCAAATGTACAGATTGTTTAAGATATGTCTGTAATTCATAATTTTCAAAATAATAACACTGTATCAGATTTACTTTTTATAGGAGAATAACTGAAATTACTGTGAAAAGTATAAAGCCTCAATTAAAATGGAAAAACATTCTTATTAAACAAACAGAAGGGAGTCAAGGAGAGGCCTCTTGAATACTAAAGCACAAACGATACCAGTGGCCGAAATTAACACTAACAGCTTCTTGAACAGCTGTTATGGAAACTTAAAACTGCAGAAGCTTCCTAAAATATATACATACATGAAAGGAATTGACATGGAGTACATGCAATGTGGATGACAAAGCCTCAACTTGGAAAGCAAGTAAAACCTCCAGTGACAGGAATGGGCTTCATTTTGTTGAGTCATTGCCCAAAAAGATCCCATGAAACACACAGACATCACTAGACATCATCAGGGCTATTTGTTGTTCTCCGCAACTTGATGGTAAGGCTCTATTATTGAGGACAACACTTATGTATGCCATTGAACATGATGAAATTGTTCTGATGCCTGGCTAGAAACTTCGCCCTTACGGACTACCATTTATGGTACTGAAAGTTATTTTACATGCTACAGGAAGAGGAAACTATCAATCAGTTTTACCCAGTTACAAACCTGTGACTTACCTGTAAAGTATACTGGTACAATAGTGGTAGAAAAGTTAGGGGAATAACCAACTACTTTTTTGTAATATTTTATTTAAATATTTTTTATTAATTGCAGTTTATTCACTCTGCACCCCACCTGTAGCTCCCTCCTTCTTCCCCTCCCCATGCTACCCCCTTCCTCTTCTCCACTCATACCCCTCCCCAAGTCCACTGATAGGGGAGGTCTGCCTCCTTTTCCCTCTAATCCTAGTCTATCAGGTCTCATCAGTAGTGGCTACATTGTCTTCCTCTATGGCCTGGCAAGGCTGCTCCCCCTTCAGGGGGAGTTGATTAAAGAGCTAGCCAATCAGTTCCTGTCAGAGACAGTCCCTGTCCCCATTACTAGGGAACCTACTTGGATATTGAGCTGCCAACCACTTATTTTAAAACAGGATTTAAGGCACACAACATGAGATGAAAGTCACCTGGACCTGACATTATTAAAGTGAACAAGAACTTGAGAAGAGATAGTAGGTCATAGGCCTAGGGGAAATCCAAACACAATTATTCAGTAAAGGAACATAATAATAAAAAGACTTTTAATAATATCTTGCTAGATGCATAGATTAATGCATCATCTTTAAGCACTAATTAGAGAAACTTCTTGCAGTAGACAGGAGACCAAAACCTGGAAAATGTGCAAAGACACTGTGAGACTTTGGAGTACTTGCTCTTCAGCAAACCCCTTCTCTAGAAGCTCTGAGATTTGTGCCAAAGAGGAGGTGGAAAGATTTCCAGAGCCAGAGACGGTGGGCTGACACCAGGGAAACCTTGTCTTCTAGACATAATAGGACTTTATGCACGTATGAACTCGCTAAACCTGTGAGCACCTGCACAAGACCTGGTCCACGCCAGGCAAAACCCCAGTACTGAAAAGGGGAAGTTGGAAGAATGTGTGTGTGCGTGGGTGAATGTGTGCGTGGGTGCAGGTATGTGGTGATGTTGATGCTGGTGGTGTTTGTGGTGGTTAGTATTAAGGTTTTAAGTCATAGAGAATTGCAATATCAAGTAAGAACAAGAATGTTTTATGATTTGAATCACAGAGGAATTTTTTCAATAGCCAAGTATGTCTATTCATTACTTCCAAAAAAAAATATCAGCATTAAGGAAAAAGGATCAGTGTGAAAAAAAATTATAAGCCATGAGAAAATGAAAGGATTATCATCCTTGAAATAAAGTTTATCTTCAGATGCTCAGGTACATAAAATGACTTTTGCAAGAAGAAAGATGAATATGGTAAAGATTGCTGTGTGCTAAGCAGTGGCCATCATTCAGTGCTGTGTTTTCCTCCCCTTAGATAATATCTTTGAGATAACTAATTTTGTCTCCCAGCCCAGTCTCTACAATCTTTTAGATAAACACATGATTTCCTTTTGAGTTAAATATATTTCCCCCTTAAGTTCAAGAGAATTAGCAAATATTCAGTGCACATTTCTATCTTATCTGAACACCATCAAATATCCTGGGCTCAGAAAAATTAAGGATTATTGATTATGGAGTCTTTTGACCCGTGTTTATCTGATTTGGGGTCATGCGATAGCTCACTCTGGCAGTTTCTCATTTATTCAGTGGGAGTTTTCTTTAAAATCAATAATGCCAAGAACAGAACAAAAATGAATAAAATACGAGTGGCAACCTGCAAAGCAAAGCTGATCTAAATTAGAGTAGCATAAGACAATGTAATTGTATTACAATTATTTTAAATTTTATTTTATGAAGCTTTGTGCAAGTCTATTAAAATGTCAATATTTACATCATAATTGTATGAGTCTGTAAAGTCATAAAATTTAATGCACCCTGAAACTTTAGGAAATGTTTTACTTGTAGTGAATACGTCACTGTTATAATTGCCTTCCGTGTAGATCACTTTATATGTTGATTCCTTCCACTAAAGACGTTTCCGCATACCACCATATTACCTCCTGGATTACATTCAGTGACCCATCCCCCAAAGAACCCACAAACACTAAGCTAGCCGTTTCTTACACTGTTGTCGGCTCCATGCTTTCATCACTTGGTAGGACTTGGTAATATTGTGTTAGTTTTGAAGGTAAGGTGACATTAACAGAAGATCTTCCAGAAGTTTCAGTATTAACTGTACATAGTAGTCTGTAATATTTACCATGATCATTATTTTTAATGTTTAAAATTATATTCTTGATGGATAAATTTTTGTAGTGAACACAATGATGTTTTTAATATATACTCATATGTAGGGCTAAATCATACTGATAACTTAATGCATAACCTTATCACTCTATCATTTTTATAACATAATATTGCTTTTAGAAAGTTTTAAGAATATCTTGTTTTTAATTATATCCATCACATTGTGAGTCTCTAAATTTATTACTGCTGCCTAACAAATTTGTGACTTTTGACAAAAGTCTTCTGATTCCACCACTACCTTTATTGCTCCATCCCATAATCATATAGCTGGAGTTTCAGGGCAAAAGCCCTGGCTGTGGAAACCCCAAAAGACAAGGCTCAACATCATCCACACACAGCAATTAAACAGTAATGAAAAGCACAGAAAGAAGGTTTACTATGTATGATTGGGAAGAGAAAGCGATAAGGAGGCTCAGTGACCCAGTTTTCATTGGGGTCCTGATATGTGCTTTAGAGTTGAAGGAGGAATAATCATAGATTATTATTATTATCAGCATACTTATTAATTTTATCTAATCATCACTTTAACTAAATCATCATTATGTAGTCCTGGTGTTTGGGAGTGGAACACTGTCCTCCATGCATAAAAGGTGTCAAAATCTTCAACTTAATAGCTGTGACTATTCAGTAGAGATGTCAGAGTCTGGACTGTTGGCATTCCCTCACAAAGGGAGTGAGAAAGGTCATTAAATGCACACTGACATGTTGATCACTCCTTCTTCTACTTCCCTGCCACTTGTATGTAATTCTGCCACAGCTGCACACGATCTCTCAAGAGGTGCTGTAACAAGAAGAAGTTAGAAATTTACTGAAAGGGCAATGCCATCTAGGCAGCTGTGAGGAAGTCTTCATAGATGCTACAGTGACTCTTTTCACTGATGTGGCTGATTTGTGATCACTTATATTGCTGTACATAGCCTACTAAATTCATTTGTTTACTAAGGTAGACTTTATGGAATTCTTTGGTTTGAGCAACACCTGAGCAAGGTGTGGTCTGATTGATCACATGTCAGTTATCAATTTTCAAAGTGACTGAAAGGCATCCTTATTGATTTGGGAGATGGGCTGGTTCTCAGGATATGCATACTTAAATTCCACAGCCCAGCCTTGCTCTCACGGATAGTTACTGTCAGCTGTGGATGGTCTGTCCTGAGAACTCCACTGTTTAGTGCCTCCAGGGTGATTGCAGGTTTAGAACTGGAAACTTCTTAGAGGTCTGGAAAAGAACATTGTAAAAAGCTCTACAATGTCTCAGTTACTGTTAGTTTCAAGTCCTCATCCTTAATGAAGAATAACAGGTTTCTAGTCCTAGTCCACTGGATTCTAGAGTTATTATCATGCCCTCATGCAGAGATAGTCCAAAGAAATGGAGACATGAAGATTGAAGCACAGATGATCCTACTGGTCCCAGATGAGGAGTAAGTGCTTTTTAGCAAGCAGTATAGTACCTAGCACTCTAACTACCATTCTACCCTTTATTTCTCAGTACACATACTCTTCTGTTTGAAAATCAACAGGATTTGCCATGGTGACAAATTCGGTCCTCCTGCTTTGCCACACAACATTCTGAAGGGCATTGGATAGGAAAAAAAAATAATTGAGAACATAAACTCAATTTAATACTTATACATAAACTAGTGAAAGGGGAGTAATCCTAAAAGAAATTGGGATGTATCTTACCTGCACTACAATCATCTATTATGAATTAATCTAAAATTCTCCTGGGAGTTTTCTTAAGTGGCAGATAAGTACATGCTTTAATTAATTGGATGTCATCTTAAAAGAATATACTATTAGGAGTGGGATTATTTTGAAATTGGGTAAATTATTTTAATGAGAGATCAGTATACATATTTTATTATCCACAAATGTTTTTTAAACTTACTTATTTATTCACTGTACATCCCTATCACAGCCCCCTCTCTTCTCTCCTCTCTGTTCACCTTCCCAGCCTCTTTTCTTTTTCCCCTTCTTCTCAGAAAAAGGAGGCCCCCAACAACCCACTCCGTACATCAAGTCGCATCAGAACTGAGGGCATTTTCTTTCCGTGAGGCCCAACAAGACAGCCCAGCTAGGGGAAAGTGATCCAAAAGCAGACAACACAGTCCATGTCAGAGACATCCCCCACTCTAATTGCTAGGAGCCCCTCATGAAGACCGAGCTGCCCATCAGCTACATATGTGTAGGGGACCTAGCTCTAGTCCATGCATGCTCTTTGACTGGTGCTTCAGTCTCTGTAAGCCCCCATGGTCCTCAGTGAGCTGACTCTGTTGGTCTTCTTGTAGAGTGCTTGTTCCCTCTGAGTCTGTCTCTCCTTCCCCTAACTCTTCCACAAGACACCCTACACTCTGATTAATATTTGGCTGTGAATCTCTGTATCTGTTTAGATCCTCCGCAGAGTGGAGCCTCTCAGAGGACAGTTATGTTAGGCTCCTGTCTGTAAGCATTTCAGAGTATTATTAGATGAATGATGCATGACCCTTTAAAATCACACAAGGCAAATGAAACTGATTGGAACTATTTCTTACTGTTATTTTGATGTATATGATTTTTTAAAATATAACAGTATTAGTTACATAGGGGGATTTAATTCTTACACCGGGAAATTACTTCTGTTTTGGGAAGGTTTTAGAGCCACTACAAGCCATTAGAAAAAGTTCAAAAGGAACAAATGGCACTTTCCACTTGGTCCAATGCATGACTAGGTTGTTTATGTTTTGTTAGCCTGCATGAGCTGTTTGCTTATATATTCTCAGTCCTAAATTATGGATGAACTAAAAATTATTTTTTTATAATTAATACTGGTTAAAATTTATAAAAAAGAAACTTTCTTCTCTACCACTGACCATACTTTGGAAAAGGTAACCCTTTGTTTCAGTTAAATACTTTTAGTATTTGTGTAAAATTGAAAGCCTTGGATTAAGTGGTGAATAAATATTTTGATGCATACCCTTTAAAATAATGTAAACTTAGTAGAACATAAAGAAAGTTTAGAGAGCTCAAAGTTGTCATGGTCATGAGAAAGTTTTGAGGTGGTAAAAGAGCAGCACAGAAATGGACACTAGCAAACTGCCTCTATTTTGAGTGGCATAAATATATTCAACATAGACTTTTCCTTTTCATTGTCTTCTTAATTATACCTACTCTATTCCTACCTGAGGGCTAGTGGCAGCATCCTTCAACCTTTCCTCATTGTACTGGCCTAAGAACTGTTGTCTTCCTTGTGTGAGGAATGCTGACAGTTCTAGGGCCTTTTCTCTGTAGTGATTACCCTTGGATATATACATGATTTTCATCTTTCTTTAAGACCCCTTCCTTCTTCTCTTCCAGTGTTTTCTACCATCCTTTGTATTTGAATCATACATATTTACAGTTCTTTTTTTTTTTTTGGAACTGCCTTTATTTATTTTTTTAATTTATTTTTTTGTGTGTTTTATTTATTTTTTTATTTTATTATTATTTTTTTTATCAGTTACATTTTATTAACTCTGTATCCCAGCCGTGTCCCGATCCCTCATTCCCTCCCAGTCCCTCCCTCCCTCCCTCATCTCCACCATGCCCCTTTCCAAGTCCACTGATGGGGGGACCTCCTCCCCATTTATCTGATCCTGTTTTATCAGGTATCTTCAGGACTGGCTGCAAAGCCCTCCTCTGTGGTCTAACAGGACTGCTCCTCCCTTCGGGAGTGGGGAGACCAAAGAGCCAGTCATTGAGTTCCTGTTAGAAATAGTCCTTGTTCCCCTCACTTTGGGAAACCAATTGGTTACTGAGCTACCACAGGCTACATCTGAGTGGAGGTTCTAGGTTATATCCATACATGGTCCTTGGTTGAATGTCAGTCTCAGAAAAGACCCTGTGCCCAGATATATTTGGTCCTTGTGGAGCTCCTATCCTTTCCCCATCAGACTAACTCCCCTTGTTTCTTATGATTCCCTGTACTCTGCCAAAGGTTTGGTCATGAGTCTTTGCTTTGAAAACACTGCTAGTTAGAGTCTTTCAGATGTGCTCAGTAGACTCCTGTCATACTAGTTACAGTTTATTAACTTTGTATTCCAGTTGTATCCCCCTCCCTCATTCACTCCCAATCCCACCCTCCCTTTCTCATCTCCTCCCTGCCCCTTTCCAAGTCCACTGATTGGGGAGGACCTCCTCCCCTTTCATCTGACCCTGGTTTATCAGGTATCTTTATGACTGGCTGCAAAGTCCTCCTCTGTGGCCTAGCAGATCTGCTCCTTCCTTGGCATATTTACATTTCTTAGCAGTAGTAATTTACTGAATATTGAATATGGCATGGTTCTTTCTACTGACAAGTGACTTTTGTCTTCTCTTATTATCTTGGTACAATTTGCAAATACAATTTATCCAGTGAAACTAAAACTAGCCAGTTGTTCCATATCTTTGCTATAGGAAGCTCCTATCTACTATCAGTGTAGACTTACCTCAAAGGTATCACTGAGGTGACAAAAATATATATATTCATTTCTGATATTTTTATGAACTAACAAGATTCTGGAAGAAAAGAGTGAGCTTTCTGTAAAGAGAATCATGCCATATATTAAACTCTGGCACAAATATTCTTCTGCACTCTGGGAGAGTTATTGCTGGATTAAGTTTGGGAGATTAAAAGACAGTTTTCCACCTTTATTCACAATGAGCATTTAAAATCATCCATGCCTTTCGGTGGGGAGTCTGCTCCTTGTGTCTTGAGTCACAAGTCATCCTCAAGCCTCTCCATTTCCTTTTGCTCTGTTTGTTCACCTAACACTCTAAACTGCAGAGAGAAATTGTATCTACAGACTGGTCTTTCCCTATCTGGGCTAAGAGATGGTGTACTTTATTATCAGCATCATTTCTACTTTAGGTAGGGTAGTTTATAAACATCAGCTTGTGGTACATAAACTATTTTTAAATCATTGAAGATCAAGAATATGTCACTAGCAGGCTATTAAGGGCCTCTTTCTCATAGACTATGCTTTCTTTCTGTGTTTTCACACCGTGGAAGCAAAAAGAATTCCTTGGCTCACTTTTATAAGAATGCTAACCTCATTCATAAATTGAGGTCCCTGATGACCTTCCAAGAGCACCACTTCAGATTACCACCACATTGGAAAAAGTTTCAAAGTATGCATCTGGGACAGCACAGTATTTGAATCACAGTAAGGCTGTTGTCTCTAAGAAGTAAGTGAGGGAATTAGTCTTCCTCTAATGCTTTTCTCAGTGAGGACAGCTCCATGCCTTGGACTCACCCATGTGACCAGCATGTCATGATTGCCAGTCATGCTGCCTATCATACTAATTGTCTCATGGTCATAATTCCCATAAAAATAGCAGAGCTTCTCAATATCTGTGATTGTAGATACTATGGTTGGAACTGATAATCACTGATGAACTTGGATCAACAGGTTATTTGAAATGGTCATGGTATGTGCACCATGTATTTCAGCTCTGTACTCAGCACCAAAGATTAAAAATTAAGTAAGACAGTGACCAAGTCAAATATTGCCTCTAATCTCACTGAATGCACATTCTAAGAGAAAGGCAGGCAATAAATGGGCTAATGACAGAAAGATAAACTATTAATTGTAGTTAACACAAAAAGAGAGAACAACAACACTGGGTTTAGAGATATAAAATAATGTTATGGTCAGGGATGTCAGATAAAGTCAAACTTAAGTGGGTACTAAAAGGAAGTGAAAATCTGGGAAGAGGTAGAGGATCAAGACTAACAATTCTGAGGAAAGAAAGTTCTTCTCACTTATTCAAAATGGATGCTTCTCTTATAGGAATAGCTGGTATCTGCATTGTCAAGAATATTAGTCTGGGGGAGGGGCAAGATGGCGGCGCCTGGAGTACTCTCATTCTGAGCAGCAGCAGCAGGATCAGCACAGTGACCAGTAATCAGAACTCGCGGCCATAAAACACAGTCATTGTGTTTCCCAGGTGAGAAGATACGCCACAGTGGGGGATTCAATCAGCTTTTAACTCACCCAGCTAAACCTCTGAAGAGATCCCGGTTCCACCAGACACTTGGCTGCCAGCCGCCAGCCCCAGCCCCAGCCAAGAGCCACAAGCCAGTGTCTCTGGTCACAGTCCCAGACTGAACCGTGCGCACCACACTATCAGAGACTGGAATTTTCAGTTGAGAGATAACCCCAGGGTACAGGAAACGATTGGAACCGGCCTTAGGTCACCCAGACATCCCCTGGAAAAGACTCAGGTTCCACGGGCACCCCAGGAGCGAGCCCGGAGCCAGAGCCCAAGACCCAGGCTCCAGCACCACAGAACTCTGCCTGCCTGCACGCCTGATTCGCCGCCTGAGATAGAACTGTGGGTACTGGGGCACCAGCGAATGAGTTTCACTGTCCTGTGCAAACACACAGGGAGGGAAACGGCTGGTCTGATCTCAGAGCACTCAGCCGACACCCCCAGCCTGAAAAAGTCCCTGGAAAATTACCCAGCTTAGGGAGGCACCCAGGCTCCCAAAGGCTACAAAAGCAGACACAGGCAGCTTCTGCGCACCAGACAGCTGGTGGAGACTGAGCCGCCATCTCTCAGCTGTGCTCCAGGCACAGGCAGTTTCTGCGGCCAGCCAGCTGGCGGACACTGAGCAGTGTGCACCAGGGCAAAAAAAGACACTGGGAGTCCCTGTCTCCAGAGAATCCACAGGGAAGGAAGGAAACTGTACTGACTTAAATCACCCAATCCTTCCCTAGAAAAAGTCTAGCAGACCAGTGGGGCCGAGGTACGATCACTCAGCTGTGCTCCAGACACAGGCACAAACAGTTGGTGCACGCCTGATGTCCAACTGGGTCACAGCAGCTGATCATTAAATTTACAACAAGAAACTCAGAAACAGGGCAGCTGCCCTCAGGACTTCCCTGAGTGAGAGGAGAATCCTCTCGACTAACAAAGACCACAGTTACCACTCAGGTCTATATCCCTGAGGTGAGCAACTCCTGAAAAAACACCAGCCATCCAGGGACTATACACAAAAAGCTGAGAAGACATCCTTCAGGAAAAACCAGCTTTCTGCGAAGGGGATTCTCTCCACCACAGGATCCCCAGGTAACACCAGAAAATAACCCCAAACACCTAATATAGCACAATGGGTAGAGGGCAGCGTAAAAGCTCAAGCAACAAAAGACAGAGCAATATGGCATCTCCAGAACCCAGTTACCCAGGGGCAAGTAGCCCTGGACACCCTAGCATAACTGAAATCCAAGAAGATGACCTAACAACTATGCTCATGAAGATGATAACAGAGGAAACAAATAAGATTCGTAAAGACATAGAGGAAGATAAATTCAAACACAATATTGCCATCCGTAAAGAAATAGAGGAAGCTGCAGCCAAACAGTTTATGGCCTTTAGAAAGGAAATGCTTAAAGCAATGAATGAAATAAAAGAAACAGAGTTGAAGGAACTAAAAGAAAAACAGGAAAGTACAATCAGACAGGTGAAGGAAGTAAACTAAACAACTCAAGACCTGAAGATAGAATTGGAAAAATTAAAGAAAACACAAATGGAAGAAATAATGGAAAGGAAGAATCTAGGGAAGAAAACAGGAACTACAGAGGTAAGCATAACCAACAGACTGCAAGAGATGGAAGAAAGAATCTCAGGTGTAGAAGATACAATGGAAGAAATCGATGTATCTGTCAAAGAAAATGTTAAATCCGAAAAATTCCTGACACAGACTATCCAAGAAATGCAAGACAATATGAAAAGACAAAACCTAAGAATAATAGGTATAAAGGAAAAAGAAGACGCCCTTCTCCAAGGCCCAGAAAATATTTTCAACAAAATCATTGAAGAAAATTTCCCCAAGCTAAAGGAGAGGCCAATTAGAATACATGAGGCCTACAGAACACCCAACAAATTTGACCAGAAAAGAAAATCCTCCCAAAACATAATAATCAAAACAGTAAGTATACAGAACAAAGAAAAAATACTAAAAGCTGCAAGAGAAAAAGGCCAAGTAACATATAATGGCAAACCCACTAGAATCACAACTGACTTTTCAACAGAGACTATGAAAGCCAGAAGGGCCTGGACAGATATCATGCAGACCCTAAGAGAACACAGATGTCAGCCCAGGCTACTATACCCCACAAAACTCTCAGTCCTCATAGACAGAGAAAACAAGATATTCAATGACAAAAACAAATTTCAACAATACCTACAAACAAATACAGCATTACAGAAGAAACTAGAAGGGAAAAAACAACCCAGGAAAACTAGCTACATTCAAGAAAACACAGGAAATAAATAACCTCACTTCAGTAAAACAACAAGCAAGCAAGCACACAACCTGATGACCACAGCCAACATCAAAATCAAGGGATCTAACAGCCACTGGTCATTAATCTCTCTCAACATCAATGGACTCAACTCTCCAATAAAAAGACACAGATTAACAGAATGGATAGGTAAACTAAACCCAGCAATCTGTTGCATACAAGAAACACACCTAAGACACAAAGATAGACATTACCTGAGGGTAAAGGGTTGGAAGACGACTTTCCAAGCAGATGGACCCAAGAAGCAAGCAGGAGTAGCCATTCTAATATCTGATAAAATAGACTTTCAACCAAAATTAATAAAAAGAGATGGGGAAGGACATTTCATACTCATCAAGGGAAAATTCCACCAGGAACACATTACAATCATGAACATCTATGCCCCAAATACAAGGGCACCCACATTTGTGAAAGAAACATTGATAAAATTTAAAGCACATATAGATCCCCACACATTAATAGTGGGAGACTTCAACACCCCACTCTCAACAAAGGACAGGTCAACCAAACAGAAATTAAACAAAGAAACAATGTCTCTGACAGAGGTCATGAATCAAATGGACCTAACAGACATTTACAGAACTTTACACCCAAACACAAAAGAATTTACCTTCTTCTCAGCACCTCATGGAACCTTCTCCAAAATAGACCATATAGTGGGTCACAAAGCAAGCCTCAACAGATACAAGAAGATTGAAATAATCCCTTATATCTTGTCTGATCACCATGGAATAAAGCTGGACCTCAACAATAACAGAAATAGCAAAAAGACTACACACACATGGAAACTGAACAACTTGTTACTAAATGACAGCTGGGTCAGGGAAGAAATAAAGAAAGAAATTAAAGTCTTTCTAGAAATCAATGAAAATGAAGACACAACATACCCAAACTTGTGGGACACAATGAAAGCAGTGCTAAGAGGAAAGTTGATAGCACTAAGTGCCTTCAAGAAGAAATTCGCTACAGCTCATTCAAGCACCTTAATGGCTCACTTAAAAACCCTAGAAAAACAAGAAGCAGACACACCAAGAAGGAGTAGACAGCTGGAAATAATCAAACTCAGGGCTGAAATCAATCAATTGGAAACAAATAAAACATTTCAAAGAATCAATGAAACCAAGAGCTGGTTCTTTGAGAAAATCAACAAGATAGACAAACCCTTAGCCAAGCTAACTAAAAGGCAGAGAGACACCACCCAAATCAACAAAATCAGAAATGAAAAGGGGGACATAACTACAGACACTGAGGAAATCCAAACAATCAGTAGGACTTACTTCAAAAGTCTATATGCCACAAAATTTGAAAATCTAAATGAAATGGACAATTTTCTTGATCGATTTGAATTACCAAAGCTGAATCAGGACCAGGTAAATCAACTAAATAGACCTATATCCCCCAAAGAAATAGAAGCGGTCATCAAAAGTCTCCCATCCAAAAAAAGCCCAGGACCAGATGGCTTCAGTGCAGAATTCTACCAGACCTTCAAGGAAGAGCTAACACCAATTCTCTTCAAACTATTCCACAAAATAGAAACAGAAGGAACATTACCAAACTCATTCTATGAAGCCACAGTCACCTTGGTACCTAAACCTCACAAAGACTCAACAAAGAAAGAGAATTTCTGGCCAATCTCCCTTATGAACATTGATGCAAAAATACTTAATAAAATACTTGCAAACTGAATCCAAGAACACATCAAAGATATTATCCACTATGACCAAGTAGGCTTCATCCCAGGTATGCAGGGGTGGTTCAATATACGGAAATCCATCAATGTGATCCACCATATTAACAAACTGAAAGAAAAAAAACACATGATAATCTCCCTAGATGCTGAAAAAGCATTTGACAAAATCCAACATCCATTCATCTTTAAAGTATTGGAGAGATCAGGGATACAAGGCACATATCTAAACATAGTAAAGGCGATATACAGCAAACCTATAGCTAACATCAAACTGAACAGAGAGAAACTTAAAGCAATCCCACTAAAATCAGGGACAAGACAAGGCTACCCACTCTCTCCATATCTCTTCAACATAGTGCTGGAAGTCCTTGCTAGAGCAATAAGACAGTTGAAGGAGATCAAGGGGATACAAATTGGAAAGGAAGAAGTCAAATTATCACTATTTGCAGATGATATGATAGTATACGTGAGTGCCCCCAAAAACTCTACCAGGGAACTCCTGCAGCTGATAAACACCTTCAGCAAAATGGCCAGATACAAAATTAACTCAAAAAAATTAGTAGCCCTCCTGTATACAAAAGACAAAAGGGCTGAGAAAGAAATTAGGGAAACAACACCCTTCACAATAGCCACAAATGACATAAGGTACCTCGGAGTAACCCTAACCAAGGAAGTCAAAGACTTGTATGAAAAAAATTTCAAGTCTCTGAAGAAAGAATTAGAAGAAGATATGAGAAGATGGAAAGATCTCCCATGCTCATGGCTTGGCAAGATTAACATAGTAAAAATGGCCATCTTACCAAAAGCATTCTACAGATTCAATGCAATGCCCATCAAATTACCAACACAATTCCTTACAGACCTGGAAAGAAAAATTCTCAACGTCATATGGAATAACAAGAAACCCAGAATTGCTAAAACAATCCTCTACAATAAAAGATCTTCTGGAGGTATCTCCATCCCTGATCTTAAGCTGTACTATAGAGCAACAGTTTTAAAAACTGCATGGTACTGGCATAGAAACAGAATGGTGGATCAATGGAACCGTACAGAGGACCCAGAAATAAACCCACACACTTATGGACACCTGATCTTTGACAAAGACGCCAAAGCCATTCAACGGAAAAAAGATAGTATCTTCAACAAATGGTGCTGGTCCAACTGGATGTCTACATGTAGAAAGATGAAAATAGATCCATACTTATCACCCTGCACAAAACTGAAGTCCAAGTGGTTCAAAGACCTCAACATAAAACCAGACACATTAAATCGGCTTGAAAAAAAAGTGGGAAATACCCTAGAACTCATTGGTACAGGAGAAAACTTCCTGAAGAGAACACCAACAGCACAGGCTCTAAGAGCAACAATCAATAAATGGGACCTCATGAAACTGAAGAGCTTCTGCAAAGCAAAGGACACCGTCATCAAAACAAAGCGACCGCCTACAGATTGGGAAAGAATCTTCACCAACCCTTTATCTGACAGAGGACTCATATCCAGTATATATAAAGAACTAAAGAAGCTGAAAAGCAGCAAACCAAGTAATCCACTTAAAAAATGGGGAACAGAGCTAAACAGAGAATTCTCTGTAGAGGAATATCGAATGGCAGAGAAGCACTTAAAGAAATGCTCAACCTCACTAGCCATTAGGGAAATGCAAATCAAAACAACCCTGAGATTTCACCTTACACCCATGAGAATGGCCAAGATCAAGAACTCAAGTGACAACACATGCTGGAGAGGTTGTGGAGAAAGGGGAACCCTTCTCCACTGCTGGTGGGAATGTAAACTTGTACAACCACTCTGGAAATCAATCTGGCGCTTTCTCAGACAACTAGGAATAGCGCTTCCTCAAGATCCAGCCATACCACTCCTAGACATATATCCAAAAGAGGCTCAAGTACACAAAAAGGACATTTGCTCAACCATGTTTGTAGCAGCTTTATTTGTAATAGCCAGAAGCTGGAAACAACCCAGATGCCCCTCAACTGAAGAATGGATGCAGAAATTGTGGTACATCTACACAATGGAATATTACTCAGCAATGAAAAATATGGAAATCATGAAATTTGCAGGTAAATGGTGGGATCTGGAAAGGATCATATTGAGTGAGTTGTCCCAGAAGCAAAAAGACACACATGGCATATACTCACTCATATAGACATACAACATAGGACAAACCCACTAAAACCTGTGCATCTAAAGAAACTAAGCAAGAGAGAGGACCCTAACTAAAATGCCCAATCCCCATCCGGAAAGGCAAAGAGGATGGACATCAGAAGAAGAAGAAAACAGGAAACAATCTAGGAACCTACCACAGAGGGCCTCTGAAAGCCTCTGCCCTACAGACTATCAATGCAGATGCTGAGCCTGATGGGCAACTGTTGGGCAGAGTGAAGGGAATTTTATGTAAGAACTGGGACATAGTAAGAGCTGGAGAGGACAGGGTCTCCACAAGGAGAGCAACAGAACCAGAAAATTTGAACACAGGGCACTTCCCAGAGACTCATACACCAACCAAGGACTATTCATAGAGATAACCCAGAACCCCTGCACAGATGTAGCCCAGGGCAGTTCAGAGTCCAATTGGGTTACATAGTAATGTGAAGAGGGACTGCCTCTGACATAATCAGATTGGCCTGCTCTTTGATCACCTCCCTCTGGGGGGGAGCAGCCTTACCAGGCCATAGTAGAGGACAATGCAGCCACTTTTGATGTGAACTGATAGACTAAGATCAGAAAGGAGAGGAGAACCTCCCCTATAGTGGGCTTGGGGAGTGGCATGCATGCAGAGGGAGGAGGGAGGGTGGAATTGGGAGGGGAGGAGGGAGGAACTTATGGGGAGATGCAGAATGAATAAAGTGTAATTGATGAAAAATTTTAAAAAATTACTAAAATTAAAAATATAAGAACTAAAAAAAAAAAAAAAAAAAGAATATTAGTCTGGGGCAGGCCTATGTAGCCAAGGATGACATTATTCCAGGCTGTCACTAGAGGAGAGAGGGATTGCACTGGGCTCTGTTGAAACAAAAGATGAAAGCGGGTTGCTTTCTTGTGGTTAGTATACTCGTGAAAAAGTGCTGGCAGAAGTGTGGTGGGAGCCTGGTCCATGGCCTTTAAGCCCTCTCTGCTTACTAAGTAGCACTTATGAAAGTTAGACTTCAACTTTTCCACAGAGAACCGAGAAAAGCCCATTTTTCTTGATTAAATTTTGTATTATGGCTTTAAGATTATTGAGAAAGATATTGTGGGGTTGTGTACCAATTAACAAGCAAAGGTTAAGTCTCAACATGGCAAAAAGAATTGTCAATGGAAGTTGCTTTACAGACTTAAGATACTTTACAGAAAGGGCCATAGTTAGGGGTGAGACAAACTGTCTAAAAGAAGGGAAGAAAGAAAGATGGAGAAAAAAAGAAAAGAACAAACGAAGACATTACAAGACATTGAAAAACAGCTACGTGTGAGAGTACAATTAAGTAGTGAAGAAGAAAAGGAAAAGCCTGGGATGTGGATGTTATGGTGTCGAAAACCAGGAGCTAGCACCAAGATGTCTCATGGTAAAAATTTTACCTAGGGCCAGGCCAAACTCACAGTCCCCTTTGGTAAGAGAACGAAGTGGCTCAGACCAGAAACAGAAAGGCCTTTTTATGGCAAATGAGCAAGTAATTTAAAAACAGAATTTTACAGTTATTTTTATCATGGGAAAGGTACATTTATGAAATTTTGATTAGACATGTCCTGGGCTTATGATCAGACAGTTAAAAGCCCATTAACATACCACTTTATGGTCAATTCTCAGAACAGTGGAAACAATTTACAAAACACAATTCACAAGATTATTGGGGAAAAACAAATAAAATAAACCAACTGGACCTTTAGCTAAGGACATGATCAAAGTCTAAGATTGTTTAACTAGAAAGAAAATGGAGTCAGCTGCCCCTTAACAGGACAACACACTTGTTAGATACATTTTGTTATGGTATCCCAGGCACTAATGAAGCTCTTGCCCCTTCACTGTTAAAAATGGCAGACATGAAACCAAAGGCAGATGAATGTTTGGATTACCCTGAAGCAGTGTGGTGAAAGGCTCTGGGTATTTTAAAAGAAAGAAATGAGCAATTCTTAATTCAAAGCTATGAGTGAGGCCTTGGCAGGAACTATGAAAGCAAAGGGCATTGAATCTGAAGTCCATTTGCTTCATGGTTAACTTTCTCTAATTCCTGGCTTTACTAATCCAACTTCTTAATTTCAGACAAATATTCTCCCCAGTTTAACAACCTAGTTCTATTGTTTGCAAAAATGCCAGCAACTTTCTACCGAATCTAGAAAGCAAAGGAAGATAGTCAAAGCATTGTATTTCTGCTTTCAGGCTTACTTTATCAACTTATCCATAATCTTATCACTTATTAGTACTTTAAGTATAGCTATTAATTTTTACAATGTGATGCATGGTTTTATCAGTCCCTGTACCAAGTTTGCATTTTGTTGCTGCTTCTGGCGTTCATCTTATGTACAGCACTGCCGGCCTCTGCTTTTAAAAGCAGACAGAGGTGATTAATTGTGATTGGTCTCTGTCTTCTGACCATTATCTCACCATTGTGCTCTGAAAGCATATTTGCTTTGATGCTGTGCTCTTGAGTTATTTATGGTTATTTTAAGACTCCTTGGGATCCTGCTTGCTTCTTATATCCTTTTATCAAAGCTAATATAGTTACAGGAAAAGCCTATGAGAACTATACATAACCCTGGGTAATATTACATCCAAAAGTTTAAAATATATATCCCTTGGGGTTTTAGGAAATTTCATGATTTTTTCTTTACATGTTAAAAAATATATTTTAGAAGTTATAATAATAAACAGATCCATCTGGGATAAATTCAATTGTTAAACACTAGAGGTGATCAACACAAAAGAAGGGTCAGTTTTCTCAAGAGTATGACCTCCAGGTACAGCCATGCTCTAGAGTAAGCCCCATGAGCAAGAATTTTTGGGCAACACAAATTGGACTGGATGGATTTTTTAAGATGTTCAGAGAGAATAGGAAGTTAGGTGGTTAGCAAGGTGAGAGTGGATCTTGGAGGAGATGAGGGGTGATGATTATCAAAATACCATGTATGAATTCCTCAACAGATAAAGTGAGTACTCCCGATTATTGAATATCTTGAGATTTCAAGACTTAAATAAACAAACAGAACTAAACCATCTTCAACAGTTTGGATTTCTTGTTCCCAAGGAGCCTTACATAGGAAAGTGCATCAGTAAGCCTGCAATGACTGCTATAATCAGGGCTGGAGACTAAACTTCAGTCTTCCTCAAATGGTCTTCTGTGCTTCTTGGTGCTGGATGCTGCCCTGCCAGAGGCCATCTTCTCAGCTTGAAACATGTAAAACCTCTCTGAACCATCTTCGCAGCGTTCCCTGTCATAGCATGTTTGCCAAGAGAATTACTTCGTGAGCACATCTCTGGCTTCTTGGTTCTTAATTTTTGAAATAATAATTTGTTTGCGCATTTGTCATAGTGCAGTTATAAACAAACAAATGGAGTAGTTTGTATGCAATCCTTTGTTCAGCGTTTCTTCAGCCATTTGAGTGTTTCAGTTTGATTGAGAGAAGGGAATGAATGAATGCAAATGTGTGAGCATGTTAATATTAAAACCACTTAAAGTAGCCAAAATTAAAGCAACTTATCCTTATTCATCCTAAGAAATATGATTAAATGAGCTATCATTATTTGTCATGGATTGGCAGCTGCAAGACAAAGTGCATTCAATTATTGCTGCTGTCAATCAGAATATAATTCTGAACAGTAAGAATCTCTTTGGTACTTGAAGCCAGCTAAAAGGACTTGCAGACTTTCAGTGTCCTACCATGATGAAACGGGTTTTTTTTTTTACATCAAGAAAGAAACAGAAGGAGAACAGATGTGTGAGGGAATTGGCAGGTAAGCAAATCCCCAGTCTCAGTCTGAATTGAGAGTCCTCGATTGATTTGCATCTTTGAGAAGAGATCTTTTGAAGGTAATGAAGCTGCCATTCATGGAGAGAGGGGCCTGGCTTCTCTCATTAGACTGCAAGATGCTTTACTGTCTCTGCCTTTTCTTTTTCTGAGTTCTAAGCCTTAAGTTACCATCTCTATTTTATACCCTAGATTGTTGGTAACTGCAACACAACACAATCCCATTGCCCGACCAATTCACAGGTAATTCTAATTTTGTTTAACTTCACTCCTCAAGGCTTAGAACAGAATGCACATCTGGAAAAATAAATGCAACTACTAGAATTTTTACCAATTATGTGTGCTAACTATAATACCATTCATAATGCCTGTGGTTGCACAGGTGTTTCATTAATGCTTAAATATAGAGATTGACAGCAACAATGATGAGTTCCCTTAGAATTCTAGGAATTTTCAGTTTTGTGATAGAGTATCACGCTGGTAGTAAGCAACCTCAATTCCACTGTCTCTCCAACTAATTATATATGTGACCTCAAGTAAATTACTATATTTGGTGTCTTCTTTAAATGACTATAAAGACTGCAAATCTTCTCTGATGATTATAAATGTTTCCAAGGCAAAACTGGCATCTGGTGTAAATTCTCTAGGTGTGGAGAGCGATTGCTCATTAAACTACTGATCAAATGGAGTGTCATAGATTAGCATGGCTCTAAGAATGGAGAAGAGGGCCCCAAGACAGACATTGTGAATGGCTAATTCTCTAGCACAGAAGCTGCTGTTTTGCCATCACACCTCATCGATCTGATAACTGAGATTTTCTATATCTCTTAGATTTCTGCTTTAGAGATTCTTACTTTTCTATTGGCTAACTAACATTTTCTGATAATTCTTAGTAAGCACAAGAGGTAAATTATTATAAAGAAATGAAATTGAACCTATGAATGAAAAATAAAACAAAACTGGCTTTGAATTCTGCCCTGGATTCTAAGGCTCCGTACGCCACTCAGTGACCGTACAAATTAGGCAAGCAGGTCAGTTTTTCTAAGATTTCCATTTTTAACTTGTAAAGGTGGGAAATAATAACAGTCATTGTAATGAGAGCTAAATGAAATGGTTTGTCAAGTACTTGCATGATCCAATGTCTGGCCTGTGGAAAGCACTCAAATATTGGTATTGTTATTACAATCATTAGTAACAAACATTTCCAGTTGTTGCTTTTTATTGCCTCAATTTTTCAAATATAAAGATTGCTTCTGCTGAACACACCTACTTGTTAAACACCCACATGGCCAATGACGCCAGGAAGAATTTATGTTACTAGCCAAAAGAACAGTTGATTTTTCTGTTTGGACCCTCTTATCTAAGTAGACACATTTAATTATAGTTCTGAAAAAGCCTTCATGTTAGCTTTGGCCACATAAGAATCATATTCAGTCTCTCACAGAAGGCCTGGACACAAGCAAGGCATTTATCCTCTTGAGACTCCTGAACGAAAATGCAAATTCCTGAAGTTATTGCCAGAGTTCTAAGAGGAAAAAAGCACACCCTTTGCAAACATTCATTCTCTCCGAAGAATATAAATTTGGAGATTAAACAACAGAATGATGCATGCTTTTGAATACATCAAACAAAAGAAATATAATTTAATGTTTAGGGCTTGCACCTTTTCAAGTGCTAATTTACAATGCAGAGTTATCACTCAATTATTGGTACCCTAGAGAAATGTTGAAATTAGAGGAATTCTCTCCTTTGCGTCTCTCATGTGTTTATGATGGTAGGAGTGCTTCAAGTCATTGTTGTTCCAACTGTAGAGCAAATTAGCCCAACAGTAACTAGATATTAACTCAGCCAAGCTTGAAGGGACATGGGATCCTGGTGGGATGAAGGGGCCGGGTACCTGTTTCAACTCAGTTGCTTCTTGTATGGCTACAGCTCAAGTGTCCTACTTGCCGATAGCCTTTTGATGTGAATCACTGCACAGATGTCCGTGAGGGTGGCCGTTCAAGCCACCTCTTCATCTCTTTATGTTTTGATATGCTGAGTTCCAACAAAGCCTGAGACTGCGTTTGCCAGGACTGAATTACTGAGGCTTAAAAGTTGGCCTACACTCTGTGGCAGACAAAAGTGTGACTTAAATTAGTAGACAGGAGCCTTTGAAAGCCAGTGAGTGCTAAGGCCGCGAGCCCTTCTTGCACCGTGTATGAATTAATGCAATATTTCATCTGCATCACCATCCCACCTTGATGTGAACAAAGATAACAGATGGGAGCAGTGGGAACAGAATGAATATCCATCGAAGTATCTGTTTTTAAAGATTCCATTTCTTAGGATAATGAAAAAGGAAACAGGTATGTTAGAAATCCAGCCTCATTACAGTCAAATTTGAATAATAGCCATAGCATGGCATACCCTTGCTTTATTTTACTAATTGCAGTTCTGCCTTTTGCAGTCTTCCATGTTTTCTTGCTCATAGCAATTCTAAGGACTTTGCTAATAGAATGATGCAACAATGCAGCTTCTTTACTCTATAAATAAAAGATTATGTCACTTTGATGAGATTTGTAGCTTTTTGTTTGTTTGTAAAGTGTCTCTCAAAATGCTTCATATGGTGAAGGCTTGGCACCCATCTGGTGACAGTATTGGGAGGTTATGGGTTTTTGAGAATGGCGTTGCATTAGGAGGTAGGACCTAGTGTGCCTAAGAAAGTGCTCTCTTGTGCCCAGAGCCTTTCTTCCCATATTCTCTGTTACCTGGCTGCCGTGAGATGAATAGCTTCCTTCTGCCACATCCGACACCATAATGTACCGCCTGGTGACAGGCCTGTGACCTGAGGCCAGCTGTACTTAAGATGGCCTAGAATCTCTTCAGTTAGGAGCTAAAATATTGGTTAGGCTTAAAGTTACTTTCTCAAGTGTTTTGTCATACAGAAAGAAAAGCTGACTAAGGCAAACATTTCTTTCCAGCTCTCCAAATTGAGATAAATAAAGTTAATTTAGAATTCTCTGTCCATCCAGACGATTATACCTTCCTCTTCTGGAAACTCACACTGACATTGCATTGCGTGGCACAATGCAGCTTAGTGGTATGCTTCAATGATAGCCATGCTGAATCGTCAAAATTCAGGATTAATCTCTGCCTATATAACAGGTTTTTTCAATAATTGAAATGCAAAAATGTGGTGAAAACAACTATGTCTCAGATTTTTGTAGTTTTGTAAAAGAAAGTCAACCATATTCCATCAGTGTTAGGAGCACTTTCTGCTCTTCTAGAGACCCTATAATCAGTCCTGGCATCCTGGGACTGAAGTCTCACAACCTTTTGCCATTTTAGCTCCAGGAGCTCTAACTCCCTCTTCTGGCTTCCACAGTTACCTACATCAAAATGGAATATAGACGTATGCAGGCACACAGACAGACACACTGAAAAAACGAATCAGCCAATAAACCAATTAATCAATCAAGTCTAAAGTAAGGGACATATGCTATCAAGAATGAGAAATGGCTTGCCTAGCAGAGTGCTATTATGGTGCCTTACACACTATGTCCACATGATGGGAGGATGCTTGGAGATTAATAGAAGCAAATAAACTAGAAAAAGCCTTACGTCTTCTCTATCTTCACAAGAGCACAATAGTTACAGGCCTTCATGCTCTCAGCATAAAACTGTCAGACTGTTTGTCATTTGCAAAGCCTTTCAGAATTCACTGTGTGTATTATGTGGCCCCTCTACACTCTCAAATACTCTCACTGAAGTCTTTTGTTGGGTAGTTATCACATAGAAGCTGCCCTGCTGTAGATTGCACTCTCTGTTTCCGGCTTTACTAATGTTGTTTGTCCTTTAGTCTGCCTTGTCCTTGGTGCTCCCTGACATCTCCATACACTGCATCTTTTGCGCATTCTTTGTAATTATACCTGTATGTTAAATGTTTTCACAGTTTCTTGAATTATTGTTTTCATGTAAGTTTAAATTTTAGCCTTCCTACTTTTAGCCACCCTTAAAAGACAAGGTCTTAAATGTCAAAGTTGCACTCTGCCCAAAATTTGGCTATGAGTCTCAGCCTCTGCTTCAATACCTTGATCAGAAAAGTCTTTCAGAGGCCCTCTGTGGTAGGCTCCTGTCCTGTTCCCTGTCTTCTCCTGATTCCAATGTCTATTCCATTTGTCCTTCTGAATGAGGATTGAGCATCTTCCTTAGGTCTTCTTTGTCGTTTAGCTTTTTTAAGAGTATAGATTTTAGTATGTTTCTCTATATTGTATGGCTAATATCCACTTATGAGTGAGTATATTCCATGTGTGTCTCTCAGTGGCTAGCTCTGTGATCACCTTACCCTAGGGGGTGCAGCCTTGTCAGTCCACAGAGGAGGACAATGCAGCCAGTCCTGATGAGACCTGATAGGTTAGGTTCAAATAGAAGGGTAGGAGCCCTATCAGTGGACTAGGGAAGGAACACAGGGGGAGAAGAGAGTGGGACGGTGGGATTGGGAGGAGACCAAGGAGGGGGACATAAGCAGGGTACAAGTTGATTAAATCATAATTAGTGATAATAAAAAAGTCAAAGTTGATTCCTTTTCATTTTGAATTCCCTGAAATGCTAACATGAAACATATATAATTGGACTTAAATTTTTTTGTGAATATATGTTTTACCATCCTTTAGCTTCCCCAAATACATTTATTTATGTAATTTTTGTCAAAATTAGTATTTATTATATTTTCTAAATTTATAATATATACATATGTGTAATCATATATACTTATTGATTCCCCATAACATTTATAAAGTGTTTATTGTTTACCAAACACATACTGAGTACGTAATAAAATTTGCCCCCTTAAGTTTTAGGCAGTCCTACAAAAGGAAGAATACTGTATACTGTCATTTGTGCTTGCAGACGAGAAATTGGAGACAAAGAGAAGTTCTGAAGGTGGAATGGCAATCACAAGGTTACATGGTAAACAGAAGAGCCGCCCTGAGTTCTAAACCCAGCGTGGCCCAGAGTCACACCCATTACCCTCCAGGATTAGATAGCTTAATAAATCTTGGGATTTATCTATAACCTTTATAAATCATATCTATCACAGCAAACACAAAGAACTGCATGGTTTTTATATAGACATTAATTGAATTAAAAAATAGAGATGAACTTGAAATTAGGAAATACTTTTTTTTAATTGTTGTTTTAATATGAGTGAAGCTTGTGGCCTCTTCTTGTTGCAGTACAACAGTGTTCTGGGATATACTGGGCTCCGTGACACTAAACCAGCAAATGCTCCAACCGGTACTTTCTCCATCTCCCTTATTAAGTTAACCATTGAATCTTCTTTTTCTTAATTCCTGGGAAAATTTCAGGTGACACAAACAACTTACATCTTCAGAAAAAAAAAAAAAAAAAGAGCTCTTAGGTTTGAAGACTTCTAGAGACGTAACGGGAGGTTTAGAAATGCAAGCCTGGTCTACAAAAGGTCTCAGCACATTGTTTAGTGGACATGCTTTTCTCTTCAGTAATATCTGATAGTGCTGCCATTGATTGGGAACCATTGGTGTATCAGATATTCTGTCCTCTTGATATTTTCCACATTTTGATCTTTGCCATTGTTTTTACTGGCATTTATAGATTTCTATTTTAATGTGACAATAAAAGTTTTATCACTTCATTCTGAGCCTACATACTAACCCTACATTAGGGATATTAAATTTTGAAGTCATATTTCACATATATCACACATATTTTATAAAGCATATATATATGCACAGTGTGACTAGGGAAAACTACCTCACTTTTTTGGCTTTATCTTCCCCATCTGTAAAATAAATGCAGTGTCCTTAGTACAGAAGTTACTCAATGGTGTCTTGCAAAGGAGTTAAGAAAGCTGAAATGAATTAGCATCTCTAATAGAGTTGTTTATTCTAAATTTCAATAACTCCTTGATTTTTTTTGTTTGTTTGTTTCGTTTTGATTTTCTGAGACAGGGTTTCTCTCTTTTAGCCCTGTCTTGGATCTTACTCTGTAGACCAGGCAGGCCTTAAATTCACCTGCCTCTGTGCTGAGATTAAAGGTATGTGGCACGACACCTGGCTAACTCCCTGATTTTCAGAACTTTGTTTGGATTTTCAGATTCAGTCTGAGGATTTAGTGATAGGCATTTTTTTTCTCTTGAAGTATGGGTGCAGCTATATCTAAGTATGATATTTCATACTCCAGCCATGTTACAGGATTTTGCAAGATCAGAAATCATTTTTCACTGGTCACTGTGTTTGATGTTCTCATGTTGTCTAACAGCAGCCTACAGACATTTAAGTCCTCTTAAATATGAAGTAGTCTCATGGTCATGCACAGTCGCATCAAGCTGGCTATAATATAAAAAGGACTTCGGCTTACTATTCATTGCTACTTCTTACATTCATCCAATCCCAATTTGCATTAAGAAAGAACTTATTACTTGAAACAGACTCCATTTAAAAGTTTGTTCTTGACAAACACCTTCCTTCAAAGTAGAGTTTAATAAAGAGATGTTTGAAGGTAACCACGGAAAGCATCCATAAAAGCCCAACAATGGGCTGTGTTACAGAGAATGACAATGAGAGATTTTATTTTTTTCTCTTTATGTGTGCAATGGCAGGATTTGGAATCATTTTAGAACTGCAACAAAAAAATGGGTATCATCAATTGTTTCCAAAATTCAATGAAACATAGAGAATTGAACCTTATTAGACACTTATTTCACAGAATTTCATGTTATACTTTTGAGAAAAAAACAAAATAACAAAACCCTTCTGATCCTTTTGGATCTTGCTCAAAATTCACTTAAAATTTTGAATGTGTAAACAGAAAACCCACCATCCTTTTCATTAAATATTTCCTTACCTTGCATTTGCAAAGTATCTTCCTGAAATGGATCAGTTTCCTAGTTTAGCAGCTATGCTTCCAGATATAATTACGTATTAGCCAGGGACATGAATTCTCTCACTTGTAATTATGTGGTCTCATTAGGAAACTGACTGTGCAATAGGAAATCAGTGATTAAACTTTCGTTCAGCGTAGTTTCTTCATCAGTCGTTGGAACAGGTGTCAGCATTATTCTCTGTTCTATTTTGCTTAGTACCTGGACTATTACTCAGTTTGTATGAAAAGTTGTGATGATTTATTATGTCTGCCTTAGATACTTTATATTTTGTGGGTTTTCATGGCATTTATGCAATAAATAACTCCCTTTGAGTAATTGAAGCAAGGAGGTCAGGTTTTTGTTTTTCCCTGACACAGCAGAACCCTGATTAAGTATAAAGGCACGAGGTGATTTTGTCTGCTATGAAACCTCCTATGGGATGAGAGTAATGTGAGTGATTATTTCAAGTGGAGCTGCAACTGGGGCAGCCAGTGAGCCCACTTTGTCCTAGAGGGCACTAATGAAAACACATTGGTGTTCTCAGAAGTACAGAATTTAGGCAAGACCTGGAATAATTTTTGATAGGATTTAATCAAAATTTAACCTAATGATCCTTAGATACATCATTAGACACATCGTTAGATACATCTAGGCACTTCCTTACATACATGCATACCCACTTCTGGAAAAATAGTCAAGATAATGAACAAAGCCAGAGAAATCAAGTATTTTCTCAAAAACTCTTTAAATTCCTCCTTGTTGCCTCCTCTTCCTGTGAGTGTTCTCCAGTAAACATTGATATGCTTCCTGTAACAACACGTGACTACATTTACATAAATTAAATTAAAGAAAGTATCCTCTTTGGAGATTGTGGTTTCCTTCCTTCTGTGTATTTACTTCCGGGATCACCAGGGTACTGTGTGAGGTAACAGCGGAGCTCCTCTGATGACAGTGCAGAGTTCTGCTGTGTAGAAAGAACATCACTTTAACCAAACACATGTTAATGACATTTGAGCAATATCTGTCTCTTGGCAAATCAAAGAGAGTTCTGTCCCCCTTTGTGGTGAGAAAACACCCCAGTGTGGAGCAGCTGGAAACGTAGTCGCCATGTGTGCAATGCTTAAGAAACCTCAAACTGTTTTCCAAGTAGTTTTATTATTATATAGTTGTATCAATATTTTATAACAGTTTGAACTTCTTCACACCCTTGCCAAACCTTAGTGGTATCAGTGTCTTATTATTTCCATGGTGAGAATAGAATGTAATCTTGCATTTGTTAGGATTCTCTAACCATTGAGATGCATCTTTAGCTTTGGTCAGGCTTTTAGTTTTCACCTGCTATAATAGTTGAATAATCACATCTCATGCTGGATTTGAATGAATACTTGTTAGTTTTCACATGTTTGTGCCTAATTGTGTGTGAGTGTGTGTGTGAAGTTGGGTGGGTAGAAGGGTGTGTATGTTTGTTTGCTTGTGTGCTGTGTGTGTTATGTTCATATTTGTGTGTGTATCCCATAAAGAGAGCCATCATTTTGTTTGCTAAACATGAACTGATTGGCCTGCTCTATATTTACATCCCCCTGAGGGGGAAGCAACATTACCAGGCCAAAGAAGAAGACAATGCAGCCACTCTGATGAGACCTAATTGACTAGGATCAGAAGGAAGAAAAAGAAGTCCTCCCCTATCAGTGGACTTGGGGAGGGGCATGCATGCAGAGGGTGGAGGAAGGGAGGGATTGGGATAGGAGGAGGGAGGGAACCACAGGGGGGATACAAAATGAATGAAGTGTAATTAATAAAGAAAAAATAAATAAATAAATAAGCTTAAAAAAAAACTCAAGAGACAACACATGCTGGAGAGGTTGTGGAGAAAGGGGAACCCTCCTCCCTTCATCAGCCCTCTGCATACATGCCCCTCCCAAGTCCACTGATAGGGGAGGTCTTCTTTTCCTTCCTTCTGAGCCTAGTCAATTAGGTCTCATCAGGAGTGGCTGCATTGTTGTTGACATAAAGAAAATTTTCAATCTCTTGCATATTTGCCTCAATTTCTATAATCCAACAAAGATTACTTATGGATTCTATCAGAATCTGTAAATTTGTGTCAATCTTAGATTATGCTGACAGAAAATGGCATATTTGGTTCTGTTAAATTGTGGAGCTGGCAACATGCTTGATTTACCTTGATCCTAGACAGGAAATATCAACCCTAAGTGTGATGATGACCATTCAATTCTTCCTGATTGAGAATGTTATCAAGCCCTGTCAAATTTTATCAGTTTTTTTTTTTCTGTCCTTCAAACAAGCGCATGGTAAATCACAATCAAATATTGAACAAAAATTGCTTTTCCCAAGTTAAGCCTCACTTCAACATGTTGATGTAAGAGTAGATTTGATTTGGTAGTAAGATATTATTTATTTATACAATTATATATTTATACATTCTTTTTATATTCAATGCAATGTATTGTATGCATCATGTATATATAAATGCACTACAAATCTGCCATCTTTCAGAATAAGGTATACTGAAATGCTAAACTGAGACTGGCAATCAGATTGAATACAAAACCTGTTGAATAAATTTTAAAAGTCATTTTGTATATCTAATTCTTTGAAATAATTTAAACCATTAACAACTTAATTATCAAATTAGTAAGTAGGTTTTCTTGGGGGGGTCAGGAACAACAAAGCTTATTTGAAACTGCTATATTAATTGTTGCAAACAAGTATATTTTAAAATACATTTAAATAATAAATTTAATTATATATTTTTAGCTTTCCCAGTGAAATACTCTTTACAAAGGTAAATCTCTCATTTCAACTTATGGAAATTTCACCTCTGCTACTCTTTCTGCTGTCTGGAAGCCATGAAGAAATACATTTTTCTGTATTTCTGTACTTGGAAGGAATCTTACCCTATAACTCTCTTTCCTCACATTTTATTATTTGAGAATTTTATTAGTGCACATAATGTTTTGATTAGCCATGTCAAACTTCTCTGTAGCTTCTGATATGTTTCATCAGTTCTTGGTCTCATTGTTACTCTTTATTTCCTTCTATTCAGTCTTAATTTGAACATCTTTTTTTCTGGTATCAAAAGGAGACCTTGATCCATGACTTCAGACACTTCTTCTCATCTATTAAAAAAATTAAAATTGTAAACATTACTGAAAATAGTGATTTAAGTAATCCTATCCCATACATTTTGATGTAGAAAATTTTTTTCTTTTCTATTCTAGCAGTAAAATACATAGGAAGGAGCATGTGTGTGTTGAAAAGGTCTGAGTTCATTCTGGATAGTTTTTACCTTAAATGAGTAAGGACCCAGGCCAGAGCAATAGAGCATGTAGTTACACAGTACTGCTTTCTTCTTTTTCTGTTCAATAGTAACATGAAATTGCTGCCACTAAACAGACAATTGTAGAATAAGCAAGGGTCTTTCTTTTGCGTTTCCTTCTCTTGAAAACCATAGGCCTACAGTGCACACCCAATGCCTCTTAAAAAGGCATCTTATTATTTTTTTAACATTTTTTTAAGTTATGTTAGTGGCACAGAGGGCAAGCACAAATTGAAAATAAACCTTTAAAGAAAGAGATATGTTGGATCTTGAGGTAGCACTATTCTGAATTTTCTGAGAAAGTGTCATATTGATTTCCAAAGTAGATGTACAAGTTTGTGCTCCCACCAGCAGTGGAGGAGGGTTCCCCTTTCTCCACATCCCCTCCAGCATGTGTTGTCACTTGAGCTTTGCTCTTAGACATTCTGATGGGTATAAGATGGAATCTCAGAGCTGTTTTGATTTGAATTTCCCTGCTGACTAAGAACTTTGAGCATTTCTTTAAGTATTTCTTCACTATTCGATATTCCTCTGTTCAGAATTCTTTGTTTAGCTCTGTACCCCATTTTTAACTGGATTATTTATTTTTTTGGTGTCTAATTTCTTGAGTTCTTTATATATCTTGGATATTAGCCCTCTGTCAGATATACTACCTCAAGAACAAGCAATACACTCCTGGGCATGTACCCAAAAGATGCTCAACCATACAACAAGCTCCTTTGCTCAACTATGTTCATAGAAGCTTTATTCGTAATAGTCAGAATCTGGAAGTAACCGAGATGTCCCTGAATGGATGCAGAAATTGTGGTACATTTATACAATGGAATACTACTCAGCAATTAAAAACAAGGAAGTCATGAAATTTGTAGGCAAATGGATAGAACTAGAAAATATCATCCTGAATGATGACCCAGAACCAAAAAGACAGGCATAGTATATACTCACTTATAAGCAAATATTATCCATATAATATAGGATAAACATACTAAAATCTACAGGTCTAAAAAGGCTAAACAACAAGGAGGACCCTTGGAAGTATTTTAAATCTCATTCAGAATAGCTGACAGGATAGACACCAGAAGCTTTGGAAGAGACGGAACAGGATGGGAGCTTATTATAGAGGTCCTCTGTAAGGCTCCACCCAACAGAGGATTGAAGCAGATGCTGAGACTCACAGCCAAATTTTGGGCAGAGCACAGGGAGCCTTACAGAAGAAAGGGTGGGTTATAGAAGGACCTGGAGGAGACAGAAACTCTACAATTTGACCAACAAAGCTAAAAACTTTTAGCCCAGGAGTCCCTGCAGAGACTGATGCACCAAACAAGGACCATGCATAAAGAGGACCTAGAACCCCTGCTTAGATGTAACCCACAGGCAGGTCAGTCTCCTTGTGAGTCTCTGAACAAGGGGAGCAGGGACTGCTTCTGTCATGAATCAGTTGCCTGCTTTTTGATCACTGCCCCTGGGAGATGCATCCTCACCAGGACACAGGAAGAGGATCCAGAAAGTCTTGATAAGGCTTGATAAGTTAGGGTCAGAGGACAGGGGAGGAGAACTCTTCTTTCAGTAGACTAGGGGAAGGGGATAAGGAGTAAGACGGAAGACAGAAAGACGTTGGGAACTTGAGGAGATGAGGGAGGGGGCTACAATAGGGATAAAATTAATAATAATAAGCAAGGGTCTTTCTTTTGCGTTTCCTTCTCTTGAAAACCATAGGCCTACAGTGCACACCCAATGCCTCTTAAAAAGGCATCTTTTTAAAATTGTAAAAAATAAAAATAATTAAAAAGAAAGATATATTTCAGCTGAGAAAATCTGGGAAACATGAAGTACAGTCACTTAACTTTAAGAAAGTATTGTGACAACAGGAACATGTCCTGTTTGAGTAGGCAAGGTTGCACACTATATTCAAATCTGAATTTTGAACCTTTGATTAGAGCTAAAAACAGTGAGAATCACCTGTGTTTGAGTCTCCTGCGCCGAACTCAGGTGTTGATAGAATTGCCCTTGATCTTACTTTGTGTCACTTAATAGGCTCCCTGCTAAGTTACAAAATTAAAATAATATTACATGAATATTTGGAAAGATTATCTCATGTTTGTGGCTGCTAATAATGCAGCTGAATATACAAAATGAGCATCATCCAAACATCAAAGTGTTATTTGTATTACAGTCTAATCACTGGCTTTGTCATAGTCCATTAAGACGTTGTCTTCTCCTGTCTGTGTTGTTTTAATTGGAGAGTGTGGTGAGGGAGATCGTCTGTTGCTTTCAGCAAATTCTGTTCATTTTAAATGTGCACTCAGAAATGTTGGTGTGCTGTTTGTTTGCTTTGGTATCTTTCTAAAATAAAACTACTATGAACATAGTTCTTTAAAAATCAAGTACATTGGAAATCTATAAAGTTGATGGGCCCCGTGCTGGGCATGAGAAGAGAACTGGCTCTGGAAAGCAGGAGCTTCCTGCCTTTCTGTATTCACAGAGATCCTTCTGTGATCCAAGATCTGTGGCTTCACTTTCCTGAGACTAAGCTCTTCTTCTACAGACTGAGCAAGCTGCTCAAATTCAATCTATAAGCGTTTAATTGACAACATAGCACTATCAATTAAGGGTGTTGGAGTCCTGACTACAGTTTTTCAAAGGCTCCTTGTCCTTGGGCAAATAACTCAAACATTCAATCATTGCTTTCTTCAGCAGAAAGTAAGTACAGCTCATAGTTTTTGAGCAGATTAAATTGGAAAGTATAGATGAAAGTGCAGCTAATGCTTTGAAATTTTAGTAATTCTGGTTGACATCTGCCTGCAAGAGAAGAAATTATAGCATCTTTATGTGACTAAATGAAGAGGGAAAAGAACTAAGAAGCTAAAGTTTTGTAGCTAACAGGAAGGAACCCCCTCTGATTATTAAATATCATTTGCAGAATGGAGCTTTGAAATTATAGAGGCTGAAAGAACCCTGAATTTGATCATTGATCATTCGATATTTGCTATGATTATGTGTTTGATGTTTGTTTTGAAAAAAGAGTTGCTTCCACATAAATCTCACAAAACACACTGAACAGTCATTCAACAAGAGCAGTGAGCTCACAGAATGCTGCCCACTCTTCTGGTTCTGTCAACCACCCAGGGGGCTGTGCTACATGCCTCTGTGGGGAAGATGAAACACATCCCCTAGACAATGTTTAAAGAGCAACAAACCAACAAGTACAAATCAATAGCCTATAAAGTGAGTGTCTAAGTGCTGAGGGGATCCTTCGGAAAGCTTTCTTCAAAGCAGTACGATAGACTGAAAAGGCTGTAGTGTTATGCACAAGGAGAGACTAAGAAAAGCAGAATTTAACTGAAGACCACTTTATAGGTAGACCAAGCCACAAAAATTCAGTGTTTTGGTAGATGTGCATTTCTTTTATGTTTTTGTTCAAGTTTTATTTTTTTTGTCTTGCTTAGTTTTAAATTTATACATAGCATTATTTTATCAATAATGTCCGTGTAGCATGTCTTCTGTACACCATGGAACCTTTTGGAAATAGCTAAAAACTCATTTAAAATATTTAAATCAAGATTATCGAGTTTACAAAATAGAATACATTCATTATAATTCATTTTCAAAGAACATTAGTTACTTCCAAACAAACATTCCATTGGAAAAAAATGTATTCCGGGCCAGCAATGTGACAGAGTGAGAGAAGTAATCGTTCTCTACAAACCTAGCAAACTGAGTTTGATTTCCAAGATGGGCATGATGGAAAGAGAGAGCAAACTCTCTCCCGTTGTTCTAATACCTCAGCAGATTTGCCCACCATGCGGCATGTGCAGGCACTGTTTGGTTTTGCTTACTGCTGCTAAAATAGAACTCTAACTAAAACTAACTTGGGGAGGAAAGGGTTTATTGGACTCTCACATTGTGGTGGCTCAAAAGTGAATCTTCCTCATAGGCTCATATCTTTGACTACTCAGTCCTCAGTTAGTGGAACTATTCGGGGATGATTAGGAGGCATGGCCTTACTTGAGGAAGTGACAATTTCCTGAGACATCATGGCTGTGATTTCCCTGCCACATGCAGCAAGAGTCATTGTGGGACTCTTCTGGCTCTGAAAATCTTCACTTCTCATCACTGTTAATGCTTCCTGACCTGAGGTTGTGGGGCTTGCAGTTCAGATGCATCAGTCAGAGTTGGGCATCCCAGTTATTTATTCTCTACATTTTGACAAGTTATAGATCTCTGTAAGAGTGTCCATTTGTTCCAAAAAAGATGCTTCTTTGAAAAAGAGTAAGAAAAGCACTTATCTGTTGGCATAAGTATTTAAATAGAAGCCAGTTAGAAAATGTCTTAAGAAAATGACAGTTGTAGGTTCTTCTCGTAGGTTTGAGACCACTCCAGCCATAGGCATATTTCTAGGTTTCCAGTATCAGGCATGAACTCCCACCTACTTGGTAAGCCTTAAGATTGAAGTGCCACTATGAAGCACATGGATATTTTGAGGTCGTTCATTGCTGTAGTTCGTGGACTTTACAGCTTGGTGGGACGATTGCCTGCTCTTTCTAGACCACCTATGTAACACCTTCAGATACTTTTAGAGCCAGTCCTCAGAGAGGAGGCTTCCAAGTACGTTCTAGCTCAATTACTACATGGCTTATATCTGAAGAGTTTATGTCTCTGACAATAGGTTTTACTTCCAAATTCTGGAAATCATTCAAGGGCAATGATTATATCCCATATTGTTTTTGAAGATTCTTGTATTACCCTGACCAACAACTCTAGGGAGGTTTCCCATACTTGGCCCTGAGTATTTTTTTAAAGCCCATAGCTACAAGCTATTGGGGAGGGCAACATCACACAATAAGGCATAGATTCATATTGTGCCTGTCTGTGTGTATATATGTGTGTATGATTACATATGTATGCTTGTATGTATGTATATGTATGCACCTTTTAAAATATAAGCTTGCACAATCTTATGTTTCCCTCTGGCTTTTTCAAAAATCCTAAGTGTTATTCGTCTTTCCCTTTCCTGCTATGTCACTCTTCTTCTACTTGTGTATCAAGATATGAGCTCTCAGGTATGCATATTCCCATGCCTCTGTGCTGACATTTCAGACTCTAACCCTTTAAATTATAAGCCCAACTAAACCCCCTTATATAAGTTGTCTTGGTTGTGGTATTTTATCAGAGCAATAGAAAAGCAGCCAAGCAGAGCCTCCCTTAATTTTCCCATTGCCTCATTTGCTGTGCCTCCTATTATCTGCCTTCTTTAGAGTGCCTTCTCTGGTACTAGGGTTTCTTTCTATTTTCTGATTTCTTTAGCTATTTCAGGTAATAGGTTCAAATCTAAAAGTTTGGAGTTAGAATCTATACGTAGACAACATGTGATCTTTGTCTTTCTGGGTCTGGGTCGCTCATTTATATGTGTCAATTATTTCAATGTGTTCAGTGTTTCTTGATCTCTGGAGTACAAATAAAAGTTAAATAATTAGAAGAGAACATACAGTAATCTTTTCTGAGAAAAAGCTTATAAATTTTGGTCTTCTAATGTTTTATCTCCTTCTCAGTAAAATAAACATGCTAAGTTGAAACTTTTAGAGGTGGCTTGGTAATTTATCTGCTGCTCTTACAGAAGACCTATGTTTTGTTTCAAGTACCAATATGGTGGCATACAGCCATCTCTAACTCTAACTCTAAAAGATATGAGGCCCAACTCTGGATTCTAATAGCATTGCAGGCTATGGTGCATCCACATGCATGCAGGAAAAACAGTAAAGTCATAAAGTAAAATATCTTAAAAAGGAGAACAACAGCAAATCATCTGCCTGCCTTCTCTCACTCCATTACCCAGGAATCCCATAGGATCTCACTATGGACCCAGCCTTTATCCCTCACCAAGTCCCTTTGTGTCAGCTGCCAATCCTTGGAGACACTCTCTACTTGGGAAGCTTCTCCAGCCTGGTAATCAGGAATGTGCTCGCCACTTGCCATCCTGTCACCTATTTCCAGTTCTCCAGTGTCATATCCAACCCCATACCACTCCCCTCTCCTTGACTCTATTCTTCGGTGACTGCTACGTTCTTCACAGCATAACCAGCTTTTTTTTCTCTCAGCCCTCCTGTAACGCTTGACCCTATTCCTTTATGTCAGTACCTAGAAACATGTTCTACCTGGACACTTTTGTGGTTGTCCATGGCTGCGACTCAAACCATTCCCTGGCAGGCAACACACTGTGACCACATGCTATTCCTTAAATACAGAGAGGACAACAGCAAACAGAGAACAGAACACCCACTCGGTAAAGACAAGACCAGATATCAGCACTTGGAATTACAATCCCACACCCAGATGCCTCAAAGCTAGCACAAAAACAAAGTCATTAACACTAGAGAGAGTATGTCTCCAGCAACCTTACTACAATAGGCAATACAACTGGAGGTGCAATACAGCTAAAGCACAAAGACAAGGACTTCAAAACAGTTATTCTAAATATGATAAAGGACCTTGAAAGAAGATATCAATAAATCCCTTAATGAAAGGAACAGTAGAAATGAAATGAGGGTCTACCGCAGAAGGCATCTGAAAGACTCTACTTTGCAGTGTTTCAAAGCAGACACTAAGACTCATAACCAAACCTTCGGCAGAGTACAGGGAATCATATGAAAGAAAGGGAGATAATATGATGGGGAAAGAATAGGAGCTCCACAAGGACCAAATATATCTGCGCACAGGGGTCTTCTCTGAGACTGATACTCCTCCAAGGACCATGTATGAATAAAACTTAGAATGTCTGCTCAGATGTAGCCCATGGTATCTCAGTAACCAATTGGTTTCCCATAGTAAGGGGAACAGGACTATTTCTAACTATTTCTAACTCAGTGGCTGGCTCTTTGACCTCCCCACCCCCCAAGGGAGGAACAGTCCTGTTAAGCCACAGAGGAGGACTTTGCAGACCTGATAAAACAGGGTCAGATGAATGGGGAGGAGCCCCCCCATCAGTAGACTTGGAAAGGGGAAGGGTGGAGAGGAGGGAGGGAGGGTGGGATTGGGAGGGAAAGAGGGAGCAGGATACAGCTGGGATACAGAGTTAATAAAATGTAACTAATAAAAAAATAAAAATAAAAAAAGAAATGAAATGAGGAAGACAGTTCAAGACATGAAAATAGAATGAGAATCACTAAATAAACCCCAAACTGAGATAAAAGTAAAAATGAAAACTTATGAAGTCAAACAAAAAACTCATAAACAAGACTCACCAACAGAGTAATTAACAGATGGAAGAGAGGATCGCAGGCGTTGAGGGGATGATAGTTAAAATGGATACCTCAGTCAAAGAAAATGTTATTTCTAAAAAACATCCAAGCACGATGTCTTCATTAGGATTTTATTGCTATGAAAAGACACCATGATCAAGGCAACTATTATAAAGGAAAACATTTAATTGGGGCTCACAGTTTCAGAGATTCAGTCCATTATTATCATGACAGCTGTGTGTAGGCAGACAAGGTGCTATAGAAGTTACTGAGAATTCTACATTTTGATCTGCAGGCAACAAGAACAGACTGTCCCATGGGGCATGGCTTAAGCATATACGAGACCTCAAAGCCTACCTCTCCAGTGACACACTTCTTTTGACAAGGCTGCACCTATTCCAACAAGGCCACACCTCTAACTCTGCAACTCCCAGGCTTTCAAATACACAAGTCTATGGGGCTATACCTAATTAAATCACCACACACAATATATTCATGATATCTGGGACACTATGATAAGACCACATCTACAAATAATAGGAGTAGAGAAAGGAGAAAAAAAAAAAGAACCCAAAAGCACAAAAATTACCTTCAACAATATACTAGAAATTTCCCTAACCTGAAGAAGGAAGTGACTCTCAGGGAAAAAAGAAGCAAACAGAACATCAAATAGACTGGACCAGAAAAGAAATTGTCTATGATATGTAATAACCAAAACATTAAGTGTACACAACAACAACAACAAAAGAATATTAAAATCTACAAAAGAAAAGGCCATGTAACATATAAAGGCAGATCCAAAAGAATAACACCTGCCTTCTCAGTGGAGACTCTAGAAGCCAGGAGAACCTGGAAAGATATTCTTCGAAGTCTTAAGAGATTACAATTTCCAGCCCAGAGTACTTTACCCAGCAAAACTTTCAATCACAAGAGACAGAAAAAGTAAAATAGCCCACAATAAAACCAAATCTAAGCAGTATCAATCTATAAATCCAGCCCTATAAAAGATGATAGAAGGAAATTTTCAATTTTCAGAGGTTAACCACACCTAAAAATATTTACAAGTAATAAGTAATCCCAGAACAGGAAATTTAAAAGGAAAACCCATACCATAACCATAAAATAACATGAATCAATAAACAGTACTCATTGATAATTCACATTATCAATGGTCTCAATTGCCCAATAAAAAGACATTGACAAACAGACTGGATTTTAAAACAGAGTCCATCTTTCTCCTATACAATTAAAGGTGCATTATAACTAAAGCGCAAAGACAAGGACTTCAAAATAGCTATTATAAATATGATGAAGGACCTTGAAAGAAGATATAAATAAATCCCTAATGAAAGAAACAGTTGCTATACAACTGTATCCATCCTAACAGCAAAGAAAACTATCACCTCAGGGTTAAAGAATGAAGAAAGATATTCCCAGACCATGGATCAAAGAAGCAAGGCAGTTTAGTCATTTTAATATCTGACAAAATAGACTTTAAACAAAGACTATCAAAAAAGATAGAGAAGGACACTGAAAAATAAAAAAAGAACAACCTACCAAGAAGATATTGCAATTCTAAGCATCTATGCATCAGAGGGGCACCAAACTTTATAAAAGACACACGACAACAGCTAAAATCACATATCGACCCTCATGCAGTGAAAGTGGGTGACTTCAGTATCCCACCCTTACCAACAGAGACCTCATGCAGACATAAACTAAAGAGAGAAATGTGGAAGCTAAATGGCATCATAAATCAAATGGACCTAACAGATATTTACAGAACATTTCACCAAAACACCTTCCTCTCATAAGCTTATGAAACTTCAAAACTGACAACACACTGAGTCACAAAGCATGTCTGAACAGATGGAAGGAAATTGAAATGACACCATGAATCCTCTCTGACCATAAAGCTTCTATCAACAACAACTGAAACAAAAGAAAGTTTACAAATTCATAGAACCTAAACAACTAACTACTGAATAAAACAATTGCTTAATATAGAAATGAAGAAACATATTATAGGCTTTCTAAATGAATGAAAATGAGAACACAACACATGCAAAACTTATAGAATAAAATGATGACAGTTAGGAGAGAAAAGAGATTAGTGGGGACAATGGGACAAGTTCTCCTTAGCTTCTTCCTGCTTTTTAGAGTTGTTCAGTTCCTTGGGGCAATCCAATCTTCATTTCAGGGTTATCTCCAACTTTTCTTCAAAATGTACCAGAAGCAACAGAGGGGAGCACCAGTAGCCTTCTTCTTTCTTGGAACCCCCATCTTTCTCCTGGCCCTGGCATTTAATCCCTTTTCCAGAGCCTCACATTTAAACTATCTGCAGCTGGCAAAGAGCCCGTCTCAGAGCCTGAATGAGGTAGCTACTTTGCTGCTGTGGACAATCTGAATCAGTCCCCTATCCTGGGATCAAGAACATGTTTACATCCACAACTTGTGGTTGGTGAGTTAAATATAGTAAAAGAGACCATTCTACCAAAAATAATCCACAGCTTCAATGCATTCCTCATCGAAACTCTGACACAGTTCTTCACATATCTTAAAAAGACAAATTTCAGCTTCATATTAAAACCCAATGTTAGCTAAAACAATACTGAGTTAAAAAACTGCAGAGGCATTACCAACTCCAACTGTACTACAAAGCCATAGTTTTAAAATAGCACAGCATTGGCATAAAAATAGACCCACTAATAAACTGAGTTGAATTGAAGACACAGACATGAGCACACCTTTCTATGCCTGATTTTTATTTTTTTATAATAAAAAAGCCAGAAATATACACTGAAGATAAATACAGCATCTTCAACAATTAGTGCTGGTCAGCCTCCATGTCTGCATGTAAAAGAATGCAAATTGCTCACTCAGGATGATTCTTTCCAGTTCCCACCATTTACCTGCAAATTTCATGATTTCCTTGTTTTTCATTGCTGAGTAATACTCCATTGTGTAGATGTACCACAATTTCTGCATCCATTCTTCAGTTGAGGGGCATCTGGGTTGTTTCCAGCTTCTGGCTATTACAAATAAAGCTGCTACAAACATGGTTGAGCAAATGTCCTTATTGTGTACTTGAACCTCTTTTGGATATATGCCTAGGAGTGGTATGGCTGGATCCTGAGGAAGCGCTATTTCTTGTTGTCTGAGAAAGTGCCAGATTGATTTCCAGAGTGGTTGTACCAGTTTACATTCCCACCAGCAGTGGAGGAGGGTTCCCCTTTTTCCACAACCTCTCCAGCATGTAAAAAAAATGCAAATAGAAACATAAACACCCTGCATAAAACTCATATCCAGATGGATCAAGAACATCAACACAAAGTCAGATACACTGAATCTGACAGAAGGAAAAGTAGGGAATAATTTTTAATTTATTGTCAAGGGAAAAGACGTCCTAAACAGGACACTGATCACATAGGCACTAAGAACAACTAATAGCTGGGACCTCAGGAAGTTAAAATGTCCTGAATGGCAAAAGACACCATCGTATAAACAAAGCAGCAGGCTGAAGACTGGGAAGAGAATTTTTTCTTACCAAGTTCACATCCAATAGAGGGCTGATATATAATGTATAAAAGGAACTATTTAAAAAGCTGCACATCACAAACAGCCCAATTTTAAAAAGGTACAGATTTCTGAACACAGTTCTCTAATGATAACACACAAATAACTGAGAATCACTTAAATAATATAGAATATACAGCCATGGATGGGATAAGGGAGGGGAGAATATAACAAAAGAATTAATGGAGAAGCAGGAGGAGGGAGGTAAAGGAGGGACATAACATGAAAAGTGCACATACAAACTCACAGAGAATGTGGCAGCATGTACAGTACCTGCAATAGTTTGAGGAAGATGGGGTCCCAGCACAAAGAGAAGTGGACACAAGCTCCCATTCCAAACCCAAACTACCTCCAATTAATCATCACTTGCAAAAGAAAAATTGGTTTTCTCCAATGGAGTCTCAATGCCCAATGGCAGATGGCCAGCACAATACTAACTCATTGGTATTTTTGGTGGTATTTGTCTCATAATGTTTTGTCTTTTTTTTTTTAACTTTACAGGCTCATTGCTTATATACTATGGTTTTCTTTTTCATCATCATCATAATTATTATTTTACAATTTATTCATTTTTATCCTGGCTGTAGCACCCTCCACCCTCTCCTCCCTGTCCCACTCTCACTCCTTCCTTCCCTATCCTTCTCCCCTAGTCCACTGATAGGGGAAGTCCTCCTCTGCTACTGTCCGACTATAGCCTACCAGGTCCCATCAGGACTGCCTGGATCTTCTTCTTTTGTGGTCTGGCCGGGTTGCCCCACCAGAGAGAAGTGATCAAAGAGCAGGCAACAGCATTCATGTCAGACTCTGTCTCTTCTCCCCTTATTAGGGAACACACATGGAGACTGAGCTGTCTGTAGGCTACATCTGGGCAGGGGTTCTAGGTCCTCTCTATGCATGGTCTTTGGTTGATGCATCAGTCTCTGCAGTCCCCATGGGACCAGCTTTTTTATTTTATTTTTTGGTTTTGTTGGTCTCCTTGTGTGGTTCCTGTCCCTACCATGTCCTTCTATATCCCCCTACTTCCATAAGCCTCCCTGCACTCCATCCTTGGTTGTGAGTCTCTGCATCTGCTTCTGTCCCCTGCTGGGTAGAGTCTTTTAGAGGACATCTGTGGTAGGTTCCCATACCCATCAGAATGGCTAGGATCAAAAGCTCAAGTGACAGTATATGCTGGCCAGGTTGTGGAGAAAGGGGAACTCTCTTTCATTGCTGGTGGGAATGTAAACTTGTACAAACACTTTGGAAAGCAATCAGGTGCTTTCTCAGAAAACTGGGAATAATATTACCTCAAGACCCAGCTATGCCACTCCTAGACATATATATCCGAAAGATACTCAACCATACAACAAGGACATTTGCTCAACCGTGTTTGTAGCAGCTTTATTTGTAATAGCCAGAATCTGGAAACAACCTAAATGTCCCTCAGTTGAGGAATGGATACAGAAATTGTGGTACATTTCCACAATGGAATACTACTCAGCAATTAACACAAGGAAATCATGAAATTTGCAGGCAAATGGATGGAAATAGAAAAGATCATCCTGAGTGAGATATCCCAGAAGCAGAAAGACACACATGCTTTATGCTCACTTATAAGTGGATTATAGCCATATAATATAGAATAAACATACTAAAATCTACAGGCCTAATGAGGCTAAACAACAAGGAGGATACTAGGGAAGATGCTTAATTCTCATTCAGAGGGGAAAACAGATTAGGCACCGGAAGTGGTAGATGAGAGGGAACAAGATGGGAGTCTACTATAGTTTTTAATTTTGCCTTTTAAGGGATTTCTATGTGTCCAAGTGTGTGTGTCTCTGCATCTGTCTGTATTTCTTGTGCTTTTTCTTTAAGCCTGTTTTTTTTCTGTTTGTTTCATTCTATTCTGGTTTGAGTGTTATTATTTTATTTTTAGATACCTGTTTTTATTATAAGAGAAAGAAAGAAAGGATGTGGAATTGGGCGGGTGAGGAGGTGGAGATGATGTTGGAAGAGGAAAAACTTTGATCAGAATATATGTCATAAAAAGTTATTTTCAATTAAAAGTAGAATAAACAAATAATATTAAATAAATCAGTAACCAGTAGTCGATGAAAAGGAACTACAAAGAACATTCCCTACTGAGAATTGATCAATAATATTTTTTTGTTTAGTGAAATAAATCAACTTGAAAAGCAAATCTTCATGTTATGTTTACCTCTTTAAAACAAGAGGCAGTGCCAACATGTGAGATTTGGTACCAAGTCACAGATGGCTGCTTCCAAAGCAGGTAGCTCTCAGAAATTTCTCACTTCAAAGCCATTTTTGGAGCTTGAAAATTATGCTTATAAATGTTTTCCTGTTATCTGTTGACCAAAATATGGCTTCTTCAATATCCTGCATGGCAGTCAAGAGACTAAAAAGAGTGCCACTTATGAACATTGTTTTCTGTTATAAGGTAATTGATTTGATCATTTTATGAGAATTCTCAAAGCAGATAAGGAGAAATATTTGGCATGAATAAAAATAATTCGCACCTATAATCTAACTAAGGTTGTAGGTTAATAAGTACCAGAGCTTGGATTGACAGATTGGAAATTTCAACTGCACACCTGTATGTGTGTGTGTGTGTGTGTGTGTGTGTGTGTGTGACAGAGACAGAGTTCCAGTAGTAAAACAAAACACCTGTTTTAAATTGCAGCAAGTATATGTACACTTTCTCCATATACAAAGCTCCATTTTTCAAAAAGCTGTTTTGAAATATTGTATGAGGCATGAGCATGATTTGGGTTCCTCATTTTCTACCATCCTTGAAGAAATGGGACAGTAGTCTAACTCACTGATGAGACTTTGAAGTCTCCATGTAGCCTTCTGGGAATAGTTGAACCTTTAACTGCAAGTGCATAAGGCTGTATCCTATTGTTGCTTGTTAAATTCAGGGTTGACACCTGTGTCCATGAACCTGGAGCACATAATCATCCAAAGGAGTCTCCTTATAGACTTAGCAAGTAAATAATAATTCATTTAACATATATGTAAATATAATGAATTCATTATATACATATATACTTACATACAATTATATACACAATATATAATGAACATATGTGTATATATGAATTTATCATATATACATATGTATATAATGAATGTACATAAATGTATTATATATATAATAAATTATATATATGTCTATAATGAATTTTTATTTACTTATATACATGTATATAGATGTGTGTATATGGATTGATGATAGGTAGGTGGGTAGATGGATGGACAGATAGATTGATGATAGATGGATGGATGGATAGATAGACAGATAGATGATAGATAGATAGAAAGACAAACAATGGTTGTTGCAGCTTTTTTCTTTTTTTTCCTTAACACATTTTTTTATTAATTACACTTTATTCACTTTGTAACCCCCCATAAGCTCCTCCCTAATCTCCTCCTAATCCCACCTTCCCTCCCGTTTCTTCATGTATGCTCCTCCCCAAGTCCACTGATAGGGGAGGTCCTCCTCTCCTTCCTTCTGATCCTAGTCTATAAGATCTCATGAGGAGTGACTGCATTGTCATCTTCTGTGGCCTTGTAAGGGTGCTCCCCCCTCAGGGGAGGTGATCAAAGAGCATGTCAATCAGTTCACATCAGAGGCAGTCCCTCTTCCTGTTACTATGGAACCCACTTGGACACTGAACTGCCATGGGCTACATCTGTGCAGGGGTTCTAGGTTATCTCCATGCATGGTCCTTGGTTGGAGTATGAGTCTCTGGAAAGACCCCTGTGTTCAAATTTTCTGGTTCTGTTGCTCTCCTTTTGGAGCTCCTGTCCTCTCCAGATCTTACTATTACCCACTTCTTTCATAAGATTCCATGCACTCTGCCCAAAAGTTGGCCATAAGTCTCAGCATCTGTTTTGATAGTCTGCAGGGCAGAGCCTTTCAGAGGCCCTCTGTGGCAGGTTCCTAATTTGTTTCCTATTTTCTTCTTCTGATGTCCATCCTCTTTGCCTTTTGGGATGAGGATTGAGCATTTTAGTTAGGGTTCTCTCTCTTGATTAGTTTTTTTAGATGTACAGATTTTAGTAGGTTTAACCTATATTGCATGTCTATATGAGGGAGTATATATTGTGTGTGTCTTTCTGCTTCTGGGACAGCTCACTCAGGATGATCCTTTCCAGGTCCCACCATTTACCAGCAAATTTCATGATTTCCTTATTTTTCATTGCTGAGTAATATTCCATTGTGTAGATGTACCTAATTTCTGTATCCATTCTTCAGTTGAGGGGCATCTGGGCTGTTTCCAGCTTCTGGCTATTACAAATAAAGCTGCTACAAACAGCTTTTTAAAAAGTATCAGTTCTTAAAGTTACTCTGGGAAGTCTACCACATAGTCTATACATAGTCTTGCCTGTCAGTTCCTTTCTGCATTCCTTCTGTATGCATTTTTATGTCAGGCACCGGCACAGAAAAGGCCAGGGACTGTCCTTAGGGATTTTTCCCATCAATGGATGTAAGGAATGTTTGAGAACTTTAAACAACTTACGTATTGGTATGGACTTTAATAATTCAACAATTTGACCATTAAACATGTGACTGCTTGCTCCCACACAGTTATCTGATTACACTCTTAGGTTCTAGCCACATCTTGGAGTACAGATATCAACTCCATTGTGTTTATTCTCTTTATTATCTTGCCATCTCTGTCTTGACGTGGATAGTGTGGCCTGGTGAATTTATAATAACCCTTCATATTTGCCACTTAAAGGTCTTTCTCACACATTTTGCTGAAGAGGCGACCTAATCTTTATAATATAAATGCTGGCTCTGTGATGAATATCAGAGCTCAAAAAACATATGCTTGGTTCGTGCCATCCTGGGATATCTGCTGTTGACACTGATACGTTTTTCTCTGTGATATCACAGTGACCAATTGAGGGTATTATGGGTGGAGTCAGAAAAATAATATGAGCGATAGAGGTAGTCAATTACATGAAAGTTGAGATATATTTAATAATATGAATGAGTTTTAATGTTAATAGTATTTATTACTACATATAGCTTGAGTAGGTCACTGAAAGCACAGAAAGGAAGCTATGCACTGCATGAACACTTTCTGAAAAGCATACATTTCAGTCTTCCAGTCTTGTGTTTCTCAGCATCCTGAGTGGCATTTATAGTCCTTTTTACATCACTTTATGATTCTCTTATTGATTGAGTAGTGAAGGCCTCCTAGTCCTAGAACATGGCTCACCATTTTTCAATTATAATGACGGAATGTCTTGTTTGTTGCAGGCATGTTTCAAGCGGTTGGCTTATGGGACTTTGAGAGATTCTGCCTCCTGTGATGTGCTGGAATTATCATGATCAACTACTCAGTTTGGATTTCACCCAGTGGCCATGAGCTTTGTCTGTTAGACAGCAAGGGTTGGATTTTTAAAAAAGAGCAAAGCAGGTAAGTGCAAGAGACACACCTGCTCATTCATCACTTGTTCCAAGGGCTTTGGTGTTCTTCCAGGAGGTACTGAAGAATGTATACCTTTGCTGTTGATTTTCTAAGTCCACTGAATAGACTGTTGAAGAATGAGACTTCTTTGCTTCACAATGTATGGAATAATAATTGAGTCTTTTTCTCTCAAGGAAGAGAAGAGATATTTTAAGGTGTACATTAAGCAGGCCTCAGTCTCCTCTAGATTTTAATTTAATGTAATAGCCAAAACTTGCAGATAAAAGAGTTCTCCTCTGGAAGTAGTTATTCTGAACTATAATGACATTGGCAATTGTACTTTTGAGAGTGCAGTAGGGAAATTGTTGACCTGGCATATTCATATTATGTACAACATAGAAATATGAATGTGACTTCACAGTATTTGATCTTATAAACATTCTTTATGCTTGCTTCAATTCAGAAAATTGTACCATCATTCTTGCTTTCCGTTTTTGAAAGTATTTATTGTTCTGAATTCTATTCATATAGTATCTAAAATGGTGTCACATTTTCAAATTTGTATTGTTCAAAGAATAGATAATACAAAATCCATTCAAATCTTTTCTAGTGCTTTTTGTTTTACTCTGAAAACTTCTAATTATTACTCATGATCAGATCTGATTTTTCACACTGACACTCTTCCACTCTGAAATACAATTTAATCCATCAAAAGTTACCTGAACAAGCCACAGGTGACTCTCTTTGACTTTGGCACTTTTGTGGAGTCATGTACTAAATGACCTGTAAAATGAAGTTTTCTGTAGGTTCAAGTATAAACACAGAAAACCTAGGTGCAAGTTTTTAATGTAGAAAACAATGGGGTGAGGTAATGGTATCATACAAATATTCAAGCTTTTTTGGCCTTTTCGCAAATACTGCCTTTTTGCTTTCTGAAAATAAAGTAATGCCACTCAGCAATACAACATACATCATTTAATATACATATATATACATGGATATAGTACATTATAACTTAACATATTTGGATGGAAATTGGGACTTTATAATATCTTGCCTATTATATAGTAGAGAATAACATTATACTCCAACATAATCGTTTAGATGTTAATTAGGATTTCCAGGGTGTTAGCAACCAGGAAATTATAAGAAGTCTGTCAACAACACCTTCCTAACCATTTATCAACATATGTTACTGATGCAATCTCTTATAGATACAAAGCTTGATTGGAGATTGTAAACACAAGGCAGAAACCTGAATTTGACAGGCTGAGCTGATGAATGGCTTGCTACCTATTCAATGTCACAATGTGTCACCCACATTTAAAAATTTTATGGGTCTATAATAAATTAAAATTGGATTCATTGCTGGAATAAAGATCAATCCAGCTGCATAACACACTCTCATTTAATCCTTATTAAGTTTTTCTGTTTCACTCCAGAAACTGCTAATTATTATCTATGATTTGGTCAGACCTTATTTTAATGCTCACATGTTAGATTCTCAGGTTTTTTAAGCTTGCTTTTGATGAATACAGAGTAATATTTACCTAATTGTGTTTATTTTAGTATTGTCAACAAATCTTATTTCACATCTAAACTTCAAAGTTGTAAAATAGAGTATTGAAAAGAAGAATAAGAAGAATGAAATTGCCTGTTTTCAAGAAAAACTCTCATGTCACAATCCAATCAGTGATTATCTTGCCACAAAGGCAGAGATCACTGTTATTTGCAAAGTTTACTCTCATTCGGTAGGACATTTTGTTTCTGAACTCTGTAGGTTATTGGTTTCAGGGAGAGGTGCAGTAAGCAATATGAAGCAGCTTCACTTTCCACAGTCCTTTGAAGTAAATTTTGTTAGTTACAGCAGAGATAGAACCTTCCTCAGTGAAGTGTATAAAAAGATAGTTTATAGGTGTCCTCTAGAACACATTTTCAGTTAAAATTAAATATTTTTAAAACCTTTTCTATTTATTTTGTTTTCTGTTGTCTGAATGGCAGTTGTCTAATTTTACCATGACACAGCTTACTATTAAAACTCAAAAAACGTCAATGCTTCCAAGTTCTATTTTTCAAACGCTCATAACAAAGCCATGAAATTTTGTATCATTTGTAAGCCTAGAAGGAAGTTTTCTTTCTTAAAGCACTCTTGAAGGAAGTGTATACCTAGTTTAGAATTATGTTATTATACGTTTGAGCAGAGAGGCAATATTAAGCTATAAAGACAGGATATGAAAGGTGAGATGGTTTTCCAAAGTAATTCTAGTACCAGTTTACTCCTTCTAATGAAATGTGCACGTTCCGTGCCAGTGGGTCCCTCTGTGTGGAACGCGTCTATCTTCCGTGCCAGTGGGTCCCTCTGTGTGGAACGCGTCTATCTTCCGTGCCAGTGGGTCCCTCTGTGTGGAACGCGTCTATCTTCCGTGCCAGTGGGTCCCTCTGTGTGGAACGCGTCTATCTTCTGTGCCAGTGGGTCCCTCTGTGTGGAACGCGTCTATCTTTGTAACCCACAGAGGGGTCTGCACAATCTCACCTGCGGATTTCTTCACACCCTGAGCCCTTCCGATATAAAATCTAGAAAGTTTAGAGAAGCAGCTTGTCTAACATGAAAAATATTACATGGACTTAAATGCCTTCTCATGACATTTATTTGCCATCTGAACATTTCTTCGAATTCAAAACCAATGTACAACAATATGTAAATGGAAATAAATTAAAATATTTTGTTGCTTTTTTATGAAATAGTTTATTTCTACAAAAGTAGACAAACAAACCAAAATACACCACGGTATGTGAAACGTTCACTTTTGATAAAATACTTTAAAATCATTAATATTGAAACCATTCGTGCAATGTTTGCTTTCCCCATAAATTGAGACGGACTGTTAAGCATGAAGGGTTGAGAAAAGGGTTTTAAAATGGAGGAGGCACATTAGCCACCCAACTAAAGACCGAAGAGAAGCTTAATGGATGAGAAATAGGTATGAAAGCACAATATTCGCATTACACAATCTGATGGTCTCACCTGCTGTTAAAGTGGACATCATGGCTGTAGAATGAGACGCTTAACGTGGCGCAGAGGATAAGATGGGAGACTTGACATATGGGTAGTGGGTGAACTACAGGGCTTTGTATGTGCTGGTGCAGCAGAACGTGAATGAGTGCCATTAGAATAAGCCAACTCCCTCTTTCAAAGATATGCTGGCAGAGGGTAGAGTGGAGGCACGAACAGTGTGTGTAGAGGGAAAATGAATCAAGAATGTTCCGATCCTTCACTGCAGAAAGTGTGCATGTGACAGCTGACTACATCAGCACAGCTAACAGCATTCTCTCTCCACCAACGGCTCCTCTTTGCTCTCAGATGATAGTTAAATGATTCTTTCTGTGCAAATAAACCCCAGTGTCTCCACCTTTTAACATGTTTAGGGATAAATTTAAAATTCTTCACACAAAAGATGAGATTTTTTACTTTCTTTTTTTCATCACACTCTTGGGCACAGATACACAGAGGCACACAAACTCTGAGTATGTGCTTGAAATTTAACCTCAGATGCTCTGCTTGAAATTTATGCTTCAATTAAGATGGGGGCAGCTGCTGCCTACTTTATTTTCCCTGTGAGACTTTTATCTCTCAGGCTTTATCCTTTCCTTCATCGTTTTATCATCACATCAATCACTGTGTTTCATTCCTCGGGAGTCCAGCATGCATGGCAGGCGCCTTTTTTTTTTTTTTTTGTCTAGAAAGCAAACCTACCCCACTTAGCAGTGCTGCTTACTTAAACCTAATTAAGTAATTCTGCTGAAACCATCACATCCTTCCTACCTACAATGAGCATTTGGTGAAAATAATAGGGAGCACATGAAGACTGTGGAAGATGTAGGGAAAGAAGAATAATGAAAATGCACAACACAACAAAAGGTCACTATCAGCCTATACTTTCTTCGCACAGCCCCTCAAACAGCCAGGGCCCATTAACACCTCCAGTAAAAGAAATTCCTACCTTGCAACATCACCTTCATGTGTTATTTAATTGGAAATTAGTGTTGCTGCAAATCTCCCCTTAACTATAGCAGATTCAGGGTATTTATGTGTCTATTTTTAGGTGCATCCTCTGAAAGTTCAGGTAAAATTTAGTAGCTTTACTCTAAATATACAGTTAGGGAAATATTGATGTTATTCCCACAAATGTAGGATGTCAAGGCTGACAGCCTTTAACACTCTTCTCTAATACCCAATTCCAGAGCGACATATATGTTCATGAGGTGTGTCCAGTTACTCAAAGACTGTTTAAAGCCTGTGCTTTTGGCAGGGACAGCATGCCTCTCCTTTGTAGGTCAGCAGAACTGTTCAACTCCTGTCTCTGGAAGAAAATGAAATGGTCAAGGAATGTGCTTAGTGTTGCAAGTACACAGTTAGTGTTAGGATTTTTTTGTTTGTTTTGCTTTGTAGTCATTATTATCATTCACTTTTACGTTCTGGGCTCTTCGAAGAAGTTTTTGTCAAGTTCTATGAACTTCCCATTGAACATGATGGCCATTTTATAAACCATAGTTAGGCTTATGGCCTTTAGGGAATTTTCTATTTGAGAACATTTTATTATTCACATTATAATCATATTTCTGGGGGATTATAGTATCATTTTCTTTACAATCAAAGATTACAAGAATGCTTTTTCTTACTAATTTGTAATGGTTAGAGTCAACAAAACACACTGAAACTCTCTAACTTAAATGTTAATACATCTTACAGTAGAAACACAGTGTACTTGTCTGCACACATGATTCTCTAAAACAGAAACACAGGAGTCTCTGATCTCAGTCAAGCAGATCTACAACGGTGCTTTTAACCAATTTTTATCACACATAGGAGAGGAATAATATTAAATTTGAAATGAAAAGTTTGAATTAAAACTGCATTTATCAAGGGTCAAATAGTATTTTAAAAGTAGCTTTCATGTTTAATTTAACATATCAAGGAAGACTGTACTAGGAGAACAATTCACATAAATCAAAGATATTTGCCTGAGTAGCTGGCCGAAACATTGCCACTCTTGGTAGTAAGTCCTTCCACTCTTCAAATGGAAGCCACATCTACATTACTAAGGGAATGATGGAGGAGATTGTGGGCCAGACAATGGCATTGGGAGGTGAATTGTGAATTAAACAGAGCTGAATCAGCGTACCTTCTAGGACTGGACAATGTGGGTCTGTGACAAAGAAGGGTTGGACAGTCACTCACCTCCTGTTAGAAGCTTACTGTTGTCCTCCTGAGGGCAGAAGGAGCTGTTGTTGCTGAGGAATTAATCACGCTTATGAAAAAGGGGTGGTGCTGAAAGGCGTGGATTAAAATCCAAGCAGCCATGCCAGGGGCTAAAAGTCTGATAAAATATGTGCAAGAGGTTTTGGACTGAGGGGTAGGAAATCACTGAGTGAGAAAATTGAGAATTTCATTAGAAGGAATTTATTCATTGAGGTTTAACAAGAAGTTGTCATATGACTGTAGAAAATCTTTACAGAGTCTTTTCTGCAGAAATGTGGAAGGGACAATAACCAGGCCAAATAAGTCATTTCTCTTTCCATTAAATCCAATGTAGTAATGGAATAATAATGATAAAGACCAAAAATTAAATATTAGCCATGAGTAAACCTGTATTTTCCCTGCAATGCAGGCACAGCTATAACCCTATTTATGACAAAGATGATGAAAATAGAATAATACATTACTAAGGAACACAGAGCTAACATGTCAAGCTTTTTCTCCCAAGATCTATTCAAAAAACCTATGCCATTTTCCTATCATTTTGGTTTTCAGGTTTTAAACTAACACTCCAATCCCTCTTCCAATGTATTTGCATACAGTTTGCTCCATTATGTGAGAAACGGATATGATGCTCTGTAACTTGATGTTTCTTGCTTGTGTGAATTTCTGTGTGTGTTTGTGCATGCCTGCATGCCTGTGTGTGTGCGCATGTATGCACACAATGCTGTGCTTTGAATCTGAAAGCATTTGGAGGATATATTTCTACTCCTTTTGTCTGGTGGCCGATTACTACCATGAGGGTAATGCACTGTGATTCTCAACAAATGTTTGCTGAAGACACTGTCAACAGTTGCCTGTGTTTGTGTTGTGAATTGGCCAGGTACACTTTCTGTCTGCTTCTGTGTCTGACTCACCTCTTCTCTTTTCTCCTTACTTTTCTTCTCTCATTTCCTCCTCTCCACCTCTAAGCCTTTTCACCTTCTCTCACCTTCTCTCACCTTCATACCTGTAAACATACTAACATGTTTTGCTTTGGGCTTTCTGTGTTTAAATCTATGCCAAACACCACCTACAATAGAGCATCCTCTTTTTAATGCTTTGCATAAGTAAATTTATATCATGTTTTTATATTTCAGTTTATTTACTTTACAACCCAAGGGTGCCCCATCCTCCTCTATTTGCATTTCTCCTCTTCCCTTCTTTTTCTTTTCCACTTTCCCTTTCCCCCCAGAAAAGAAAAGAGGAACTCCCCTGCCCCTGTATCAGCCCTCCCCAGCACATCAAGTCACATCAGGACAGAGCATATCCTTATCCCCTGAGGCCAGGCAAGGCAGCCCTGCCAGGGTGAAGTGATCCAAAAGCAGACAATAGAGTCCATGTTAGACACATTCTCCCCCTTCACTCGCCAAGTGCCCCATATGAAGACCAAGCCGCCCATCGGCCACATATGTGCAGGGAGCCTAGGTCCAGACCGTGCATGCTCCTTAATTGATGTCTCAGTCTCAGGAAGACCCCTGGGGACTGGGTTAGTTATCCCTGAGAGTCTTTTTGTGAAGTTTCTGTCTCCTCCAGGTCCTTCCGTCTTTCCCCCAGCACTTCCATAGGACCCCCCACCCCTGGAGTGCTGCCCCGCTCTTAATGACAGCCTTCATACCTCAAGAAAGAATATGGGATTTGCATATCCTTTCTTGAGATATGAAGGCTGTCAATAAACATAATTTTCTTTTATAGTCAAGAAAATTAAATACTTTCTACTGTCTCTACTTTTGATTACAAAAGTAGAGACAATAATAAGAGAGATAATCATTTTAAGTAGTCTGGATGTCCTTAGTGCATTTGACCTTTCTACAATTCTTCCACATTGGCTTCGTGGCTTTCAAAATCTTAATAATAAAATTCAATATTCATACTGCATTTACTTGTTCAGTTTCAGGCTAACTCCAAAAGCAAAGGCAGTTGTATCAGCTGCATCATGAGCACCATCAAGACATTTTACTGAGCACTCCTGCTGGGATTCTGGGCTGTGGGCAACACCTTCTGTTGCCTATGTTTCTTCCAGAAAGACTCAAGACAAGTTTTATCTTAAGTATTAACTTTATTCTTGAAGACTTTATGATGCCAGTAACAATTTGAATACATATGAAACAATTTTAAAATGCATCCCTGAATCTGTCAATCAAGGAAGAAAATGACAGCTAAACCAATTCAGGAAAGGTATGATAGTGGACTAGAATGTCCATACACTCTTTCTGAAGGTCTGACTTCAGCCAGACCCTGATGCAAGTGTAGTAAATGGCACAAACAGTGGAGAAACTGTAGGATGCATGGGCAAGGAAATGTTACAGCAGAGGTAGAAGAGAACATACTTGGTTTAGGAGAAGCTGGATTAGATTGTACCAGAGGATTTTCAAAGGCAGGCACAAAACAAGATCTTTCAAAGCAATATTGTTGAGGCCAATCTATATTCCCCTACAGAGAATTCTCTGTTTAGCTCCATACCCCACTTTTTAATTGGATTACTTGATTTGTTGTTTTTTTAACTTCTTTAGTTCTTTATATATTCTGGATATCAGCCCTCTGTCAGATATAGGGTTGGTGAAGATATTTCCCAGTCTGTAGGCAGTCGTTTTGTTCTAACGAAAGTGTCTTTTGCTTTACAGAAGCTTTTCAGTTTCATGAGGTCCCATTGATTGATTGTTGTTCTTAGAGCCTGTGCGGTTGGTGTTCTGTTCAGGAAGTTGTCTCCTGTACCAATAAGTTCTAGGGTCTTCCCCAGTTTTTCTTCTAACTGATTTAATGTGTCTGTTTTTATGTTGAGTTCTTTGATCCACTTGGACTTTACTTTTGTGCAGGGTGATAAATATGGATTTATTTTCATTTTTCTGCATGTAGCCATCCAGTTGAACCAGCACCATTTGTTGAAGATGCTGTCTTTTTTCCATTGAATGGTTTTGGCTTCTTTGTTAAAAATCAAGTATTCAAAAGTGTGTGGGTTTATTTCTGGGTCATCTATTCAGTTCCATTGATCCTCTTTTCTGTTTCTATGCCAATATCATGCAGTTTTCATTACTATTGTGCCAAGACATTGTCAGAGTCAAGATTCTGAATGCAAATTCTGAATTTGTTCACTGGAGAGCAATTGAACTGCTTGATTACCAGAAACTGTCGAGCTGTGTGCTTCAGGAAGCCTACACCAAGTACATTTAGCTTTTGCAAATTACTCATTTTTGTCATTTACTCAACAAGCAGATTGACAGGGGAAAATGATTGAGAAAGGTAGGATATATTTGAGCTGAAAGTCTAAATGAAGTTGGGCGTTTATAAAAAAAAAATAGCTGGATGGAGTTAAGAGAAGCAGCCTGGGAAGTACAACCACAAGGCGTGCATGAGAGGCTGTAGATTTAGAACTCATAACTTCTAACTCAGACTTTTTACTAAGTCCATGAATTGGGAGTATATACCATGGTAAATTATATCTTCCAAAAGACTTCATAACAGACCTAGAGTACTCCCCCTTCCCTTCCAACAACAAGCCATCCTTTGCTGTTATTGCTACTGCTACAGCATAGATGCTATCACCCATGGAGGCAGGGAGAGACTGGACCATATACTGTACCAGCTTGTGGGAGCCTAAAATGCCCTAAATGTTATTGTTGGTATTTTTGATAGAATTGATAGAATTTCATGAATATTTCAGAATTCACCTGGACAAAAGTGAAATATCAGTGCTCCTTATAAACCTGAAAACCTTGCTATCTCTATCCCTTACTGGATTTTGCATTGTGTTAGTAGTTTGTGTGTTCTTTTCCAGCTTCAGCACTGCACAATAATTTGGAGTCCATGTTTTATCACTTGGATTCATTTAACAGCTTCATTATTTGGAATTAATATTCCAATCTAGAAGATCATCCAGAAAATGGTTGCCAGAGGGAGGAAGAAGTAAGGCAGAGAGAGAGGAAAAGTGGGAAAGACATAGATACAGACAGAAAGAGACACAGACAGAGAGAACTTTGTAATGGTGATCCTTTAATACATTTTCCTGAGTCAGTTTTGTTGATCTTCAAGTCCATATTAAACATTATTATCATGTCCTGAGGACAAAATATTTAAGTTTTAATGCACCTTGGGAGTTTAATAAGCAAATGTTTTCCTCTTGGGGCTCGGAAATCCCATGCATGTTTTCGCATTTTGCCACCATTCCCCATATTGCTTGCCCTCCACTGCTGTCACGTGGAGTTTTCAGTTCTTTCTCTTTGCCCACCTGAGCAATGTCCACTACACCTGTCCCTCACTAGTACATGAGTTCTCTAAGGCAGGCATCAGGTCCTAGTCATCTTTGCTTTCCCAGGACATTTATATCTCAGATCTGGCATAGACAATCAAACATATGCCTTTTCTTCTCAGTCATATCGAGATTAACTCATGTAATTCTTCATCAATTTTGATGACTAGAAACCAAATCCTAATCTTCTTATTGTCTTTGCTTAACTGAAATGCCATTATGAGATGTGAGAAAAGAACAGTGGGTTCTAGAAAGTCAAGTGAAAATATTGTAGGCTGGAAAATATGATGTAAATATCAGTACTGCAAACAAAATGTTATCCCCTTCACTGATAATATTGCAGGAGGTATCAAACATGACTCAAATGTGATTTTATAAAAATTACAGAATTTATATGAGCAATTAAATCTGTTGGCGAAAACTGATAGAAAAGTTTTCAGTTTAATTGCCTTTTCTGATTCCATGTCACTAAAACTAAGCTAGATTTTAAATATTACTACATTTGTAATATATCCTATTTGCATTTAAGGTAACCAACATCATATTTGTGTCCACTCTACACAGCTAGTTGAAAACCCTAAATAATAAAACCCTACAATGTGAGCAATATCTGAGAACATTTGCTGTCATCATCCCATTCCTTAAATAAAGTATACCTAAGACTTCAGTGTTCTTTCATGCAACTTGTACTAACTCAGTAATTAAAGTAAGAAAATATAATTAATAGTACCACAGGTGTCACAGAAGCAATCTATACTAATAATTCAACACATTCAGTTATTTCCTGGTTATAAGTAAAATGGAACAGAGTGGAGGTTAAAGTACATATCTCAGGGGTAAAATGTACTTAGCATGTACAAGAACCTGGGTTAACACCCTCTCCCAGCACCTAGAGACAGACACAGACACACAGACACATGCACCCACTCACTCACACACACACACACACACACACACACACACACACACACAACATTGCCCACGTGGCATGCTGGGGTTGGCTACCCAGAGGCTATTTAAGCTGTGGGCTGGCTTTCCCCAGGGTCAGATGATTGTTCAAGGTTCCTGAATAAACTGCATTGAAAAAAATAAATAAATAAATAAACTTGTAAAAATAAAAAAAAATAAAAATAAAAATCAAACAAAAATTTAAAACAACAACAACAAAAAAATCTGAGCATCATTTCTTTTTTTTCCTATTTTTTATTTTTTTAATTTATTTATTTTTATTAATTACAGTTTATTCACTTTGTATCCCCCCATAAAGCCCTTCCTCCTCCCCTCCTGGTCCCACCCTCCCTCCCCCTTCTTCACACATGCCCCTCCCCAAGTCCACTGATAGGGGATGTCTTCCTCTCCTTCCTTCTGATCTTAGTCTATCAGATCACATCAGGAATTGCTGCATTGTCATCTTCTGTGGCCTGGTAAGTCTGCTCCCTCCTCAGGGGGAGGTGATCAAAGAACAGGCCAATCAATTTATGTTAGAGGCAGTCCCTCTTCCCATTACTGTGTAACCCACTTGGACACCAAGCTGCCATGGGCTGCATCTGTGGCAGGTTCCTAGGCTGTTTCCTGTTTTCTTCTTCTTCTGAAAATGTGGCATTACTTAAGTAAATGGAACACAGTTATCATGGTGCAGGCTAACTTAGAATACTTTTTATTTGAAAAAAAGTTTGTTTTGAGGTGTGAAGTTACAGCAAAATAATATCATGCCTCTCAACAGGAAAAGTGGGATTTTTTTTTCCATCTGATCTTTCCTCAAACAGAATCCTTAATCGTGATTTTGAGAAGCCTCTACCATTACTGTCATAAAAAAGCAGTAAATTACAGTTTGGACTCATTTGTCCTGAATTCTTATCATCATTCTTTCATGAGGGATAGCTGTCTCAGACCTGTGATATATGACTTATAGCTCATCCTTGTCAATATGATGCATTTAGTATGAAAGAGTCATATATTAGAACTACCTGCCTAAAACTGTGGCTTTTAGTTAATCAGAAAGTAATTGCATCGATTATCATTGTGGATGTCAACTGTAATCACATTCTACCCTGGTGAGTCTGTGTCTGACCTGCTTTGTAAAATTTAATCAGAACTCTGATTTGTGTGGAACTCCAGCCTGAATATTGAAGTTTTCAAAGGTTGTATTATAAAGATCAGCAGAAAATTCTACTTGCCTTGACTGCATGCATGTTTTTCCCTGTTTGGTGACAGTAACAGAGTCAAGAAAGAAGTTTGCATTCAGAAGCCAGAGTGTGAGTACCTCAGAGGCATAGAGCCAAGCCAGCCACAAAGCAGAGGCACTTCGCCTCAGGTTATATCTGATAAATGTAGTTTTTACTCTGTGCACATAGAATGCTATAATTCATTTAGAAACCAAAACTATTTGAACATCAATTTTTCTTTACTATTTGCCATGCAAGGTATATTTTCCCCTCCTCACCAGATCTTATGCATTTTAAGGTTAACCACTGATTTTAACCTCACTTTAAATAAGTGCCTAGAAAATGGCAACTTCAGTAATTGAATGAACACACACTTAACAGTGTCTAACAATCCCTTTGTTTGTATGTTGATAACTCAATTAATTGGTTGATGAAAATAGAAACATGGAAATGGAATTTATTGAAGTAAAAATGCTTTCTCAGGGTTGTTTTGATTTGCATTTCCCTGATGGCTAATGACGTTGAGCATTTCTTTAAGTGTTTCTCTGCCATTTGATATTCCTCTATCGAGAATTCTCTGTCTAGCTCTGTTCCCCATTTTTTAAATTGGATTACTTGATTTGTTGCTTTTCAACATCTTTAGTTATTTATATATACTGGATATTAGCCCTCTGTCAGATAAAGGGTTGGTGAAGATTCTTTCTACGACTGTGTAGGCAGTCGTTTTGTTTTGAGGACGGTGTCCTTTGCTTTACAGAAGCTTTTCAATTTCATGAGGTCACATCTATTAATTGTTGTTATTAGAGCCTGTGCTGTTGGTGTTCTGTTCAGGAAGTTGTCTTCTGTACCAATGAGTTCTAGGGTCTTCCCCACTTTTTCTTCTAACTGATTTAATGTGTCTGGTTTTATGTTGAGTTCTTTGATCCACTTGGACTTTAATTTTGTGCAGGGTCATAAGTATGGATCTATTTGCATTTTTCTACATGTAGACATCCAGTTAGACCAGCACGATTTGTTGAAGATGCTGTCTTTTTTTCCATTGTATGGTTTTGGTATCTTTATCAAAGTTCAGGTGTCCATAAGTGTGTGGGTTTATTTCTGGTTCTTCTATTCAGTTCCATTGATCCACCAGTCTTTTTCTATGCCAGTACCCTGTAGTTTTTATTACTGTTGCTCTATAGTACAGCTTGAGATCAGGGATGGAGATACCTCCAGAAGATCTTTTATTGTAGAGGATTGTTTTAGTAATTCTGGGTTTCTTGGCCAAGATCAAAACCTCAAGTGACAACACATGCTGGGAGGTTGTGGAGAAAGGTGAACCCTCCTCCATTACTGGTGGGAATGTAAACTGGTACACCCACTCTAGAAATCAATCTGGCACTTTCTCAGACAACAAGGAATAGTGTTTCCTCAAGATCCAGCTATACCACTCCTAGGCATATATCCAAAAGAGGCTCAAGTACACAATAAGGACATTTGCTCAACCATGTTTGTAGCAGCTTTATTTGTAATAGTCAGAAGCTGGAAACAATGCAGATGCCCCTCAACTGGAGAATGGATGCAGAAATTGTGGTACATCTACAAAGTGGAATATTACTTAGCAATGAAAAACAAGGAAATCATGAAATTTGCAGGTAAAAGGTGGGATCTGGAAAAGATCACCCTGAGTGAGCTATCCCAGAAGCAGAAAGACACATACGGTATATACTCACTCATATAAACATATAATTTAGGATAAACCTACTAAAATCTGTACACCTAAAGAAACTAATCAAGAGGGAGGACTCTGGCTAAAATGCTCAATCCCCACTCTGAAAGGCAAAGAGGATGGACACCAGAAGAAGAAGAAAACAGGAAACAAGTTAGGAGCCTCCCACAGGGTGGTTTTAAAGGCTCTGCCTTGCAGACTATCAAAGAAGATTTTGAGACTTATGGCCAAATTTTGGGCAGAATGCAGGGAATATTATGAAAGAAGTGGGAAATAATAGTAAGACCTGGAGAGGACAGGAGGACAGGAGGTCTACAAGGAGAGCAACAGAGCCAAAAAATTTGAGCACAGGGTCTTTCCTGAGACTAATACTCCAACCAAGTACCATGCATCAAGATAACCTATAACCCCTGCACAGATGTAGTCCATGGCAGTTCAGTGTCCAAGTGGGTTCCATAATAATGGGAACAGGGACTGCTTCTGACATGAACTGATTGACATGCTCTTTGATCACCTCCCCCTGGGGGGGGACAGCCTCACCAGGCCACAGAAGATGACAATGCAGCCACTCCTGATGAGACCTAACAGACTAGGATCAGAAGGAAGAAAAAGAAACCCTCCCCTACCAGTGGACTTAGGTAGGGGAGTGTGTGGAGAAGGGGGAGGAAGAGAGGGATTGGGAAGGGAGAAGGGAGGGAGCTAGAGGGGGGATACAAAGTAAATAAAGTATGATTAAAAATAAAAATAAAAGAATTGGAAAGAAGAAAAAAATGCTTTCTCAACAAGACATTGAATGGTTAAAGAACTTGTGTTCTTTATATTTTAAGAACTGAGCACTCACATTTAAAAACCAGATTGAAAGTTTGAAATCACTAACTTCCTTGCCAGGACTCTGAAACTGCATGCTTTATTAATTGGTAACAATAAAGTTCTCTTCTTGCTGGCAGAGCTCGTCATCTTAGTGTGCTTTATTGTATGGCAACATCAGCCTGTGATATATATATATATATATATGTTTTTACCTGCCCTTTCATTGGGTCATACTATTTGTGCTCAGAATAAATTAAAATAAAAAGAAGAGCTCGTTATTTGCAGTTTGGTTCAAATATTTGCACGTTTGAATAAATTTCATTTAAAAGGACTTCTCAGCATAGCTTTACTAAAATTTGCATTGTTACCATTTAGTACTGGTAATGCAATAAGTACATAAGCTTAGGGTTGTTACGTAAGAAAATCAGTGCTAGTTTTTGATATTGCAAAGCCTGAAGCAGGTTGGAGAAGCATCATTTGTTGATGTCTGAGAGACTGCTGAAGGGATTTACATATTTTCCAGGTATGAGACAGAAAGGTCACTGTAGACACCTGGGCTCTGGGATGACAGATTGAAATTCTGCATCTTGCCTCAGATATATAAAATGACTGAGTTCTTTCAGAATTGTATCTACAGCACTATCAGGGAATGAGGTAGCACACCATGTGTATGTACTCTTAGAGATATACCTGTTGAAATGGCTCTACCATGCATTCAGATCATCTGATGTCACACAGTCAAGTATTTTCCATCCACCCTAAACCCTCAACACTAGAGAAGAGTGGAAATGTGTTGTCCAAACCTCAATGAATTTGAATGTAGACATATATAAAGTATTCATGTGACAATGACTTCCAGATGACCTCATCAGTACTTCCCTGAGTTTATTTATAAGAACATAAATTACCAACTCTCTGATTTTTTGGGTTCCTTTTATATGTTTCTATTTACCTTGTTTATATTTGTTTTAACTCTTGAAGCATAAATTTTACTTCTGAATATATTAGGCTTTCTTGTTAGACTAAAGAATACTTGTTGGCCCTGATATATTATTGAAAGTATTGTGTCCAATGTGTATTGAAGTTTGGAACATTTAGACATGACAAGAAATATTTGCTCATGAATAAATTATAATTTTTCATACATCACATTTACATTATCTTCAAAGGTCAATCTTTGTATTTGTCTTCAAAAGATTTAAAAAAGTATTTTTTAATTCCACTAACTTTTCCTTAAAAAAATCACTTATAAAACAGTGTTACAATTTTCTAGTTTACAACATTGTGGGTTGCTTCTCCATATTTGCTGTAGCTGTTTCATAGTCCTGATATAACTTACTCTCTGGGAGCAAAAGCAATATAGAACCATATGAAAAGACTCAATTATAAAGTAAAGATGTAAACCAGGAAGGGAGCACCATGAGTAATGCGAACAGCTGAAACTGAAGAGTATTCCTAAGCAAGTGCCTTCAGTGGCTCTTTGAGGGGAGCTCCAGAGCATTGCAGTTTTGAAGAACAAAGGGGTCTCTGAGGAGACTTTAAGTCAAAGGACCAAACCAGCAGCAAAAAATATACCAGATGAGGAAAAGGATATGATGAGCTAGTTGACTTTGTTCCCAGCATAGCTCTTTTTTTTTTTTTACATCATTGATACAGATCAGAATTTGAGAAGGAACGAAAGATAGTGGAGGATGACTTGGGGGAAGCTTGAGAGCACAACACTTGCTTGGAAGTTAAGAAAGCCTAGGGTCAACATCAGCATCTCTGTTATTCTCTTATATACATCCACATGCATCACACACACACACACACACACACACACACACACACACACATACACACATCCATACTTGCATATATAGAGAGAGGGATGATAACTATAGAGCTGTAGATGGTAGATAGATGATGATGATACATAGATAGATAGATTATAGGTAAGAGATAGATGACAGATAAAAGATGGATGATAGATGATAGATAATACATAGATAGATCAGAGATAAGAGATAGACAGATACATAGATAGATGACAGAGAAGAGATAGACAGACGGATAGATGATAGATAAGAGATAGATAGATAGATAGATAGATAGATAGATAGATAGATAGATAGATAGATAGATATATCTCCAGTTCTCACTGTCTTCTTTGCTTTTTAAATGATCGCCCAGCTAAAGGATTGCCCCACTCGGCCTCTACTGTTGTTGGCTAAGTATTGGCATCTGAAGGAAAGCAGTCTTGTCAATTGCTTTGTTAATTACTCATCAAAAGCAATCATTGTCAATTGCTCTACAGATATGGATTTTACAGCTGTCATTGGTACACTTGCTAAGGAATTTTTTTTAATTTTTATTAATTACAATTGGTTCACTTTGTATCCCAGGTGTAACCCCCTCCCTCGTCTCCTCCCAATCCCATCCTCCCTCCCTCTTCTCCTCTCTTGCCCCTTCCCCAGTCCACTGATAGGGGCCATCCTCATCTCCTTCCATCTGACCTAGCCTATCAGGTCTCATTAGGACTGGCTGCATTGTTTTCCTCTGTGGCCTGGTAAGGATGCTCCTCATTCCTTTCAGGGGGAGGTGATCAAAGAGCCAGCCACTGAGTTCATGCCAGAGATAGCTCCTGTTCTCTTTACTAGAGAACCCACTTGGACACTGAGCTGCCATGGGCTACACCTGTGCAGGAGTTCTAGTTTATCTCCATGCGTGGTCCTTGCTTGGAGTATCAGTTTCAGAAAAGACCCCTGTGTCCAGATTTTTTGGTTCTGTTGCCCTTCTTATGGAGCTCCCGTCCCCTCCAGGTCTTTCTGTCTCTCCCTTATTTCATAAGATTCCCTGCACTCTGCCTAAAGTTTGACTATGAGTCTCAGCATCTGCTTTAACACCCTGCTGGGTAGAGTCTTTCAGAGGCCCTCTGGTAAGTTCTTGTCCTGTTCCCTTTTTTCTCCCTCTTCCAATGTCTATCCCATTTGCCTTTCTGAATGAGGATTGATCATCTTACCCAGGGTCCTCCTTCTTGCTTAGCTTCTTTAGGTGTGCAGATTTTAGTATGTTTATCCTGTATTATATGTCTAATAATCACTTTAAGTGAGTATATACCATGTGTGTCTTACTGCTTCTGGGATATCTCACTCAGGATGATTTTTCTAGATCCCACCATTTGCCTGCAAATTTCATGATTTCCTTGTTTTTGATTGCTGAGTAGTATTTTGTTGGGTAAATGTACCACAATTTCTGTACCCACTCCTCAGTTGAGGGGCATCTGGGTTGTTTCCAGATTCTGGCTATTACAAATATCTTTGTTGTGTACTTGAGCATAGTTTGGATATATGCCTAGGAGTGATATAGCTGAATCTTGAGGAAGCACTATTCCTAATTGTATGAGAAAGCACCAGATTGATTTCCAGAGTGGTTGTACAAGTTTATATTCCTACTAGCAATGGAGGAGGATTCCCCTTTCTCCACATCCTCTCCAGCATGTGTTGTCACTTGAGGTTTTGATCTTAGCCATTCCAATGGGCATAAGGTGAAATCTCAGGGTTGTTTTGATTTGCATTTCTCTGATCATTAAGGACATTGAGCATTTCTTTAAGTGTTTCTCTGCCATTCGATATTCCTCTATTGAGAATTCTCTGTTTAGCTATGGGCGCCATTTTTTTTTTATTTTAACCTTAATTTCTGGCATATGAATCTCGGCACATGGTAAGAATATCACAGCTTTTCTACAACCGTGTTCTCTAATAAGTATGCCAGAATCCTTTCTTTGAAGAACAGCTACAGAGGTATTAAATACAAGTGTGTTGTTTGTAATGCCTCTCTTTGTATAAGAGAATACCAAAGTTACACACTCTCTTCTGAGGACTCATAAGGAATTACCTTGGACAGTCCTTTGGTGATTTGCAAATTGTCTTGGGGCCAGTGTTTTCCTGAGCTTTTGAACAGTGCTTACTATCAGGGCCTTGGGAATCAAAATAATAATGGGATACCATTCTCTAGCAAATACTACTAGAGAGGTTTGTGACTTTCTTCTTCTTCAAGTGTTATTAACTTATCTAAAAAAAAAATCACTGTGCCTCTTACTTTGTTGGGATTGGCCTTTTAAGGTTATTAGAATGTTATGAATTGTACAGTGAAGAGACTCATCCATTGAACTCAAGAGCAGACTAGTACCAATGAGTGTGAAAGAAATTGTTTAAGAATAAAGGAGACAAGTTGTCAGGTTATAAGATTGGAGAAGCATAAGATGTGTATAAAAATAATGGTACAACTGAACACTTTATAATACCATGATTGAAATTTCAATTTTAAACTATGTACAAAGTCCCCTGGAATGGAAGGGGTACATACTGCTCTTCCAAATGATGAGACTCTTATTGAGTCTGGACATGATAAAATCTGTTGGGAAGCAGAATCAAGAGTTATGCTACTAAAACAGCTCCATGAGAGGCGAGGGCAATTTCTGCTTATGCTGTGGCCCTAAACATTATGTCAGTGGCATGCACAGAGGGAAGAAGGATGCTGGAACAGCAGTCCTGACATCACACCTTGCTAGGTGTAGCAAGTGTTCAGGAGGCTCTGATGGATATTTGGGGAAGGGAGTTATTAGACTTCATTGTGGTTAGAAATTACATGGGTGTGGTGTCACACTGTGGATTCTAATTCCCAAGTTCTGAACTGGCACCTATTATTCTACAAAGTCCCAAGTCATGATGATGTTAGCCAAGAGCTACACTGTGCTTGGAGGCTGGAAGAGAAGCTTGTTTGACATGTCTTTCCTCTTCAGCCTTAGGTACTCAAGTATCAGAATTGGGGAAGCCCCTATTTTACCTTTATTTTTCAATCTTCAGTGTAAGGAGAGAAGCTTTCCATCACACTGCTTACTGTCCCACTGACACCCACAATGAGCTTTTTGAGCAGGCTAATGCTAAATAAATTTCTCATTAAAATTTAAACAACTTCTCCCCTGCAGATGCCTGTAACTTACTCTTCTGAAGTTATACCATAATATTCTATTTGCACATACTGTTATTCTTAAAAATATAATAAATTTAAATTACAAATATTCAATTTGTGACTTACTTGTTTACAGAATTTGGACTTTCTTCAGTAAGTATTCTCTGGACATCAAAGGACTGACAGTGAAAGTACTTGTCTCTCTATAAAAAAATCAGAGCCTTTTGAAAGTTTTCTGAATGTTTTTAAGTTAATTTCTTTGGCAGGAAAGTGGCATGTATAAAAGCACATACATTAAGTTAAGCGAAAGTGGAACAGCATGTAGCACTATTTTCTCCTATGTGTCTAATGTTAATTAACTTCGAACTCCCACATTTTTGTTTGTGTGTTTGTTTCATTATTTTCTACAGTTACAGAGCAAAGAGAATTGGCCCTGGATCAAGAGGACTCTTTTCTTAGCTTGCAAAAACATCACGGTCTTACAGTAATATGTTCCCTTAGTATATTCAGAGGTGGACACTGAAGACACTAGCAGACACAGGACCTTTCTTCTTCTTACCATATATGAGCTCTGACAGATTAGTTAGATCTTCTGAGTGTCAGGCTTCTCACAGATAACACCTGATTTATACAAATACATCGTGCCTGGTGCATACCTTTAATCCAAGCATTCAAGAGGAGAGGAAAGTGAATCTCTGAGTTCGAGGCCACCTTGGTCTACATAGTGAATTTCTGGTCAGCCAGTGACATGTAAAGAGGCTCTGTATCAGAAAGGAAAGAAAGAAAGAAAGAAAGAAAGAAAGAAAGAAAGAAAGAAAGAAAGAAAGAAAGAAAGGAAAAAAGGAAAGAGAACAAGGAAGGAAGGAAGGAAGGAAGGAAGGAAGGAAGGAAGGAAGGAAGGAAGGAAGGAAGAAGAGAAAGAAAGACAAAAACTAATAATGAGTTTGCTAAGAACTAAGGAGACTATGACTATAAATTGGAAGCATGAAAGTTGATACACTGTAAGCTTTCACTAGATAGTAGGCATTAATCTTAGTAGCACGATTGTTAATTATTACTTTTCCAACAAGAATAAATTTGATTCAGGAAGAAGTGGCTGGCAGAGCCTCTGAAAAACATTCGTGATCTGGTGCTTATGTACCAGCTGCTAATTTGCTTGTTTATTTCATTTGATTTTCCTTAGCTGCACATAAGGGAAGTGGGTGGCAGAGCTTAATTTATTTGTCCCTTTTTTTGAGAATGTGGGGTTTTGGCTCTCACACTATTTTGAGGCATGGCCTGGTGGTGGCACTGGGGATGTGCACACTTGGGGAAGGTGGGCGGGTTGTGTACCTCTCCGAGTAGCTCCAGCGGCGTTCTTTCCCGAAGTGATCATCAGAGGTGCTACATTGCCGGCGCTACCAGCCAAAGGCCTCTCCTCCCTCAGATCTGGAAACACATGAAAAGAGCCATGACTCATGGGCTACAACTTTCTCAGCTGCTTGATACAAGCACCGATAGGCTCAGCTCCCATGTTTGCATCACCCCGCAGACTGCCTGAGGGGGAAAGGGCTCATAGCTTTCCAATATAGTGCTTCCAGAGGATCACTGACACACTGGGAGACACTGTGAAGAGGGTGGGACACAGATGCTGTCCCTTTGCTGGAGTCCACGGAAGGATGAGCTGAGGTGGTAGGAGGGGTATCTTCAGATGCTTAGAGGTATGGCATTCACAGTATTTTTAAACCTTTCTTTACAAACTGTCAAAGAATCCCTGCTCTCCTGCCTTGATTTCACACGCACTGAGCTTTGCACATTTCTCTGTCAGCATTTACTCTTGCTGTGGTTCTGAGTATGGCCTTCCTGTCTATTGTGGACTATGTGCTCTGTGAGGGCAAGGCTGTTCACACACATCTTGGTATCGTCAGTTCTGAGTTCACCGTTTAACAGACAGTGGTGATTAAATAGACATTGCTGGCTATAAGAATGCACAGATTGATAAATGGATGGATAAGGAGGTGAATGGCTACCAGCATGAAATAAGAAAAGAAACAATTATGCAGCACAATAGATTGTTGGGGATATACAAATACTTTCCAATTGACAAGGACATTTGGTGGAGGGAACTAACCTCAAAGTAATTTAAATAAGATTTTAAATTAAAGAATAAAATATCCTCAGAAATGAAAATGAGTATCTCTGATTATGTTGTATGAACATGCTATTTAAATAAAATCTAAAACAGTTTTAGTTTATTTAAAGACAAAATTATTGAATCTATAGGAAATTTACATAGCAGAAATACTAATCTTCAATGCGAAAAATGATTGTTTCTCCAAGCACTTCCTGTAACAGTGTTTATTAAATGCCTGCCTTGTACTGGATACAATGAGCTGACAGATGAATTGGAGTAGATATTTGGAGGCTTAGGATTAAATTAAGAAGCAGATGGGTAAATAAGTAATTGTAGCAGTAGGAAAATAGAGGTCTGAGCTTAGAAATGTGGAAACAAAACCTGGGCATGTTTAGCTACACTCAGAATAATCTGAAAAGGGAAAAGGGGACCATATGAACTGGAACTTGGAAAATGTTTAACGGTTTACCCTGACTGGAGGAAACATGAGGTTGTATTAGGGGTGGGGTGAGACAGAGTGCATTCTGGGAAATGTAGTACTTCATTATTTTACAGCAATCTCAGTGTGTAGATGAGACCAGAAATGAAGAGGGAATGAGAGCTATGGTTACAGAACTGATCCCTCCAAACAGAGGAAGTGTGCTTGAAGAATGTAATAATCAGTGCTGAGTGCTGTTTCACTGATTGCGGTACAATGCTGACTGAACCCTGATGTCTCTGGAACTTTTATTGTTGTTCTATTGCAATGAGGAGGTGTAGGCTCAGGTGTGGGGTCCTAGTTTCACATGCCTGTACTTATTTTGGCAAAGGCAATTAATTGAAATGTGATAAATGACTTAATTTTATGTAATAGAGTTAATTGTATATACACCATTTTACAAATCAGAAACATGCCGTGAAAAAATATGGTGTTAGTAAATATGCAAATGGACTCATTACCAAGATGCGCAGAAGAATGTTGACTTGCTTCATGGCTTCTACACATGGACTTCTTTATGAAGCTCGTCTCTTTTTTAATTAATTAAGTAATTCATTCACTTTGCATCCCATTCCTAGCCCCTTCCCTCCTCTTTCCAGTACCACTCTTCTTTCCCTTTTCCCTATTCCTGCTTCCTTATTCATCAGGTAAAGAGAGCTCTCCATACCCACCCATCCAACTCATCAAGTCACATGAGGACTGAGTGCATCCTCTTCCCCTCAGAAAGCAGGCAACAGAGCCCATGCCAGACATGGCTCCATCTCCCCTTGCTAGGAAACCCATATGAAGCCTGAGCTGCCCGTCTGCTGCCTCTGTGTAAGGGGCCTAGGTCCACTCTATGCATGATTCTTGACTGGTGTTGCAGTTTCAAGTCCCCTGGGCCCTGGCTAGTTAGCTCTGTTGTTCTTTTCTTGTGGAGCTCCTGGCCATCTTAGTATATGCAGGAACATATAAATGTAAAAGGCGGTCTTCTGGCCACAAAGCAGATAGCAACTGTCCTAGGATTGCCTTTTCTTAGTTTCTTTTTCATGAGATAGAGTAGCTATTTGAAGTATTTTCTATAATGTTGTGTTTGGGGGACAGTGTCTTATTCTATAGCCTTCGCTGATCTCAAACTCTTGACGATATTCTGATCTCAGCTTTCTAAATGATAAGACTGTGTGTGTGAGCCTACAACACTCAGCTTGTAATCTAAATTTTATTTAATTTTATCCATATAAGTGATTAACTAGACAGTTTTCTCAAAGATTGGTTTACCAAAATTATCCAGTCCATTAGAAACATTTTTGTAAAAACTAAGAACTCTCCTTCAAAGTCTTTCTGATTTTATTGTTGATATTTATTTGACTTATTTTGAGTGTCTGTTGCAAAGAACTATGTTTGTGTGCGCATGCAATTAACACTGACATTAACATGTGGTAGCGCCTTATGCTGTACGGCACTAGGATAAGTAGTTTTATTTAATAATATCAACTCATTTAATCTTTAGCTGCAAGGTAGTAACTTTTATAGGTGAGAAGTTCAAGACTGAAGGAACTTAACAAAGATCTTGGTCTGATCATGAAGTGGGAGATGCTGAAGTCAGTGATGGAACCCATACGCTCAAGCTCTAGGGTCCATGCTCTTAAATCTTAGGCAGCATCCACATTTCACGCCCTTTAAGAGGACTCCGAGCTCCGTGAGCCCATAAAGAACACCTCATAGATCCGTGTGGGAACAACCCGCGAACTCAGGAATCATGCTTACAGAAGGGTGGGCAGTGAAAGGCAGCCATGCTTGAGTTGCGGTAGGATTTCTTTCAGATGGAGGTTAAGCTGACCTCATAGCCTGAAAACTGACATAAGGACAAGCCATGGAATGTAAGACTCAAGGCTGACTGGAGCGCAGTAGATGGAGCAGTGAAGGGCCAGCGGAATGATGTGGAGGACAGCGAGGTCGAGTACAACTGACTCTGGAGAGGTGTCAAGCATATTCCAGGTGGGAAGATTTGGATTTAAACAGCCATTTTCAGCATGTGAGTTGTGATCCCGTCGAAGGGTCAAACAACCCTCTTGCAGGGGTCGCCTAAGACAGTTGGAAAACAGGTATTGCATTACAATTCATAACAGTAGCAAAATTACAGGTATGAAGTAGCAACAAAATTTTCATGGGTGCATGTCACCACAACATAAGGAACTACATTAAAGGGTGGCAGGGTTAAGAAGACAGAGAACCACTGGATCATGAGAGTTATTGTTCTTAGTTTTGTCTTTTTTTCCTTTTGTAAGCAAAGGAGTAAGAAGAGGAAAGATAAATTAGGCAGCTACATGCCAGGTAAATTAAATGAACAATGGGAAGGATTTGAAAGGTCAAAGAGGGGAAAAGACTGATGTTCTAATGGATTTAAACACTTCCGTGGGAACAACTTACACAGAAATTTAAAAGAAAGAAGGAAGCTTCCAAAGCATCTTAACTTTGAAATGAGAACCAAGACATGTTGAAACTACATTCCTGTAATGTAATACACCCACGAAAACTGTTCTCCCATCCAACACACACTGGGATTTTTCGGGTTCTGAGCAAATCTGAAAGAAAAATCTTTTCTTTACTTCCTTCCTGTACTCTGGAGCCATGAATAACAGAATTCTTTAACTTTGGCTCTATTGTTTGATGACAGGTTTGCACAAGATGGATGTACAGAGGGTCACGGCTAGTACATTATTCTCAGATGTCTATGACTGTCCCATGATGGGATGATGATATATGTGCCAGTGTACAATGAACATTAATAATGGTCAGGGCTTACTCAGGACACAGGAGAGGCCAGGGATTCTTCATGTGGGATCTTCTGCATTATCATTTCTTCAAGAGGAGTCCTTAACAAGCCAGAACTTAGAAAGAATCTGACAAGATTTCCTAAATAGTACATTCTTAAAGAAGGCTCTTGTAGTGTTGTTTTTAATAACGTTCATTTTAATTACACTAGTCATTCAAATACAAAAGCATATACTGGTGGAAGCAGTGTGCCTTTAAATCTTCCAACTTCTAAGACTCCAGCCCTTTCCCTGGAATGTCACTGGATCTGGTGTCCACAGGGGAAGCTGCTGCCTCTGGGAGCTTGTCCAGGGCTTTTGAAAGAGGTGCTGATGGGGCAGAGGCTTGCGTTTACCCACTTGTGCCATTCGCTAACTTTCTTCCTTTAACACTAACATCTTATTTTATTTGAATGTTTTTCAACTCTGATGAGGTTCAAACCCAGGTGTCATGCTGCTAGGCAAATGTCCAGGCAATGAACTCTAAATACTTCCCAGTCCCTGTGCCATTTCATTATTAGAAATAATCTTGAACACACAGAAAAGCAGCAAAGATAATGCAGGGGATTTCTTCACCCAGAATTAGTCCTTGTTTAAAATCTATGTTCTTTGGTACATTTCTCAATTTAGTTATGTTTTTCCAAAATGCCTTTCAGAATAAGTTGCCTATTTGCCTCTTCATTAAAAAGCACTCATTAAATTTATCAAACCTTCTGTTACCTATCCTGAAATCCATAATGAATTGTGTCCGTTGCCTCACTCATATCCCGTGTAGAAAAGATGTTAAATCTAGTCTCAAATCATTATTTTTTTAAATGTATTAGAACTTTGATTGATAGTAAGATATGGAAAGACAGGATGTAGATATTTAGAAAGGGAGCATGAGGACATTAAATCTATTCTGTGTTTTTATCCTCAAGAGAGCAATCATTGTGAAGGGTCATATCCATCAATGTTCTCTGAGAGATCTATCTAGCTCCACTGAGGTTTACACAGCATGTTCATGCTCTCGCATCACACATAAAAGGAATTCAATCGTCAGTGAGGGCGCATAAATGATGGTGATCTCACGGAAATATGGTGCCTGGTGTTGTCATAGCTGTCTTAGTTTGTGTCAGAATACCATGGTATATTTGCACAATGATGAACTTGATTGTCAAAATATAGCCACATGATGTTAGAGTCAGTTGTCTTTCAGTGTCTTCAGTGCCTAGAAATGCTCAGCTCCCTCCAATAAAGCACTATATACCTCAAATCACCTCTAGATTACCACAGTACTTAAAGCAATGTACATGTAGCTACACTCATGCTGTATTTTCAAAGCAATTATGATGAGACAAAGGTCAGTGTCATTTAACCAACATCTTTATTGCTTGTGATGCTGTTCCATGAAGATACTATCTATACACTTATACCACGTACTTTGAACATATTCCCCCACATGCTTCTCTCCTTTCTTCTCTCTCCTTCAGCTTCCACTGCTCTCTTCAACCTAGTTATTACTTACTCTTCGGGACATAAATGCACACATAATTTTACATATAAAATCTAAGACCTACAAATGAGAGAAACATGAATATATGACTTGGTGTATCTGACTTAATTTATTTAATAGGATTCTTCGGTCAAGTTCATTTTTCTACAAATGAAATAACTGAGAGAGTGTTAAAGAATTGGCTCCCATAAATGTGGAGAGTGGCAAGGCAGAGTGCATAGGGCAGGCTAGAACTCTTGCCAGCAGCTAGCTGATGGTGTAAAATGCCCTCGCATTTAAAGCACGCCAACAAGCCCGAATCACAACATCTTTTTATGTTATAGTGTAGGGCAGAATTTCTTTTTCTCCAGGAAATCTCAAATTTAGCCCTTAGATCCTTTCAGCTGATTGTGTTCCACGCACCCACATTACCAACAGTAATGTTTGTAAAAATCCATGTCTAGATGGTAGATATTAATGAATACTAGTGGTCAATTAAATATTTGGACAGCCAAATAAAACAACCACAACCAACGATTCCCATATTTTACATGTGAGGAGGCAAAGGCTTTGCAGCATTATTCTCAGAGTATGGGTTCTCACAGTACAGCAGACCCAGCAGGTACTCCCAGTGAGCACTACTCCCAAAGCACACGCTTGTGCCTGGTATTTCCGGTTTCCAAGCTGCCAAAGGATGGTTTCAGAAATGGAGAGTTTGGGTCATTTATGCACACATGAGCTGAATGATTAACTAAAAAGGATGTTTTAGAAATGGTTCAGAAAATTATGCTAGCTCTCAGCACTCCATTTACCTTGATGAATATATGCTGTGTTTAAGCATATTGTTCTTTACAGTTGTTCTACTTTCCCTACTTTATAATGTTTTTATACATAGAAACCCTTGCATTCCATCAGTACCCTTTATAAAAGCTAGACAGGTAAATTGTACACATCCTTATATAGCCTACAAAATTTGCAGTTTTAAAACAGCATTTCTAACTATTGCCACTATTTGCCAATTTTATTTATTTTTGGTTAAATTTTTAATTTTAAATTCTTTATTAATTACACTTTATTCACTTTGTATCCCCCCTATGGTTCTCTTCCCTCCCATCCCAATCCTTCCCTTCCTCCCCCCCCCTCCTGCACGCATGCCCCTCCCCAAGTCCACTGATAGGGGAGGTCTTCTTTTCTTTCCTTCTGATCCTAGTCAATTAGGTCTCATCAGGTGTGGCTGTATGGTCTTTTTCTGTGGCCTGGTAAGGCTGCTCTCACCTCAGGGGGAGGTGATTAATGAGCAGGCCAATAGTTCATGTCAGACACAGTTCCTGTTCCTATTACTATGGAACCCACTTGGACACTGAACTACCATGGGCTATATCTGTGCAGGGGTCTTAGGTTATCTCCATGCATGGTCCTTGGTTGGAATATCAGGAAAGACCCCTGTGCTCAGATTTTTTGGTTCTGTTGCTCTCCTTGTAGATTTCCTGTCCTCTCCAGATCTTACTGTTTCCCACTTCTTTTATAAGATTCCCTGCACTCTGCCCAAATGTTGGCCATAAGTCTCAGCATCTGCATTGATAGTCTGCAGGGCATAGCCTTTCAGAGGTCCTCTGTGTCAGTCAATTTTATTTTTAAGAGTCCATACAGAAATACATGAGAATTTGCAGAGAAACAGCAGAGGTGGGGAGTAAAATCAATTGTAAGTGATTTATGTAAGTATAAACTTTGCATATACCATATGAAGCATTTGTATCCTTTATTTTATAACAAGAATGATTTCACAAAACTATAACTAAGCCCATAGCACATTTTCAGAATTATCCTTGTCATCAGAAAAGAACTATCACTAATTACCCAATTTTAAGTAATAAATATTATAGAAATAATATTCATTAATGTTGTTGCATATAAAATCTTTTGCTATTATAAGTATAATATTAACAATTCTTCAATTGCTCAACAGGGTTATTGCTAATACTTTAAGCATTTTAGAAAGAGAAAAAAATCATATGCAGAAAGATTAGACAATCTGCATGTAAGTGGATTATTTTGTTTTCTAATTTTTACTTGTCATCTTAATATAAATTGGTATGCTTTATGTATAATTCAAATTGTCCTTTGGAATCTAAAAGTGTTCATATTTTGATAGATAATAAAGAAATGTAATTAAATACCTTATGCTCAGTTAGTAGCAAAATGGCTGCCAAATTAAAAACATAATTTATGACCCTTTAACACACAGTCCAAAGTTTTCCCATTAAACTGCAACATCTTCTCATAATAAAAATCTCTGTTATGACAGCCTACCATGAAAACCTCCATTGCTTAGCAAATATTAATTTTCTACATTGCAGTCTATAATTACCATCACTGGGCAATTACATGGTGCTTTGCTTGAGTAACATGTTGTCATCTAATTTTAAGGTGGATTATATTTCTCATAGAATTAAGTACACCTCTGTCTCCTGGCATTATTATCTATTAAGGAATAAAACTCTTGAGTTTAATTTTAAAATGTAAGGTATGACAGTGTCTTAGAAACACTAAAAGGACTGTGTATCATAGTTCCCTAAGATCCAACTATGCCTCTAATATATGAATGTGAAACTGTGTTTCTTTAATTATCTGTAACAACAATTAAAAGAAAAGGTACCATGAATTTGAGAGACAGCAGAGGTGGGAGTACATGGGAAGGATGAAGGGAGAAATGGAAAGAGGCAAAGTGGAATAACTTTAGAATAATAATATTCTAATTTGAAGAAAATTAAAAATACATAAAATAACTCACTAGCAATAAAATATACAACTTGACTTGCTCCCAGTGTAGTCTGATTGAATCCATTTACTTTACAGTCAACAAAATTAATCAATGACATGAAACAAGAAACAAAACACAGACACCAACAGAAAATGTGCTTCTGGTTCTAATTTAAGGTTAAAAGTCCACATTGTACCAAAAAATCTGGACAAAATGGTCTTTTCTGAGACTGATACTCCAACCAAGGACCATGCATGGAGATAACCTAGAACCCCTGCACAGATGCAGCCCATGGCAGCCCAGTTTCCAGGTGGGTTCCCAACTAATGGGAACAGAGACTGTCTCTGACATGAACTCAGTGGCTGGCTCTTTGATCACCTTCCAGTGAAGGGGGAACAGCCTTACCAGGCCACAGAGGAAGACAATGCAGCCAATCCTGAAAAGACCTGATCTGTCAGAGGGAAGGGGTGGAGGACCTCCCCTATCAGTGTACTTGGGGAGGGGCATGGGAGGAGATGAGGGAAGGAGTGTGGAATTGGAAGGGGATGAGGGAGGGGGCTATAGCTGGGATACAAAGTGAATGAACTGTAATCAATATAAAATAAATTAATTTTTCTAAGTTCATATTGTATGTGTGCGATTTAAATATGAATGGGAATAGAAACAATATGGAAATCATCTTGGCCTAAATGTGTTCAAATACTTTCCATTGTAAATGTTTTTTTTAAACTATGCACTTCTATTTACTATTGAGAACTGCCTATAGAATGCTTGCCATACTGATCAAGTAGAATTCATATTTCTAAAATTGCTGTCATACTAAGACATTTGTATAAAACATTTTAAACAGAATAATCTAATCTGACATCTTCCTATAATGTCATAACAATAAAACCCTCATTAATATACAATGATAGTGGAATAGAAGCCACTAGAGGGGAGGAGACGGGAAAGGAGAGGGAGGGAGGAGGAATGATAAAATCAATGTATAAAAGCAAATTAAATAATAAATATTAAAATAATTTGAACAAAGAAATGTGAAGGGAAACTATTCATGCTGAAAACAAAACAAAAACAAACAACGATGCAGGAAAGAAATTTTAATCTGCATGGGTGTAACTTCGATTATAATATCTATAATTGTTATAATATTTATAACATCAGTTATAATGTGCAATAATATTTTATTGTATATTAAATGACATGTGTGCTTAGCTATATTAGTATGCTTAACATATATGTCAGTAATAGCAGTGACAATGGGTTTAGACAATAAGAATTTTACTGTTTTGAAAGCTTCATTTTTTCATGAAGCTGTGATATATTAATTAACGGTGGGCTTGATGAGTTTAAACAAAGCAGTGTTCAGTGGTAGCAATAATGATAGTTCTAGATATTTTTGTCTGGTTGAGGAACTCACACAGCTCCTGCTCCTCCTGAAACATGAAATCCTTAGACCTTCACACCAACATTTCTGATCGTGCACCAGGATGTTCAGTCCTCAGCTCTATGCAGTCCTCGAACCCGAGGTATTCTCATCTACTGTGGGCACCATTCCTCCACAGAACTCTAGCCTTAATCCGTCTACCAGAGAAACTTGAGACTCAGAATATTTACCCTCATGGATTCATTACAGCAACTAGCCAATCTGCAGAGCCTGTACATATAAAGCTGGCTAGCTTTACAAGATTCTCTGGTAGAGATTTCTTTAATTTGTGTGTTTACCATAGCAAACCCCATGTTTTGTAAGCTTGTGTGCCTATCACAGATCCATACCCTGACAGGAAAACATGCAGCAAGGAATAACAGGGAAGGACTTTACACTCCAAGGAGTCCATGTTCAACTTTACATAGGTCAGTAAAATGGGCAGAAGTGGCTAAGTTAATGGGCTAGAAAACCTCTGTAATTGCATCTAAAACTCCTAAGACAAAGCCACCGTTCTCTGACAAATCAAAGTGGAATCTGGACCAGCATAGAATATAGAAAAGCTTTTTAAAAAAACAGTCCAAAGAAGTGCAGACAGGCTTTGAACTTGCTGTGTAACCCAGGCCTTAGACTTAAAATCCTGGATCAGTTTCCTAAGTGCTGAGGAATGCTGGGTTTGCAGGCAAGAGCTAACATACCCAGCATGAAGAAGCCTGGACTTTTCCCAGGCAGCATAGCCTCAAGTTCTGATAATTTGGGTTTTGGGATAGGGTTTGGCCCTGAAGCCCTGTCAGGTTTAGAACTGACTGTGTAGATTTCAAACTTTCACCAACCCCCTTATTTCTGTGTTACAGTTATGAGCCACCAGCATTCCAGTGGAAATTTATTTAATTCAGGTTTTTGCCATAGTGAGACCTGTGTTTTTGTAAGTCTGTGTGCTGGTCACGGGATCCAATGTGCCAGTCTCACACGGAAAAATTATTAAAAGTTGATCATTACTCTTCATAAGAGTACTCTGAGTACTCTTCAGAGACACTGTATGTATAGTATTCATACACCTACTTTTTAGGACAATTCATGTTTTCACTGTCTCTGAACTTATGGAACCTGGGGGCTCCTCGGAAATGGCTGTCTCATGTCAAGTATAAGTGTATGAACTACCCACTGTTCAAGTTTGTTCAGGGCTTCTTAAAATGGAATGCGCCTAAGAGATAACATTGTTATTGTTCTGATGAAATTTGTGGAAGAGATAGTCATCACTTCACGGTCATTCTATAAACTATGCCTCTGTTTTCGCTCATCTGTCAGTATTAGAACCTCACTGGGACTCCTATCAGATATCCCATTGTTGGCTTGTGTCATGGAGATCCTGCAGTTTTGGATCTGTAGGAGCAGCCCCTTCATGAACCCAGCTGTTCATTCAAGGGATAGGTGTTGGGGTGGGCCAAGTCAAAGACCTGGATCTGGGCCTGACAGGTGTCTGAGCTAATCAGCCCGCTGGCTCTCTTGCTTTCATACCATCGGGGCCTGCTCATCCACAACCCCTGCAACCAGGGCCAGCTCTATCCTGCTGCCCAGGCTAGGTGCAGGGCCCACTCTCCCAAGTGTTGGAGCTGGTGAGGGACAGAGCCAGTTTTCCCACTCTCGTTACCCCGGGGCCAGCTCTCCCACCTGCAGTATGTAGAGAGGGATTAGGAAGGACATGAAGGAGTCTCTCCCTAGCATACCACCGCCCAGCAGACGAGAGGCAGAGCCGGCTCTCTGGCACTCATGACCTCTAGACCAGCTCACCTGCAACCCCTACAAGTCAGGGCCAGCTCTAGCGTGCTGCCCATGTGAGGTGCAGGGCCTGCTCTCCCTAGTGCTGGAGCAGATGAGGGGAAGGAACAGCTCTCCTGCTCTTATGACCCCAGGAGCCAGATCTCCTGCCTGCCATAGGCGGAAAGGGCGAGAGTGGGAGAGGGCATTTCTTCCTCGCTCATGCTGTCACATAGCATACAAGCTGAAGGGTCGGCTCTCCCACACTCACACCCTCAGGCTGGCTCACACGCAACTCCAGCAGTACCTGCTCTCCTGAGTACTGTGGCTGGCTATGGGCAGAGTCAGGTGTCCTGCTCTCCTGCTCCCAGACACAGCTCCCCCATGATGCCCAGGTAAAGGGCAGTGACAGTTCTGCACAGTCCTCAGATATGTCCCCGCGCTGAAGCCCAGATGAGCGATGTCAACCTGACCTTCAGTGGTAACAGACATCCCAGGGCTATGGATCCAGATATGGCTCCCCAGATGTGCCAGCACAATCCAGGACACCACCATGGTCCTAGGGAGCATCACCAGCTACTCACATCAGGCTGCTCCTCACTACCCTCCAGTCTCCAGTTCTGCCTCTCTTCATTGTGCCCACATCCTTCTGTTTCTCTTTCTCTTCCATTTCTCCATCACTTACTTGTTCCTCTTAGTGGTACCTGGAGTCTCTGAGTGTCTGGGACAGGCCTGCCTGTCACTGGACTGCTGGTCTTTTCAGGCTCACTTTTTTCAGGGAGTGTTAGGCTACTAATCATTCAGATTTTCATAGGTCAGAACACCGGGCCTAGACATAGCATTTCTCTTCTGTGCCAGCTACTGACACACATGTGGCATGGCAACTACATGTGCAATGCCTGTAGGGGCAGGCAGTCTTTCCTTTTATACTCTATGTGGTGCAGCAATTCAAACTCAAATATTTAGCAAGAAAATCAGCATCTCTCCTGTCCTAAAGCTGGGGAAATCTCCAAACACTTCTAGAAAGAACACTTAATCCATGATCTTTTCCAGTAACATCCACAAAAGGAAAGTCATAAAATGATTAAGCTTTCAATTTAAACACTCTGTTTATATATATCTTATTACAACCATATTAATTTCAGCAAACAAGATTAAAATCCAAGTTTAGGAATTTTTCGGGCTACTACAAAAGAGAAATTGTATATATATTTTGCTGGGCTTTGTCTTTATAGTGTTGAGGTATTGTGTATTTTTTTCTATCCAGAAATCTTGGTCAAGATTCTAGTGGCATGAATAGAGGGATAGGGTAAGCAGAACCCTGACAAAATAATTCCCGAACAAAGCCATCTTTTACTATGCATTGCACACATATGCAAACTAATCCTGGAGAAGGTAAAATTTTAAATTATAAAATAAAAACAAAACCTATAAATATTAACCCAAAAGACAAAAGTTACGTGGGACCAAGCCTCCTGTGGATTTCTTTCCTTAAAACTTGAGCTTCTAAACTTATAAAAAATTCACTTCACTGTTGAAGAGTCAAAACCATTCTTCTGGGTTTCGGTAGAAGAAACAGTTGCTGTTGGGTATGGCTTATACACACTGTATAAGCTTTAGTATGGGTTTCAGTCAGTGAGCATCCAACTGAGAAGAGGGGATATAATGCTCCAGCGTCTGTGAAAGGTGCTCCATGGTGTAACTCACATCTTCCATTGGGTTGGAGAATTTTGATTCGTTTATGATCCCTTCTGAAAGTCTCTCTGGCAAGAATTTTGTTAATCACAACAGACTGGGAAAAGTGGTCCTAGGAGATAAATCAAATGAAGCATACATAAAAAGCTAAAGATGAGAAGAATATTAAGGGAAGAACATAGTTATAATGATCATGGTGTAGATATGTGTGGATAGTTTGTGTGTGGGGGGAGCATAGGTGTGTGAGCATAGATGTGTGTGTGTGTGTGTGTGTGTACATGTATATAAGGGTAGTTGTGTGAGGGTATGTGTGTAAATGTAGGTATGGGGGTAGGTGTATGGGAGTTAGATTGTATAACAGTAGGTGAGTGTTTGGGTAGGTGTGCGTTTGGGTAGGTGTGTGTGGTTGTAGGTGAGTGTTTGGGTAGGTATGTATATGAGTATGTGTGTGGGTATGTGTATTGGTAGATGTATGTGGGAATAGGTGTGAGTCATGGGGTAGGTGTGCAAATGGGTAGAATGTGTGTGGCTGAGGATTTAATGGTTTTTAGGACAGCAGCATTTTTAGTGGTTATTTGTTACTGGTCTTATTCTTATGAAACTGAATAATTTAATTTTAGATATCTCATTTCAGTGGCTTTCCATTCTTTAGTTTTCCAGTACTCATTCTTAGAAAAAAGTTAAGCAATGTGTCTCTTATCATGAGTTAGAGCAATTCTTCTTTGTTTTTGTTTTCACAGTTCTATTCAGAAATACATTTTGACTGAAACAGTTTCATTCTAGGGAACACAAAAGTCTTCTTACTATTATGGATATTTTCTAAATGAGGTTCATTATATTTTTGCTGCAGCATCTAAGAAAAAAAAAATAACAAGGACACCTCACCACAGCACTAGGCTTGTATCAAAAGCATTAAATTGCCTTCTCAGCTTGGTCTTCAAGCCAAGGGAAGACAAGGAAACAAAACTTACTCTGAGATTTCCAGTGACTCACTTTGGCTGTACCCAGATGATTGCATTTTAGCCATTAATCAATGCCATAATTATCAAGAATAAAAATGTATGCCAGTAATTAATTCTCTAAGGTAAGACCATGGAAGGATTGATGCTACATAACTTCTAGAATACAGAGAAGGAAAGGTCACCAGATGATAAATGGGAGCAACCAGGATAACAGACCAGCAAATTAAACCCAACAGGGGAGATCAGCATTTGTCAGATAAACTAATAAAGCCTTGTAGCTTATTGATGGCCCTTCTCTGCTGGGCTGAAGGGGCTTTCAGAGAAGATAGGGATATTGTGTGGAGCAGATGGAGCAGAGGAGGTTGCTGAGACATGTGGAGATCCAGGTAGCACAAAATAACGCTGTAAGTACAGAGTTGGGAAGATTCATCATGGTTAAATGTCATCTTTCTTTCAGAAATATTTACTGTTGTTTAATTGTAAAGAAACTAAGAATGATTTTCCCTAAACTCTGAGTAATAAATTTTGATGGTCTTAATGTTCCCGGGTCTCTGGGATATCATTTTAACTGAAATAGTCTCTCTTTTTTTTTTCAATTTATTATTTTTCAATAAATAACAGTTTATTCACTTTGTATCCCAGATGTGGTCACCTCCCTCAACCCCTCCCAATCCCACCCTCCCTCATCTCCTCCCTGTCCCTCCCCAAGTCCATTGGTAGGGAAGGTCCTTCTCCCCTTCCCTCTTACCCTTGCCTATCATAAAATCATCTCTTAATGTACATTGGAAAGGAATACAACCTTTAACCATTATGTTTATGAAAAAAATATAATGATATGAAAAGATAACTTACATAAAAAGAAATAATGCAGACAATTTAATGAAATGAATTTAGTAAAAGTTTTGATAACAACCTCTATCTTTCCAATGCAGATATACAAACATATATGGACATTTATGCCTACAGAAACATACACCACACCTACCCTCCACATCTATACATAAAAACTCTATCTTTATAACTTTCTGTTACATATATGTACATACATGTGTATATAGTAGATAATATCCATATATATGTTCTTGGAATAAATATACCAAAACACCACAAAGGCTAAAAGATTGTATGTGAAATGATATATTTATATTTATATTTCTTTAAATTTCATTACAATGAGAATATCAGGTTGTTTGACTAAATCAGCTGACTTTTTACTTTGTTTTTCTTATGCTGACTCAGTTCAATTATTCATGCATGTCATTCTGTTCCCAAAAATACTCAGATAAATGTACTTTTCTCTGCCATCTAGATCTCTGTTTATTTATTTATTTTTTTACATCGTTTGAAATTATATGACTAGCTAATATCTAAGCTAAGTTCTCATTTAATATCCATATTACATCAGGTAGCAAATCTATAGAGACAAGAGAAATGTGCTTGTACTGTCTTGTACTGTTGTCTGCTCTCTCCAGATTGTGAAATCTCATCAGATCCATTCATGTTTTTTTAAACAGGAAAAGAAATTCTTTTATAATCCTAGTTTGCATGTTACAACCAGAAACTACATAGAGGAAAAGGGAAAGAAAGCAGCATTTGAGAAAATTCTGTGTTGGTGTAAAGAGGTGAAATTTGACAATAGATTGAAAGATAACTCATAAATTAAGTGCTTTGAGAAACAGTTCTTTGAGTATCTACATTGGCTCAGAAGTTATTAAACCATATCTCTGTGTCATGAGTTTGAAACATGTAGTCCTTTTCTTATCTAAACTCCTCCTTAGATAAATACTCATACCTCAATGGATATGGATATAAAGTCTTGCAGTTTCTGTAGATCCACAGGAAAATTGAATTATTCGTAATTATTCCTACTTGGTCTGTGAATTCATATGGAGTTCATAACCCATTAAATTAAAAGTCTTGCCAAACATGTTCCAAATACATACAAGAGCAAAAGTTTCACTTTGGTCTCAGAGAGAGCACATCACATACATAATCAGACTTCGTCCTTCCAAATACAGATATACAAACATGCATGGACACTTACACCTACACGAACACACACCACACCTTACCTCCACATACACACATAAAAACTCTATGATTTTCTATTACATATATACACATATACATGTATGTGTGTGTATTGTGGATGTATTCATGTATACACGGAATATGTATTTCACATGGAGACATATGTATACATATCATGTGATATCAGAAGAAAGCTATGCTAAGCTCAAGAAGTTGCCAAACTAAAGGAAAGTTGTGAATTTCATGTGAAGCTAAGTCAAAGCCTCATGTTTGTCCCATTGCGGCATCTGTATTTCTGGCAGCCACGGAGTCTGTGCTATATCCTGAGTGCTAGAGATAATAGCACAACTGCGACTGATCGCTGAGTGTGCTCCAAGTGCTAAGGATGCTCCTAAGTGCTTTACATACAGGTGTTCTAAATCCTCTTGCTACCTCATTATTGGGATAATAAGCAATAGTGAGGAAGGCTCAGTAACTCACACCAAGTCATCCAGATGGAAGGTCTCACAATCAAAGGGTCTGTCAGTACTTCAATGTTCTCTTTACAGAAAAGTGAGATGTGACAGAGAAACTGTGAGAGAGTAAAAGGCACCCCACATAGAAGTCTGCTGTCACCCTGTATATCAAGGAATAACTAAACACTATTGGCCTGCTGCTCCACAGTTCTACATGTGCACATTCTGAAAACTTGGTGTTAAATTATGTTTTAGGGAAAAAACAGTCAATATGAACAATGTATATTTTCTCTTTTGGCTTCTTAGGTGATATGATGGTATGACAACTATTTTACATAGTTGTGCATTGAATTAGATAATTTATATCTTAAAGGGCCCCAAAGGATTTACCCTCAAGGACACATTATTGAAAGGTGGTAATACATTTACCAGTTAGGGTCTCTAAAGAGCAGAGATGGTAAACACTTAAAGAATGTGAAGGCTATGTCCCTGAAGGCTTGAGATTAAAAAGAAAGTGGCTCTCCGCCTCCCGTTTTGCATATGGCCTTGAAGTATGCTCTTTACCATTGTAGCCTACTCACAATGCTTGCCTTCCTGTCCAAAGATGTAAAGCAACAACAGAAGCCAAGCAGAGACCAGTTCTCCAAACTATGAGCCAAAACCAACTCCCTCCCCTTATCAATTGATTATTGCAGGTGATTGTTCCAATGTTGAAAAGGGTAAATAATATGGAGATGAATTCGATACACAGAACAGTAGGTGCAGGACTGTGCAAAAACAGGGAATCATTTTATATGAGGGATCTGCCACTCAAGATTTTGGTCTGTGTGAGACATCCTGGCTCTAATCCGCTGCTGGTGGCAGAGGATGACTATAGTTTTCCATTGTTTCAGTGCCAGAGTTGTAAGCCAAAGACCTTATACTTGATGAGCAAGTGTTCTCAGTAGGTTAAGACTCTCCACTCTAGATAACTAAGTGCTAAGAATTACAAAGGCTGGAGGAATAAAAAGAAAATAGTTTATTGATTCTTTTGGCTTTACATACATCTACTTTTTTTTTCTTTGAAGTAGCAAAAGTTGATTGCAGAACTTCTTAAAAAGGATTTTTTTTTCTTTATTAATTACACTTTATTCACTTTGTATTCTCCCTGTGATTCCCTACCTCCTCCCATCCCAATCACTCCCTTCCTCCACCCTCTGCATGCATGCCTCTCCCCAAGTCCATTGATAGGGGAGGTCTTCTTTTTCTTCCTTCTGATCCTAGTCAATTAGGTCTCCTCAGGAGTGGCTGCATTGTCTTCTTCTGTGGCCTGGTCATGCTGCTTCACCCTCAGGGGGAGGTAATTAAAAATCAGGCCAACAAGTTCATGTCAGAGACAGTCCCTGTTTCTATTACAATGGAACCCACTTGGATACTGAACTGCCATGGGCTACATCTGTGCAGGTTATCTCCATGCATAGTCCTTGGTTGGAGTATCAGTCTCAGGAAAGACCCCTGTGCTCATATTTTTTATTCTGTTGCTCTCCTTGTGTAGTTCCTGTCCTCTCCAGATCTTACTGTTTCCTGCATCTTTCATAAGATTCCCTGAACTCTGCCCAAAGGTTGCCCATAAGTCTCAGCATATGCATTGATAGTCTGCAGGGCAGAGCCTTTCAGAGGTCCTCTGTGTGACGCTCCTGACTTGTTCCCTCTTTTCTCCTTCTTCCGATGTCTATCCTCTTTGCCTTTCTGGATAGGAAAATCAAAACGACCCTAAGATTTCATCTTACACCCATCAGAATGGCTAAGATCAAAAATTCAAGAGACAACACATGCTGGAGAGGTTGTGGAGAAAGAAAGTAAGCATGCTTCCTTACGCACATAAAAATGGTATATTTTCATAAATTCTAAACCTAGTACTATGTAGCAGCCTTTGTTTTGAACAGCTACAAGGCCCAGGGTCGTGGCTTCCATTTCTGTTGTGGCACCGCATTGTACTTAGTACACTGGCCTGCAGAGTTAAATGGTCAATGGATGCTTGTTGATGGACTTTCTCACCGGGCACCTGTCAATATCCTACAGTGTACTTTCAGAATTTAATGAAACTACTCTTGTAAAAGAAATGTACATCTGTTCTAATTCCCATGAAAATCAATATACGAACTATAAAGCCTTGAAAACATCCATTAATTTCTCTCTGCTTTATGTTCCCACCTGTTTGTTGAGGAAAATAGTGACTGTGGGTTTTGTGTTTGTTTGTTTTTAACACATTGAAGCATGAAGAAGTGAGAGTTGATATCTGTTCTTTAGTGCTTCCTTATTACTAAGCTTAGGCAGCCTGTAGAACCTTTGGCAACTCCACAAAAGTACTTGCTTTTTTACTTATGTTGAGTATGGGGAAACTGAGGTTGTCCCAGAAATTACTCTATAAATTAAATGGCCAGTCTACATTGTGATTAGGCTGTGCTCACATTACCCTCCATGTAGGCTGTTATGGACCCAGAAGATAGGTTTCCCTCAGCTTGTACTCTTGCACCTTATTGTATCATGCAAAGTCTCTGTTCTTAACTTGCTGGTGATTCTACAGTAAAAGTTGATAGAGATCATCAGTCAGATGCTTTGTAGAGTAATAATTTCTGAGATTATTATATCTTCCATACTGTGTATGTTACTAGACACATTATATACACCATGTATTTTGACATGAAAGTGTTCTGATTTCTTTGAATTTTGTGCTACAATGTGACCTATAATTCAAGGTCAGTCAGATATTGATGTGGAGTGAGAATAAGGTTTGCTGAATTCTCTTAACTATGATTCTGACTGCAAGCAATTTAAATGCTCATTTGTGAATGTGGAAGTTCAAATTAAAGATATAATTTAATATATTTGATAAATGTTATAAACGTAATATGGTGTCTCCAAAAGGAGGTACTAGCTGTATGGTTGTGTGTTAAAAGTCATTAGTTACTTATGGCTTTTAATGCCCATCCCACTGAAGTAGTAATATCTGCTTGGGGGCTACAGGAAGACTCAGCAGTGAAGAACAGGTCCTATTATACAAAGGCTCCTGGTTTACTTCGTAGCACTACCATCAGGAACCTCTCAACCACCTGCACCTCCAATTTCTCGTTATTTGATGCCTTCTTCTGCACAGACATGCACACATGTATGGAGCACATACAGACACACAGGCATACAATACACATGCCTGTAAATAAAAATACATTTTAAAAATTTAAAAGTAATGCTTATATAGATCTTGGAAATGTATTTTCATAACATAAAGATTCTATTTTATAACAGCATTGAATATATTAAAGTTAAATGATCTCAGATAGATAGATAGATAGATAGATAGATAGATAGATAGATAGATAGATAGATAGAAAGATATCTGTGCAGATTTCTAAAGTGTAAGGAAGTGTATGACTCTTTCACTATGTCACTCTGTCACATTCCATAGATAATAGAGAAACCGACATCATGCAATGTAGGTAAAGTAGACACTGTCATGGGGCTATTTCATGACAAGATGAGTCAGAATCAAGATCCCACACTTCCTGGTCTCTCACACTATAGATAGATAGATAGGTAGATAGGTAGGTAGATAGGTAGGTAGATAGGTAGATAGTCGATCAAGATGTATGGGTATCTCTAGAGGAGTGGTGAGAAGCTTAAGGGTGTCTCTAATCACTCATGGCAGAGTTTTTGTATGGGTATGTATACACACAGATTGTTGTGTCTTCTTCAAAGATTTATCCATTTCTCTGGAAGTGCTCCTTGATACTTTTAAGATTTGATGGTGTTTTAATTTATAACTATACTTTTCTTGATAAGATTTGGAATTATACTATATTTGTGATGTTAGGCTATATAATTTTATAACTATAATTGATTGGCTATGGTCAGACAGTAGGAGCGGAGGACTTCCCCTATCAGTGGACTAGGGAAGAGGGATAGAGGAGAAAGAGAGAGGGAGGGTGGGAGAAGAGAAAGAGGGAAGGAGGGTGGGACTGGGAGATGAGGGAGGGGCTACAACTGGGATACAAAGTGAATTAATTATAAATAATAATGATAATGATGATGATGATGATGATGATGAAAAACAAAAACAAAATGCCCACTTAAAAAACTGTCCAAAAGTGGAAGGTAAATGTTTGTTGAATAAACAGTAAACTAGAATGTGCTGCCAGTCACAGGTAATCTACTAAAGAGATTATGAACACAGAAAACCCCCTCCTCGTTTATAGAGCTGGATCTTCATTAGCTTCCTGTTTTCAGGATGATTTATCCTCGAAAAAGGCTTGACTTTTGTTTCATAGTTTCCTCTAAATTCACCTGATAATTAGAATGACAATATGATATTATGGGTTTACTAATTGCAATTATGATAAGGGACTAGCACCTCATATCTTTGATAATAGCAAAACAATTTTGCTATTATCCTTAGGAAATTAAGTCTCTTATCTGTCCAAGGAAAATAATGATTGCTGTTATACTAGGTGGACGTTATCTTTCAAGTGGAAGTCCTATGTCTTTTACAAAAATATTTCATTTCAGCTTGAAATGTACTCTTTTGGCATTTAAAAGATCTACCTATATCTACTATATGAGATAACAGGCATTCTGCCTGGGCATTTCTGTCTCCATTGTGGCAGCTCTGAGTTCATTAGCATCTTCAGCTCCAAATGTGAGACCTATCAAGCACAAAGGAAACTCAGGAACTCATCAATGTTGAGTTTCCTGAGTTGAATGAATATTCCATTCATTCCATCTCGTTACCACCTCTTGGAATATCCTCATGACTTGGAATATCCTTTTGAATTAACTGAGTAAGTTTCATAATTGGAGAAACCAGATTATATCTACCAGGACACAACACTCTTTCAGCACATTTTAACAGACAGTGACATGGGGTTGTTAGAACACAGGCACTGAGATAAATGTCACCAACACTCAGCAACACAGAGTGCACTACTTTCCAAATTCCAAATTGTTTAATTCTGTGGTTTAATACTCTCTCTCTCTCTCTCTCTCTCTCTCTCTCTCTCTCTCTCACACACACACACAGAGGCTGTGAGTTTTATTGTTTGTTTTTTTTTAAGGCAATTTTAATACTTTGGTGTTAGTAAGAAACAAAGAAACAAATTTCTGTCCTTATAGCCAGGTTTTCAAATAGGACAACATGATGAAGTGAAGAATAAGATAATCATAGAGAAAGATTACCCCTCAGACCAGAATTCCTTGTAAAGCTTTTTATTTTTATTTTTATTTTTTGTAGAAAACTTCAGATATTTTGTTTGTTTGTTCAAGGGAAAAGTGAATGTTTTGTTAAAATGATTGATTCCTTCTATCACTTGAAAGAATCTAAACAGATTTATTAAGTGTAAAAAGAATAAGTTAATGGTAATGATAGGGGGAGATTTAGTTTTTATTCCTGACTAAAGGAATGATAACTCATTCTTTTTTAATGAGAAGAGTAAGTAACAATAATTATTCATGCAAGTGTGGCTTCTCATTAAGCACTGGTATAAAACTTTCTCCAATAAACTCAAGTGGATGTTTGTGCAAGGTTGGGCTCAGGAGTTCATCATCTCCATTAGACCATGGAATTTGGTTATCCAATCAACCTCCTTTGGTTCCCCCAAAGCATTCTTATGGTCCATTAATTTAAAGAAGTTTCTGTGTAGAATGAAGGATTATTAAAGAAAAGGGGGAAGAAAATACTATCTTAGAACTTCTTTTCTATCTTCAGTCTCCAGTTTAATGTTTCTTTTTGTAGTTCACTGACCATATGCACATTTACAAACATTGTAACCACATTTTTTCAAGAAATTTGGAAAATGGTTACATGCTAACCTAAACTCAGTTACTAGTCAGAGTATACCAAATACTTTTTTAGCACAAAGGGTGTTTTTTTCAGGAGGCATATATATGTGTATGGTTTAAATTCTCTTGGAGTTAGGATAAAACTTAGAATTTTCTTCTGATAATGACCAAATAAGCTAAAAAGAATTATCAAGGGATATATATGTATGTTTCTTAGTTACATATCAACATATAAATACATATATTGAATAATCATATTTAGAAAACATTTCCCAAGGCAAAATATATCACATTTTCATTATCTTAAAATTTTCCCAACAAAGCACTTAAGTAAAAATATAGCCTCCATCTGTGTGTACTCACATATCGAGGCTGTTATGAATGACACTGTCATCTGTAATAGCTCTTTTCATTAATAATAATTGTTAATTATTATTAATAAACATTGATAATGAATAGTTTCCTTTTTGAGACAACCAAAGCTGGCCTTGATATCAATATATAACCCATGATAGCCTCAGATTCACAGTGATGCTTCAGCTCTTTCTGAACCTAGGACCCCAAACCTCAAGGCTGGTTTCCAATTTCAATTTTTTAAAAACTCTTTTGTACTTATAAACACTGCTGTTTTTCGGTGTGAATGTGGTTAAGAGAGAGATCTGCTCTGGGCTGCTTGTTGAGTCAGCATAAGAACTTCTAGCAAGTCTTGTGCTGCCCAGCAGATCAGCTCATGCCCACTCCACTGTTCTATTATTTTTATATCATTTTGCAGTACTTCTCCATCCAGAATACCATGTGTGCAAATAAAATAATGCCATAGGATTTCATATCACGTGTCTATATGTATCATTCCTCTGGTCCAAAGTCTTGGGATGCCAGTATCTTCATGCCACAAGCAGGAATGCTTCTGATGTCTAACTTAAGTATAATACTCTTTGTTATGGCAAATAATTTTTCAAATAGAAAATAGACAACATGTTCAATTAATAGAAGTCACTTTTGTTCAAGAGTGATAAACACATTATCTAACACTAGAAGACAATGATTTTAAGGTAATAGATATGTTACTCATATAAATGGAAATATAGCATACATGTCAATCTATGCATTTACTATACATCACAATGTCTTGCTCAAAAATATTTCTTAATTTCTCATGCTATGTAATCATCAAGACTAACCAGATCATTCCAGACAGGATTTGAATTACCTTAGAGTATTAGGAATGGATGATTAGATATTAATATCTAGAGCAATGGCGTTTGGATGGCCTTCCATTCAAAGTCTCACTTTTTTGTGTAATGTTTTGAAGTAGATTTTATCTAGCACAGTAGAGTCATGATTTCCAGGAGGTGGATAATAATCATAAATACATGCTCATAATTACAGGTGTTCATTCCCAAATGCATATACATAAGAGCAACCACAAATGGACTCAGTCGGTTATAAGATGTGTGTGTGTGTGTGTGTGTGTGTGTGTGTGTGTGTGTGTGACAATAATAATTGAAGAAGAGGTCATAAATCTAAATGGAGTTGGGAAGGCACTGGAGGAGGTGGGTAGAGAGGGAGGATGGAAATTATGTAAATATAGTATTTGTGTCTAAAATTCTCCCTCCCAAAACTAAAAATTTTTTTAAAGGGCGATTAAGTATTAACATGATGGCATGTGAAAGAAATAGGCAAAGCTCATTTACAAATATTAATTCAAAATATAGGATGAAAATTGCAGTTGACATTATGGAACAAATTCATTTCTTTTTGTTATAGGCAAAAATATTAAATCATTAGTATAATGTTGGCTTTTGATTACTTTAAATTGTGCTGTGCATTTCTGGTGTGAATTTTTAAAAAGGGGTCATTTTGATTTATTATTAAAATGCAAGTATAAAATGAATTTGTATGTATGTTTTAAAATTATAGTTCAATCATGAATGACTTGAAAAATAAAAATCTCACCTTCTTTAAAAGGAAGAGGGGCTGGAGGTGGCTCAGTGTTTGAGATCACTGGCTGCTCCTCCAGAGGACCCAGAACACATTCCCAGCACCCACATGGTGGTACAGATTCATCTGTAACTTCAGCCCCATGGGATCCAACTCAGTCCTTCTGGCCTCCACAGGCTCCAGGCATGCATGAGGTATGTGAAGACAAAACATCCATGCACATAAGAAGAAATAAAATAGATTTTAAATTTAAAATATTAAGATTTAATTAAACAGGGTGTTTACATTCTAGATAAGTGTATAGCACAAAGAGGACTGTAATGACAGATTCCAATACTGCTGTAAGAATAGAGCTTATTCTACTAAAGATTAGTAAATATGTTTTGTGGCAGTTATTTTAATTAGTTTGATTTAATAATTTCATGGTGCATTCATGTATTAAAGCACTAGGTTATGCACTGAATGTATGTAAGATTTTAATTGTGAGTTATTTGGTAAAATTGTAGGGGAAAATGGCATTACACAATTCATCAATATAAATAGAATAAAATAATCTTGCTCTCACTTGTTAATATGGGTTTGGACTTGAGAAGGTATGGGTGATGCGTGGCTTAAACTCATGCTTGTATTCGTATGTATAGGTAACCATTACATATTAATATTGAAAATTTTCGAGAGATAAATTTAAATAATAGAGCAAGGCAAAGGAGATATGGGAAGTTCCTTCCTGTGTAGATTCCCTGTGCTTAGAAGGTTTATGGTCTTTCATAAACCTTCTTGAGAGTGGGTGTCTTGATAGTCTCATCTATAAAGTGGGCTAAAGGTCCTTCCCCCTTGGCTAATAGGAAGCAACATGAGAAATAATACATGTTCTATAGAGTCTCTCAGATGCCATCACATACACCCAGACATTTCCTCTGTGTAAGCAGATGACCTTCGAAAACCGCTGGGTAAGAGCACACAACACATCTCAGAACTCAGTGTGTGCTGCCTTACTACTGTATGTGATCTTGTTTTTCTTAATTTTAAAGGTTTGTTTAATTACTAACTGACAGATATCAACAGCAGCAACAGCAAAAACCTCAACATTTCTTCACTATTTAATAACCTAGCTATCATTTCTATGTTCCAAAGAAAAGCGTAGTTCTCATTCCATTTTTCTAAGAGTTTGAGTTTCCTTAGAAATGCCTTGCCTTTCCCATCCAACCCAGTCATTAAGTTGCATCAGGACTGAGCATGTCCTCTTCCACTGTGGCCTGGCAAGTCAGTCCCACCAAGGGGAAGTGACCTAAAAGCTGGCAAGTAAGTCTGTGTCCAACGCAGTCTTTTCTTTCCTTACTAGGGTACCCACATGAGCCCTAAGATTCTCATCTGCTATATCTGTGTGGGGGAGCTAGGTCCAGTTCATGCATCATCCTTGGTTGATGCTTCAGTCTCAGCAATCTCCTCTGGGCTTTGGTTAGTTGGCTGTTGGTCTTCTTGTGGAGCTCCTGTCACCTCCAGGCCATTTTCTCTTTCCCCCCACTTTTCCACAACACTCTACCAATGTTTGGCTATGAGTCTCAGCATCTGTTTTGAGGTACTTACTGCTGGGTAGAGTCTCTCAGAGGACAACTCTGTAAGGTGTTCCTGTCTGCAAGCTTCGCAGAGTATGAGAAGAGGCCATGCTCAGTCCTGATTCAAAGAGCTGGGGTGGCTGGGAAAGGGAGCTCCTCTTTTCTGAGGAAGAGGTGAAGAAGGAAGGGGGAGAAAGAAAAGAAGGGTGGGCCTGGGAGGGGAGGAGGGATGGGACTACAATCAGGATGTAAAGTGAACCACTGTTCTATTAAATAATAATTCTGCACATCTTTGCCTCTTGGATTTCATCATAAAGGACCATAGAGGTTTGATCTAACATTGATAGTAAGAGTAATTTAGTTGACTCCTGTTCTCAACCTTTCTTCTCTTTGTCCTGCTCTATTTTCCAGCTGCTTTGTGAGAATTCTGTGGTTTGCTTACACTGTATTAGAACTCAATGGATATGAAATAAATATGTTTCATTGCTGATACATGATGCATTTGATATGTTCCAATATGTTTCAACTTCATATGGAATAACAAGAAACCCAGAATCACTAAAGGATTGTAAAGCAATCCTTTACAATAAAAGATCTTCTGGAGGAATCTCCATCTCAAACTGTACTATAGAGTAAGAGTAATAAAAACTGTATGGTACTGGCATAGAAACAGAATGGTGGATTAATAGAATCGAATAGAAGACTCAGAAATAAACCCACACACTTATGGATATCTGATTTTTGACAAAGATGTCAAAACAATGGAAAAAAGATAGCATCATCAACAAATGGTGGTCTAACTGGATGTCTACATGTAGAAAAATGTAAATAGATCCATACTTATCATCTGTAAAATTGTATCTTATATTTAGAAGTTCAAAATTATTATCTATCACTTAAAGATATTACTTTTAAATAATAATCTTATACTGTACATTTAGTTTCACAAAAAATAATCGCTAGTTATTTTTAGGTCTAAGTTCACTCATTAGTAAATATTATTAATATGTATTTCAAGTCATCTTTTAAGGTAACTCTATTTTTTCTATTTACTTTAAAATATTATGTCACTTGAATATCTATTCAGAGAACATGACATAAAGGTGTTACATTTTCTCTATTTTTGACTCATACGTGAAGATCTCCATGCTTTTTATATGTAACCCAAGAACCCCTTCCTAGGTGTGGCTCTCCCCACAGTTGGCTGAGCCCTCACACCAATCATAATAAATAAAGATGATACTTTTCTGAGAGCAAGCTTTGAGAACTTACATTTTTTTTCCTCCTGGGAAATTAGAGATATTTAAACCAAAGTAAGGAAGTTGTGTGTGTGTATGTCAAATCCATAATATTGTTGTATGAAAAAGGATCAGACTTAGCCTGTGTAATTCCACTGGGTGAAAGTAAGATCAAAAAGGAGAAGTTACACAGAAAGTTGGCTGAATAAAAAGAAGAGCTTTCTAAAACTCAGAGCTTTTTAAATATGAGGCAAGACTGCCTTACAGAGTCATAAATATATCACAAGCATTCCTGCAGTGATTTGGTATCTAGTTCTCACAGCACTGTCTGAAAGTATTTTATACTAGATATTTTTAACTTCCCTCTAAGTAGATAGGTATCTTATTCTTCTAAATAAATGACTCTTTCTCTTTCTCTCCAAGCTACCTTTTTTCCTGGCATATTCTAATCCATGGTATCATTAAGATAATGCTTTATGTTTGATAATGTTTGTCTCTGTAATTAGTTGTCTGAAATATTACAACCTTAATTACTTGGGATAATTAACATATAGCCTGTTATCCACAAGAGTGTTGCACATTTTTTTTTTGAATCTTGAAAGAAAAATGGTTGAGCTTCATATATTCTGTAGATGATATGGTTCCTTAACTTAAGCTGCCTTGAACCTCCTTTGAATATAAAGGAGATAATAAGGCAAACATTCATATTTCTCACACTAGCGTTCCACCAAAGTGAAGATCCATTTCTAACTCTATTACATAGTAGGTGGCTATTTAGCTAGAGAGATTCTAAATAGTCTTTTAGTAGAGATTTTAAGTTTATTTTTTAAATTCTTAGGTTTAAATGCTTCTTGGGTATTGTCTTGCTTTGCTTGCTATTGCTGTGATAAAGACCAGGATCAAAAGCAACTGTAGAAAGAGAGAGTTTATTTGGCTCACACTTCTAAGTAACAGTTCATTATTAAAGGAAAGAAGGAGAGAAGCCTACAACGGAACAGGAACTTAGAGGCAGGAACTGAAGCAGAAAGGGAGCAATGCAGCTTACTGGTTTTCACTCAATGCTTGCTCTTTTATGTAACCCAGGATCACCTTCCAAGGTGGGACACTGCCCACAGCTGGCTGAGCCCTCACACCAATCATTAACCCAGAAAGTGCTCCACAGATTTACCTCCAGGCTACATCTGATGAGGGCCATTTTGTCAATGGCCCATTGATAAAATGGTCATGTTGACAAATGGCCCTAGCTTGTGAGAAGTTGATGAAAAAATGAAAAACCAACCAAACCAACCAGCACAGGTTGAAATATATATATATATATATATATATATATATATATATGTTTAACATGGAAAAAAGAGTATTTCTTTAAATTTTAAAACATGCATACCAGTCATATAAATGAACACAGGACAACAATCATATAAATTTGCATTTTAATTTAATTTTAGTTTTAGCAATTCTCTATTCACATTTTAAAATGAGGCAAGAATTTTCCCTGGAACAAATGGAATCCTTAGAGGAATATAGCAGACAGAACCTAAATTTTTCTCTCTTTTTTTATTTTCTCTAAACAGGAAAGAGCTATGGCAGTTAATCTTAGTTATCAGTTTCCTATTTAGTATTGCCATGGAAACAAACCTCTGTGTGTATCTGTGGGGAAGTTTTTGAGTTAGCCTAGTTGAAATAGGAAGATACACCCTGACTACAGGTGCCACCATTCTGTGTGCCAGCATCTGGGATCAATAAAAATTAGAAAGGGGACTGTGTAACAGCGCTCATCTCTCACTCCTTCCTGACTGCAGATCCAGTGTGAGCACCAAGCCTGCTCCTCCACAAACTGTGACCCACAAATACACTAAACTTCCTTATGTGGCTTTTATCAAATATTTTTGTCACAGCAGTGGAAAAAGCACAGAGCAGTAAAGGAGAAACAATAACATAGCAATATTTAAAAATAACATCAGAGCCTCTGGGGTTGTCTGGATTTTACTCTTATTCTGATGCTATGGGATTTGCATAAATTGTCAGAGTTCTGTATTCCTTGTCTGAAACCCAGTAAGCCATGGAGATCAGTATGTCCATGAAGTTCTCATGACCCTGGCCACAACCTGCTTCTTTTTCTGCTTCCAGATGGCCACGAACTACACAGCTTTCCTTCACCACTCATTTGCACCATGATGATCTGCCCTTCAACAGTGCTACAAGCAATGAAATAGAATGATTCTACAGTAAAATCTGAAAGAAGATTTTTAAGTTAATTTATTAGAGTACATTTTACAAAAGTTACTAAAAAAGAGACACTGAAGAAGTGGGCTTATTATCTAAAAATATGAATCAGAATTCCTATAACTTGTTCTCAAAAGAAATTTACAAAACTCTTAGAGTAGAGCCTGGAAAGTTCTATGTGGAAGTTATGGATGACTCTGGTGGCAGGTCAGGAGACCCGAATATGAGCAAGGACAGTAAAGACGATGGTTACAAGATTTCAGGTTTCAGAATTAAATGAAGACTCTCCGGGGAAAAATTAGAGGCATTCATGAAACATTCCAGCAAAAGACCCTGAGACTGTGTGTTTAAAGGTGGTAAAAACTGAAAAGGCAGCACAGCACCTGGGCTGGGGCCTCGGTTTTGTGATCTGGTTTTAGACAGAGTTACAATGAGAAATTTAAGAAAACAGAATAGAAATATTGCTGTGGGGTTTTTGTTTGTTTGTTTTTGTTTTTGTTCGTTTAATTTCAGTTTAGCAGGAAAAAGGTCATGCTTAAAGTTGAGACTAAAGGAAAGACGGGGCTGCTGAAGACATTAGCTCAAAAAAAAAAAAAAACCAAGTATTTTTAACAGAAACATCAAAAATATTTGAAGGTATCTAAGGAATTTACTTCATTTATTAGCTCAGGCTCAAGGTTACAAAACATTTTGAAGACTTACCATTGAAAAGAAAACAGTCCTGGGATGCTCTATACTTCAGGAATATATATAGGATAGTTAGAGTGGTTTACATATTGTTGTCCCACTATTTCAAAAACTGCTTTCTCCCAAAGGAAAGTCAAGAATCCAGTAGTTGCTCAGTCCACTAGGCTGGATGTCTTGGCTGGTCTTCAGTGTGTGCTGGAATCCTGAGAAAGTAGACTCTAATACCCATGAAGAAATTAATTTTCAAGAGCAAGAAAATGAAGAATAACGATTGCCTTCTAACATGCCCTTACCTACTCTGCCTCTGAAAGGTGTGGACAAAATTTAAGACAATTTTTCCACCAAAAAAAGACCCAGATTTAGGGTGGGTCTTCTACCTAATTCAACCAAGAAAAAAATCTCAAACAGGTGTGCCTAGCCAGGTGGGGTTAAGTTAATTACAGTATAGTCAAGTTGTCAAAGTGTGCATAATGAGATGGTTAGCTTGGGTGTAATAAAAGGTCTGGAACAGATAAAGAATCTGTTACAGGAATGGAAGACTGTCCATCACAAGTCCATCCCTTGTCAACTTGGCACATGATAATATCACCTTATAATGTGCCTAATTTTTTAATGAAAACAATAATCAGGCCATATCTATACCTAACAAGATATAATTATCCTACGTACAACTACATATGCATTATAAATTTTAGAATAGGTGGCAAAGATCCTTGAGAGATCCTTTTCAGGATCTTAAAACTTAAATATGATAATCAGTTATGTTCTTTCAAATGATATTATATACATTATAAAGAAATAAAGGAAGGAAAACAATATATGTACAAATTCATTCTAAACAAAACATGACAGAAACATTCCTGTCAATTATAATCCTCATTTCTGTAACAAGTCACGTGGCCTTAGCTGATATTTAAAACTACCTTCTTCTACTACTTATTCTGTATTTTCTACACCCTCAGCAAGGACCTCAGCAAGCCCTGGTTCTTTTCCTAGATGGGTAGCCATTACCACCATTCCTGAAGCTCTTGTGCCCTTGGTCACCTTACTTGAGTTAGGTTGTTGCAGTTTCCCATGGACTTTAATCACAGGAGATGGTAGCACCAAGAGACTCCCTAAAGGATCTCCTGTACTCCAGACATAATCTTTTAAACCTCCATTGTAGAGAAGCAATCGAATTGCCTCTTCATAATCTGGATCCATTACACTTCCTAACAGCCATTCCTTTCTTTGCCTGTTAGAATCTCAAAGAAGCCTGGGGAAAGTCTGAGCTTCCAGTTCAAAAACATATTAGTTATATCCCTTGGCAGTATTACTACCCACTCTGGAACCAAAACTTCTAGAACAACAGAACTTAACATCACAGAAAGCAAAAATTTCCCTAGTGGGTCACTAGGGGTCATAGTGAATGGAACCATGGCTTATCCCATTCCTTGATTCCTGAACCAGTTTAGCCTGGCTATGGAAGAAACTGTGCCATATATTGGGCATTGATTCAAAATAGATACCACCTTCTGGAAAATGCTTAGTTTTCCATGCTTAGTTCTGCAGGCTGTTAACTGGTATTGTGACTGTGTCTTCAAAAGGCCATTCCATCATTTTATCAGCCCAACTGCTTCAGGATTGTGGAATGTGGTAAGGCCAGTGGATTCCATATTGTGGGACCACTGTTGCATTTCTCTGGCTGTGAAGTGAGTTCCTGGGTCAGAAGCAATAGTCTGTAGAATGTCATGATTGTGGATAAGCCATTCTGTAAGTCTACAGATAGGAGTTTTGGCAGAAGCATTAGGTCCATACAGAAAACATGAAGACATAACCAAAATAAGTACTTTATCCAATAAGGGCAAAACATTGTTCTTTTCACATAAAAGGTGGTCCAGTGTAGGCAACCTGCAATGAGTTGGCTGCCTGGTCACCCTGGAGAATAGTGCTATGTATATGACTCAGTGTTAGTCTCTGTTGTTGGCAGACCTAACACTCAGCAGCTGTAACCAGATCTACTTTGGTGTGTGCAAGTTCATATTATTGCGCCCATACAAAACTGCCATCTCAGCCACCACGGCCACTTTGCTCACAGGTCCACTGGGCAATGAGAGAGACAGCTGGGGAAAGAGATTAACTGTCCATAGAATGCGTCAAATCCTATCTACTTGATTTGAACTCCTCCTCTGCAAGTCATCTTTGAGGAGCATTTACATGGGACAAAAGTATCTTAACTTTTTTTTACATGTTTGTAGAGATTTGTACGCATATTTCTTCCCCAGAAGTCTAACTGCGTTTCAGCCAATTCATTGGTTACGGTCCATGAATATGAACAGTTACACATCTGGCTATTTCTTCTTCAGAACAAAATGTATGATTTTGTGCACTACTCAAAGTTCTGTGAAGATTTTCCTTTGCCTGTGTCTCTAAGGATTATCTGAGAAAAGCGTTGTATGGCTGAAGATTTCTATCTCTGGGTAGTGCCCACACAGTGTGCAGAACCATCAGAAACTTGGCATTGTCTTCTCTTCTTCACTCAACTGATCACAACCGATGAGGCTGTAGATGGCATTATAATAGGAAAGGAAACCAGAGGCATTTTTGCAACTTCTTCATGTAGCTTCCTTGTTCCTCTAGGTTCTGCTCAGGTCCAATCATATATATATATATATATATATATATATATATATATATATATATATATATATATCACTTCCATTGGGTAATGGTTGCTGCTGTGCATGTCCTACATTATGACTTGGTTGGTCAGATAACACAGCTCATGAGAGTCAGCTCATGTCAAATGATAACTTGGTAGACCATTGTCAAATGTTGCTTTTCTAAGTGCAATAGCAGTCCAAGAGCCATCCCTCAATGAGAGAGCAGTTGTCTGCAGAACATGGTAGAGCCTTCCTTCTAAATCCCAAAGCTCCCTTCTTTGAGTCACCTCTGGCAACCTGCCAAAGACTCCAAGCAGCATTTCATTCTGCCATTGACACTTCAAGTACCATCAGGTCTGCTGAATCATGTGGTCCAAGTGGTAGAGCAGCCTGCACAACAGCCTGGATCTGTTGAATATCACTTTCCTGAACCAGGCACTCAAAACTAGCAGACTGAGGGTAACTTGGTGTATGACAGGAATAACACACTTAGGTGAAGAAGGTGCTGTCTCCAGAATTTAAATATGCCAGTTACCTGTTGTGCTTTCTTTCTTGGTGGTAGGAAGGGCCAGGTACAATAACTTATTCTTCACCTTAGTAGGACTATCTCTGCATGTCCTCCACACCTCTGGACTTCTAAGAATTTCACTGGGTCAGAGGCCCTTGAAATTTGGTTGTATTTATTTCCCATCTTATGGTGCACAGATGTGTTACCAATAGACCCCAAATGGTTGCCTCCTCCTGTTCACTGGGTTCAGTCATCATAATTCCATAAATGTAGTGAACCTGTATGTTGTTTTGTAGAAGAGAAAGAGGATCAAGATCCCTTTAAATTAAGTCATGACACAGGGATAAGAGTTATTGTATCCTCAAGGTAAAATTCTAAATGTATACTACTGGCCTTACCACCTGATAGGAAATTGCTTCTGGTGGTCATTAAAGAAAGGTACTAAGTAAAAGGCATTTACTGCGTATCATATATCAGGAGATATGTTAATCTGCTCAAGTAACAACATTACATTTGGTACAGCATCTGCCATGGGGTCACAATTTGATGAAGTTTTTGATAGTCAGCTCTCACTCTCCACAGCTTATGTGTCTTCTGCACTGACCAGATAGGAAAATAAAAGAAGTGTGGTGGGAACCACTAGTCTGAGCCTGTCAAGTCCTTGGTGGTAATGCTCCAATCCTTTTGAAATGCAATATTGGCTCTGCTTCACTATTTTTCCTAGAAAAGACAACTCCATTTTCTTTTATTTAGGATTTTTAACCTTAATAACCCTCATTCCAGAGGTCAGGGACAAATGTGGGAATTCCTCCAACTTCTAAATCTCTATCACAATTATATATTCTAGGACTAGGGAAATAACCACAGGATGAGTTCAGGAACCCACTGGACCTACTATGAGTTGGGATTAAGCTAAAACTCTATTAATTATCAGACCTCTACAACCCTCTACTTTGATCAGATGGCCACAATGTTTCTTGGGGTCACCTAGAACTCAGAGTCAATAAAGTATCTAATAAAGTTTGGAAAGTCTGATTATTTCCTTTCTCCCAGTAAACAGTTACTCTGCTGAAAGGCAGTAGGTCCATCTGGGCAAGGACGGCAGAAGGGCTAAAAATAAAGCACTGAGGCATTTTAACATAGTCTTTCCTGATGGACTGATAGAACCTTCGGGAGGTTCTGCATCTTCACACAGGTTCAAGTCTGGAAATTGGCACACGGGGCAATCTTTGTTCTTGTTTTATTTTCATATTTTTGAGACTTTTTCTGCATAGACACATGAAACAAATACGGACTCAAGTTATCTCCTTAATGCCTGGCAACCCCATGACTAGCCAATACCAAAAGTCCATATGAATCATACCACCATCAAATTCACTGTGTGCTGCCCCATATAGTTCAAGCTTTGTCTATGCTGCCCACTACAATAACTACAATTACCTTGCCTTTGGCCATTCAGTGCCACCATCTGGATCCTGCTACTTTGGGGCTCAGTTAAGTCCATGACATTTAGTTCATCCAGCTGGGCAGCAGCATCTCTGACCCTAAAGTCTGGCACAAGAAAAAGGGTGACAGCAAAGCACTTCAACTGTGTTCCTCTCACCATGTTGCCTCTTACAGGATTAGTGTAGGCAATGTCTTCTGGGCCCTCACATTGTGAAGGATTAGGTTTTGAACCGTGTATGCATTCTAGCATTGCAAATTTTTCTGAGCCTTAAAATCCCTTCATCAACACTAAGCCAAGGGATATCAGGCATTTCTAATTCCTTTTAAGTAGGGAATCTTTTGACAAATGCTTCATCCAACCATTGAAAGAAGCTTTTGCCACCCTTTTTAACGTTGTGCATTTCCATATTAAACTTAAAATTTTCACTCAGAGGGCCCATATCAATAAACTCACCTGACCCCTTCTACACCCTTCAAATCTGTCAAAGCACATAGTTCCCAGACTTCTGCTTAAATGAATTAGTAACCTCATTAAGCTCTCTAATGGTGGACTCACCTCCTCATGGACTATACTTTCTATCTCCCTTCTAGGCACATGCTTATCTTTAAGTCTGGTTATAGGTCTAGGGAAAACTCTGGATGGGTCCTGACATCTCATTCAGAGGAAGTCAGTGCTGGTTTAACAGACAATGAAGAATTAATTCCTTCAGTCAAAGGTGAAAAGGCACTATTTGAAGAGGTGTGGTCTGAGTATATCTCTTAAAGATGGATAAACTACTGCCTCAAGTGAAACAAAACACTGAAAATCTGAAAATTCAAAGTTCTCAGTCTCAATGGGGTCCTTCCACACATTCCTATCCCAAGTTATAAGATTCTGTTCTTTACCTATTATCGCTCCTAGTTTAACCTTTAATAACCTTGAATAACCTCTGAGAACAAGCTTTCAATTCAATCAATCTTACAATAGGACTTTGGTTTAATTTTCTGCAACTTGTGTTCTGTGGCTGCTGGACAAAAGATTCTCTTTCCAATACACACTTAGAAACTTTTAGCCTATGTATGAACATCTGGAGCTGGTCAGCCTTGTCACTGAATTTGCTTGTGCCCCTTGTCGCCATATACTGAGATCCTGGGTGTTAGTTAATGTTATCATGGAGCACGTTCTTTTTCTTAGTCTATTTATCTGGAGATGCTAAGAACAACTAACCAACATCATTAATTTCTTTTTATTTTAAAATATGGTAAAAAACTGTTTAGACAGAGTCACTAAATTTCTTGCCTTTTACAATGGGAGAATTGGGATAATCAAAGTAATTTGTCTCAATAATTTGTTGACTAGTTCACACCAAGGTGTTTAGTATTCTTTAAATCTCTAAGAGAGACCACAGTAACTGTAGGTGTTGTCAAATTGGAAAGTTTATTCCAGATAATTTAAAAATTCATCCTTAGATTTCTATTGTCTAAAACCACTCTTGGTCCCAGAATCTATGTTAGTCAAGGTTCTCTAGAGCCTTATTGTTGGGACCCTTTAATACAGTTCCTCATGTTATAGTGATCCCCAACCATAAAATCATTTTCTTTGATTTTGCTACTGAATGCTGTTTCAGTTCTTAAGACCTTTAGAAATACTTTCTTTTCTTTCTGATGGCTGTGACCCACCGGGTGAGAACCACTTCTCTAGATGAACATAACCGATAGTGATAGAATGAACATTTACACACGATGAATACATCTTTTGGAACTATGGAGAGTGTTAGCGATGGACCAAATGCGCTTTTTATTATAAGATGGGATGAACCTTTGAGGTACAGAGTTGAATATTATAGTATCATATAGTATATATAGTATACATATATACAGTACACACACACACACACACATATATGTATGTAGTATATATTATATAGTATTATGAGTACAAAACATTTCCCCCCAAATTTTGTAAGTTAAAGGTTTAGTTGCTAGGTGACAAAACAACTTACAAGACATTAAACCACAACGTTAGTAATTGTTTTAATAGATTAATCTATTGATGAGTTCATAGTTGAAAGGGATATTTGTAAGCGGTGCCTGGTTGGTAGGAATGAGTCACTGGAGTTTGTCTTTGAAGGTTATCTCTTCTTCTATCCTTCCTACCTCTCCGTATTCTCTAGCTGGTATTCATCTCTTTCTGTTTTTGTTTTCTTTTCATCATAGGCTCAGAAACACTGGACTCAAACCCTTGAAACTGTGACCAAAATCAATCTTTTCTCCTTTAAGTCAATTAAGAGTGATTAACTGAGTATTGACAAGCTAACCCTACTATTCCTACTCCAGCATTTTGCATCTTCAGTAATAGAATAGCATTTAATCAAATCGCTTCCACTATGGTCCTTCTGTGGGTGACCCAATCTTAGACATTATTTCTTCATTTAAGAGACTCGGCTGAAATCCCCAAGCTCTGCTTGATGCCTCCCATCACAGTGTTATGCTCCATAGCTTGTGTCCCTGGTTACTAAGGTGAGTCTTTCAATAGATTACATTCATCTTGAGAAAGTGGACAGTGTGTGATTCACAATCACATCCCCAGAGTTTGTTCCTATAGGATAAAAGTGCTGAATTTCAAAACATCCTCCGGAAGTATTCGTTTATTTTAGCTGTCTTATTGTTGTTTGTTTATCTGTGGAGGCAGAACTAAGGAACCGGTGTTCCTGTGCTGTGTGTGTAGCCCTATATTTTAGAGTCAGGTACAAGTATTCTCAACTAAAATAGCAGAGTTGTTTTTAAACCACCATTTGGCTCACCAGCTTTTTTTCCTTTATTTTTTAATATTAGTTACAGTTTATTCACTTTGTATCCCAGCTGTAGCCCCCTCCCTCATTTCCTCCCAATCCCACTTTTCCTCCCTTTTCTCTTCCCATGCCCCTCTCCAAGTCTACTGATAGGGGATGTCCTCCTTCCCTTGGCTCACCAGCTTTTTAAGGAGTGAGTGATCTTACTTGGACAAAAAAAAAAAAAATGTTGCACTACTGCAAATTCTTCCATAGCTACAAATTATAGGAAGTCAAGGTGAAATAAAATAAATTTCATGATAATTTTATCCATAAAGACAATGAAATTGAGTAAGCAGGGCTCAGGTCCCATAAGCAAATGGTTTGGTCTAGGTTTTTACTTTAATTTCAAAAAATTAAAGACATTTCAAGACTTCGGCCAGGTGTGTATAATGAATTGAGTCACAATATCCAGATATTTTTCTTAATGTCTCCCACCTATTTTTACACACACATTATCATATTTCTCTTTTCTTCTCCATCTTTTTTTCTTCCACCATTTTTCAGTATGTCTTTTTCATTTCCATTCCTACATACAACACCAAGAATCAGAGAATTTTTTAATGTCTTATTTCCATGACTAAGATAATAGAGAAATTTACATAATTTTAATGATTGTAGCAAGAGCGTGTTGCATAAAACAAACAACAAAGAAAGCAGAAGAAACTGGAAAGACACTTAGAGAATAAATGAAGGTCCTGAGGGGAAGTCTTACAAATGTGTGTTAGGCCTGGATGAGGAGGACAATATCCCTCCTTAGGTGTGTAACTCAGGTTTTAGATATAAAAACTAGAAGCCAAATCCCGCTCTGTGACTATTCACTTTCTGTGCCTTACTTTTCAATATGATGAGAATTTTTTGGACATTTGGGTCTTTGTAAAGCTGCCTTTCTGTGCATGTTTATGTGTGGTCTGTGTATTCACATTATACACATGTGTATGTGAAAGAGAGTGCATGTGTCTGCACAGACATATGAAGCCAGAGGACATCATTGGATATCCCTGTCAGCCTTAATCATGTGGAGCAAAGTCTCTCCATGAACACAATGCTCATATTTCTTGGCTGGGTTGGCAGCCAGCAAGCTCCAGTGATTCACTTACCTCAGCCTCAACAGCACCATAGGTATAGCTGAACAGACAAGATGGAGGAGAGGAGGTAAGGGGCTGTGTTCAGGATGTAAAGTGAATAAATAAATGAATTTATATAATAATAAAAAAGAACATGGCTGGCTTGTTGATGGCATGTTGCAGTCCAAACTTGAGTGTTCATAGTTTTATAGCAAGCAACCTTAATTTCTATTCCATTAATGGATTTAGGCTTTAAAGGACTTTCTACTTTTGTTTAAACAAAACAAAACTGTTAGTTTTTTTAAATACTGTCTCAACATTCATTTTAAAAAGATCTTTTTGGGGCAGCGTGCAGGAAATCTTATGAAATAAGGAGGTGATAGAAAGACCTGGATGGGACAGGAGTTCCACAAGAAGAGCAACAAAACCCAGAAATCTGGGCCCAGGGGTCTTTTCTGAGACTGATACTCCAACCAAGGACCATGCATGGAGATAACCTGGAACCCCTGCACAGATGTATCCCATGGCATCTCAGTATCCAAGTGAGTTGCCAAGAAAGGGGACAGGGACTGTCTCTGACATGAACTCAGTAGCTAGCTTTTTGATCACATCCCCCTGAACAGAGAGCAGCCTTACCAAGTCGCCGAAAAAACAATGCAGCCAGTCCTGATGAGATCTGATAGGCTAAGGTCAAAGGGAAGGAGAGGAGGACCTTCTTTATCATTAGACTTGGAGAGGATCATTGGAGGAGATGAGGGAGAAAGGGTAGGATTGGGAGGGAATGAGGAAGGGAGCTACAGCTGAGATACAAAGTGAATAAACTGTAATTAATATAAAAATAAAAATTAAAAATTAAAGAGCTTTTTCAATCTGCTTTCATAAACAGTATAATAATTTTATACAGTTGGCAGCAAAGTCTTGACTTTCTAAAAACTGCTATTACTTTTAATATATATAACTTTAGGAAACTTGATACCTGTAAAAGGGGTATTTTTTAAAAATATTCAGCTACACTTCTCAGAAACATAAAATTTCATTGTTATTGTGTTTTCTATAGCCCTGAATAATCTTTTATTTTCTTCAGAAATAGCATTTGTTAAATTAATATATATTTTCTTGGTTTAGCTATTCTCTCTTTCCTGCTTTTCTATGACAAATTAAAAAAAAAACCTTACTGTCTTTTAAAATTGTCATTTTTTTTCTGATTATCTCCACATTTATAGATTGGCTCAGCTTACACAATTACTACATTTTCTCGGAGAACAAATTCAGTCTCATCCCTCCAGTAAAAATTTATGTTTTTACTTTCTTCTGTTAGTAATGGTATTATAATATACTTCCAAATGAAAAAAAAATTGTAGCCAGCTTTGTCTTTTATACATATGTGTATTTTACGTACACAGCACATGTCCAGGTCTGAACTATTGACTTCCTGAGTCTCCAGGGAGCATTCCCTTCCCACTGTCAACATCACCATCACCGCAGTTCGTTCTCTCCCCCACCTTTTTTGTCCCTACTCCATAAACTAGTCTTGTTTTCATCTCGTTTCTTTCATTCCAACCAGCCTAATAAATATTTTTTTAATCCTTGCGCAGCAAAACATCAGCCTTATGTTATGGGCATAATGTGTCTTTTCCAAAATTCAGGTGTTGAATTTGTGTTCAGAAATAGTATCAAGTGTTGGGACGTAAGGCTGGAGGATGGCTCCACTTTTAACATCTAGACTCCTGACCAAAGAGACAAGATGCAGTATGTTTACATCAAGCTGGGCAGTGGTGACACATGCCTTTAATCCCAGCACTTGGGAGGCAGAGGCAGCCAGATCTCTTGAGTGTTTGAGACCAGCCTGGTTTACAAAGATAGTTCCAGGACAGTCAAGACAATGCAGAGAAACCCTTTCTTGAAAAACAAAAACCAAACAAACAAACATCACTACAGCTTTTTTTTTTTTTGTTACATCATTATAGCTTTGCAAACAAGATGAAGTTAAATAAATAAATAAAAATATTTTAAAACCTGTTGCTCTTTTGATTGGCTTCTTAGAATGTAGAACTGTGAGAATATATATTTCCATTCTATTGACTATTCAGTCTTAGAGATTTTGTTAGAAAAATCACAAGTTTCCTAGCTTTCTACTTAAATCTTTCAACACTATCCAGAGGCTTCTTGTTTAAGAAAGTCTTCACAAATTCTTCAATTTAAAAAGCAAGAACCTCTTGCCATAATTTCCTTGTGTTTACTTTTTAGGAGATTGCCCACCACCGGTGGTTACACTGTCCACCGTAGGGCCATCTTGGTTCTCATGACATAATTCTGTTTGTTCAACGTGCCCACAGCGCACTGGCTCCCGGGGTCCTGTTTCGCTCACCTCCACCTAATGATTCTTCCTTTCTGTAAAGCTGTGTGTTACTTGGACTCCAAGTATTTCAGTTCTGGAACTGGAATATAAAGTGTGACTGGAATATAAAGCTGTTTATAGAGTTGCCACAGAGGGCCTCTGAAAGCCTCTGCCCTGCAGACTATCAAAGCAGACGCTGAGACTTATGGCCAACTGTTGGAAAGAAGTGGGAAATAGTAAGAGCTGGAGAGGACAGGAACCCCACAAGGAGAGCAACAGAACCAGAAAATTTGAACACAGGGCTCTTCCCAGAGACTCATACTCCAACCAAGGACCAGGCATGGAGATAACCTAGAACCCCTGCACAGAGGTAGCACATGGCAGTTCAGTGCCCAAGTGGGTTATGTTAGGAAACGTGCGCCTGTGAAGATTACACGGCAGGTTCACAAATCACACCATGAGATTGGTTCCATGTGGGAGGTTTATTAGGGGAACGGAGAAGGGGGTCACAGAGAGGCAAGGCGGAAGAGAGAGAGAGAGAGGGAGGGAGGAAGGAAGGGCTCCAGAAGTTATCTTATAGGGTGACGCAGGGCATGTGCAGGTAGTTCCAGGTGGTCAGCAGGTGGTCTGGGTGTCTTCACAAATGCCTGATAACCAGTTTCTCAGGTTTCTTGGGGCTGGCCATAAAGGTGCCTGCTTACTGATCCCAACAGGTTACATAGTAATGGGAAGAGGGATTGCCTCTGTTATAATCTGATTTGCCTGCTCTTTGATCACCTCCCTCTGAGGGGGGAGCAGCCTTACCAGGCCACAGAAGAGGACAATGCAGCCACTCTTGATGTGATCTGATAGACTAAGATCAGAAGGAAGGAGAAGAGGACCTCCTCTATCAGGGGACTTGGGGAGGGGCATGTGTGAAGGAGGGGGAGGGAGGGATGGACTGGGAGGAGAGGAGGGAGGGGATTATGGGGCCATACAAAGTGAATAAAGTATAATTAATAAAAAAATAAAATAAAATAATCAAAAAATAGACTTGAGTTTTCCATTTCTCAATATTTTAGCTCCTTAACTACAGGTGGTGATCTTATTCATCTGTCATTCTACCCAGTGTTTAGTATACATTTTTATTCGGGAAAATATTTATTAAACTAAATTAAATATGCTCAATTACCATAGGAATCGCCTGCAGTTCAGATTGAGAAACAAATTCCTAATTTGATTGAATTCAAAGGTGACTTGGTTTAAATAAAATCCAAGGAAATGCTGATTTCTTCACTTTACCCTAACCTAACTCAAGTTTTAATTTCGGACGAGCAGCTGAAAGCTGCTGATTACAAAATTCTGCATGTCAGTAGGTTTTCCACAGTTAAAATGAGTTATTTGTTGGAAATGCATCAGTGCACTTAGGTATTTGATTCAAAGGCCATGATTTATGACTTAGACTGGAATTTTATAGGAACAATGTCATATAATACCTGAAAATGCCATTTATTTTTATGCACTATCTAAATTACACTCATGGCAAGCTACAGCAATATTTAAAATGTAATATTTGATGCTTCTTAACATTTACCACATTTTTATCCTTTTAGAATTGAATTCAAAATTACTGAATGGGAAACATTTCTTACACAGAAAGAGAGAAAGAGAAAGAGAGAGTGAAAAAGATGAATAATTAATCAATGCAAATGTAAAGGTGACGTAGATAGAATTTTCTGATGAATGTTTTGAGAACGGTGTGTTCCAAATGAATTTAGACTGCAGTCACAGGGGGTAGGGATACTTCAACAAAGATACTTACTTTTCTGAAGTAAATTCTAACAAATGGCTTGACAGGTTCTACAGGAAAGAGGCTTAGTGTAGAACAGACAGTGATGGATGTGAGAAGGTGGGCAGATACTGCATGGTCAGACAAGAACCACCAGGTGTGTATACATTCGCTTCTCCCTCCTTTGTATACATTAAGAGTAAGACTTAGGAATCCATCAAAGTATCAGTCTCTGCAGGGCCCCCTGGGCCCAGGTTTTTTGTTTTGTTTTGTTTTGTTTTGTTTTTTTACTCTGTTCATCTCCTTGTGCAGTTCCTGTCCCCTCCAGGTCTTCTTATCTCTCTCTTCTTCCATAAGGTTTCATGCACTCTGCCCAAAGTTTGGCTATAAATCTTAGTATCTCCTTCCATAACCTGATGAATAGAGTCTCCCTGACATGAACTCAGTGACTGGCTCCTTGATCACTGCTCCCTGGGGAGAATGCAGCATTGGCAGGCCACAGAGCAAGATCATACAGCCAGCCCTGATGAGACTTGGTAAGCTAGGGTCAGATAGAAGGGGAGAATGTCCTTCTCTATTAGTGGACTAGGAAGGGGCATAGAAGAAGAAGAGGAAGGGGAGTAGGACTGGGAGGTGATAGAAGGGGCTACAGCTGGGATACAAAGTGAATACATTGTAATAAATAAATAAATAAACAAACAAATAAATAAATAGGTAAATAAATAAATAAATAAGCTTTAAAATTTTTTGAAAAATAATCCACCCATGTATTGAGTGACCTATTTCAGTCATTTGTCTACATGTAGATACAGTTCACATCACTTTAAGTTCACATGAATGATTGCTGGCTTAATGCTTCCTCTAAATGTCCATAGTTCTTATATCATCTAACTATTTCTAACATGATTACAAAGCACAGAATAACAGGCCTGCTGTTTGCAACTTCACCTCTCTTCAGTCCCAGATAAGAGCAGTGAATAGACTTGTGTTCAGAATTTCTTTTTGCTTCCTCTATAGAAGAGCCTCTATGGTTGATGTTGTTTCCTGGTTTGTAGTATGGCTGTGCATCTGGAATGTCAACTTCATCCCAATTTCCTTAGGGACCAATTATTGGCATTTATGATATACCCTGGGTAAGAGCTAAGATTTGAGTTCTATATAGAATTAAATGCCAAAAACTGTCTCATTAGAAGTAAACATAATCCAACAAAGCAAATAAAATCCATAATACTTAATCCTTCGTGTAGTTTTCTGAAAAAAATTCATCTGTATTTACATCATACTCAGGGGTATTAGTCAAAAACATTTCTGAATAACTTGCTTTAAATTTGAATTTACAGAAACATTGTATTCATTCTTTTGGACCATTTTTTGTAAGTGTTTCCTCTAGGACACAAGTACCCAATTTTTTTTTTTTCTCAGACAGCTTACTCTTATTTACTAATGGGCAAACAAGAATATAAATGGTAAATCTTCCAGGAAGACATGTATTGCTCCCAGTAAAGGATTTGCAGTGATAACTTTGGGAAACTTGTTGCTAACTACAGTTTAAATGTTTCCTTTCCTGCTTAGAACTTTTAATATTTTATTGTTCACTGTGATTCTCCAAGGGAGAAAATATTGTATATAACATTTCACAATCCAATTATTCTATGAAAGCGTCTTTGTCTCAGCTCTGTAGTGACTCATGTTCTGAAGGACACATTCTGCAGAATGTTGTTCTACAACATGCAAATAACTATGAAGTGTAAAAATACAAGAATTCACAATAAGAAAAGCCAACTATCTAGATAGCTTTATGAAAGAAGTTAAACTGATTTGCCAAAACACAGCCTTAATATAATCTTGAGGAGAAAAAAAAAATCTATGTGACAGGCATTCTGTAGGAAAATTGTAATTTCAGGAATAAGTATTCACATTACCTCCAAGCAGAGAAATAAATATATTGACATTTGACAGCAATAATTTTACATGGCATTATTCTTTCTATTCATGAGCCTTGAAGAAAGATCTCTTAAAATAGAGAGAAAGCAAGCATATCTATCACTCTGAAACAAAAGGGAATGTAACAAAGAGCAAGCCTCGGATCAAATGCCATTGTTACATAGACTAAAGAAATAGCAAACATGGAGAAAGAATTGTTACTTCCAATTGCTAATCTGTTAAAAACAGGATTTTTCTTTCTTGACCATTATATTTGCTTAGGCCTACAAAGGCCATCAATATAGAAAGAAACCCATAATGGTTGTTTAACAATGTCAGTGGAATCTGATGGGAATAGTTGGCAGGACAGGGAAACTAAGACCTCAGGAGACAGTGGGTTATTTAGTCTCAGCAAAAGATACTGCAGCTGGTGCCGATACTTAAGAAAATGTACTACAAACTTGCATGAGCCAATGTCCTAGAAGGTTAAAAAAAGTTCAGAATTACTGGAAAATGACACTAGTAAGGAAAGGTGTCTTATTTTCTATGCTAATTAAAATATACTGTTAATAAATTTGAAATAATACTGAAATGCCACTTTATGTGCTTAAATGGCAGATAGCCTACCTGTGATGATCCAACAAATAACTTTATGTTGGAATCTTATGTTCTTCACCCAAAGTCCAGGGTAGAAATACAGGTATACAACAAGAGATTACTGTGAGGGATATTGCGCTTAAACTGACTTTCTTAGCTGCATAGCTTATTCATTCTTGTTCTTCACAGTGGAGAATGTCTGGAGATGTGTGGTCTTGTTTAACTGGTAGAGTTAATTCTCTGGAAAGCAGACTAGATCTCATCAGTACCACTCATGCTAGCATGACTAAGTTGAGGGTATGGCTCAGGACCTACATGCACATGTTAGCTTAAGCAGTGCTCCTCAACCTTGTTAATGCTCCTAATCCTTAATACCATCCCTCATGATATGGTGACTCCTCCAACACTATAATTACTTTGTTAAACATTATAAGTGTAATTTTGCTACTGTTATGAGTCATAATATAAGTATCTGGTATGCAGAATGTCTGATATATGAGCCCCAAAAGGGTCACAACCCACAGTTTGAGAACCACTGGCTTAGAGTTGGACTTTTTGATAGAGTCATATAGATAAATATATATGAAAATATATTTATATTTTTATTTTTTTCATATATATGTATATCTACCTATATATACATATATATGATAGCCATCCACATATATATGGTTATATTTATATGTATATATGTACATGAAGATATATATATTGTTATAGTTACATAGACAGTTCCCATGGAAAGAATTTAACATTTGAGTTTACAATTTACTTCACCCATATGTGTACGTGTTGTATGTGATGACAGAGTCATTCATACATATACACATTTGTATATAATTTATGTATATATTATGTGTGTATAACTATATTGTATATAAATATTACATACTTATATACATGTACATACAGGAGTATATAAATATATAGAGATGTGTATATCCATGTTTAAATACATGTATATAATTATGTGCATATTTATATACCAATATATGTATTAATACACATACATAATAATACATATATTATATGCATGTATATGGATATATACGGATACCTATCTATCCATAGATAGATGGAGAGATAGATAGATATATATAGAGAGAGATTAATGAAGTAAATTTTAAAGTCAGTGCTCATCCATGTGAGCAGGAGGGATGACTTGTTGGAGATGATTTTCTTATTCTACCACATGGGTTCTGAAGACTGAATTCACATTCTACTGTGTGGTGACAATCACCTTTACCTGCTGAGCCATCTTGTCATCTTATCCAAATATGTTTTATAGAACCTAGAGTGTGCAAACTGTTTTGGACATCTAAGCAGTAAAGGAGACAATATGGACTAAGGTTTGAGAGAATAGTAATTTTAATAGGAGAAAAATATGAAGAAACTCCTTAAGAAAAATATTTCTCCAATTCTTTATTACTTCTTTTCTTTATTGGGATTATAATATAATTACATCATTCACTGCTCTCCTTTCCTCTCTCTGAACTTGCTTATACATACCGCCAATTGTTCTTTCAAATTCATGGTCTCTTTGCTTCATTAATTATTTTACAAGCACATAACACACATACACACTAATTATTTGCTGTGCTCTTTTCTGAGGAAGACAACCCCAGTTGTTATTCCTTAGTTACCTTTACTTCTTTCTGGAGGGTTAAGGCTTTCCCCACGCCTTTGGCTTGTCTATCGCTGTTGTACTTGATCAACTGTCGGTGAGGGTTAATATTTGTAGCATTTGACAATACTAGGATGCACAGTCTCAGAGCAAATTACCCAGTTCACTGGCTCTTACAGTCTTCCTGCCCCCTCTTCTACAATATTCTTTGAGTCTTGGGTGCAAGGATAATTTTGTAGATGTATCTTTTGGGAGTGGGCTCCACTGTCATGCATTTTTAAATAAATTTTTATTTTTTCATATTAATTACAGTTTATTCACTTTGTATCCCAGATGTAGCCCCCTCTTTCATTACCTCCCAATACCACTCTCTCTCCCTCATCTCCTCCCTGCACCCTCTAAGTCCACTGATAGGGGAGATTCTCCTCCCCTTCCATCTGACCCCTCAGGACTGGATGCAGTGTCCTACTCTGTGGCCTAGCAAGGCTGCTCCTCCCTTTGGGGGGAGGGGTCAAAGAGCCAGCCACTGAGTTCATGTCAGAGACAGTCTCTGTTTCCCTTACTAGGGTACACACTTGGATACTGAGCTACCATGGGCTACATGTGAGCAGGGTTCTAGGTTATATCCATGCATAGTCCTTGGTTAGAGAAATAGTCTCAGAAAAGACCCCTGCGGCCAGATATATTTGGTCCTTGTGGAGCTCCTGCCCTCTCCAGGTCTTACTAACTCCACCTTCTTTCATATGATTCCCTGAACTCTGCCCAAGTTTTGGTTATGAGTCTTAGCATCTGCTTTGATTTGTGGTGTTTTCCTCTGATGGTCTCTGTTGCATAGAGAAGTATCCTTGCTAAAACATGAGGACTACACTCACATGTGAGTATAAGAAAAAATACTTAGAATGTAGTTAGGGATTATTCTGGTCTAAAACACTACTGGTTATCATTACTTTACTGGCTCTAGGTCTATGGCTAGGTGTCCATTAGCAGAGATGATTTCCTCTTGTTGAGTAGATCTTAGATCCAGTTAGAGAGCTCTTGGTACTGCATACTATATATAATAAACATACCCGTATTGTATCCTTAGTGTTACCATGCTATGCTGGTCATTTTGGGGTTTTCTTTTCTTTCTTTCTTTTTTTAGATGCCAAAACTAAGCAGGAATATTGGTTGCTTCCCTCCTTTGGAAGCTTGCATTTTGCATTCTGGTACCATGAAAGCTAGTGCTCAGAGGTATCCATTAAATTGGTTCCCACCCAAGAGCCTCTGGGCCCTGTGTTTAACTGCATGGTGTCTCCCGAAACTGAGACTTCCCTTCCACCTCTCATGTGCAACCAAGGACAATAACAACATAATGCATTATGTTTGGGAGTCTCTTGGACAACCTTGACTAAAAAGTCAATGAGGGCTTCTCTTGTCGCTTTTGAGGTTTTTGATAGATGATTTTTGGCTCCTGGATGGGGCATTGTCAACCCAGGTGAGAATTTTTCATTAAAACTATATATGTTTTTTTGTATATAAAGATATATGTACAATGCTGGAGAGATTACTATGCCAGATTTTAATGCATATTAAAGAGCTTAGGCATAAAAGCAATATAGTGCAAGCACAAAAACAGACATGTGGAGCAATGGAACAAAATCAAAGACCCAAACATGAATATATACAAATTCAGCCATGTATATTTGACAAAGATGCCAAAAATATAAGCTGAAAAAAGACAGCATCTTAAACAATGACAAAACAGTATTTCCACATGTAAAAGACTAAAATTAGACCAGTATTGATTATACATATACCTTACATATACACAAAAAACTAACTTCAAATAAATTACATAACTAAACATGAACCTAAAACACAGAAAACATAGGCAGTATCTATATGATATTGGTGTCTAAAAGAACTTTTTATACTTTTAAAATGTCCTCCTTATGGCAGTATATATATAAACAAGAGGGAAAAAAGTAAACAGTCCCATGTGCAAGAACATGCATGTGTATTGTTTGGAAAGCATGTGTAAATCTGTTAATGGGCTAACAATGAAACCCAGTGATGAAGCAAGAACCTTAACATGTGTGCAGCCCTGGTTCTGATCATCAGCACTACTTCAAAAACTTGTATACGAATGAAATACCACTCAGATTATGAATAGTACATATAATATATATTAAGTACATAGTATCTCATAAACTCAATATTGTATAGAGGACAAATTATACAGTTTTTTATTAGCATGGTATCATTAGCTTACCCATCTTATTGGCTTATAAAATATGTTTTTTCCCTAATAAATTCAATTTATTTTGAGGAATGCTGTCATAAAAGTTGAAGATCCATGTGTTTGAGGGAATACAGTTTAACATAGCATATGAAACAACGAAATACACTCTTTCATAATGTGACAAGAAAATTCTAATTGATCAACTTATCTCAAAGATGATTAATTATAAAATAGAGTGACTTCAATAATGATTGTATGTAAGATATTTATGTTCCATGAAGTGTTACTGTCAGAGAAAGTCTGTGTTGTAAATAAATAAATCAATACCCAATAGCTAACACTCTATATAACTTATAAACTCTTTTTGAGTGAGTGTGGGGGGGGGCGTGCATGAGCACACACTACATATGCATACAACAATAATTAATTTTCAAAAGAGGCCATGAATTTGAGGTGTGTTGTCAACACATTGAACAGATTGAAAGAAGACATGTCAGGGTGTACTTGTCTTTATAGTGGCTGTATCTTTAATGGTGATATTTTAATGAGCTACCTCATCTATTCTGTTCTTTCTGTTCTATTCTATACCATTACCTTACATAACTATTTAGTAATTATTTATCTGTCGCCCTCCTTGAAAAATCAGTAAAAATAATATTCTGAGAATAGTTTAAAACCCTCAAACAAAACTCCAATATTTGTTTTTAAGTGTTTGAAATATTCTAATAGAAAATGTTATCTATCCATGAGGTATTAGCTATGCGGCCACATTTGTCTATTGTGAATGCTGTAGATGTAATGAATCATCCTAAAATCACGTTGACATTCATGCGTCCCACGAGCGTGGCAGGTTACCCGCCCACTTGCACACTGCTGCTTGGGGTAAGGATTTGCTCTTACATTTCCCGGCTTAGTTCTCCCAATCTTAACACAACAGACATTGTAATGTCAACTGCACAAGTGCCAAAAGAGAAAAAGATGGATAATGTATTCATTGTTTTTTGGCTGATTTCAAACTTCATTACCATTGAGCACATTTTTCTGAATGCTACATACAGCTCATCTACATAGCATTTGCTTCCTTCTTATTTATCAAGGCCTTTTTCCCCCCTGTTGGAACGCCTTTTGGTTTGATTTAATTCTACTTTCTCACCTCTCTTACAGATATAAAGAACATATTAGCAAAAAAAAGTTATCATAACTGAAATCAGTACTGGGACTCAGAGGAGTACTCCTATGATGAGTCCTAGCCTGTGTTTTCCGTATGCAGCCATTGCTATTCTGATGCATGGACTGGATCATTCTGTCAGCTCATTTCACACACAATGCACACAATGCCTTACTAACGTTTCTTTTATGACAAATTGTCAATTTTTTCACTTTACTGCTTGTTTGATTGAACTCTACCAATGAATAGAGGAAAAGAAGGCATTTAGTTGTTTCTTCCAAGTCAAAATCATTCTATAATTATTATAGTGATTTCATTGTTTAATTTTAAAGGCTTAAATTTAGTTCATCTGCACAAATGAACATGTAGTTCAATTGGGGAGTATTGATATGACTACATTGTTAACCTGTTGAATTTTAGTTATCTTCCTTCCTGAGGCTGTCTTGGTTACCCTCAATTACTCATCACTTTCCACACTAACTCATCAGATCGGTATTTCCTACTGCCTTGCTTCCCTAACATGGACATCCCTACCTTATATTAGATACTTGGACAGACTAGCATCCCTAGCAGTATTTGATAATGCTGAACTCCTAACCAAATATCTGTAGGGAAAGTTGAGTCCCTCTGCTGTCTTAGAGTCACAGTTAAAAAAAAAAAAAACTAATAAGAATCAAATGACCAGAGTAAATGGCCATAAACCTATGTTTGAAAAAATGATAAAGAATCAAAGATGATACTTTTGAAAAAAAAAAAAGAGCAGCATTATTTCAAATAATTTTGTTAGATTAAAAAAATACAAAAATAGTAAGTATTTAATTAGATACTGGAATTGTCTTCTGGATTTTGAGAAAATCTCCAACTGCTAGAATCTTTTCTTGGGTCAGACAAGAACAGTTCAAGGCAAACTTCAGATATTCTTTTTTTGCTTACAACCAAAATTCCAAGAAGGGAATCATGGTATCTCCTGTAGAGCAAGAGAATCTCTGCCTTTAAATGTCTCTGCAAACAGCAAACAGAGCATAGGAATGAATGTGTAGAGAATGCTCTCTAAGCCCTGTACTATTCATATTTAAAATCTAGGCTGCAGTGTCTTTGAATATGTCTTTTCTGTGTGACTATAATTAAAATATGAAGTTGGGAAAATAAGCTGATTTCTCTCCATAGTGAGATTAGCGTCTCCTGCCATAGTATCAGACTACTAAAAAGGCTGGAGTACACACACACACTACCAGGCTTTCTCTCAGTTTTCATCTGGTGTCCTGAAATTGTGATCTAAAGATTTTATCATAATTTAACATATATAATAAGTATATTAGCGTGTGCCATCATGCTCTTAATAGTCTCAGTAGCTATATGCAAGAGAGAAAGCACGGTGGACTCCAAGGCATTCTATTGGCTAATAGGAAAAGGCAAGTGGGTCAGACAGATCTGCAAAACACTTTTATGTTGTCATTGAGACAGAGTTCTCATTCAGACATAGTCTATAATTTTGTGCATAAAAAATGGAATTAACAGATGGGATTAAACATTTTCTTTTGGTAAGTGGCAAAATCCCTTAGTATATGCTCAAGCACATACAACATTTCTGCAGATTGAGACAGCACCCTTGGAAGTACATGTTTGCAAATGATTGAAAATCACTGCCTTGAATTTGTGTAAGCCTCCTACAGTTGTCGGCTTTTGGGAGCAAATATATGCAGAAAAGAAAGTGTCATGATCCACCAGTATTACATATTCTGTTGGTCTTAAACATGCAAATAGAAAGGTCTCCTTACTCAAGGGCTGTTTATTTCCTACCAAAGATGCTGACATGCTTATCAAAAATCCATTTTTACACTATACCAAAGTATATCTTTTTATCTAAGGGCTTATATTTCTGTTTAAGTAAGGGCTTTATTTTTTCTTTGCTTACTTTTCTCATATCACCTAAGATATGATATTACACAAAATTGTTCTCGTTTAAATAAGTCTATTTTAAATCTAGCCCTGACAGTAAAGCTTTGTATGTTTGTTCTTATAAAATGTATATGTGAAGGTTAAATTAAAGACTATTGCATACATAGAAAATGACTGATGGCTTCAAACAATGAAAGCTAAAGGAAAGCTGTTTCTTTTATTAAACTAACATTACCATAGTGTGTTGATATCAAAAATTTCAGAGCTATTTTCCAGAGGAAAAAGAATTTAATGTTATCACTGAATGTTTACAACAGAGAAATAACTGTAGGTGACATTTACAAAATTTTGTGAAGCCTAAATATATTTTTATTGTTGATAAGTAGCCTTTTATAGACTGAGATTAGTTACAATTTTGTACATATTGACTAACAGAACAGAAAGAATATTTTGTCATATGAATGAGAGAGAAAAGAACCCAGAAAATAGAGAGAAAAGAAATATATATTTCTTAGTAAGTCTTTATTCAATCTCTAGTTGCCAAAACCAAGCAGAAGAAAAACACACTGCTTCATTTCATTTATTTGTGCTATTTACTTTCCTGAAATTGTCTGAACATTTTGACTTTTTGTTTTCCTTATCTTTGTGGTTACATGGACTATTTCAGAAAACTGACTAGATACATAAGAATGCCATCTCTTCTGGCGTGTTAAATTTCCTCTCTAAAACACGGGGTTTCCCAAGTAAATGTACTCCTTTCTCCTTTATTGAAGCCTCTTTAACAAGTTGAACTTGCTAAGAACTTTCAAATAATAGGACTGACTAGAGTTTCTGCTACCTTGAGGCCTGCATATACCTTAACGTGTCCAAGACTAAAACAAGAATGTACTGGAGAGGGTTAGTGATAATGTGAGAAGGCATGTGCTGTGCTCTGCAGTTTTTGCTTGGGAGAAGGTTTCTGCACATAGCTGCAAATTTAGAGTGAGCACAGTGGAAACGTAAGACACAACTGATTTTCATTCCCCCTGTAGTTTTTGTATAATTTTGTGTAAGTTCAAATCCAGTGAGTTGTATTAAATGTTCTCTTTTGTAGCAGAACATCATAGACAATGCATCTCACTCTTAAGATGGATATATTATATAACATTCAATACGGTAGTCACTAGCCAGCCATGTGTGCCCTCTGAGTACTTGAAATGTGGTAGTTATGACGAATATAACTTTTAACTCACTTACTCCAGTATTCATTCCTAACTTGAGACAACAAGCCTCGTTGATATGTGTAGTGGTTTAATAGAGTTGGCTCCCATAGGCTTCTCTATTTCAATGTTTGGTTATTAGGGAGAGGCACTAATTGGTAAGAGTTAGGATATGTGGCACTGGATTGGGTGTGGCCTTGTTGGAGCCGCTGAGGGTAGGCTTTGTGATTTCAAATGCTCAAACCAGGCCCAATGTCTTTCTTCCTGCTGCCTCTCATTCTGGATGTAGAACTCTCAAGCTATTTCTCCAGTTCCAATCTGCTTGCATGCTATCATGCTCCTCATAGTGATGACAACGGACTAACCCTGTGAACTATAAACATATCCCAGTTAAGAGTTTTTCTTTGTAAGAGTTGCAGTAGTCATGGTGTTTCTTTTTTTTTAAATTAATTTATTTCTTATTAATTACAGTTTATTCACTTTGTATCCCAGCTGTAGCCCCCCTCCCCATCCCCTTCCAATCCCACCATTCCTCTCTCTTCTCCACCCATGCCCCTTCCCCAGTCCACTGATAGCCGAGGTCCTCCTTCCCTTCCAGCTAATCCTAGTCTATCAGGTCTCATCAGGACTGGCTGCATTGTCTTCCTCTGTACAACCCTGAAAAAAACTTCCTTTCTTTTTTTTTATTTTTAATTTTTTATTAATTGTAGTTTATTCACTTTGTATCCCCCCTGTACCTCCTTCCCCTCTCCCCTCCCAATCAAACTCCCCCTCTTCCCCACCTGTGTCCCTCTCCCAGTCCACTGAAAAGGGAGGTCCTCCTCCCCTTCCCTCTGACAATAGTCTGTCAGGTCTCATCACGAGTGGCTGCATTGTCTTCTGTGGCTTGGTAAGGCTGCTCCCCCCATCAGGGGGAGGTGATAAACGAGCAGGCCAATCAATTCATGTCAGAGACAGTCCCTGTCCCCATTACTAAATGGAGGCCACTTGGATACTGAACTGCCATAGGTTACCTCTGTGCAGGGACTCCAGGCCATCTCCATGAGTGGTCCTTGGTTGGAGTATCAATTTCAGAAAAGAACCCTGTGCCCACAATTTTAGGATCTGTCACTGTCCTTGTAGAGCTACTGTCCTCTCCAGGTCTTACTATCTCCCACTTATTTCATAAGATTCCCTGCACTCTGCCCAAAGTTTGGCTATGAGTCTCAACATCTGCCTCGATAACCTGCAGGGTAAAGCCTTTCAAGAGGCCTTCTGTGGTGGGAATGTAAACTTGTACAATCACTCTGGAAATCAATCTGGTGCTTTATCAGACAGTTAGGAATAGTGTTTCCTCAAGATCCAGCTATACCACTGCTAGGCACATATCTAAGAGATGCTCAAGTATACAACAAGGACATCTGCTCAACCATGTCTGTAGCAGCTTTATTTGTAAGAGTTAGAAGTTGGAAACAGTCTAGATGCCCCTCAGTTGAGGAATGGATACAGAAATTGTGGTACATCTACACAATGGAATATTACTCAGCGATAAAAAGAAGGAAATGGTGAAATTTGCAGGCAAATGGTGGGAACTGGAAAAGATCATTCTGAGTGAGGTATCCTAGAAGCAGAAAGACACACAGGGTATAAACTCACTCATAAGTGGATACTAGACATATAATATAGGATAAACATACTAAAATCTGTACTCCTAAGGAAGCTAATCAAGAAGGAGGACTCTGGCTAAGATGCTCAATCCCCATTCAGAAAGGCAAAGAGGATGGACATCAGAGGAGAGAGAGAACAGGGAACAGGACAGGAGCCTACCATGGTGTTTCTTCATAGCAAAAGAACATTGAATAAGACAATATGAGAATGAAATTTGACATGATCAAACCTGTATTTAATCAGATGTGCATTTATATAGTGTATAAAAATATTTTCAGAGACCCAGAGTTGAAAGAGGACACAGATTTTCCCCTAAATCTAATTTTTGTAAGCATTGTACATTAACAGAATGAAGGAAAACAATTGTTTCAGTACAGGAACATATAGGAGACTATAGTGGATATTTGTTTAAATATAGACTTTAGTATGTGACACGCTTAATTTTGAATCCTGAAACTGAACTTTATTTAAGTATTGAAAATAGTTGAATATCAGGTTTCTAAGTTGTAAATCTTTTAATAATGCTGAATTCAGATGTATAACACACTACTCAAGAAGAACTAATAATAAGGGTGGTGATGATCCAATTAAAAATGTCACCGTCTTTATACACACTAAAAGGTCTTTTGATCTATATTCAAAGCACTATTTTCAGCTTCCTGCTGGAAGAACTAAGTTCAGGGTTATTGTTTCAGTTTTACTTAGCTAACCCAAAATTTGAGTTACAAGGAACTTAAAAGACATTATATGTTCAATTTTGCTATACTGTGTCTTTTGTTTGTAACCAACTAAATCCTCAGCTAAAGTCTAAACAGCATGCTGAGTATAGATATCTGAATGTAACATTTAAATCACGTTTAAGCATACAAAACAAGATCTAAACCTACATCTATAAAAGAGAGGTAGGACCAAAAGTGAGAGAGACTTAGGAAAGAGTAAAGGATGCAAACATCACAGAAGAGTGTTCGCTGACTTTTCCTGGAGAGGACTGAAGGAATGCCTACTTACCATAGACAAGAAAACAGCAATGGACTGAGAAACAGAAGTGAACAAGAGATTCTGTGGAAGCAGACAGTAGAAATCTAGTCTTTTTAACCACTAAGGCTTATTTAAGTGACTTACAAGAGCACACGTGAGGGGTTACTTACAGAAATCTAAGTAGACACATTGAAAGGCCCGATATGTGAGAGATAACTGACAAAGGCTGCAATCTTATAGCTCTCTGCACAACTTGCAAGCAGCGCAGCAGCAAGGAAGCCTCTTCTTCCCAGCACTGGTACTGTGTAAATAGCCTTATAGAGAGGCCTCAGGAATCTTCTACATTTCAAATGCATTCTAAGCCTGTAGTTTACATAAATTTATCTCCAAGAAGCATTGTATAAATCAGAAGACATCACTATTCAGCAAGGCAAGCCATTCTATTTCCATCTACATTTAAGGCATAAGCTCAGGTCTAAGAAAATGAAGAAATAATGGGTGAGAGAAAGAGAAAATCCTTACTACATGAATATGAATGGTTTGTTCTCAGAGCTAAAACTCAGCCTGGCTCTATTTCCATGTTTAAAGCAAGTTAAATAAGTTAAATAAGAAGCAAAGTTGAGCAAATGTGGACCTTCACATGCACTCACTTATTTGAAGTTTAAACCAATCAAATTTCTCTGTCATGTCCCCACTCCAAGGTGGACTTTTGTTCTACCCCTCCCAATAAGCCTCTTACACCAGATGTGTGATTGGCGTGATTTCTTCACATCATGCTTTAGCATGGCCTGCCAAAGTTTAATCCTCATTCAGGATGGCAAAGAGGATAGACAGCTGAAGTAGGAGAAGACAAGCAACAGGATAGAGGCCTTCCACAGAGGACCTCTGAAAGACTCTACCCACCATGGTATTGAAGGAGATACTTAGACTCATAGCCAAACTTTGGGCAGAGTGTCTGAATCCTAATGAAAGAAGAGGGAGATAGAAAGACCTGGAGGGGACAGTAACTCCACAAGGAAATCAACAGAGCCAAAATACCTGGGTCCGGGGGGGCTGCAGAGACCAATACTCCAAATAAGGACCATGCATGGAGAGGACCTAGACCCCATGTTCAAAAGAAACCCATTTGCTGCTCAGTTTCCAGGTAGGTTCCCTAATAAGGAATATAGGGGCTGTCTCTGATATTAACTCAGTGGCAGGCTCTTTGATCACCTCCCCTTCAGGGGGGGTGCAGCCTTGCCAGACTACAGAGGAAGATGATGCAGCCAGCCCTGATGGACCTGATAAGCTAGGGTCAGATATAAGGGGAAGAGGTCCTCCCCGTCAGTGGACTAAAGAAAGGGCATAGGAGGAAAAGTGCGAGGGCGGGTGGGACTGGAAGGAGAAGAGGGAGAGGGCTTCAGTGGGGCTAGAAAGTGAATAAATTATAATAAATAAATATATAAGTAAAATTAACTTTTAAAAAAGCCACTAGAAAAAGAAAAAAAAAATACATGCATGTCAGAGAATACTGTTCCATATAGTCAAGATTTTAGGTTAAGTCGAAAATTTGTAAAATCCTGGAAATTTATTCAGGCAAGGAGGCCTGTAATTAATTCATATGGAACACACCTTCTTTAAAGTAATATAATATTTTTGAAAACCACAAAATTTGTTATCAATTATAATGCTGGTCAGACAGTGTCCATTCTCATCTCTTGCTTGTTAATGTAAAATAAAGCCAAGACATTATTTCTTAATTTCTTAAACTGAAGTTTTCCTCTATATTGTGCTAAACTGGTGGAGTCAAGGTTAGAAAATAACACTACTTACTGTTAATCTATTTCATTCTGCTTCGAAAATTTGTAATTCTGATATTTCTAAGTATAGGAAATGTGCTTGTTCTTGTCCTTAACTGTTCAGATTTATTTAAAACTAGCTGATCAGATGTATTATGTTATTAAGATTGATGGCCAGAGCTACTGCCACTACAAAATACCCAAAACCATTAGAACTTCGGGAAACACTGAAAACTGGGCCTTACGTGTAATAACAAAGGATAAATTCCTCTTGGCATAGCAAGCATTGATAGACTCTGTTCCAGAAGAATAAGATCTTTTGTTTGCATTAAACCTGCTTTCGAATATGTTAATTGGAGGTTCTCTTGAATTATTTATGCTTGTAACCCTAAAGCTAAGTAGAGAAACTGGTGGAATTGTGTCAGTGCTTTCACAGCTTGTGTTCCATGATTATAAGCCTTAGAGGGTGAATCTGGCGTCTGTTGAAATAAATTACAGATGCCAAGGAAAAGGTGTTCTTCCACAGAAACAAGCAACTGCTCTCCAACCATCCCATCTCCTCAGTCTGCTACAACCCTGGCATCTTCAAGAGGTCTGATTTTTTTTTTCTGACCTACTTTGATGTAATATTTCAACAAAGGAAGTGTATTAACTATGTACTTAACATATTTAAATTCCTCAATGGCAGAACTGGCTTTACTTTTTGACCTAGTTTAATATTGATCCATAAGTCTACAGTGATTTTATTAAATGAAAACGTTATTAAAGGTGATTTGGTTTTCATATTTTTATAAAATATGCTCATAAGGTAGGAGGGGAAAATTATTTTTAAGCCCAGTAAATGACAGATCCTGATTTTCGTTTAAGAAACTGTAACACAATATGGAGTAGAGGTAACAGAGTGGCAAGACCGTGTGAAGCATGAGCAGAAATTCTCAAGGTAAACGAAAGCTGCCATCTTTGTGGACCAGCCATCATTGCTGGACCAGCCAAGACAGAAAGGAAAGCAGTCTCAGGAAGTTGCAGGAAGTCAGGTATCGTGGTTTTAGTACTGAACAAGGACATCATGCGTATGATTTGAAGGACAGATAAATGATGTTAGTAAGTGGGTAAGAAATGGAAATCAGATGCCAAGTTATAAGTACTTAGACTGAAAAAACAGGATGCTTTCAGAAGTCTTCTGTGGAAGACTCCTGTCCTGTTCCTGTCTTCTCTTACTTCCAATATCTATCCTGATTGCCCATCTGAATGAGAATTAAGAATCTTCCCTAGGCCCTCTTTATCATTTGGCTTCTTTAGGACTATAGATTTTAGTATGTTTATTCTATATCATATGGCTAATATCCACTTGTAAGTGAGTATATATCATATGTGTCTTTTGCTTCTGGGTTACTTCATCCAAGATGATCTTTTCTAGTTCCCATCATTTGCCTGCAAATTTCATGACTTCCTTGTTTTTAATTGCTGAGTAGCATTCCATTGTGTAAATGTACCACAATTTCTGTATCCATTCCTCCGTTGAGGGACATCTAGGTTGTTTACAGATTATAGCTATTACAAATGAACCTGAATGGTGGGGCCTCTTTTGGGTATATGCCTAGGAGTGATATAGCTGGATCTTGAGGTAGCACTATTCCTAATTTTCTGAGAAAGCACCAGATTAATTTCCAAAGTGGTTGTACAAGGTTACCAGCAATGGAACAGGGTTCCATTGTACCAGCAATGGAACAGGGTTCCCCTTTTTCCACAGCCTCTCCGGCATGCATCATCCCTTCAATTTTTTTATCTTAACCATTCTGATGACTGTGAAGGTATCGAAAGAGATACTTAGACTCATAGCCAAACTTTGGGCAGGGTTTGGGAATCCTTATGGAAGAAGAGGGAGGTAGAAAGACCTGGAGGGGTCAGGAACTCTACAAGGAGAACAACAGAGCCAAAATACCTGGGCCCCGGAGGGTCTGCAGAGACCAATACTCCAACCAAGGATCATGCATGGAGAGGACCTAGACCCTATGTTCAAAGGAAGCCCATTGGTTGCTCAGTTTCCAAGTGGGTTCCCTAGTAAGGGGTAGAGGGGCTGTCTCTGATATGAACTCAGTGGCAAGCTCTTTGATCACCTCCCCCTTGGAGTGGGGGGGTGTGCATCTTGGCCAGCCTACAGAGAGAGATGATGTAGCCAGCCCTGAGGAGACCTGATAAGCTAAGGTCAGATAGAAGGGGAGGAAGTCCTTCCCTATCAATGGACTAGGGAAAGGCATAAGGGGAAAAGAATGAGGGTGGGTGGGACTGGGAGGAGATGAGGGAGGGGACTGCAGCAGGGATACAAAGTGAATAAATTGTAATGAATAAATATATAAATAAAATTAAATTTAAAAATAAAAAGACAGGATGCTTGAATTCTCACACATGGTGAAGAAGTGAGCTAATGTATAGTATTTCCAACTTACGTCATCTTAACATGCTTTATATGAATTTAAAAATATGTATTTTTATTTGTATCAACTTATTAAGAGTTCCCCAAGGAGGGCTCCATGGGTAGCAATTGGAGTAGAGAGCTGGTTTTTATTGTTGTTGTTGTTTTCACCCTACAGCTTGCGGTGATTTTAAAAGTAAAAATTGAAAATTCTAAGAATAAAAAATCCTTTTAAATTAAATTCAGAATATATCTTGAAGATTGTATACTTATAAAACCTGCAAGTTCCTGGGAGCTAATACAAGTTTTACTGGCAATAAAATAATGAAGACTTATCAGTAGTGGTTTAAAGGAACTATATTCTGAGATAGGCTTGAGAATTAGGTTGAATTAATTAATAGTCATACAACCTAAATAGCAGACCTTGAGCGTTCATCTTCTTACTCAGATGTATAGCTATATTGCTTTGCCCTGGGAGAACATATGGAACAACAACAAGAAAAAATACCTGTTTCTCCTGGATTTCATAACTTACTGCCAGATACTTCAAGTCTATTTTTGGATGTTAAACATTGCTAATTAATTGTAGGCAAGGCAACAGAAATTTTTAACTTCAGGTTCAGCAGATCTTGAAACTGATTCCTCAGCTTTTTTTTTTTCACCTAACTCTGCTACCAAATTGAAGACATATTCTTAAAATCCAAGGCAAATACGTGTTTTAGCTTTTAATAAATCATTTATTTTAATAAGCCATGGTGGAGAAAAAGAAATGGAAAGACTCTGGAAGATATCAATCAAGTCCTTAACAACTCAATATTTGTTCATCAATCACTACAAGTTTTAGAGACTAACAAAATTTATGTTACATAAATAGAATTTAAAATTTTAAAAATTGAAAATGATGTTGGGCTTTGATTACTTCAACTGATTGTTTACTATGGGAAAATGGAAAGTATGGTATATTTGACATGTATTTTAGGAGTACCCTGAGAGTACCTGTCATTTGAATAGAGAATATTTACATTGAACCATATCTAAAGCAATAGTACCAACACTGAAAGATCAAGCTAGAGTTGTCAATACTGGCAAGTTCCAGATCCCATGATTAAACATTAACTTCATCATCTCCTAACTTAATCAATGAAAATGAAAAAAAAAATGAATTTTATGTTTCCCCAAAATGAACACTATGTGTCTAAAATTGTAACTGTGGTTTAAAATAGTCAAATAGATGGATCTGATGTATACAAAACATATCCAAATGTCAGAAATGGTAGTCCTTTGGATAAGTTGAAAATAATCATTAAGCCTTTTAATACTCTATTTAAAGGAGTAAGAAGTTACTCATAAGAAAGCTTCAGACGGCATTACATTTCATCATTCTCATATTACTATTAATGCTTCAGGTGCAAGCACTGCTGGTACTATTGTCTTTTCAGCATTTCTCAGAATATAAATTTTGGACTGGTAAGATGACTTGTAGTTAAGAGCACTAGCCATGCAACCTGACAACCTAGGCTGGATCTTTAGCAACCACTTAAAGGTAGGAAGACACACCAACTCTAACCAAGTTTTCCTCTGACCTCCACATGCCTGTAACACTCTCACACTGAAATGACTGAACACACACTACTACACCAATAGAATTTAAACATGTGCTAACCTTCATCACACTAATTTTAAAGAGTACGGTATCCCTACCCACTGAAGTACTAAGTTAAGTATGCATGGTAAGGTGGCATTACAGAGACATTCTAGCTAAAGATACTAAACATCTTAATGAATGAAAGTTTAAGTTAACAGACTTAATAAAGGGTTAGTAGAAATAAATTGGAGGTAATTGAAACATCTATTGTTTCTTTTGAAAAACCCATTATTGAATTTTCTGTGTACATAATTTCCACTTCATGCTTCCCCTTCCAACTCGTCCTAGGATCCAGATTCCCTATCAGCTTCATGACCCTTTCTTTTTAAATTGTGATCATTATGTGTATGTATATATAAAGATAAGCCAATGAATCTATATGGTATTGCTCATGTGTTATGTGTAAAAGTTTGACCACTTGGGATTAGACCACCTGTCAGTGGACTTCTCCCTGTAGAAGGCTAATCTCCCCCTCCCAGCATTCGTTAAATGGCTTGTATATCTTCATCTAAGGGAGAAACATTGTGAAATTCCCCCATCCACATTGAAATGTCCACTGGTGTCATTGTGTAGGTCTTGTTTAAGTGACCATATTGTTAAGATTTCATGGGTGCAGCTTCCTCTATTAGGACATCTGCTATGAGATAGTCTTCTATGAAGATGGTGATTTTTACCACTAGATAAACTTTCTTTACCTTCCCCTAGAGTCAATTACAAAAAAATTGAACAGTATGCTCAATAGCTTTACACTTATTTTTACAGTGGGCATTTATTTTTTTTTAACAAGTAAACAATTATCTCTTCATTTACTGAGCAGGTCCATGTATTGGTTTTGAACGGAATTTTCAGCAAAGAAGCAGCCAAACAAATAATAAATAACAAATACTAAAATTCTGAGGGTTTTATGTGTATTAACTCTTTCAAGCCTTAACTCACTCCATGGGGAAAATATTTTTATGAACTCTTGGATGAGGAAACCAAAGCAAAGAGTAAAGTAGTTAACATGTCCAGTGCAACACATTTTGTAAGTCCCAGGGACTAGATCCTACTGAGCTTACTTGTAAACCATATACTTCTCACATTCTAATAGCTTAAAAGCTTTCCACTTAAGCTTATATGTGGACATTTAGCTAACTTGAGTATGTGTTTAGAAAACCCATCCAGTATAATTTTCTTTTACAAGTCCTATGACCCAAACATCTCTGGGGCATCTTTCCACATACATTCATACACACAGATGTCACGTACAACATTTGTGTGTACATATGTATGTGTACATATTTACAAAGCCATGCCTGGAAAACACATTTTATCATTTATATATAAGTTAAAACCACATTATAAATATAGGGATTCATATACATAAATATATATTCATAAATACATATTTATGTGTTTATTCATTCTGATTCATAAATATCCCTTTAAGAATTCACTCTTTTTAAAAAAATTTATTAATTACACTTTACTCAGCTCTTAGCACACACATGGCAGCTCACAACTGTCTGTAAGTCCCAGACTCTGACAACCTCACACAGACATACATGCATGCAAAACACCAGTACATATCTAAAATAAAATGAATTCATTTAAAAAAAGAAATTATAGAAAAGGAAAAAAGTGTGCATTTTCTTTCAGCTTTTTTGTTTGTTTGGTTGAGTAGATGAGTGGATGGTTGGTTAGTATAGTTTGTGAGATGAAGTTTCAATCTATAGTGCATGCTGCCTGGGAAGTTGTAAATCCTAAATCCTAAATCCTGCCTAAATACTCCTGCATGTTGGAGTTGTGGGTATGAGCCATAGATCAAGGGTCATATCTTCTGATGATTTCTATATTGTTAACTATATAGAACACTAACCACTTTTAAATTTTTTTAATTTATTTTTTATATTAATTACAGTTTGTTCACTTTGTATCCCAGCTAACAACTTTTGAACAAAGCTTCTATATAATAACCATTATATAATAACAAACACACGAAGGCTTTTAAAGATAACTTATTTTTGAACATTCATCATACTGTAGTAATGCATTAATAAAATATTACACACAAACATACATACACAGCCCTCCTGTGTTTATAAAGTAACCATAATGCATATTTTCTGGAGTTTATTAGAAAGCAGGGTATCTGATAAGTTAGCAAATTCTACTGTCCTTGTTACTAAGCTTGGAATTAGGACAAATGCAGAAAAAGCTTGTTTTCCTCAGCCAGTCATGAAGACTAACGTATCTTCTCTGTGCCTCACAATCAGGAGCTGCTTAGTTACAGGCATTTTCCTGTGGTCAAAATGAATGATGCCCCAGCTGGTCAGAGCAGGATACAGCTATTTTTCCACCATTTCTTTACAACGAACAATTTTATTTCATTTAATATATTTTTATTGTAAATGTGTAAAGTTCAAAATACACGAGGCTGTTGTCATCAAATACTCAACCATATAGACAGTGATCCAAAGGGTAATCGATTAAGTAGCTCTATTCCATGTGATTATAAGGAAATAATAGACTCAATGACTATGAGATGACCAAGAGTAATGAATCAGGATGATTGAGGAAATCATCCCTTCGACATCTCACTGCTGAACCAAGACTTAGATAGTAGAAGGATTCAGGTGTGAATGGTTGAACAAATGTTTTCCATTGGAGAAAAGACAGCAAAATATAAACATCTACAAAAGCATCATCAACTTGTGTTATATGCTGTTGAAACAAAAACATTTATGAATCCTTAATTTGTTTTTTATTTATTTTGTATTAATTACAGTTTATTCACTTTGTATCACAGCTGTATCCCCCTCCATTGTCCCCTCCAAATCCTACCCTCCCTCCCTCATCTCCTCCCATGCCCCTCGCCAAGTCCAATGATAAGGGAAGTCCTCCTTCCCTTCAGTCTGATCCTAGCTTATCAGGCCTAATGAGGACTGGCTGCTTTGTCTTCCACTGTGGCCTGGAAAGGAAGCTTCCCCCTCAAGGGGAGGTGAACAAAGAGCCAGCCACTGAGTCCATGTCAGATATATTCCCTGTTCCCTTTATTTGGGAGCCCACTTAGAGACTGAGCTGCCATGGGCTACATGTGTATAGGAGTTCTAGGTTATCTCCATGTATGTTCGTTGGTTGGAGTATCAGTCTCAGAAGAGACTCCTGTGCCCAAAAGTTTGGGTTCTGTTTCTCTCCTTGTGGAACTCCTGTCCTCATCTCCCCCTTCTTTCATAAGATTCCCTGCACTCTGCCTAAAATTTGACTATGAGTCTCAGTATTTGCTTTGATACCCTGTGATTGTTTCATTTGATATAAAGACTTAGATAACACAGACACACTTTAGTCATTTCTAAATCCCTCGGTGTCTAATACAGATTTGGAATTTCAAGCATTTCCATGTTGTAGAATAGCAGGGCAGTAATGGAGAAAGACCATTAAGTGTGTGCTCTGAATAAGACATTTCTGGAATGCTGTTGCAAAACAGGATGACCATGCCTAACAGGAATGATTGTAAAGCTTCCAAAGCTAGGAGTGATTATGACGATACGGCAAACATACAATAGATGGAGCATATGTCTAACCCGACTTAAACATCATTCAATATGTCCACATATCAACATATCATATCATAGTTTTGAGCTACATGTGTTAGGTACAAGTTAATTTTAAAGTAAAGAAGGTGGGACTATTTCTTCTAATTCAATAGCAATATCCTTTTACAAATCTGTGTAATTATCTAGCCCAGTACCCTGGCTCTAAGGATAGCTAGTACCTGGTTTTCATCTTGCTTATATTATCTTAACTCAGGAAGTGAAATGTTCATATTCTTTAAGTGGTGTCAAGTGACTAAATAGAAGATCTGTTCATGAAAACTTTTCCTCTCAATTAATTGTTCAAATTTTCCAAAGACCCCTTGCTTAACAATCACAGAACTGTTTTCTCTGTTTCATGTCTAACAATCAATTCATGGTATAGTTTTTAGACATTAAGGCCATACATACACATAAAATTTAGCATTAAAAACACAAGTCTTCTGAAAGAAATTTTAATTAATCAGTGAATCCAAGTAACACTTTAATGAAGAGAATTCAGTCTATGTTTGGAACTGAAAATGGACATTCAGTGTCACTTCCTAAAATATGACTAGCATATGTTTCTATCATATTACTTTAAACCATCTGTAAGGAGCAATGCACCTAACAACTGGCTGAGAACAATGAGTAAAACAAATAACCATGGAACTAATAGCTAGCCGGGATTTCTTTTGCTCTTTAGAGATGGAGATTGAGGCTGGCAGAATGTCTCCCTTAGTGCTGAGGGCCCACAGCCTGGCTTCCAGAGTCAGAGCTTAAATCTCTCGCCCTTGAGAACAGAAGGCTTCTAGCTCCAAGCTTTAAAGCTGGAGGCTTATTGCTCTAGGCGCTCAAGGCAGAGATTTGCTGCTCTGGGTTTACAGTGCTAATACCCAGCATCTGGAGTTATGGTTGGTTGTTGGATGTCAGGTCTTGGGGCTCCTGGCTTCTTAACCATTGGTGGTTTCAGTTAGCTTATTGCTGTCCTTGCCTCTTGCCTTTTACTTTTCCTGGCTTCTAGCCCACAGCATTTCTGCTGTCCTCTGAAGTCTTAGCACTTTTTACCACATGGTTGCTCTCCAGAAGTCTTGGACTCTCCCTGGTGTTACTGGGTACCAGAGCCATTAGACATCAATGACACTCCCAAACACTCCGTTACGTCATAGTGCTATAGAACTGATATTCAGGTGCCTTGGATTGAATTAATATGTTTTTATTGTTTAAGGATTCCACACATGAACTGATGTATTTTGTGTATACCCACCCGATCCAACACCTCCCAGGGTCAGCCCACCACATCTCTCTGCCAACGCCATGTCCTATTCATTTTAACCCACTGAGTTCAGTTAGTGCTGGTAGTATGTGCATGGAAGAGAGCTATCGACTGGAGCATAGGCAAACCACTTACGGCCTCATCCCTGAGGAAACCAGCTGTCATCCCTGAACATCAGCCTGCCTCCTCTGATATATACAGAGGCATGAGAGTGTTTCCTGCTCCTTGTACAACCATCCAAACATGTACTTCCAGTGATTAAAAAAATAAAGGCACAAGACAACAAAGATATCATTCAGGAGAAATCATTAATGAGACCTAATTTTGTTTCACTGGTAGATGAGTGTACTGTATCTGAGAGAAGTCTCCTAGACAAACTTAAAAAGACTGTATGATTATATATCCAGAAGAGGACCTAGAGCATGTTATTATTTCACTATAGGGCGACTTCTAGTTGTGCTGCTGTTCCACCAAAGCCATAAAGGTCCATCACAAGCCTTGGCTAGATACAGCCTCCTTTCTGTTAGCATGAAGCTTTGTGCTGTGCCACTAAGGGAATTATTCTTCCTCCTGACCTTACTGGAAACTATTATTACAAGGTCTGGCACAGAGGAATGGCCCTCCACGGCAACTTCAAGAGGAGTCATCTGAGGCTTGTTATGGATGTGCTGAAACTTTCAAGCATTGATGCAGTCTGCAGTCATTGGAGAATGAAGCAATCCCTCTCAAAACCAAAGTCTCAATTCCAGCAGTGGCCATCATTCCAGGACTTCTTGAAATTTGGAGTTACAAGCCCACTCCACAAGGCAGCCAGGCACAAGGAAAATGTCTGCCAGCTGTTATTACAAGAAAAGAACAGTGTTCTTCCAACAATTTGGCTCATTCATAGAAAAATAAGGCAAGGTGGAGTTAGAAGAAACATGAAAGGATGCTTACAATAAAGACCTAGGAAATTAGCATCCTTAGCAGTATTTGATAATGCTGAACTCCTAGCCAAATATCTCTAGGGAAAGTTGAGTCCCTCTGCTATGTCTTAGAGTCACAGTTAAAAAAAAAAAAACTAATAAGAATCAAATGACCAGAGTAAATGGCCATAAACCTATGTTTGAAAAAATAATAAAGAATCAAAGATGATACTTTTGAAAAAAGAGCAGCATTATTTCAAATAATTTTGTTAGATTAAAAAAATACAAAAATAGTAAGTATTTAATTCAATGATAAATCATTATCTACAAAACGTCAGGTAGTCACAATTCCTGTTAATAACTGCTCACTGTCAAATACAGGTTCCTTTTTCCAATTGGAACTACTAATATTAACTCTGGAATCCTGTATTATACAGTAATTATATCTATACAAATAGAATATATAATGGCTATAAAAGAGTTAAAGAAGCCAAAGAAGTGATCAAGGCAGCCAGGGAATCCTGACTGGAGGCAGAAGCAAAGAAGTGATACAGTTGAAAAGAGTCATTGCACACAAAGAAGTGATACAGTTACATGGAGTCCCTGCATAGATGTCAGTGAACTCAGTCTGAAAGCTACAGGAGCCAGAAAAGAAACTATGCTGCAGAATTCCAGGAGACAGCTGAGTCTCAGGGTCTTAGTCGTCAGGAATAAGACAAAGCAGAACATGATGACAGACAAATGGACAGATTGGCTGGGGAATGGCAGTATAAGTAGCCCACGTTAGCAGTGGGGACTAAGCTAGGCTAAAGCTCCTGGGTAGGTTGGGTGTTGTCTGATGGTTCTTGGGTAGGAGCCCTCCCATTTTAGTGCTGCTGGGACTCATCCTCACGGGGCTGAGGTAAGGGTGCTGTGCCTTTCCTCACCCTGCTGTGTTTAGTTCTTTCTCAGGCCTGGTTTTCGGGTACCTCTACGCCCTTATGTGCTTTATCTACTTCAATAATACTATATTTGGTAACTTTCTACATTTAGTAATAAGTTATTTTTCAGTCTGTAATATGAGTAGCGCGGAAGAGGCGGTGGCGTCTACGCATACGAGAAGATACCGAGACATCACGCTTCTGCCTCTGCGCTCGAAATGGAACAAAATGAAGGAGTCATCCACGGAAGGGTAGAGCAGGAAAGCCACTGTTTTACACAGTGGGAACTGACCTAAATATGTTGTAGCTTGCTCTCCATGTGTATATGTGCATAGATAGCATACGTGTGTATGTATTTCTTTGTGTGTAGACTTGTTGCTTGTTATCTTCAAGGAGTTGGCTCCATATCCCCGGTTACTAGCTAGATCCACAGATGCTTAACCTCCGGGTAGAATAAGCCAGGGGAAGCACTTCAGTCACCACTAGGGAAGACTCATCATCTAAAAATAGCATTTGAGCGCCTGCTGCCAAAGACTGTCAGTGATTTTCAAAGTGTAGCTAGCTAAAAAAAAAAAAAAAAAAAAAAGTGTGTTTATTAGAAATACTGGGGTCTGGGGAAAAGAACATGACTTAGTCATTAGTATGCTTGCTACATGAGCATGATGACCTGGATTCAAATAAAAACACCATGTACAAGCCGGGTGTGAAAAAAAGGTGGGTGTGAGAGCAAAGTCTCTAATCCCATTTCCAGACGGGTTTATAGACACGTGGATCGCTAAAACTTGGTGACTAGTCAGTCTAGTGGAATCAGTGAGTGCTGCCTTCAGTGACAAACCATGTCTCCAAACATCAGGGAAGAAGTGACTAAGAACAGCACCTAATGCTGACCTGAGGTCTCTGAATACACATGCACACGTGTGCATGTACACACATGAGCGCATGGGTACACACATGAACCAATATACCAAAAATACAAAAAATGAATCCCATCTCAGACTTAATGGAGCATACTTTGACACAGGGTGTTATCAATTGCATTGACTTCTACCTACAAGCATCCATATTTTAAAGATCTCAGTCAAGCACGATAGATTGAGATTTCACTTAAGCACAGCCACTATAAACACAATTATTTAAGCTAACCTCACTTAGCAATGGCTCTCAACCTTCTTAATGCTGCAACCCTTTAATACAGTTCTTCATATTGCCCTAATACACAACAATAAAATTATTTCACAGCTGCTTCAGAACTGTAAGCAGTTTGCTACTGGATGAATCATAACGTCAATATCTGATATGGAGGCCCCAAAGATCTTTTGACCCCCAGGCTGCAAACCATTGCTAATGACTAGGAAAAAGTAGGCTACAATTACAATATGACTTATATGACTTGGTTCTTTATAAAAAGGGAAAATTTGAACATACATGTGAGAGATAGGGAGGGAGGGGAGGAAAAGAGAGAGAGGGAGAGTGGGATTTTGATGGTAGCTATTTACACTAAGCCACAACAAAGTATGCCAGAAATCTTCCAATCTCAGTGAGTTATGGAACATATTCTCTCTCACAGTCCTCAGAGGTTACCAGTCCTGCTGCACCCTGATTTTGAACCTTAAGTCTCTAGAGGTTTGAGAAAATAAATCTCTGTTTAAGCTCTTCCCTTCATGATACTTTGTTACAGTAAACTGAAAAAAAAAAAAAAAAAACTGTTGTGGAGGCAAAGTATAGTTTTCTCCCTAAAAAAGAAAAAAAAAATTATACCAGAGGCAATCTATCTCAAAGATATCAATAGGATTTTGAACTGGGAAAACAACTGGGCTCATTGGACAGTTAAAAACTTTTTTAAATGGTAACTAGTAACAGGGTATGGGTTCTTATATGGTGAATCATCTATTTAGCCTTTATAATTTTTTTTTGCACAATCAACTTACTATTTAAGTATAGAAAGGTTGGCCCTTCATTATAACTGAACTCACTTTGAGTAGCTCTAATTATTTTTCACAAATATTTTGTCACTAGAATTTAAAATTACTGGTTCTACTCCTGTGTAAACTCTGTACCTAGACAGCTGATGTTTACTAACACTCCGATTCTTTCTTTGTATATTACCAGATCTGTTGGACTTAAAATAGTCAACTTCATGGAACATCAAAATGTTCATACAAATTTTTATCAAGAATATCATGCATACAGTGAGTCATATTTCTGCACCCATTGTGTCCTAGATGAAGAGTGAATTTTGAGACATAATTTAGAAGTATTTTTGAATACTTATGTAAATGATTTTTTTTTCTACAAGAGGAAGGTACCAACTTTGGGAAAGCTGTTGGCCCAACCCATTTAACTAGTTCTCCTTTTGTATTAAGGATGCCACCCCACATAAAGCCTGTGTGATTCATTTTTAAAATGTGGGTTTTTCTGCTGCTGGGATACCTCACTCAGGATGATCTTTCCTAGGTCCCGCTACACATGGCATATACTCACTTATAAGTGGACACTAAACCTATAATATAGGATAAACATACTTTAATCTGTACACTTAAAGAAGCTAAACAAGAAAGAGGGCCCAGGGTAATGATCAATCCTTTCTTAGAAAGACAAATGGGATGGACATTGGGAGTAGGAGAAAAAGAGAAGCAGGATAGGAACCTACCGTAGAGGACCTCTGAAAGACTCTACATAGCAGTGTATGAAAGCAGATGGTGAGACTTATGGCCAAACTTTGGGCAGAATTCAGGGAATCATATGAAAGAAGAGAGAGTAAGACCTGGAGAGGACAGGAGCTCCACAAGGACCAAATATATCTGGGCATAGGGGCTTGTCTGAGACTGATTCTCCAATCAGGGACCATGCATGGATATAACCTAGAACCTCTGCTCAGACATAGCCCTTGGCAGTTCAGTATCCAAGTGGCTTCCCTCATAAGGGGAACAGGGACTGTCTCTCACATGAACTCTGCAGCTAGTTTTGACCTCCCCACCCCCCATGGGAAGAGCAGCCTAGCTAGGCCACAGAGGTGGACATTGCAGCCAGTCCTGGTGAGACCTGATAAGCTAGAGTCAGATGGAAGGAGAGGAGGACCTCCCCTATCAGTGGACTTAGAAAGAAGCAAGGAAGAGATGAGGGAGGGAGGGTGGGATTCGGAAGGAATGAGGAAGGAGGCTACAGCTGGGATACAAAGTAAATAAACTGTAATTAATATTAAAAAATAAAAATTTAATTAAAAATTAAATAAAATGTGGGTTTTGTGAAGAACATCTGTACAGAAGGAAAGCCAATAAAAGTTGATTAAATGCTGAAAAAATGTGGATTTTTCTTTCTTCTAACAAATTTAGAGAGCTTTACTTTTTCTTCTTAAAAGAAGGAGCACTTGAAAGAATGTTGAGAAATAATCAATCCAAATCTAGGCACCAGCATTACCTGTATTGTGAACGTTGAGCCCTTTTTCCTTTTAAAAATCACTTGTTATGTAAAATGCCTTATTTTGTTTTTCATTTACTTCTTTATTTTTTAAGTAGCTTAATTTTGCACAGGAACTCTTTCTTTTTTTATTCAATCTAGTTTAATTGAATTTTTTTCCACGTGAGGTAAAGTAGGTAAACTGTGATACTATTTGGATATCTATAAAACCCATGTTTCTGGAGCCCAATGGCTAGAGTATTTTTATAAATGGCAATATTCGTTTTAAAAATTAGGTCTTTTCATACATAGGTCATAGTTCTGGATTGTCTAGGATCATATGTCCAAGTTCCATTTATTATTAATCTTATTGAGAATTTCATATAAGCACATATGTTTTGATAAAATCTACCATCCATTATCTCCCTTCATTTTTAACCTCTTTCCCCCAAAAGAGCCTTTAGTGTTGTCATGTGTACATGAGTATAGGACCATCTAATGGAGTATGTAGCCTTTCATGCCATCCCTGAAGGAAACTTGTCCTCCCTGCCCAGGCATCCATTAATTGTCAACATCTCTTCAGGTAGGCTTCATGAGACTCTCATCCATCCATGCTGGAACTTTGGCTGGCTTGGTCTTGTCCAGGCCTTGTGCATGTGGTCACAGTGGCCAAAAGTGTGATACCTCTGTTGTGTCTAGTAAATGATGCTTCCACTCCAAGCATCCACTGCCTCTGGATGTTACAGTCCATCTGCACCTTCTTCACAGGCTTTCCGTAGTGTTAGGGGGAAAGGTGTGATATAGATCCCCATTTAAAGTGCAGTACTCGCCAGTCTCTCACTCTCAGCACTTTGACCGGCTGTGAGTCACCATATTATTAGCCACTTAGTGCAAAAATAAGCGTTTCTGGTGAGGGAAAAGAGATGCACTAGTTTGTGGTTATAAACATAAGAACCTTGCGGACAGGTTAATACTACATCTATGTAGCAGAATGCTACTACTAGTGTATCTCCTAGTTCCCATGACATACACAGGTACAGGATTTTGGCCCTATTAACAGTCTTGCAGAATGGGCCTGAAATCCAATCAAATAGTGCTTGAATACTACAAAAGTTTGGTGCCACTATTGTAGCAGTGGGCATAGCTTGCCAGGCCAGTTGTTATTTGTACCTTGCATGACACATGGCTGGGTAACACTGTTGATTACTTTTCTCTCCTGGTAGCATGCATAGGACCTTCCAGCACTAAGATAGCTGCTACCTGATGGATGGTAGCTTTGAATCTTTAAAAAGTGTGTCTTAATTGTAATAAAACTAGAGTCAGAACCAATAGGTGACAAAGAATAAAATTCACTTCTGATTCCTATTCTTGTTTCTTCTTCTCCTCCTCTTCCTCCTCCTCCTCCTCCTCCTCCTCCTCCTCCTCCTCCTCCTCCTCCTCCTCCTCTTCCTTCTTCTCTGGAAGCAAAGTATTTTATCTGTTTCTTGTGTATTCCTCCAGAGATAATCTATATCCAGTCATGTGCTTGCACATTTTCACACAGTATAAATATCAAAATACTATACAAAAACATAAGACATTAATCGTTCTGGCTCACTATTAGAGAAATGTAAAGTGTTACAGTGCAGCTTTATTAGCCATTAAGAGTTTTATACTTATGCTCATTTAGCAGTGTAATAGTAGTAGGTTTTTGTCTAGGGACCATTTCCTTAGCCTCATTAACAGGGTCAAGTATGGGTTGCATCGTGTGAAGCAGGCTGTAAATCAAATTAAAAAGTGGTCGATACTCCCATAACATCTGTGCCAGTGTTGTAGTCATTATTTTAGGATTGTAGGTGAGGAAACCTAACGCTCACATTTCTCCTCTAATGTTGTATACAGAACCCCACCAGCCTTGTGTATGTTTGCCAGCAGGGACAAAGCCTCCAGATAAGTACCAGCTAGATTTCTCCATGGTCTATGACATAAGTTTGTTGCTGTGTGTCTTTGGCAATAGAGTCTTACCATTAAATTGTAGAGGGTAACCAATAGCATCGGTTACCAGTAGCCTAAAACGTGTTGGGAAACTATTGGCCAACTCCCAAAGATGGAATTTCTGATACTCAGGGGTTTGATAGCATATGATATCATGTAAAGATACGTATATATCATTAAGGAAGCTTTACAGTACTAGGGTAGATGAGGGAGTATGCGGAAGGCTAACTAACATGACAGAACTTTGAGAACTGTATAAGCCTACAATGTTTAATTTTAAGGCGAATGCTCAAAATGTATGTATATATGAATTCCAATAGCTTGAATCATCTTTATACTTGCATTATATTAAGAGAAAATTCATACTGTACTTGACATGCTATATATTTATCTTATACCTACCTGTAATGAAAGAAATAGTCATATTATTTTAAATCTATGATCACTTGTGCATATTTGCTATGGTCGTCTATTGACACAATAGGTTTTTCTTTACTATTATTTTATTTTGTGGATTTAGTGTGCTGATAATTTATTTAGAAGATTTATCTTGACATAAATAAATCAGTAGGGTGAGTAATTTTGTGTATTGGATAAATTTACTATTATATTAACCCTCTGACAATAGATAAATGCTTTTTCTGAGCTGTGGCATAATTTTATTTTTTTAGTTCCTAAAAATATAATCTTAAAAATTTTACTGCCAAACATGTTTACATGTTTCTTTACATGTTTGTAACTATATTTTATATATCCTGACTGCTCTCCCATACAATAAACTACTTAACAATTTTTCCAATTATTTAGATACATTTACTTTAGATAAAAGTAGTCTTTTAATATCCAATATTTTAAATTGTTACATTTCGTTTAATCATACATTTTTCTATTTCTCTCTGCTATGTTACCTAATATATTACATTTTCCTGCTCAAAATATTATCTAAAACCACGCTTCTTAAATTCACGTACTCAGTTCTGTAGCATGTGAACATGGGTGACAGATGTTAGCGAAAACAACATCCACATCTACATGGGAGATCTAATTAATAATTAACAAATTTCATGTACTTTCCTAGTAAATCTTTGTTTTTGTTCTCACACATGTAACACTACATTCTACCAAATGTGATTTTTTTTCACAGCATCTTTTGTACTTTTGACTTGAACTATAAATACTCTGAGTACTCTGTAGTCACCTCCATTTCAAGCTTGTTCTCAAATTCCCTGTGGTGAGGAGTATCTCTGGTTGCATGTAGACAGTTTTACTTTTTTGGTTTACTTTCGCAGTTTTTGTCTTCCTGGTCATTGAAGTTAGCATCTCTCTTTTTTTTTTTTTTTTTTTTTTTTTTTAGATGGTTAGGCAGTTACATTTTAGTTCTGTCTTTATGAGAGAAATGTGATTATGTGATTAGATACATATTTGTACAAGGTCTTGAAGTATTTATCACATAACATTTTCTTGTATTACATACAGTCTTTAAATGTTACTAGCTTAAATTATATTCAGTTGTTTGTATCTGTATGGGAGTGTGTACATGAGAGTGGAACTGTTTCTAGAGACCAGAGGTGTCAGTCTGGCATCTCACTAGAGCTGGAATTGCAGGCAATTGTGATCCATACAACCATGGATCTTGTGCACCAAACCTAGCTGTGCTCTTTCAACCACTGAGCCAACTCTCCAACCCCTGCTATATTATTTTTATTTCATTTTGCTTTTAGTCTCATGACATAGTTTATGTTTGGATTCTCTTGTTTTTTTGTGTTCTGATAGTACAGACAGTTTTGGTAGGTTTAATTTTCTGAAAATAACCACAACAATATTTTCTATTCCATGGATTCGTGCAGTTTGATATAGACGTTTCATTCTTTGAAACTAGAGTGGCCTTTGTGACAGAATTTTGTGATAACTAAGGTAGGAAAAAAAAAACACCTGTAATTTCAAATCATGTCATAAGATGGCTCTTTCCTTCCGTGTTTCCTTCTTAGGCTACTCAGTCTGAAACAGCTACTAAGGTTTCTGGTTGTACTGGCTTCCCTGCTCTATGGGAGACTAGCCTAAGCCACACAGACCCGGCGGATGAGCCAACACTAGGAGGACATGTCTGGACAGCTCCTGGCTGACACAGGGACCTGAACCACAAGTGCTCAACGTTCATTCTGAACCGTTAGCCTGCAGAACAGATGAGATTTAAAGAATGATTGCTGCCACTGCAAGCCATTCACATTCTATACATGATTTGATACATGACACTAGCTCAACGGAACAAATTAGGATCTGAAATACACATATATTAAGCATGTTATGAAATACCTTTACTCCTCTGCTCTCTGAGTATTGTGGTTCATTATAAGTTTTGACATGCTTAGTATAATTTCACTCTCTTGCTTCCTCACTTCCCTTAAAAATGTCCAAAATTGAAACTGGGGAGATATATCCGCTGGGAAAACATTTAAAGCAGAAGAACCGGAGTCCATTCCCAGAACTCAAACAAAAAATGGTCATGGTGGAGACTACGCGTATTTCCAGTGCTAAGAAAATGGAGCCAGGAGCATCCGTGAAAATCGCTGAGCAGCCTGCTCTAATTGGCAATTTGAGTACCAGGACTTTGTCTCAAAAAGACAAAGTGCACAGGTGCTGACGAATGACAACTGAGATTTCCTCCCAGCCCCACCCCCACAAACAAATATGGACACCGACACACACACAGTCTTAAAAATCTACTGATATATTTTTTAATACCTGTAGCTAGCTCCTTCACACTGAATCATGGCTATAGTAAAATGCTCACTCCATTTTTCCGTTACAGTATCTCGCTGCTGAAAATACTTGAAAATCAGATAACGTTTTAGTGATATTTCAAAAGAATTGTGAAAAAGACACAACAATGACATTTAAATTACATTTTGATTTTCACTCAAGTTAATCTTTTTCCTACACTATCTATTTGTGATATATAAGAAATCATAGGAAACTTTACTTTCATTGTCCACTTAAAATAAAACTGAAGAGGGAAACAGGCCTAATTTTTCACTAAAAATTCCTTACTTTGTAGATAAATTGGCAAATGGAGGGCAGAGTTAGTGAGTCTGAGTTTAGTTCCTACATGTAAGAATGAATGGGAACAAACTCTTATTATATCATTAGCTGTGGCACAAAGAAAACCACAAACTATTTGAACTCTCAGCATAATTTTTAGAGCATCAGGGTAATCTATCCTTTCATCTTGATTCCTCTAGGAATAAATTAAACTTGTGCTATGTTGGCAATGATCAAATGCGAGCTCATTTGTAATATGTTATAACACATTCATTAATGTCTCCTATGTTTTCCCAATTACCTCACATTCTTAATGTCTTTAGTATGATCTCAGTGGGTGCCTCAAAAGTAAAATCTTGCTGCCCCTCAGAAGGATCAAACAACTTCAAAGATAACACAAAGTGTAATTTCAAAATATAGACTTTAATCTATATATCCAATATGAGGTCTTTGTGTATGTATTGCTTCAAGAGAGAAAACAGGGTAACCACACTGTAAACTTCTTCATGAGAAACAAAACCAATACTTGGAATGTGTAAACACTTACTGTTCTAAGGTATCATGTTCTATAAAACCATTGGATGACACATTCAAAAGAACCAACAAAGAATACATGTGCATTTGTGAGCTCTCAAGCATTCAATCAGACATGGAAAACAGTTTTCAGTGGAGAGGTCAAGGATGATACAAATTTGAGAACTGTAAAGCTATTTTAAACAGGACTAGAAGAGATCATGATTTAACAATGTTAAGGAGACAAACTTTACCAGTCAAATAGAAAAACAAGATCCCGCAAAAGAGATTAGAAGAGTCACTGGGTCCAAATAAAATAAAGACTTGCTATCTGTATAAATAAACACGTTATAAAGGAGGGACAGAGTAAAAGTTTGGAATCTGTGGATGTTAGAAAAAGTTAAAATAGTACATTATTGCTCAGTGTCTTATTGAGGCTGTTGGTGAAATTTACACAACCCACGGACTATTCCCACATTCCTGTGATAGTTCTACACTGAGAATGTGCATCATGGGTATTCAAGTTTGTGAGAAGAAAAGAGAAAGGCAGAAAGGGAAGAGGAAAAGAAGGAAGGAAGGAATGAATGTCTGATAACTTAGCTGAGTTTTTCTATGCGAGAATGAAGTCACAGGTGTCGGGTGTGGGGTCCAGGCTCGCAGCAGCAGACCTGCTGGATCTGAGACATAGGCAGGTACAAACTTTACCTCTTTGTTTAGTAAATTATGCAGCCTCCTGTAAACAGTCAACTATCTGGGGGAAAGAAGGAATGTAAGTCTTCACCAGTGACCAGCAGTGTTTTCATTCAATGTCTCCAGGAACATCTCCTTGGAGGAAAGCACTGCATGCATGCCTAGGGCAAGATTTGCCACAGACCTTTCTCAAGATTTCTTTTTCAGCTCATTTTCTGGGGATTATGATTTGGGACTAGCGGTTTCTTTCAGAGAACTTAAGAAACAGTGACTAAGCAACTGATTTGATGCTGAAGATGCAACTCCTTTAATGGGCTAATTGGCTCCTGGATAAAACATAACTCACTGCCTTTCTCCACTTCTAGGAAATTACATAGGATTTGGTCACTGCAGCACAAGACGAGAACAGACTTTTGAGGGATATGTTAGCTTTTACGTAATTTCTTAGCTCCATATTTAAACTTTCAGCATATATATCGTTACTTGACTCTGCCTTGTGGTTTGTTCTTCCCAAACTCCTAAGTTGCTACCTTGATACCTGCAAACCAGATAAAGAGAAAATCACAGCTGTCAGAGGCTTAGATTACTCTAACGATAGCTATAGGCTTTACAAATATAACATTTTATTTTTATGCTTGTGAAGGTTCTGAAGTACAAAATCAGAATGCTAAGAAACTTAGTGTCTTATGAAAAACCCCTTTGAGCTTCCTAAAAGGATGACCTTTCACTGTGTCCTCTCATATGACAGGAGTTGAGAATTCTGTGGAATCTCCTTTATGAAGACATTAATTCTGCTCATGAGAGATCTATGCTCATGACCTGGTCACCACTGGAAGAATATAGAACTGTCACAATTTGATGTAGCATTCCTCATATGGATTTTGGAGGGGCACAGTGTCAGTCCTTTGTGTCAACATTAAAAACACAACTCCTGTCTAAAGAGAGAGAAAAGATAGTTTCTCTGGAGCCAAATATAAGTTACAAGTGATTCAGGAACAACAGGTTCATTTTATCCCAAATTTGATTTTCTAACAGGTAACCATTTGATGTTTTTATAGGATCAGAACAATGAAACTCATTTAAGGCATTTTTCAAATATTATCAGTGGAAACGGTAGGTCACTGGATTACAGTAAGGTGGGGAAATCTCTGGTGGGATTCAAATTTGTCTGATGACACTTCAAAAGAAAAAAAAATTATTATTTTCATGTATGTGCGTTGCTACATGTGTTCTAGGCCTCATAGAAGCCAGATCATCCTCAGATGCCCTGAAGATGGATTTGTAGGCAGCTCTGAGAATCGCAGCATGGGAACTGGGAACTAAACTCTGGTCCTCTGGGAACACAGCAAGCCCTCCTAACCATTGATACCTCTCTCCAGCCCTTCTGAAAAGCTCTTATCTTTTTTTCTTGGGAAATTTATGGTCTGATAAGCTAATACATTCTGAAAGGTTTGACTTGTTAGGTGCAAATATGTTGTGTCAGACACAAAGGTGTGTTAGCATTCTTTTCCAAACTATTTTATTTATGTTTCTGATGTCTTCCTCCCTTCTTCACCCCAATACTGGGTAGGAGAGAAAGGTGAGTGGGGAGAAGGGATGTAGTTTTCTTTAACTACTTCCTGCTACTTAGGATTATTGGGTTCCTTGGGGGAAAGTCCAATCTTCTTTTCAGGATATCTCTGACTTCTTCTCTTCAAACTGCATCAACAGCAGTCAGGAAAGGGGTGGCTACCAGCAGCCTTCTTTCTTGGAGCTCCCTCAACACTCACCCGACTCCTGCATTTATTCGCTCCCCAGAGTTCAGATTTAAACTATCTGCAGCTGGCAAGAGCCCATCTCAGAGCCCACAAGGCAAATAGTTTGCTGCTGTGGACAATCTGAATCAGTCCCATATCAGACACCTGGGATTAAAACAAAAACATGTTTACATATCATAAACCCAAACTTCCACAACATTTCCCCCTTTCTGTTTAAAAACAAAATTGGCTTATCTTTTAACATGAGACTTGTGGCTTTCTTAGAAGGGGATGATCAAGGAACTAAACACTTTTGGAATCAATAGTTTGTTATAGCCTGGTAACTCTCAGCTGCTCGTGTCTAGAACAGCTCCTACTTTTTGCTATTGAGCCTCAGACTCGGTCCCCAAAGTGGTTTCCTAATCGCAAGAGGTTACCTTGTATGTGCCTCTGGCCTGCATCCAATGACACCCTTATCCACAATGTCTCCAGACCCTGCTGCTTAGGCATTCTTTCCTAAGACCCTACTACTGCCAGAAATGGCTCTTTGGCTTCTCTAGCAGAACATACCCCATACCATATTTCTCAGATTTAATTCACCAGAAAATTTGAGTTCTGAGGCTTTTTTTTTAGTAATTTTTTTTAATTTTCATCAATTACACTTTATTCATTCTGTATCCCCCCATAAGTCCCTCCCTCCTCCCCTCCCAATCCCACCCTCCCTCCTCCCTCTGCATGCATGCCACTCCCCAAGTCCACTGATAGGGGAGGTTCTCCTCTCCTTTCTGATCTTAGTCTATCAGTTCACATCAAAAGTGGCTGCATTGTCCTCTACTGTGGCCTGGTAAGGCTGCTCCCCCCCGGGGGAGGTGATCAAAGAGCAGGCCAATCTGATTATGTCAGAGGCAGTCCTTCTTCCCATTACTATGTAACCCAATTGGACTCTGAACTGCCCTGGGCTACATCTGTGCAGGGGTTATGGGTTATCTCTATGAATAGTCCTTGGTTGGAGTATGAGTCTCTGGGAAGTTCCCTGTGTTCAAATTTTCTGGTTCTGTTGCTCTCCTTGTGGAGACCCTGTCCTCTCCAGCTCTTACTATTTCCCAGTTCTTACATAAAATTCCCTTCACTCTGCCCAACAGTTGCCCATCAGGCTCAGCATCTGCATTGATAGTCTGTAGGGCAGAGGCTTTCAGAGGCCCTCTGTGGTAGGTTCCTAGGTTGTTTCCTGTTTTCTTCTTCTTCTGATGTTCATCCTCTTTGCCTTTCCGGATGGGGATTGGGCATTTTAGTTAGGGTCCTCTCTCTTGCTTAGTTTCTTTAGATGCACAGGTTTTAGTGGGTTTGTCCTATGTTGTATGTCTATATGAGTGAGTATATACCATGTGTGTCTTTTTGCTTCTGGGACAACTCACTGAAGATGATCCTTTCCAGATCCCACCATTTACCTGCAAATTTCATGATTTCCTTATTTTTCATTGCTGAGTAATCAACCTCACTAGCCATTAGGGAAATGCAAATCAAAACAACCCTGAGATTTCACCTTACACCCATGAGAATGGCCAAGATCAAAAACTCAAGTGACAACACATGCTGGAGAGGTTGTGGAGAAAGGGGAACCCTTCTCCACTGCTGGTGGGAATGTAAACTTGTACAACCACTCTGGAAATCAATCTGGCGCTTTCTCAGACAACTAGGAATAGTGCTTCCTCAAGATCCAGCCATACCACTCCTGGGCATATATCCAAAAGAGGCTCAAGTACACAAAAAGGACATTTGCTCAACCATGCTTGTAGCAGCTTTATTTGTAATAGCCAGAAGCTGGAAACAACCCAGATGCCTCTCAACTGAAGAATGGATGCAGAAATTGAGTTCTGAGGCTTTTAATGGTTTGGTTACAACTTCTTTTCAAATGACTCAACTTACCAAAATTGAAGTACCAAGCATTTTGATATCTAAGGCCTTTGGCTACCACTGGGAAAGCTAATGGTGGTAATCACATAACCCAAGACGGCTCCTCTAGTAGCTCAGTTTGTTCAACATTAACCTTTTTTTTGAAACAGGCCATTTTTTTTTATTTTGAACCTTTTTGACCTATATGGCCTTCTGCTCCTACATGCTCCCCAGACCATCCAGAGGCTGTGAGAACTTGACACTGAAAATGTGTAGGGCAGCAGTTTTGGCAGCCTCCTGCTCTCACTTCTCAGGACTGAACCCTTTTTTTCCCTATCTTTTCCAGCAGCGTTATTTGCTTCCCAAGTGCTTCTACCTCTACCCACAAACTCCCTAGATGCACAACCAACTCTGCGATCCTTTCAAAAGCAAGAGGATTGAGTGACACCTTTGATTTTCTTATTTCTTCCAATTTTTGTTTCTCATATCCCACATATTGTCTTGCAATTTTTCTAATTGTTCAACAATTCTCCCAACCTTTTCTGAAACAGAATACAGAAGACGATAAAACAAAACCAGAATATCCCTTCTGGGAGCAAATCAAAAGAGAACTTAGCGGTAGCGGTAACAGTAAACATCTTCCTCATACTCTGAAACAGTATATTCATTTCTCCATACCTCTATGACATTAGCCATTCTGAGCCCAGCATAACTGGGGGCAAGCCTAATCCTCATCTCAGGATATCTCCAACTTCTCCTCATGATGCATCAAGAGTAACCGTGAGCAGCAGAGCAGAGAAAGCACAAACAGTGTTCCTCATCCTTGAAGGCCCCTCAACACTCTCTGGGGTCTGACTTTTATTCCCTCTCTGAGTCTTTAGAATTAAACTATCTTCAGCTGGGAAATAGCCCCTCTCAGAGCCAAACAGTTTGCTCTGTGGACCATCCAAATCAGGCCCATATCCTACACCTGAGACCAAACAAAAACAAGTTTACATCTCCAACAGAAATGGGTACTGAATGACTTTTAAAGGACTACAGACAACCCAAAGAAAATTATGACATACTCTGCACATGCAACATTCCAACCTGTCCATTGTCATTGACATTCTAAGAAGTTAGTAATAAGCCTTGCAGATGGTTGTTTTGTTTCTTTGTTTTTCAAGAACTTTTATTTACAATTGCAATAAGTAATCTTTTTTTTTTGCAGTAGGTCTTAAAAAATATCATAGATCATTGTGAAACTCTGCATGACCTTTCTGTGAGTAAAGTTAAATAATTTTTAGAAGTTAAAGAGTTCCTCAATTCCTTAAAGCCAATTAATGGACAAGTCAGATGAGGGGGTTAGGTGTTATGAGCAAGCCAACCTGTCATCACAGTATCAGCAGAGTGGGGGCTGCTGAGAACAAGGCTTCCCTGCTCACACTGCTTCAGAATGTCTATGTTGCTAAGGTTTTGAACAATCTGCAATAGTGTGATGATTCCGCATCAATCTGTAAATCCAGATCATAAAAATCCATCTTTCTGGGCACTCTTGTTCACTTATTATAAAAGAGAAGACCATCTCAATTTATTTGTGTGTCTATTTATTGTCCCTCTTTGTAGTCTCTGTCCTCTTTCCCTATCACTGTCTGTGTCCCTATGCATACATCACATGTCCTACCACTCTCAGTCTCTTTCTCTGTCTCTCTCTCACATACACACACACACTCACACATACATACACACACATACAGAGAGAGAGAGAGAGAGAGAGAGGCCATCATGACTACTTCAAGCTTTTACTTCTCTGAGGAATATTAGGCTCTGGTAAATATTAAAACTTAATCATCTTTTACATCTTGCTTTCTTCCTAATTATTATAGGGAGTTGATCACTGCTTTTATAATCCTTACTTTTACTTCTGAGCAGTTTTGAAAGTTGCTGAAGACTAATTTCAGCAACTGTTCATGAGGAAGCCTAAAGCTAAGACAAAAGTCCTGACTGTCAACTTTCTAAAACAAAAGGTATTGCTGAGTTTCTCTTAACCACCGCACACTGTCAGAACCACCTTCTTCTTCTGCCTTCTTTTCTTCTTCTTCTTCTTCTTCTTCTTCTTCTTCTTCTTCTTCTTCTTCTTCTTCTTCTTCTTCTTCTTCTTCTTCTTTCCCATACCTACACTCAATTTTAAATGGTTAAGAGATGTTTTTTCATGACAGGTAATTAGGAATGGAGTACCTTACTCAAATCTGTTTGAAAATACTTTGGTTTTAACTTGTTTTTGTTTTTGTTTTTTTTTTTTTTTTTTACATGGAAGGGATGTGAGCATAAAATAGGTCCAGAACTAACCCATCTCCATGGCAATATCATTAGTTTTAGAATCTAGGAGCACAGAAATAGGTGATGTGGTGACATGGTAACTATTTCTTCACAATCCTTGTCTTGCCACCATTCCCCTTAGGAAGCATCAGAAAAGCCAGGACATTGTTATTATCTTTAGTTTAGTGTTTACATCCAAAAATGGTACAAAACTTTCAGCTCTAATGTAAGAAAAGACCATTATAAATTTTCTTGTCTTGAAGCAGGCTTTTCCAGGAAGACCTTCAAGAAAGACCTTGCTCAGATGCTCTGGCCCTGCTACTCTCCCTTTCGTAGCGCTTCTATCTGAGGAGGCACTCGGAAAAAGAATGGACATTTATAAATAGAGGCTTTGTATAAATTTGATGCTGAGAAATCAGGACCTGAAAAAGAAACAATTTACCTTTGTAGAAAAATATGTTGTACTTTATCTCTTATAAAGGAAAATTAACTGAGCTATTGAAGAGGTGGTACCACATAGTGTTGATTACACATAAGCCCATAGTGACTAACTAGAATTAACTATGAATGAGACAGAGGGACCCTCATTTGAAAAGTCCTTCAGCCATTTAGTCTACACAAAGGTTTTGAGCTCGAGACAACAGAAGAAATGGATGGGCCTAAAGAGAAGCCAAGTAAAAACATTTAGAATCCAAAGCAGATAGGAGAGAAATATTAAAAAGGATTAATGGACCTTTTGTAAAGTGCAGCTAATTACAAGCTTGGATAGCTGAGACGGAAGCTAGGAGCATGTGTGAGGAGAGAAGAACACGGAAGACAGATAAAGAAGGAAGCCAGCGTGGAATTAAAAGGCAATTACCTAGTTATTTGGGGTCTTCTGCTTTAGAGTCTGCTACTGGCTACAGTGTAAAAACCAATTACAGAAGCATAGTCTGTCAGTAACCTTAGAGACCATGTTATCAATTTTGTTTTAGGGAGTAATTTCCTGGCCACCCTTGTTTGCCTTAATCACTGTACATGCATTTGCTCACTGCAAAAGATACATAACTTCCTTCTCTTTCCAACTTTAAAATGTGTATGCAACTCTAGACTTTCGTTCAGACATTTGATGTGGTCATCAGCCACAAACTTCAAAGAAAAACAATCAATTTTCTGTCTTTAACCTTAATTTTTCTTCTTCTGCAACATTCCCCTCCTTGGCTGAGAGCAATAATATTCATCTAGGAGTGAAACTCAGAGATATGGAAGTGTGTCAGAATTTCCTCTGCATCTTCCGTCCATCAGGAGATCTTGGTGACCTTAACTTTCAAATGAACAGCCGACTGCACACCTTCTTTGCTGCTTTCGGCCATCACCGCCTTCCTCATAAGACTGGGGTGGTCTGCTAACTTGTGGGCCCATGTTGCGCACGAAGTCCCTTTGACTGTGCTTCAGTGAAATTTAGGGATATTTATTATGCAGGAAGTCATAATTCTCTTCTTCACCACCTCTTCAGGGATTTCACAATCTTTGAATTAATTCATTTATTCACGTTACATTCCTATTGTTGACCCCTCCCTCTTTCTTGCAGGTCCCACCCCCCCTCTTCTTCCTCCACCTCCCCTATTCCTCCGGAAAAGGGGATCCCTCCCCCACCAGCCCACCCCAGATCATCAAGTCACATCAGGATTGAGCACATCTTCTTCTCCTGTGGCCAAGTGAGGAATCCCCACCAGGGGAAACTGATCAGGCAATAGAGTCATGTCAGAGACAGGCCTACTGCTCTTACTAGAGGACTCACATGAAGCCTGAGCTGCCCATCTGCTACAGCGTGTACAGGTTAGGTCCAGTCCACGCATAATCCTTGACTGGTGCTTCAGTCTCCGCAAGACCCGCTGGTTCCTGGTTGTTGGCTCTGTTGGTCTCCACAACAGAAAAGATAAAGTGATTCACATTAGCCAATGCAATGCTAAAGTTTTGGTCCACAGGCATTTTCTGGCTTTAACAGTTTCTGAACTTCCCCATGCTAATCTTGTTATGTTTTCTATTTGTGCAACAGCCAGGCCTGTTTCCATGTCTGGGCCTTCCTAACCTACTTTTTTTTTTTTTTCTTCCTGGGGTTTTACCCCCTTACATATTTAAGTGGATCCTTTTTCATCCTTGTTAATTTCTTACTCATTTGTATTTCTCTCAACTACCTTATTTAAAATTTCAACTCTATACCTCTCTGTTTCCCCACATTGCCTATATTCTCTTTCGTGGTTTTTCCTCATACAACTTAAAACAGATTTCTTACTTATTTTTCCTATTTTGTTTCAGCTGTATAGAACGTAAGTGACATAAAGGTTCATTGCTCTTTCCTGCAGAATTCACAGACTCGATAGCAAACGCTGGCCCACAATCAGTCTTCAGTAACTGTCTATGTATACTGCTTATGACTACATGAACTTAATCAGATCCTGACTATGTCTCATAGTGTCATTGAAAAAGATAAATACCACTATTCATTTGCTCCACCAATGACAAAAATATTCCACTTATCAGAATGACAGTTGTAAAGAAGCATCCTTTGCCCCATAATTCTCCAATGTTCCCGTGAAAAGAGGTCAAAGTGAGCACAGGGATGAGAGGTGTGGACACTGCATGAGGGAGGGATACACTGAAGAACCTGTGGCTCCTCCTCCCTGTTCTCTGACCCAGCACGCTAGGTTCAGTAAGTAAATTTTCATCCTTCCATCTCTCTGGACGAGGCATGAAGGATGCCTGAACTTGTGATTGTTAGTGATTCATACATCTGACTTAAGAACAGTAACCACAGGCTACGTGGAAGGAAGAGATGCTTTGTGCACCTGGCTGCAAGTGGTTGGCATCAGTCAAGTTAAATGGTCAAAAAGTCAAAATTATAAAACTGGGTCCAGAATAAAAAGATAGCACCTAGGAAACTCTCAGGCTGAACAGAGGTTTGGGACAGACAAATCAGGGTGCAAGAAGAAACGTAGGTAAGAAGTTCTGAAAGACTGAATGAACATCTTAGACTAGCTTCTGTTTTCTGCTTGTGTTAATTACATCAACCTAGACAAGGTTCTAGAAGGAAAAAATATCTCCTGCCTTATATTTCAAAGCATATTCTTACAAATTACTCAAAGTACTACTCCATTTGTTAGACTATAAGATTAAGAAACTTAAGGAGAGCAACAGTATCAAAATACCTGGGCTTTTCTGAGACTGATACTCCAACCAAGGCCCATTCATGGAGATTACCTAGAACCCCTGCACAGATATAGCACATGGCAGCTTAGTATTCAAGTGAGTTCCCTAGTAATGGGAACAGGAACTGTCTCTGACATTAACTTTGTGGCTGGCTCTTTGACACCTCCCCCTGAGGGGGGAACAGCCTTTTCAGATCACAGAGGAGGACAATGCAGCCAGTCCTGATGAAACCTAATAGGCTAGGGTCAGATGGAAGTGGAGGAGGACCTCCCCTATCAGTGGACTTGTGGAGGGTCATGAGAGGAGATGACGGTGGGAGAGTGGGATTGGGATGGAATGACAGAGGAGGCTACAGATGGGATACAAGGTGAATAAACTGTAATTGATGTAAAAATTTAAAAAAAAGATTAAGAAACTTAAATTTCTGGCCATTCTCAAGAGTAATTGATTCAGAATACTGTCAGTGGTGTGTTTTTCTAGTACTTTCATAGGTCATAAAAACTATGAAGTCCTACAATTATCTTCACTCATAAAAGTGAAAAAATCAAGGAAAATCAGTGCAAGAAAAGAAATATTGCAAAGAATTATATTACTGAAACACTTTTTTTTTTAGAAATTGTATTATTTCTAAAATTGTGACCCAATCTTATCTTGAGCAGATCATTTGGACTAAAACATCTAAGAAGGCTTTTAAAAACCACTACCAATTGTGATATACTATAAATACAAAATAGGCCATATTTTCAAAATGTATTTCCTTTACCATCTTATGTATTATTCAAGGAGAATTATGTAAACTGAATATTCTAGAAAGCACATTTGATCAGCTTTGGTACAGCGTTATGGGATTTATAAGACAGACCCTATTATCATTTTAAAGACATATAAGAATGCTTCTAAAATATTGCACTGTGTATAACATTAAAAATACTACATTTTATGTGGCAAAATGTCATAGCTTATTCTCTTGGTATTTGCACACTGGTTATTGTTGATTGAATGTGTTATCCCGACCAAATTTATTTACTTTTTAAAAATTCCAGACAGCGGAGATGCTTCAACCAAAGGAATAATTTTTAACAATGTGCTGTTTGGAGGAGCTGTGCCTGGAGTGGGAGTTATCTTAGACGATGTGAGCCTTCCTGACTGCTCTCCTGACGGTCACACGCTGCTGTGCCTGCAGTGGGAGTTATCTTAGACGATGTGAGCCTCCCTGACTGCTCTCCTGACAGTCACACGCTGCTCATGCTCCCTCTCCTGCTTGGCTCTTGGCTCTTTCCAAGTTCTAAAGAGCTTTATATTGTTTGGTTTGGATGTCAGTTTTTTGCTTTTGTTTTATAATTCCTCCAGGGCTTTATCAGCCTCCACTTCATTAACATGCTTTGTAGAGAGTGAAGAATTTATACGTGAGTATTTGTCTAATGGGTCAGGCGATGTAGCAGATGTTGTCTTATTCTGTTGTTAGGGCTTTGGTTATTTTTGGCCTTTTCCAATTTGTTTTCTTTGTGGGAGTTTTATGTTCACACGTTCCTTTAGTGTACTTTCTTCTTTTAGGAGAAATGTCTATATGCTCTGTGTTATGTCCCCACCTGCCCTTCTGCTTTTATCTTATATTACTCAGTCTCTCTGTGTTTCGCATTTCTAACCACACTCCAGCAGATATGAAACCTTTTGATCTAGAACTGGCACTCTGAGGTCCATTAGCTCAATTCATCTTTCTACCAAGGACCCTAAGGTAACTTAGTAATGAGACAATATAGATCAGCCTAAAACAAACTTCCTTCAACAGTCTTTCTACTTGATCCACTCGTACTGCCCTCTAATGGCAATTTTGGTGTCAGGAAGTATAGTTTGATGTAAATAGAGTGATCCCGTGCTTACTGTCTACACCACTAACTAGAATGGATGTTTAAAGGAATAAGTATATTTTCTCATATATTAAAGGCAACCACAGTTCCAATAATATTATTGTACTTCCGTGGAAGTACCTAGGAAACTATACTGACATATAGCTACCAATTTGGCAGACTACATTAACTTGACTGGTGAACTAGTCACCGTTTTCCTGTGTAAGCAGATACTGCACATTCCTTCTCCTGTGTGTATGTTTCTGTGTGCAGGCATGTGTGCATAACAAAAGACAATCCCTGGATTCTTTCTGCTTGGTGTGGGAATCATAGTATTTTTTATCATATCAGTGAATCAACTCCCATCCTGAATCCTCCCAAAACCATGTATTCATAAGCTAATACATAAGCATTTGTCAACAGCATTGCCTCATTTCATAGCTTTCAGCTGTTAGCTGCCATACATAAGTGAGCAAGGATAAAGAGAACACAAACCAGGGGGAGGGTGTAAGTATGGAGAATAATGAAACATGACAAAAACTGGATTTGAGTGGAAAACAAAACACAGGGGCTTGTCTGTCTGCCCCTGTCCTTTTCTTTAAAAAAAAAAAAAAGACTCAAAAAGAATGCTAATGGAAAAGGAAGGATTTGTGAATATTTTTCATACATATACAGTTTTACACACAAAATACATAATTAGAGTTAAAGAAAAATACCTCATAATAAAATGCTTGACACCAGACTAGGGGGGTGAAGATGCTCGAGGAAAGAGCTGCTGAGTTCAACAGGGATCCTTCTAATCTATGAAGGCACCTGGGCACATAGCCATAGAAAGAGAGTCCACCTGAGGGAAACAGCAGCATGGCACATAGGAATCCCATGACACCTGATAAAATAGATTCTGCCCTGCCTTTCCTGGCCTGCCTGGAAGAACCTTCTGTGGAATGCAGAAAAGTTGTCTGGCTTCATTTCCCTAATCCATAGTGATCTTTGCCCCAGGTCACAGAGTCAGTAGAAAATCAGTGGCGGGGCAGAATCTATGAATATAAAGCCTAATGGTGTTACTGACTTTTGAAGCTGTGACTACTCCTAATAATAATTCATCTAGAAACAAAAATAGCTAGTTTATTCCACAGCCTTATTTCTGACCAAACCAATCCACGTAGCAGACACTTTTAGAAAGTGCAGCATTGCCTAAGTAAGGGGGAAACAAGTGAGAAAGAGAAAACAAAGTGGTATAGGCATCTTAAATGTACAACATAGCTTGGTTTTCTAAATGATTATTTAAGGGAAAAAACTATAAATCGTTTTTATGGCATAAAAAAGTGAGTTAAAATTGAATGTTTGCATGAACAGAAGGCCAGCTTTGAGAGATTTTTTTTGGGCCATGATATAAATCCTTTTAAGTATCACTTTTCCATAAAATATGGGAAGAACTTTAAATAAGTGGCTCTAGCAGACACCAATTCCATGTATTAAACAATTTTTTTACACTTGCTCCAAGGTGCTATTCAATTCATATTAGTGGGCTTTATTATATCTTCAAAAACTATATTATCCTTTGAATCTCAATTTGTCTCCTCTCAAATCTATTTGGCTTATGTTAAAGGTGAAACCTGATATATAACCCAGTGGAGCATGGATTCAGAAAAATGGAAAGTACAGGCTGTGTTACTTCCAACTCAGAAAGAAGCTAATAAAGCTGACTTCGCAACACTGTCCCCCTGACTCCGCTTTCCCATTGAAAAGTGTTCTAGGTAGCAGATCCTCCAGCTAGCAACAATAATAGCCACAATATGCATTTGGCTAGCATCAATTACAGTATGATTTCCAGAACGAAAACAAGAAAATCATGCAATGAAAACAGCACATTTAGAAAAGAAAAAGTATAGTCTGAAGAGAACATAACTTTCAGTGTCAACTTTAACTTGTGAGATGAGAGCAAAATGGTCCCTAACCGTTAAGAAGATAACACTCTGTTATCACCAAAGATTTGCTGATGTTTCTTCTCTGGCTATCAAATCTTATTATCTGTAATGAATATTAATGCTTGTACCCTCAAAAACCAAATCACCTCCGCTGTGTAAGAAATGCACTGGCTGTATCTAACATTGAGAAATGTTTTTGCAGAAGCATTCATTGTCACTGTGTTATACATTTTGAATGTGAGTTTACACTCAGAGATTGTAAACTGTAGTTTCAAGGTTTCTCTTCCTGGATGTGAGAGCCCAGACATTTTAATATAATATATACACTGTATGCTCTGAGCTGTAATTTAAGTTTTATCACTCTGCTGGCACTGCTAGTGTCTGCAGCTTGATTTCACCCCATGGTTTATGCCCTGAAGTGTCAGGCAGATAGACAATGCTGTGCCAATCAGTTTCAACCTGTTAAAGCTTGGAGAGAGGATAGAGATAAAGTGATGGAATGCCAATGGTTGATGATAATTTACAAGTAAGCTTCCTGACTCCCAGGACTTCAGCATCTGTCCAGAGGGCAGAAAAAGGTAGAGACATCTCCATTTAAATAGTTTCTTATGTGACCTTCAAAGGGCCTCAAGGAGATTGGAAGGTTGAAAGCACATGTCCCTTTGATAGCTGTGGAATAGTAAATTATTGTTAGTGTCACCTGTGACAAATAGTAGTACGTAAAGAAGACCTCCAAATCCACTCCTTTTGGGTCAGATGTCCTTGTCTATAAATTAGAAGGTTACTGAAATTTATTTCCTGGAAATTTTGGGCAGGATGAGATGAAACATCTAGGAGGGAGCTGAGTCTCTTGGGAGTTCTTAATAACCTATTTTCCCCCACAGAATGTATAACAATATTTCTGGAACATTTTACATATGCTAGACAGAATGCAACCTTTTAGACCCATTATCACACATACTGTAAAATAATAAGTGACATTATTATAATATATATGGAGTAGATATTTCCTTTATTCCCATTCAACAAGGGGAAATAATAAAGCCTAGAATGGCTTCTGAAGGTCAGTGGGCTGCGGAACTCAAATTTGTGTAAACTCAGAAGTTCCTAGAGCATTAGTTCCCTGTGCTCTGGATAAATTCAAAATTGTATATTCTGCTCCACCATAATACAAGGACATTTTCTCAACAATGTTCATAGTGGCTTTATTCATAATAGCCAGAAACTGGAAACAACATAGATTCCTCTAAAAGTGCTAAGAATAACTGGCTACAGAACGAAAATCTTTCAGAACTTTAGGCATTTAACATTTAAGGCCACTTTAAAAATTCCATTTCAACAAGCTATTTATTCATGAAGTTTTCAAACATGTAGATAGATGATGATGATGATGATGATAGATAGATAGATAGATAGATAGATAGATAGATAGATAGATTGATGATAGGTAGTTAGATAGATGATAAATAGAGAGATATAGAAAGAGGTTGATAGATAGGATGGATAGATGATAGATAATAAATAATGTTCTCACATTTTATTATGTAGCCCCAAATGAACTCAAACTTTTAGCAATTCTCCTGTCTCAGCTTCTAGATGACTGCAATTGTAAGCATTACCATCAGGCCTAACTCCTGAAGCATCAGTTAGATGAAGATTTATCGATTCTCTTTCTTAGAACACACATTGGGATACGTGCACAACATGATTTCTATAATCACAAAGGTTTTGTGTGGAAGATAAAAGTATTTAGGTAGATACCCGACAATGTGACACGTGTCCTAAAAATAGTACACAGGACTATGAAAGCATCTGAGAAATGATACAATACAAAAAAAAGTTCAGTATTTACTCTCTGTATGTACAGGTTGGCAAAAATTAAGAGTGTGTATGTTTGGAAAGTATCAGTCAGATGGACAGACAGACAAAGGGAAGCAGTGAAGGAAAGAGATACAGAGACAGAGACAGGGACATGGATAGAGAGAGACAGAGCATGAGAATGCAGTGACACTGAAGAGTATCCAGAAGGGCATGGCGATTGAGAAGAGGAAAGGTGTCTACAGCTATACTACCTTGAACATGCCTAGTCTTGCCTGACCTCAAGAAGAGGGAAAGTATTCATGAGTAAATGGCATTCAATGAACTGAGAACAAGTGATTTGCTTGCTGTGGCATTGTTCTGACCCACTGTGTGTTGATTTCATAGCATATTTTTCAGTCTTCATAAAAGGAACATTTTTTTGTTATACCTTTATAATTACAGCAGGAGTGAGGGCTGATAGTTCTGAGTGGATTCTCGTTTTAGAAATGCCACAGCTCGCACCTAGCAGCCGCCAGGAGCATTAAGCCAAACCTTAAAATGAGCAGTCTTTGACATGGCTTGAAAGAAATGTGGTGTGCGAATTTTGTCATTGTTCTGTTCTGCTGCAGAAACATTAGTGCATCTACCCTAGAAGTTTGTGAAGTATTTTCTTATCATCCTTTATTGTACTGAAAAGAGCTCAATGTTTTATAACACAGTTTTTTGACAATTTGCATTCCATTTCTCTGAGCTTGGTAACTGTAGGATTAATCACATCTTTAAATATTTTATTTAATGAACCATTTAATTCTAATGTTGCATCCAGTTAAGGTTTTCTGACACTAAATTACTGACACTGCCCACCTCCAATGCAACAACAAATCATATAGTAGCAGGTGTTGTATGTATTAGAATGTTAGTGTATTCAGACCATATTAAATAAATTTCTAAAGCATTGCTTTCTCACTAAGTAATGGGCAGTATAGAATCATTATAATAACCATTCTCTAAGCAAAATGGCCATATGTCATAACATTTGCAATACAAGGTATTTCTATATCTGGACCGATGGCCTCTGTCTCTCTATAGCAGTGGTTCTCGAGCTTTGCAATGCTGCGACTCTTTAATACCATCCCTCATGATTTCATGACACACAACCATAAGAAATTGTTTTGCTGCTACTTCATAACTATAATTTGGGGACTGGTAAAAATCATAATGTAAACCTTTCATATGCAAGATATTTGATATGTAACCCCTGTGAAAGGGTCATTTGACTTACAGGAGTCATGACCCACAGGTTGAGGACCACTGCTCAATAGAATATCCATAAAAAGATTAAACACAGCGTTCCCATCTCCAGCATGACTAGCTCCCTGTGGGAGATTGCACCTGCTTTTTTACTTAGCAGAAGATGAGTCACTTACCTTATGGTCTCTAGTCTCTGTGTATAAGTCCAAATTGGTCCTATTTCTTTAAACTTCCATAAAAAGATTTTTTTTCATTCATTTTATTCTCTGGTTATATCTAACTTTCCAATTTTCCAGTCCCCTAGAGTTCAGTTATCTGCTGCACAGCATCAATTTCTGTAGTCAAAGAGGGAAAATAGCAGATATAAATGCACTGTGAGGAGAGTAGGTTACTGTAGCTTCTTGGAACTGGAGATGAAGAGTACAGGGAAAGGAAGCAAAGACTTGGCAGGGTATTACTGGAATCCTCCTTGTTTTCTGCTTCTAATCACTATCACCGGAAATCCTAATGCTTCTCACTCATTTCTATGTTCTTTCTGTGGAAAAGAAAGACTTAAATTCCTTCAAGATTTCTTTGAAACTATAACCAATGAGAGTATTTTGAAAAGAGAACTTGTCTTTGCTGATTTGGGGCCACCAGACTACCCAATTTAAAACTGTTGAGAATGCAGGAGCTGAGTGTAATAGTTGCAATTAAAGCAGATAGCTTCAAAAAGTCTGAAGTTGCCTGTGCTGGATGCCAAGAGGTTGGCATGCCTTTACTCCAATTCATGAATGCTTGGGAGATAAAAGCTGTGAAAAGGAGCATAGACAGAGCCTTTACTTTAGCCTGAATTCCTTTCCTTATCGTCTGTTAGTTGAGGATGAAAAAGAATAATAGTTCTGTTAGAGACAAAAAATAAAATTAAATTAAATTAAATTAAATAATAAAATGAAGAGTTGGTAGAGATAAAAGAAGAGCTTTGTGAGAAGAGCATTGAGGAATTATACCCAAAGAAAATCATAAGACTCAGCATTCTAGTCTGAGTTATAGATCCCCATCCCAATACATACATATCTAAAAAACAACTCCCACACACAAGGTTTAGGGAATATTGCTGAAGAGGGGGTAGAAAGATTGTAAGAGCCAGAGGGTCAAGGAGTTTGCTGGGAGATTGTGTCTCCTAATCATGTCAGAAGCTATACCCACGAAGTCTTGCCAACATGACATTTTAAGCATGGGCTAAACAAGGACAACAATCGACAATCAGAAGTGGACAGAAGAAGAAAGGTCACAAGGCCTCAACCATACACAAAGAACTACAGGCAGCTAAGGAATGCTGAGAATGAGAGGGACCGTCTCTTCCAGGGAAGAGCACACCAACTGCTTATCCAGTTCTCAATGGCCAACACTGAAAACATACACACAAGTAACAACTTGTGCAGGTTACATCTATGCATTTAGAAGTATATACATACATATATACATATATGCATACGTGCACATGACAACAACTAATGAGAAAAGACAGCATGAATTTGAAACAGATCATATGGGAGTGTCTGGAGAAGGAAAGGGAAGATGGAAACGACATAATTATATTATAGATTCAAAAATATTAACAATTTTAAATGTAAAAATTTAAGTGAATAGGTAATAACTTTTATGACTCATGCTTTTATATTGTAAGTTTCACCCTCTCCCTTCCCCTTCCCATTACAAAGCCTCTCCCCACTTCCCCCTTTCCAATCGCTGTACTCTTCCATTCCTGTCTCTCTTGCTCACCCTGCTATGCTCCATCGGAGTCCCTTGACTGCTACACACTTCCTGCTCCAAAGGCTTCTAATAGCCCTGATATCTCAAGGTTTGTTGTCTGGGGATCTTGCAAGGGTTTCTAAAATTGTTATTTTAGTTTCTGTTCTATTCCTTTGAAGACATGAGCAAGGCAACTCTTAAAAAGAAAGCATTTAATTATGGGCTTGAATACGGTTTTATAGGGTTAGTCCATAATCATCATGGCAGAAAGCTGACAAGTATTTGTGCAGGATGTAACTGAGAGCATTATGTCCTGATCTTCAGGCAGAGAGAACAACACAGGGCATGGGCTTTTGAAACCTCACACTTCTCCCAACTCCAACAAGGGCACATCAGCTCCAACAAGCCCTTCTAACTCTTCTCAAACAGTTCATCACTTATGGACCGAGCATGCAAATATCTGAGCCTATTGGAGGCATATTCTCACTTAAATCTCCACATCATTCATTAGTAGAAGGACTTAGGTTGTTCCAATTTCCTCGCCATTGAGAATATAACAGTACGTAACCTGTCCGAGCAACTATCTATCAAGTAGGATATTGGGTCCTTCGGTCATACGTCAAGTAGTGGTACAGCTGGGTCATATGGGAGATTTATTTTTAGCTTTTTGAGAATTATCTACAACTGTTATCCACAGCGGTTGCCTCAGTTTGCAGTTAGGTCACCTGTGTATGACCCCTCACAACACATGCACAAATAAACACACACTTCCTATCATGTTACCAATTGTTCTGTTGACCTTTACCATTCTGACTGGGATAAGATGAAAACTCAAACTTGTGTATCTCTTCCATGTCAATGAATGCTGGCTCCTCTTCCTATTGGAAACATTAATAGCTACTAAAATAAATTTATCGTATTAACATAACCAGTAAAGTTACATTACCTGAAGTTACTTGAAGTACTGTGGATCAAAGCTTACTTATTGCACTCATTCTTTTCATCTCCTTTTTATACTTCCCATAATTTGTGTATTTATCTATTTGAACATTTATTCAGAAAAAGCAATGTGCCTGATGCTGTTCCACATAATAATAATTAATGGAAATATAAAAGAAACTCATCTTTCCTTTAAGGCATTTCCAATTGTGAGGCTAATTCAGATAATAAACAAAGACAATAGTCATGGTATAAAAGCATATAGAAAAGGAATGCTGGTGGGTTGTGAGGTAAATGTAAAAATAAGGCACCAACAAGGCCTTCTCAGAGAGATGGGATTTAAGAAGAATGTACCTGAGAGCTAAGTTAGGACTGATTGGAGAGGAAAGCCGTCCAGACAGCGAAGATTGCAGGCGAAGTTCTGGCTGTTGTTTCAACACGTCCTGGACCCCACCTTCCTTTGTTCAAACCCGCCTCTCGGTGTGGGTTCCCATACTGTCCTCCTGTACTTTGACTCTACACTGTATCCATTTGCTTATGTCTTTTTTCTGTCCCTCTAATAAAGGTGAAGCTCTTTGAAAACTGGAATATTTTTGCCCATTTTACTTATTATCAGAACCTGTGGAAGTGCCTGGTAATATACATCATAGGACTTTGACAAATATTTGCCCAATGGATAATTAATAAATAATATTACTTTAAAGAGCAAATTAGAATTTCTGTGCTTATTGATATGTTATTGCCAATAACATTTTATTCTAGCTATGACTGTGAGAATTCATGACTTCCAAAGCCCTTACTATCTGCTTAAGAATTTTAGATTACCATATATTTTCAATGCAACAAAAAATGATTTTTAAATAAAAATGTTCTTTGCCTTCTCTTTCCAATCTAATAATTTTAAAGAATATTTCAACAGAAACTAATGTCATCTATGGATAATGGCTGGATTTGATCAGATATTTTCTTCTGTTCTGTGTACTGTTGCCTTGACTATACAGGACTGAATGAACTTCATTGTTATGATATATACATTAGAAATCAGGAAAATAGTATAGCCATCTATAAGGTCTAAAAAAATGCCTGCAAAATGTTCAGGCAATAAAAGCATTAGGGAATTGAATTCATGGGGCAGATGAGTAGAGACAGGAGTTCTGAGAGAAACATTATAAATAAGTGGAGCCAGGTGGCACAGACACCCACACTAGTTGAACAGAGAGCCCACTCCAAGGTAAAGGGAACCTGCATTGACTGTATTGGAACTGTATTAACTGTATTGTCCTCCCACAACAGAGGAAGCTGCAAGCTTCAGCTCTGTACTGATGTTTCCCAAATGAGCTAAAGTCTTAGGAAATATCTCAGTGCCTCTAAATATAATATGAACACCTTTTTCTTACACAAAAATGTGGCTTTGTGGCAAAAGCTGTCAGCTTATTCCAGAAACTGCTAACATTTCTCTATGGAGCCCCTACCCTTCCCAAACATCTTGGTCTTATAGCAAGAATGAGAGCTGTACCTGTTCAGAGAGCACATGAATAGGCCTGGAAGAAAGTCCATGTGTTTCAAAGAGTAACAAACTAAGGGCACAGGCTTGCCTTCTGCCCCTGTGCATCATCCTCTCATCTTTATTATTTTGACTCCATTACATGAAAGCATCTGGCGTTCATGATAACCTGGTTTCTGAGCTACCTAAGATTAACCAAGAGTGCTAGAGCTGCAGAAAAGAATGTATACTATCTACTTAACTGGGGAAAAAGGTCAATAGTTCCGTTCCTGGGAATATGCTTTCCTTTCTTCTCATAGTGATTTTAGAGCACATGCCTTATGCTTAATGGATGGCAGGTTTAAGGTCCCAAAGATTTATTTACATTCTGTCTTCTTGTGATGGTCAACATCTCACATATTTGCAATACCTATAAGATGAGGTATGTCAAAGAGTTAACATAGCTGCTAGCGTCTATCAGCTGTTCAATAAGCATGTGATTCATGAGTGAGTGAAAGAATGGGGTTACTGAAGAACATATAAACAGTACTGAAACCACGCAGAGATATTCAGTGTCCCGTGTGAAAGATACAAATGACAGCTTCATTTGAATGATGTTGTTGTCTCCATTGCAACATGTGTGTTCTATGATAATTTTAATGAAGTTTAAGTTCTAGAAATCATTCGGCCTTAGAATCAAGCATGCATATGTTAACTCGGTGTTCCTCCAGGACAGTATATACTGCATTTTGGTTCCCTGTGTAGGGTTCTGCATGCACATGTCTTGCTCATTTTGGAAGAAATAGCCATTTAAAACCAAGTAAGTACTTTTGAAGAGTCACCTATTAACAATGTAAATACAGATGGGGCAAAATAATGACACTGTTTGAAGCAACAAGCACACTAGGCAAATGTTTATAATCAGAGAAACTAAGTCTAGAGATAGGAGTACAAAGAGAAAATGTTTTCTACTTTCTAGAGAATCCTCCTATTTGCCATTTTATTCTACCTCAGACATGCCTAAAATGGTTTAGCCGAGCAGAACATCATACTGCTTGGGAAAAGACACAGTTCTTGCTCCAATAACAATAAAAGTAAAATATAATGTACGGTTTGTGCAGAAAAGTTCTTTCACTGATGAATTTGAACCATCAATATGTAGCTGTAATTTCTTACAGAATCAGAACTCAAATGAGGCCACCAAAACAGTCTCTACTCCAAAACTACTACGCACATTCTGTCCTCCACACTGCAAAACCATAGGCTCTTTTCAAGAAGTTGAAGTGTAAGTAGGAGAAAATGAAATCCTTCTGGGAAAGAAATGCTCTACACAGGTACTATATTATGCTCAGTATGAAGACAGTGACTGTTATCTCAGAAAGGCTAAAGGGATGCTGGTTCCAGATCCACAACTCTTTTCACATCAGAAGAATATTCCCCACATAGAGAAAGAGCATGACTGCTCCAGTAACCCAGTTTTGCTAACCCCAGCCCTCCTGAAACCATCTGAGCTGCATTTTAACCTGGAGAGTGGCGACTTTAGTAACTCTGCTTCAGCTGTATTGAGTAAGTCAAAACAAACACATTCTTCCACTATAATCAACTAGACAGCTGGAGAAATGCTTGAAACAACTGTCCAAACATTACACCACAGAGAGCCTCCAAGCTTCTTTAGAGGAAGGGAAACAGACGAGGGAAACTCAATCAGTGGTCACATATCAATGTAGGAATTGATAAGGTGGCCTTGAAAGATTTAATAGATATGAATTAAGAAATGTGCTGGAAAGGAAGAAAACCAACTGAAGAATCATCATATATTGTCCTTTAACTGTCTTCTGTGTCTGTAAACTGTGTACACACAAGTTGAGATGCCACAATCTGAACAGATGTTAAGCTAACGCGTTTTTATTTAGAAATTATTCCCATAATCATCCAGGAATGAGAGAAGCTTAAGTTCTGGCTAGAGAAAGAGTCTTCAGGAACCATCTGTGGTGTTCCATAGAAACCTGATGGATACCCTCATAGGTAAATAGAGTCAGGGAGGACATGTGGCAGTCCATATGTGTTGCAGGCAGCACCATGCCCAAAGGCCTTGCAGATACCCAGTGCTGGGATGCTACGTCCTCTCATACTGAGGTACTGATGGAGTGCGGCTCCAGTGCCATCAACACTTTCCATACTTTATCAGAAGTGGATCCAAAACCCATTTGTAAAAGTTAGGGGCTTGTATTCTTTGGAAAATTACCTGTTTCTCTATTTTCATCAGTAAGTAGAACATGGTAGAAGTCTCCAAATGTGATAACATTTTTAAGGAGAGCAAACTGGCACATCAGTGGAAAATTGTTAGGCTAGTTTCTGGAAAGCACAGCATTCCATAACTTCTTGCTTTAATAGTGAAGTCATTATCATTTCATATTTCCTGTAGTGTGGGGTACAGTGCTTAACACATAATCAGTGATTTGAAAATATCTAATGTTAGCAAATAAAAAATCAAGAATACTAAATTTGTAAAGAAACTGCCAAGATCAAAAAATTACTTTAGTTAAGATTATTAGAACCTAAAAACTATCAGAGAAGACCCACTCTGCTCTAGGGTTAGAGAAGCACAAATTTCTTGTTTCAGAATTGCATTTAGGCAAAAATAGTTTTCGACATTCAGAGAAATTTGTCTCTGATTAATTTGACTTTTTTGATCTTACACAGCACAGACAGAATCATTTCCTGGGTAAATGTACTGGCCTCCATTCATCGAGATTCGTGTCAGAATTAGGGCTGAAAGAGATCTTAATTCTGAGCACTTATAGAAGAACTTCTGGTCATATAAGAAAGCAAAAACCGTTGTGTAGTTATTAGAATTGGAACTACAACTTGACTGACTTGTAAATGGGTAGGTTGGATTTCATTTAGGTAGAAAATTTGGCTGTGTGTGGTGTGCAGTGGTGATGACTGTGTCAGATGGACTGTGACCTACTGGCAGAACATGTTTGCATCACGATCTGCATTTTGTTGATTCCTTAGATGTACAAACTTGTTCATATTATCTGCCTTTCCTTAAGAATAAATAACAGGGGCACGACATGGGACTAGTCACTTTTCTTTGACGTTGTAGTCATATTAGTCATTCATCCTGTATCAGCTTCCCATATGAATTCTACAGATTGCTTTTCAATACATTTACTTACTTACTTATTTTTACCCATTGGAAAGCAAGCACTGAATTATTCCAAATGTATTTAAGGAATATGCATTTTGGAAATAACAGTGTTTCACTCACATCAGTATAGTCCTACATTACCTTTGATTTCACTTATGTGGTTTCCATTACCCATGGTTTTCACAATCTATTATGTTCTGAGATAGTAATGAAAAACTGCCAAAATAATATGTTGTTCTAAATTTCACACAAATTAAAACAGCTCGATGAAATCCCAGCTCTACCCCACCCCCTTAGGACATGTGTGTCCTGTCGTTCAGCGTGTCCATACTCTGTATGCTACCTGCACATTGGACCTGTCTCAATTACTATTTTGGCTGTGGTGCTGCCAAAGTACTTTCCTTCAACTACTATCCCTGAATTTCACCCAATAACAACTACAAAACACAAGAGTGATGCCATGTGTTTAGATATGTAAACAATAAGAGTTTGCTTCTAGCAAAACAATCAAAGTTCTTGATTCGATGAAGAAAAGAAAATATGATATGCTGAGGTTGTTAGGATGGTCAACAAAATATATTAGTGAGAAAGGATAGTACATTCATGTAACTTTTATTGCTGCCTATTTTTCATATACATTTGTTTAATTTGGTTGGAGAGCTCATGTCACTGTGCATGAAGGAGAACTTACAAGGGTTTGCTTTCTCTTTGCACGGTGCAGAGCCTCTGGATCCAACTCAGGTCATGAGGCTTTGGGCCGCAAACACACTGATCCTCTGCCACATCTTACTGGCCCCATTGCTGATAATTGCTAGCAGTTCTCAGTCTTCTATGATGATTTCTAGATTAAGCTTCTTGGAGACATATATTATAGAAAAACATAACACCATGGATAAACTATTATATACATTGCTTCTCCTTTTGCCTTCCTCCTTCCTTTGCTTCCTTTGTCTTTTACTTTCTTTTTTTCAAATGTCTAATTTGCAATGTTTTTGGTATGACTTTCTGCCAGTATCTCAGACTTGACAGCTACCTTGCCTTTCCACCTCCAATATCTTTTTGCTTTGCCCTTATACACCCATTCACGTTGCTGTCTAAAATGTAAATGTGAATATGCATACACACACACACACACACACACACACACACACACACACACACACTCCCAGGCTTGAAAGCTGTGATTTAATTCTGGTGTTAAGGAATTAAGAGCTAAGCCTCCCACCCTGCTTTTGCCACAATAGTTGGCTTCTTGAGAGCTCCCCCTTTGATATGATCAGTCCCATTTCTAAAGGAAACACTGCTTCTGTTCCTATGTGAAGGCATTCTTTTTTCCTGTGTATGGGGCAGGGGGTCGCATTTTCTGTCTGCGTTCAGTTCATTTTTATTTTTAGGCATCAATTCCTAATACACATACTCTATTTGTCTTGAGCTAATATGTAAGAAAAATTATATCTGTGCAATAGCTTGTACAACACCGTGCTAACATCCTGGAACCCCGTGCAAACTTACACCACCCAGACACATCTCAGAATAGGAAAATACAAGGAAATACACACAATAAAATGCATATATGACATGCCTTTCTGAAACACAATAATGAACTATCATAAGTGAATTACTGCATTTCATACTCCGTAGAATACTAGAGTAGATATTGCTGCTTTTATCTCCTCAGTATTTCTTCCTTCTTTGGAAAACAATTCTAATCCCACTGACAGCAGGAAGCTTTGAGAAGTTTCCATATTACTCTGTATCTCAGCCTCCTTGAGGGAATGTATCTCTGATCCAACCCAAGTGAATCAAAATACTTTTCTGGGATTTTTTTCTTTCCCAAAGAAACTCTGATGAAAAAACACCCTCTTCATTCCACAGACAAATGTGGTAACTGTCAGTTCTGTGATAGAAAAACTCAAAAGAAATCAAGATTTACTAGACCCAGATGAGTAGTGTGGACTTGGGGCCTCACAGCAGGTGGGGATATGGACTTGACATTATTCAAGTCCTCAGTAGAAATGGCCCTGAATCTTTTCTTTATTTTCATAACCTACATTTCTCCTTTTGCTTACATTAGTTTAATGTGTTGGTTTCAACCATCTGTAACAACATATGCATCCATATTGTGGAGTTTGGCCCAAACTGTGTTTGCTTTCATAATCAATAGAACTTTAAAGACATTTTGAACTCACCATAAAGAGTTCCTTCCTTCCTGCATCTCTTGGGTCTTCACCGTTTATACATGTTACCAGAACACTAATGAAATATTTGAAAGCTGCTGCTTTATAACAGTTTGAGAAATTTTCTAATACTTGTTAGTGCACATTCTACAGCAAGAAGCAATTGCTAATGTAGTAAAATAAATTAGAGTGTGGTGTGAGTTAATTTTGACAAAGCTGGGATGAAATGGAGAAAATATCTGAAGTAAGTTTCTAAAGTATAATTTGATAAATATTGAAAGATATGTTTCAGATCTACGGTCATAGGTGGCTGATGTCTGTGTCACACTAGATGACATTATGATACAGAACATACTACCTGTTCATATTACACATGAAATGGTTTCACCATCTTCGCAATGTAAATGGAATTAACATTGGGCTTTGGAGTAATTTTACTTTTACCCTGAGGGGGACCCTCTACTTTTCCCCCTTATATTTCCTACATGCGTAAATAAGGCTCATGTTGTCTTTTAGCTTATACTGATGCTAAATAATTGCAAGCCATACTTGAAGTATGTATTAATTTTTACTTACTCTGAAAAAAAGATAAATAAATGAGCATACCCAAATTTATTGTATCTTCTGTATGTGGCAAAATGCTGCATAACTGTATATCTGTAACATAATGCTAAAAGTTCACTGCCATCAGGGGCTTCTTAATTATAACTTTTACCAGTTACTTAACATAGCACCCCTTCTCCCCCTTTGTCTTAAATGACGCTTGGGTCCTAGAGTACAACTGACCTTCATTGAGAAATCTTGTTGGCATTGGTTCTGATGAATAAAAATAAAGCTACTGTATGCAGCTTGGAGCCCTGACTCCACTTTAGAATCCACTATTAAAGCTTATGTGAATAAAAGCATAGATTTAGAAGAATGAAAAAATGAACAGAATAAATTCTAGCTCATTAGATTGCAAAACTGAAGGGCAGCAGCTGACCAGAGTTGACAGGGAATGAGACTGAGGTGTGTTTCTCAAGCCTGACCTGTGTCTGTGTATGTGTGTGTAGAGGACATAGGTCAACCTTGGGTATCTTCTGCGGGTGCTCCCTCCCTTATGTTTTGAGATGGTGCTCATCACGTGGATGGGCAGGCCACGGAGTTTCAGGGCTCTCCCTTTCTCCCTCCCCCCCCACCACTGACATAGAAACCTACTGCCATGGCCTGTCTTGATGCTTATCCAGACAACATCACACCCACTGAGGCATCTTCTCTGCCTCTGAGGTGCTCTTTGTTTGTTTGCGTGTTCTTTTGTTTTGTTTTGATATAGAATAATCTGATGTTTGAGATGATGGAGGTAAGGAGGAATGATATAAAAGGAACAGAAAAATAACATACAATCACATTGAATTTTTCTCATGTTACTGGAAAAGGTAAAGTAATTAGAAATTTTATTTAAGCCAGGCGATGGTGGTGTACACCTTTAATCCCAGCACTCAGAGGCAGAGACAGGAGGATTTCTGTGAGCTAGAGGCCAAACAGGTCTACAGAGTTAGTTGCAGGACAGCCAAGACTACAGAAAAAAAACCTGCCTCAGAAATATATATATATTAAGATTCATTTTATTTGTTTTACAGTTATTTACTTTTAAATGTTATGTCTTCATATGTGTATCTGTGAAGGGAGGGTGTTCCTGAGGAGGCCAAAGACAGCAGATCTCCTGGACCTGTAGAGACAGGCAGTTCTGAAAGCCCTAGCTAAGGAGCTAGAAATCAAGCATGGGTCCTCCCTGGGCAGTGCACACTCTTTTTTGTTTCTTTTTTATTATTTTTATTTTCAACTAATGATCTGTCTCTAGTTCCATGAAATGTTTTGCTTTTTGTGGGGCCTTTTTGTTATTTCTTTCCTTTTATGTACCTTATTTTCTCATACGATGCTCTCAAGCGCCATCATCTTAGTGTGAGACTCTCAGAACATTCACTGTAACCTAGAACTTTTTCTCAAGATGTGCAGACTGGGTTGTGTTTATTGGAGTCCAAAAGACTCTGCTGGGTACAGGACCATAAGGAAACGTCACACAGCGGAGCTTTCCTTACAGTGTGCTTGTATTAACTTCACGTTCCAGCATCTCTGATTTCCCTTCAGTTGCTCTAGCTTCCTGTTCCTGTCCCAGAGAACTACAGCCTGGTGGGCACTTCTCCACCTCAGCAATCATAGGAAGCAGGGTTTCCCAGTCAGTGGGTCTCGGAAGGCAGCCCTGAGTTTTTATCTCTGAACAGACACGCCTTGCTTTTTATTTGTGTTTTCAAAAATTCCCTCTTAAATGTGCCTGTGGGCGAATTGTTTTATAAAGAGTATAAAAGGAGGTTATTCAAAAACCAGATGTTCAGAATTACCTGAAGCTTATTTGAGGTTCGTTGCCGATGGTTTGGGTTGGTTTTAAGGCAGAGTCTCGCTCCACGGCTCATGCTAATCTGAAACTCACAATGTAGCCCAGGCTGGCCTCTAATGACAAACCCAGTCCTACCTTCATACCCACATCAGATAGCTCGTGCCTTGCTGTAATGCCAGTTCCCAGAAAGCTGCTGCCCTCTGGCCTCTACAGGAACATGCCTGCAGTTGGCACACAAAAACTCGTGCTGGCACGCACACAGGTACACAAATAAAAACTTTCAAAGGAAACCTGTAGAAGACACTTCTGCCAAATAGTTTCACTTTTCTTTTAAATTTAAATTATTTTTTTTACAATTTATTCATTATATATCCGGATTGACGCCCTCTCCCTCAATTCCTCCCTCTTCTCCCTTCTCACCTTCTCCTAGTCCACTGAGAGGGGGAGTTCTCCTCCTCTGCCATCTGCCCATAGCTTGTTAAGTCTCATCAAGATTGCCTGGATCCTCTTCCTCTGTGACCTAGCAAGGCTGCATCATCAGGAGTGAGTTAAAGAGCAGGCAATCAAGTTCATGACAGAGGCAGTCACTGCTCCCCTCACTAAGAGAGCCACATGGAGACTGAGCTGCCAATCTGCTACATATGAGCAGGGGGTCTAGATCCTCTTGGTGAATGGTCCTTAGTTGGTGCATCAGCCTCTGCAGGACCCCCCCACCCAGGCTCAGATTTTTTAGCTTTGTTGGTCTCCAAGTGGACCAAAGACCTCAACATAAAACCAGACACATTAATCTGTTGGAAGAAAAAGTGTGGGAGAGCCTCAAACTCATTGACACAGGAAACAACTTCCTGAACAGAATAGCAACAGCTCAGGCTCTAAGATCTACAAATAATAAATGGGTTCTCCCAAAACTGCAAAGCTTCTGTAAAGCAAAGGACACTGTCATCAGAACAAAACGATAGCCTGCAGACTGGGAAAAGGTCTTCACAAACCCTACACTCCAGAGAGGACTAGTTTCATTTTTTAGCCAAGGAATTCTAAATATGCATAGCATAGTTTCAACTTTTTAATTTACTGGTAATTTATCTGAAAATTAATTATATTTTTGAAGCAATAGTGTCTAGATAACTTCTAAATAATCCATAAGCCAAAACTGAAATATTTTGTATTACATAAAAACTTCTAATTCCATAATGAAACAAGAGACAATATGTAGCTAGCATTATCTTACATATGTAAAGCAATTTGTCATCTTCCTAAGTCAAGTGTAAAAATGAGGACTTTTCTAAGAAGACTACAATTACTCAGCTCTGTGTTTCTCCTAGAGCAGTGTCTCTTCCCTTCCCTTTAGTAGTTCTATTGTTCCACTTTTATTATTTCCCTTTGGCCCTAAAGCAAAATAAATGGATAAAGAACATCCAGAGTAAATGAAGGCATGTTTTTCAAGGCAGTGATCCATAAATATTTATGGTGGGACTGAAACTCAGAGCAAGCAATCCCTGCTCACTGGGTACTCTGCGAAGCCTCTGTAGAGAAGGCCTGTGCCTCTGCTGTAAATTCAAGGTCTTCCCTGGGGGAGCTTGTCCTTGGGAACTGCTAGGCACCTGTGCTGAGGAGAGCTCAGCGGAAGGGCAGCTCCAGCTGTTTGTGCCAGAGTGGTCCTCTTTCATTCCACAGGCAACATCTCACAAGCCTTCTCCTCTCGACAGCCTTGCCTGTCATTCCTCCTTCACAGAGTCCCTGAGGGAGTTTTCATCCAGTTGTGAAAGAGAAAGGAGGGATGAGCTAAGACAAAGACTAAGACTGAGGAAGGAAGGAACTGGGAGAGAAGAAGCCTCAGCCCTCCCCACTCCTTATCTTTATTTAGTATCTTTTCTCTTACCTGGAAATTCTTGGTAGGTTTTGTCTGCTTTGTCTGCTTCTAATTGGTCTCTTCTAAGAAAATTCATATTGAGAAATTTGATGGGAACTAGGGGCACTTCATTAGACCACTTTCTGACTAAGTGTCTGGACAATGTGAGGAAAACAAACACACAAACACTGTGATGGTGAACTGGTCTGTAGGGCAGAGCCTTTCAGAGGCCCTCTGTGGTAGGTTCCTAGGTTGTTTCTTGTTTTCTTCTTCTTCTTCTGATGTCCATCCTCTTTGCCTTTTGGGATGGGGATTGAGCGTTTTAGTCAGGGTCCGCTCTCTTGACTAGTTACAGTTATTTTTACAAAATTGTGTCTGTTTATCAGTTTCTCTCTTAACCCAGCTATCACACAAATAACGGAAACTCTATTATATTATTTTAACAAGCTTCACAGCATAAGACCTGAGCAGTTATTAATGCATTCTTAACTCTCTAATCTGGTTTCCTCACAGTATACATCCCAGAGATACTTGCACTTTGTAGTTTGCTTGATCCAGCTCCTCTTGTCACCTCACTTCAACCTCTCCTGTGGCTCAATCACCTACTTCCTCCTCTAACTCCTCCCTGGCTGGCTGGTCTCTCCAGCCAGCCCTAGTCTCTCCCCCATTAAGTGACTGGCTGTAAGCTGCATTATTGGCATAGTAGGGGACAACTAGATAGCAGTGTTTACGCAACACTGAGACAGGTGATTCTCAGAATAAAGATTGCAGCCAGATATAGGGGTTACAGAAATCAGCATTTGAATTACACAATAACTTTATGCCTACACTTGGTAGTTGGTAGGCTGCCACCCACCTAATGAATCACTTCTAATGAAGTGATTCTTCTCTGGCTATTGTTGGCTAAATATTGATAAAATTAAAATCCTATTTATTTCACTTTTCTAAACTCAAGGCAGATTATCAGTCCTCTTAATGTGTCACAGAAAATCCTGCACTAATTATATTTTGACCTACCTGGAAAAGTTAAGTCTGTGTCTGTCTAACCTTGATTTGCAAAACTGGGAGGAAACAGAATCACAGACAGGATGCTCAGAGACAAGTAAGAAAACAAGAAATATACAGAGCCTCGTCTCATTGGTAGTTGCTTATCTAACAGTGTAATTATATCTTCAGTGTTTTTATGAACCATTCATTTGAGTGATTATCCTATTGAACTACTTTGAGTCTCATTTGTTTCTAATAGAGAAGACGCATTCTCTGTCCTGTCCCTTGTTTAAAGAGGATATTGTACCCTCAAAGCCACCATGTTCCATATTATCGTCAAAATACAGTTACTAGGTATATATGATGAAACTGTAAAAGCTATTTGGAACCAGCAAACAAGGAAAGAGTACTCTGAATTTCTTAGATTCTTTCCTCACTGAAACTTTCCCATGGTGAATAATTCTTGTAAAAGTACTAAAGTTAGGAATAGAAACAAATCTTTTTCTCAAAGCTCTGATGGCGAAGAAGACCAAGAGCAAGACTACAGCATATTTAGGATCAGCTGAGGATACTAACTCCTGTTGCATAGATGGGAGAATTCTTATGTCCTCAGAGGCTGGAAAGAGTAGAGGAACTTCTGTGTCCGTTTTACGAGGACAGTCTTATTCATCCTTTATGGCCTAGTAACTTCTGACAGTCCTCACCACTTACTACACAATTAATCCATGCCACTGTTTCTGTAAAGCTAGGGATGATCTTGCTTTTTATATTCACAGTTACAACTCAGCATGTGATCTTATGCTTATTCTGATATTTTAACAAAGCATGATTTATAGAGAAACATTGCTGATTCTTATATACATGACTTCCATTCAGAGGTTTCCAGCAGATAAATCATTTTTAGGTTTGTGTTTTGTGAAGATGAGTCCAATAGATGTGCAGAGAGTGGGAAGGAGAGTAAGCATAGACAGAAGGAAAAGGGCTGACAAGCACTGTACAGTGGAGACTGTGGGTGGGAGCACAGAAGACCTTTGTCGCCATAACTCTGCATAACTAAACATGTTTTGCTTTATGAGTGGGTTCCTGATCAGAACAGAGTGTTGAATTTTCTGGAAATGTAAGATGTGGATTCTTGCTAGAAACTGAGAGCATCATTGAAATACACTTGTTGATCCCCAAACTGGAAATCATTATATATCCACTGCTTCAAGATTTTCCTCCAATTTCCTTTGAGTATGAATGCCCTTGGATTTCTACACTGAGAAAGTACAAATACAGAGTACTAAGAACAAGGATGTTTTTGTTGGAATTTTCATGGGGCAATTAGAACCAGTAACAACTACAAGATAACATTTTCTTTCTTTTTTTTTCTAAGAGCAAGATACTTACAGATTGAAAAACATGGGGCAAATTATTTCTAAAATGTCTTCTGAAAGTAAAAAGTAAAACAAACTTTGTTTTGTTTTCTTTTAAATTTCTTCATTGAAGAAAAATCACCTCTTCTCCAACCCAACCTTGTTCTTACTTGTAATCCATTCTTAGAGAACTATGAAAATGCATTTACTATTTTGGTACATGTGGTTAGAATGCACCTCAGAGGTCTGTCGCTGCTTGAGGAGGGAATGCTGAAGACTGGAAACTCATAGCCTTGTCCTTTCACTCCCACACTATGACTCATGAGAACACAGGGCATTCTTTTCATTATGGAAAGATAAGGACTTTACACTGTTGCAAAGTGATGTCTAGAAATACAGGATGGCGAATAAAGCCTCGTGTCATCCTAACAGACACAGAGAGGAAGGCAGAGCTGGCTCTCTTCTCTGGAATGGTTTCCAGTTGTTCTGATGATACTGAGGACTTATAAGTGCAGCTGTTATTGGCATTACATTGCTGTTTGGACTTTGGTTCCATTAATCTACTAACATTCTCCTACTCACTCTAAACTTTTACATCTTAGAGTTATGAAGCCCTCACAAAAGTATAAAAGGTATTTAAGAGTTATTGCACACAATTTCTTCTAAGCAAATATTTAAGCAACTTTATGCTTTCATGGGAATAGGAGCATTTCATTTCTAGATTATTAAAGGAAGCTTTGATACCGTTATAAAACTGGGTTCTTTAGTCCAAGAAAAAAATACGCTCATATTCATGAGTCTATAATTTCTAAAAGTTCCTATTTTGTGTCAAATTTATTCTTAAATTTTTATGGCTTTACAGACATAATAGTGTATCTTACAACTTTTAATGAGTCATGGTTTAGGCTACATTTTTATTGAAAATATTTTTCAGACAAAATATTCTGATTATGCTCCTCCCAAAATTCCTCCCAATTTTACCCCACCACTCCTCCCTTCCAGATCCACAATTTTTTGGTCTTTCCTAAGAAAAAACATGGGCATCTAAACACTAATAATAAAATAAGATAAAACAAAAACAAGCAAACTGGAACAGGACAAAACAAACAGAAGGGGGAAAAGCCAGATAAAAGACACAAGAAACGTAAAGGTGTAGAGACACAAACATTTTCACATACAAGAATCCTATAAAACCACAAAGTTAGAAGCCATATCATATGCACAAAGGACGTGACACAACATTGTAATACACAAACATCCAAAGGTACTGTTGTCTTTGTTTTCTGTTGCCCATCCACTGCTGGATATGGGACCTACCCGTAAGAGTGGTTTGTTTCCCCAGTAAGCCTCCCTTGGAGAACACTTGTTTCCATCTGCTGCAGGAGGAGACTTCTCTCATGAAGGCTGAGCAAGACTTGATCTATGGGCATTCCAGAATCTCATTAGGAGTCATTTAATGTTATGTTCCTTTTGCAGAATAATAGTATTTGGTCCCTGGACTATCCAGTATCAGGGTTTGTTTGTTTGTTTGTTTTTTCTCACACTTAACATTTTATTTGACCAAAGCATCCATTTCTTCTACTTTTTCTTCAGTGCTTGGGATTATCCCTTCAATATCTTGTATTCCGTTGGTGACACTTACCTTTGAGGTTTTTTTTTTTAATTTCATTTCAAGTTTTATCTCAGTTTGGGTTATCGTTAGTGATTCTATCTCTATTTTCATGACTTGAACTGTTTTCTTCATTTCATTTCTACTGTTTCTTGCATTAAGGGATTTATTCACGTCTCTTTTCAAGGTCCTTAACCACATTTATAATTACTATTTTGAAGTTCTTGTCTTGTGCTTTAGTTGTATTTCTACTTTCACATCTTGAATTGTTTTCCTCATTTCATTTCACTGTTTGTTTGTGTTTTCATAGATTTAATTAATCGATTTAGACATGTCCTCTTTGAGGATGTATAACATATCCATAAAGGCTTGCCGGAATCTCTTGTCTGGTGCTTTAGTTATATTACATTTTTACAGCCTACTGTAGTAAGGTTTCTGAGTTCTTGTGAAGACAGTGTTTTGGCTGTTTTGATTATGTTTTTACACTGGTATCTAGGCTTTGGAGTTTGGGAATGTTGTAATTCTACGTGCTGATATCTGGTCTTTTCTTTGTTGGGTGTGTAGTTTCTAATTGCCCTTCAGGATACTGTGGTGGCTATGGGTTGCCTGGTGGAAAATGCTTCTGAGCTCCTACCAGCTGTAGATACTGGGGATTCTGGGTAAGAATGTGTTTCTAGGTATTAGGAGCTGGCATTTAAAAATAGGGGTAGGCTAGGAGAAGTTGGCTGGAGTCCACAGGAAGAAAGAAAATAACGGAGCACCGACAGGAATGGGAACAGAGAGGCCACAGTAATCAGTCAGTACAGAGCTGGAGATGAGATTAAGGGATGGGATTTGGAGAAGAGAAGGGAGAAGAGAAGGGCTATACCATTTCCTGGGAGTGCCTGTGGTATTTGGTAGCTGAAATAAAAGGATGGGGAGACAAAGAACCCTATAGGAGAAGATGTGCAAGACCTGATAGTGCTGGACCCAGACAGGAAGGCAAGGCTGCTGCAGGAGCTCTGGGGCACAGCTGGGAACAAGGCAGGAAAACTTATGTGGGCACAAACTTCTCTACTAAATTTCTTAAATGATCAATTTTCTGTTTTGAGATTGTAATGTAATTACATCATTTCCCCCACTCCTTTCCTTCCCCTGAAACCTCCCATATATCCTCCTTGTGCTCTTTGAAATTCATGGCCTTTTCTCATTAGCTGGTTTTGCATATACATACATATTCCCACATACAGAAATAAGCTGTGCTTGGTATGTATGCTACTTGTACGTACTTGAGTTTTCATATCAAATTCAAATCTATTACAGAATTTGTATTTAAAGACTCATAATACTATTTACTAGCCATACCGGTAAACACATCTCAGAATTTTAAAGGTCATTAATGACCAAAGATAGTTGATCTTGATCTTTTTTTCTAGAAAACCCTGTGAAATATTAACATCAAATTGATTTTTACTATTTTATATTAATCTTCAGTTGTGTGTGTGTATATATATATATATATATATATATATGATGCATGTTTGTGAACATTAGTGCTATTGTAATATTGTGTCAATTAAAAACTTGTATTTGGGGCCTGGAGTGAAGGTTCAGTGGTTAAGAGCATTGACTGCTCTTCCAAAGGACCTGGGTTCAATTCCCAGAACCCGCATGGCAGCTCACAAGTACCTGTAACTCCTGCTACAGGGGATATGACACCCTCAGGGCATGCATGCAGGGCAAACACCAATGTACATTAAATAAAGATAAGTCAATATTTAAAAACCTCACATTTGGTTAAGAAAGGACTATGTGATCCTCAGTAAATATTCTATATGAAAGGAATATTGGATTTTATGAAAAGTCTCTCTTTAATGATCTAGCACAACAATGGTTGCGAGTAACTGACATCCTGGTGCTGCAACACCATAAATCTCTAAGAATCAACCACACCCAGCCACACTAACTACTATGCTATGGAGTGTTGACGTGCTTAAGAATAACTTCATCAGGTAACGGGGCAGGAGCCTACCACAGAGGGCCTCTGAAAGACTCTACTGATTGAGGTATAGAAGCAGAGACTGAGACTCAAAGCCTAACTTTGGTCAGAATGCATGGAATTTTATGAAACATTTTATTTTCTATCTAACTGCTCTATTAAACATAAACTTACTTTCTTTTTTTATATTTTTTTCCATCAATTACACTTTATTCATTCTGCATCCCCCCCATAAGCCCCTCCCTCCTCCCCTCCCAACCCCACCCTTCCTCCTCCCTCTGCTTGCATGCCACTCCCCAAGTCCACTAATAGGGGAGGTTCTCCTCTCCTTTCTGATCTTAGTCTGTCAGTTCACATCAAAAGTGGCTGCATTGTCCTCTACTATGGCCTGGTAAGGCTGCTCCCCCCCAGAGGGAGGTGATCAAAGAGCAGGCCAATCAAATTATGTCAGAGGCAGTCCCTCTTCACATTACTATGTAACCCCATTGAACTCTGAACTGCCCTAGGCTACATCTGTGCAGGGGTTCTGGGTTATCTCCATGAATAGTCCTTGGTTGGAGTATGAGTCTCTGGGAAGTTCCCTGTGTTCAAATTTTCTTGTTCTGTTGCTCTCCTTGTGGAGACCCTGTCCTCTCCAGCTCTTACTATTTCCCAGTTCTTACCTAAAATTCCATTCACTCTGCCCAACAGTTGCCCATCAGGCTCAGCATCTGCTTTGATAGTCTGAAGGGCAGAGGCTTTCAGAGGCCCTCTGTGGTAGGTTCCTAGGTTGTTTCCTGTTTTCTTCTTCTTCTGATGTCCATCATAAGAATCAATGAAACCAAGAGCTGGTTCTTTGAGAAAATCAACAAGATCGACAAACCCTTAGCCAGGCTAACTAAAAGGCAGAGAGACACCACCCAAATCAACAAAATCAGAAATGAAAAGGGGGATATAACTACAGACACTGAGGAAATCCAAACAATCATTAGGAGTTACTTCAAAAGTCTATATGCCACAAAATTTGAAAATCTAAATGAAATGGACAATTTTCTTGATCGATTTGACTTACCAAAGCTGAATCAGGACCAGGTAAATCAACTAAATAGTCCTATATCCTCCAAAGAAATAGAAGCGGTCATCAAAAGTCTCCCCTCCATGAACTACATTGGCTAAATGATTATTCAGGGTCTGAGCAGTCTGCCCAGTATGACTCATGGCTAATGCCCTGGTGGTAGCTCCAACAGCCATCAATGAGATGGTAGTAACAATGGTGGCAATGTAGCTCATGCCTTAGTTGTACATAAAGGAATTAATGCTCAACTAAAAGGAAGCTTGATGGTGTTCAATCAGAGGATTGACCTCTTGCAGGAGCAAATTGATACCCTATGGCAAATCACTCAACCTGGCTGTCAATGAAAGTATGCTGGACTTTGTGTCACTAGCATACAACATGAGAATTTTTCCTGCGCTGCAAATCTGTCTAAACAATTGTCGAGCTATATTTTAGGTAATTGGACTGGAGAATTCGATACTACGATGGAGCAGCTGAGAGTGGCCATTGTCACAGTAAATTCTACCAGAGTGGACGCAGGACTAGCCACAGGATTATCAACATGGATTGCTGCAGCCATGAATCATCTGAAGGAATGGGAGGGCATGGGAGTGTTAGCAGGCCTTCTGGTGTTGGTCTCCTTGGTTTGCCTGTGGTATATATGCAAGATTAGAGTCTCACAACAGTGTGATGTCGCCATGATCATTCAGGCCTTTACAGCCATTGAAGCAGGACATTCTCCCCAAGCATGGTTGGATACCATAAAAAGCTAAAATGATACGCTCAAGGATGCGAGGCTAAGCACTGCACTCAGGGTCAGCCGCTTTGGACCCAGAGAAGAGCATGTCTGATTGCATGCGGGTTGATGCCCCAGGTCCCGCCTCTGAGAAAAAGGTATCGGACGGGTCTGATGCTCTTTGGGTGGATGACACCTAAATGAACATCTGTACAAAGTCCCAATTTATTTCTAATATCAGAGATCAGACCTCTACTCTTGCCTGATGCGTCTAAAACAAAAAGGGGGAACTGTAGAGAGCTGCGGAATGCTATGCCTTAAAGATGGAGCTGGTTTCCGCCTTCCACCTTCCCGATGGTGAGTGCTCTCTGTCAGGAACAACTCCACATTTGGCTAAGGCCGAGGATCTGGCTTGCTTCCATGTATGTGGACCTATCTGCATTGACCCCGTGACATGCCTGGGTTGGCTACCCAGAGGCTATTTAAGCTGTGGGCTGGCTTTCCCCGGGGTCCGAGGATTGTTCAATGTTCCTGAATAAACTGCATTGAAAAAAAAAAAAAGTCTCCCCTCCAAAAAAAGCCCGGGACCAGATGGCTTCAGTGCAGAATTCTACCAGACCTTCAAAGAAGAGCTAACACCAATTCTCTTCAAACTATTCCACAAAATAGAAACAGAAGGAATATTACCAAATTCATTCTATGAAGCCACAGTCACCTTGGTACCTAAACCTCACAAAGACTCAACAAAGAAAGAGAATTTCCGGCCAATCTCCCTTATGAACATTGATGCAAAAATACTTAATAAAATACTTGCAAACCGAATCCAAGAACACATCAAAGATATTATCCACTATGACCAAGTAGGCTTCATCCCAGGTATGCAGGGGTGGTTCAATATACGGAAATCCATCAATGTGATCCACCATATTAACAAACTGAAAGAAAAAAACCACATGATAATCTCCCTAGATGCTGAAAAAGCCTTTGACAAAATCCAACATCCATTCATGTTCAAAGTATTGGAGAGATCAGGGATAAACTTACTTTCTTAAAAAAAAAAAAAAAAAAAGAATAACTTCATCATAGGAAATGAGATTCTTGAAAAACATTTTCATGTAAGTGTTTGCTTTTTTAGATGTGGGAATGGGAATGCTAGCGGTTGGCTTGCTCTTTGTTCAGAACTGAGAAACTTCTCTGGAGTGTTGGAATTGTGACCTCCTTTAAGGTTTAACCTTTCTAATTTAAAAGCCAGGTTGGCACACTTTCAGGAGGCTTCTCTCTGACAACATTCTCACTATTTCCCATAATTTCTGATCTGTTTAGGGTTCTTATCACTCTTTAACTAAATGTTAGTAGTTCAGGTCTTCCCAGGAAAATCAGTTGCTTTATCTAGGTGTTCAAACATCTAATTTCTGTGGCATCTCCAGTTCTTCCCACTTCATCCAACTACAATCAATCTTTGTAGTTTCTCAGTTTTGCTAGATTACACTAGTGGGTCTTTATTTTATTAGGTGCTTTAAAAGAATACTGTTATAGTTTTTCCAGTTTACTAAGTTCTTGTTAGTATTTGCATTTACTATATCTTCTACACATCGTGTTCAGCAGCAAAGATTGGGAGACAGGACAAACCCTTGTGCTACCAACTGTTCTGTAGCAAATTAACAAGTTGTAGGAAATAAAAGTTCAGAGAAATGATTCTAGATTGTAGTTGAGCCTTACATTACTAAAGCCCTCCCAGGAAGACATTGAGGTATTTTTTCAGAATTTCAGCACCCTCCTCCTGATATTTAAAGTCTTTTGTTTTGATCCCTAACCCAATATTTCTAGCCGTGTTTAAAATGTAACATATAAAATACGAAAGAAATTCCAGAAAAAAATATTCACTAGCATTGGTTTTCTGAAAACCAAATACAACTGCCAAAATTTCCTTTTATGGGTTCCTTCTCGGCACCCATGTCACTGGGCAAAACATCTCTCTTCTGAATAGTTCTGTTTCCTCGTCTATATGACCGAGATGACAGTAACATTGCAGTCATTAGGCTACTATGATAAGCTGTGTTGTTTGGACTTATGAAAGAGCCTGGCATGCCACAACCCAGAGTGAGCACTGACATGTCCAAGGCAGACAGCCAGAGGTGACTGTGGAGGGGACAGAGTCGGGTGGTTATATGGATGATACCTGCCCCAGTTCTTTAAAACCCAAAAAAACACAGGTTCCATACAAGGGACAGTGAGATAACTGAGAAGGAGCGCTGCTGGCAAGCTGTGCAGTCTGAGACCCACATGGTGGAGAAAGAAAATCAGTTCTCACAATTTTCCTCTATACTTCACAGGTACATTCACACACACAAACACACAGACACACACACACACACACACACTAATATAAAAAAAACATTAAAAATTCCATATTAACCGTTTTCATTACTCGTTCTTTTGGATGATTCCATCTCCTTATTGTGGTGAATAGAGCAGCAAGAAATGTAGAAGCAGAAATATTTCCGTGGAAGCTTACGGAGTCATTTGGAAATGAAAAGATGATACACATACACAATAATATTTATTCATCTGTAAACTATAAAACAAACTCGTGAAAATTGCAGGAAATGAGTGGATTTGGAAAAAAATAAGAGGATGCCATCCAAACTCAGAAAGACAACAAATATTCTCTCTAATACATAGTTTGTGTGTGAGTGTGTGTGTGTGTGTACCTGTGTGTGTGTATACATAAATGTGTATAAGGAGACACAGAGAGAGCAATAAAACAAGACGGAAGATGGGAAGAATGAAAGAATGCATAGGGCATGAAAGAACAAAAGGAGTCAAAGAGGCATCTTATTTTGTTGCAGCTGTTAGGTTTGCCGTTTTCTAGCTTTTACCTCCAAACGTAGACTGAATCACCTTTTAACACATTACTTGGTAATTGAAGTGACCAAAACCTTCAGGGGAAAGTATCTTATTTATTTTCCCAAAGATTAAAATTCACTTTTATGAAATATTTACATATTAAAACTCGGGATGCTGCTCAGATCAATTATAGAACCTTTAAATTCTCAGTAGCACTTTAAAACCTCCTGTTCTTCCACTGAAGATTTTGACTCAGTAGGGTCCTATAAATCCTGAGAATTCTTATCTTTAACAGCCTTCCTGGAACTGTTGTTTGCAGCCAAAGTTGAGAGGCACTGTTTCAGATAAAATAAGTCTATGTCTGGAAAGTCCAAGAAAAAAAAAATTTTTTTCTCATCAAAATTACATTTGCTACTCTTCCCCAAGATCAAGAAAATCACAGGCATTCCCATTTCTTTATCACCGTGCCCTTTGTGCAATTATCAAAGTACTTTAAGGATTAATGAATATTTAGAGAAATGTAAGCTAACTATGTCCACCCAGTTTTCTATTTGGTTACCACCCACCTCACCTCTTTCTTTATGCATCATCCAGTATATCCCATCAACTCTTTCCTACAGAAAAGTTTGTGTGATCCCAAAAAAGCCTGTGGTTTCTAAATTGCACATGTAATACAGAAAAATTTAAACATTTTTAAATCTGATAAGACACAAGAGGTGAAAGGATGACTTTATTACAGCTGAGGTTTTCTTATTTTCATTGAAATATTTCTTTGGACATAAGTTATTTGAGCATGTGTGTGTGTAGAACATGTTGTGTGTGTGGAGTGTGTACTTTGGACATGAGTCGTTTGCTTGTGTGTGTGTTCATGTGTGTGCGTATGTGTGTTTAGTATGTTTAGGCCAGCGCACATATACAAATATTTGCGTATATGTGAAAGCCGAAAGCATCTTCCTCAGTCACTCTCCTCTTGTTTTTTGATGTGGCTTCGCTTCCTGAACCAGGAGCACACAGACTCACCGAGGCTGGCAGCTCAGTCAACTCCGGGGTTCTGCATCTCCTCTCACTTCACTTCACTTCACTTCACTTCACTTCACTTCACTTCACTTCACTTCACTTCACTATCACAGATGTTCACTTTTCACGTATGTGTGGTTATCCGTACTTGGGATCCAGGCTTACCTGTCAAGCTTGTTGCCCTCTGAGATGTCTCTCCTACCTTGATTCCTTCTCATATTTGCAATATAAGTAATGTAATGGTTGTTCTGAGACTAGAAATAATATATTTGATTTTGACTTAAAGTTTCTTTTTCATTTTCAACTCTAGAATTTCTATTTACATGTCTCTCCTATATTCCAAAATCTCCTGTTTCCCAGTGATATTTATTTTTGTACATAAAGTGACTGAAAATTCTTTTAGTCATAGTCAACCTGTACTGAAAGTCTGCACAATTTGATTCACTAGCTCATCTATTTCTTAACCAATTTAGGCCTCCTTGATCACATGTGTTTTCTTTACAACTTATTCCATTGCTCTGACGCTCTGCTGCTTGCAGAGGTACGTATGATCTTTACTTCAGGTGCTGATGTAAAGAGGAAAATCAATGTCAAGACACGAAACATCCCTGCAAATCCAAAGTAGAAACTCTTTTTCCGTTGAAGGTGGTGATCTAGCCACAATCCACATTTGACTTCCTGGTTTTGATTTGCCTTAAAAAAATGTCTAGGACTATTCAATAAATGCAGCAAATTTAGGTTGCTTTACACAGTCTGTCAAAGCAAAAAGCTGAAGCGTCTAAAGAGCTCCCGGTCCACTGTTCTTATACACATGCGCGATCCCTGATTGGCGTTGCCCTCTCACTCATTGAGGACCAACACAGAAGGATCTGGATAGTCCTGTGCGTGGCCTGGTAGCTACAGAAATTTGGGGACTTTGCCAATGCAGCTGGAATTGATCACATTGAAGTCTGTAGTAATAAAACTTTCAATTTAAAAAAAAAACCCTACATAAATAAGAATATAATGCTGTTGGTTTATCGTGAGATTATTGCTATTGTAACCAGTAACTCATACGGTCAGTACACTCATTCTACGAAAAACATCACATGGAAGCCACAAAAGTGTGTTTCACTTTGCAAACAGAAATAGTCAAGAGCAAAGATTTCTGGAAATGAAAACGGGCAGTGTGGTTAACTTATTGTAAGTATCAATGGTGTTTTTAATTATTAGTTACAAGATTTTGAATTATTTCTGCTGGTCAGCCAAGATCTTCTAGAACCTCTCTCTTCTAGAGAGAGGTTCGAGATATCCTCTCTTATATGGTGTAAGTATAGTTTATCCAACTAAAAAGTATGCTAAATCTCAGAAATAGTTAACTATTAATTGTTCTTTAATCACTTAAGCAGAGTTCTTTTCCTTATCTGTTTTAAAATGAAACAAAAGTTTTATGCATTAGGATAGATGCAATCAGATGCTGATTTTGAATATCACTGGTTCCGAGACAGGATAATCTATATTTAAAGTATGAATTTTAATTTCATATTGTTGATGGCTCATGGTTATATTAAATAATATATTCTTATATAAAAATTTACATTAAATATAATATGAAAAAAAGAAATTGACACAAAATATTCTTTAGCAAAATAATGTTATTACTGTGTGCCTAAATCTATGATACACATAAGTATTTTTAATTTGTCACAAGATTAAATATTTAAAGGTTTTAAAGTGAACTCAGTGATCCTTTGGGGTAACTAAAATTAAGGTTAACTTTTAGTATAAAAGTAAACCTTTTCCACTAAAACTAACACATAGATTTCCCTATACTTACTCTTGTAGTTTTCAGTGTATCTTCCCATATCTTATTTACTTTGAGATATATTTCTTGATTTTCAATATGCACATCTGAATGCTTACTATAATTTCTATAGAGCATTCTGACAATAACATGTCTTACATTTTAAATTAAATCTCATAGTAGGAAGATATAAATTTAATAATAGCCAAGGAAAGAATCTAAGCTTTTCTATTGGGAACTGGAGAAATGCTTCTATTTCTGCCTTTTTTAATTATCAGTCTACTTACCTCTTACTAGCTTTGCTGCCTCTATCTGTGCCTCAGTGAATAACCAGGTAGACCAGGCTGCTGTCAGAATTATATGATAGGAAAAAGGAATCCATTGAAAAGGAAGATATTCCACTCACATAGTTTGAGATGCTATGTTTTTTACTTCCACATCTATCTACCATAAGTATATATTTTATAATTATGCGTTATATAAGTTGAGTATAGTCCGCTCAATAAAGATATTGGATGCTAAAGTTTCTTTGGCCAAGGGCAAATTGCCAATGGCCAAAGTCCTGTCTCTGGTGGTTTCTTTTTAATAATAACTGAGATGCTGGTGGAGCCCTTGCTAAAATCCAGAGCCCGCATTGCTATCCCTCTGCAGTGGCAGATAATGACTCGCTCAGCAGGGCTTCTGTAAGTTCTTTGATACTTAACTAACCTGAAAAATGGCTTCAGGCATGGCTGAACAGACCCCTCCCTCCCAGAAGCCAGGCCCTTAAGAGGATCACTGATAGTGAAAGGACAAACTTTTGGTGAAATTGACCATTTAGAGAAAAAATAGCCTGTCTTTTTCTTAGACAAATAACAGTCCTTACCTCGTGAAGATGGAGTTGATACTTTTCTCATCTTCCTTGTCCCCTGCTTTTGAAATTAGGGAAAGGTATTGCATTGTAGAATTTCAATCTTGTGCAGACGTGTTACATTTTAGTTTGTTCAATGAATATGCAAGAGTTTATATAAATTGTCTAAGGCTGGTTACTATGGTGGCATGCATTTTATATGCTTGTTAGTATTAGTATCATTAAGCTTTTATATGGTGTTCTTAAAAGAGGCTCAAGGACATGAGAACTACTACAAAAGGAAGTGGAGTGCAGATCATGATTATTTTAATGTGTCACTGAAAAAATGCCGGCTTTTCAAAGCAAGACCATAATTCTTTAATCAAAGGCTGCAGGCAATGGAAGGAAATTACATTATCTCACTGCATCACTTATCTTGGATTCAAATATGAAAAATTGTCTCATGAAGAAAGACGCATCAATTCTGCATTTGATGAGAAGGGCAGAATTAAAATTTCAGTCCTCAGCTTTGTCATTGACTCGTTGTCTGGAAAAGCATCTTTGTCTCTACGTATCTTACATGCAAACGAAGCACACTGTACAATCTTCAGCTCTGCCTCTTCATAGGGAGAAGGAGTTCTAATTACTGCAGATGCTGCTGAAGTAAAAGCAAAAGAAAAATCCAGGAGGGGCAGGGAGATGTACTGAAATGAAGAGTGCTTTGGTTTTAATCTTTGTGGGAAAACAGATAGCAAAGACCAAAGTTCTAAGTTAGACGTGGAAGATCAAAATGTTGTCGCTACATATTTTGATTCTAAGTTTTAAAATGATTTAAAGCAAACATTAATTCTCCCAATGTTCAGCTTTGTTTACCTATAAAGCAGGGGTGCTAGCTACCTTCTAGGGCTTCATGAGGATGAATTTGGTAACAATGAAAAAACATTTAGTAGAGAATAATTTGACAGTTTCTGGTAAAGACTATGTCTTAGAAGACTTTTCCATTTCTCGAAATCTTATAATTCAAGAAATGAATGGAAACAACCGAGACCTAGATATGTTGCACTTGACTAAGTTTCCAACTATAAGTAGCTTATTTTGCACAAATTCTCAGAAAACTTTCACCCTATCTTCTCAAGACTAAGCCACATGCCAGATATCTCAGTTTATCTATAAGGCTCTCTTGGCCTATTTACCTCCATCTAACTTGTTATTTACTATAAGAACCAAGCAGATTTTGGGAAAATGTTCTTCTGTTAAATATATATTGACTCTCTATGTTAAATAGTTTTAGTAAAAGTAGAGTATGGAAACATGCATGCAAGCATTACAGGTGCAGACAGAGTAGGAGCTCTTACCTTCCCACTTGGAAGCCAAATAATCATATCTTCTGGTTAGAACTGAGCTTGAACTGATCTCTCAGTTGACATGAGTCTCCAACTTCTTGACAACAAACAGACCTTCAAAACTCTCCACCCTGTCTTCACCATTTTCTTATGATAAATATCTTCAAAATCATTCTGTATAAATGTTATACTTACCAATAAATTCATGTGTAGGATAGATGTGCACATATTTCTATTTTTCTCAAGAGAAACTTAATACATACACTTAACTTTTTTTTTTAGTACTTTGTAGACTCCTTTATATTTTGTATTTATTTTAAATGTCAACAAATCTTCAAAGAATTAAATCAAATACAGTGTACTTTTCTAACCACTGTGAAAATAAGCTAGAAAGAAACAAGAAAATTAGGAGGACAATCTCTAAACATTTGAATTAAGTGATAAAGTTTTTAATAAACAATGACTCAAAAAGAAAATAAGAAATAAATTAAACCTGGGTTTTGACTGACTGATAGTGAAAACGCAACACATCACATTTGAAAGCCATTTGTAACTATAGTGTACACATTCAAATACAAGAAAGAGTGAAAAATAAAGAAAGCCTCATGTTACACAATTATATAAACATTATATTGAAGTTGATGGAATTTTATGTTGTTGTTGTTTTTGGAATTAAACCCAAGCCCTTGTATTTAATAAGCGAGAGTTCTACCACTGAACTATGACCACAGCCCTAGTGGTCATTTTTTTTTTTGTCTTTTTTTTTTCTTTTATTTTTTTTTATCAGTTACATTTTATTAACTCTGTATCCCAGCCATGTCCCGATCCCTCATTCCCTCCCAGTCCCTCCCTCCCTCCCTCCCTCATCTCCACCATGCCCCTTTCCAAGTCCACTGATAAGGGGGACCTCCTCCCCATTCATCTGATCCTGTTTTATCAGGTATCTTCAGGACTGGCTGCAAAGCCCTCCTCTGTGGCCTAACAGGACTGCTCCTCCCTTCGGGGGTGGGGAGACCAAAGAGCCAGTCATTGAGTTCCTGTTAGAAATAGTCCCTGTTCCCCTCACTTTGGGAAACCAATTGGTTACTGAGCTACCACAGGCTACATCTGAGTGGAGGTTCTAGGTTATATCCATACATGGTCCTTGGTTGAATGTCAGTCTCAGAAAAGACCCTGTGCCCAGATATATTTGGTCCTTGTGGAGCTCCTATCCTTTCCCCAGCAGACTAACTCCCCTTCTTTCTTATGATTCCCTGTACTCTGCCAAAGGGTTGGTCATGAGTCTTTGCTTTGAAGCAAAGGATACCGTCATCAAAACAAAACGACTGCCTACAGATTGGGAAAGAATCTTCACTAACCCTTTATCTGACAGAGGACTAATATCCAGTATATATAAAGAACTAAAGAAGCTGAAAAGCAGCAAACCAAGTAATCCAATTAAAAAATGGGGAACAGAGCTAAACAGAGAATTCTCGACAGAGGAATATCGAATGGCAGAAAAACACTTAAAGAAATGCTCATCCTCATTAGCCATCAGGGAAATGCAAATCAAAACGACCCTGAGATATCACCTTACACCCATCAGAATGGCCAAGATGAAAAACTCAAGCGATAACACATGCTGGAGAGGTTGTGGAGAAAGGGGAACCCTGCTCCACTGCTGGTGGGAATGTAAACTGGTACAACCACTCTGGAAAGCTATCTGGCGCTTTCTAAGACAAATAGGAATAGTGCTTCCTCCAGACCCAGCTATACCACTGCTAGGTATATACCCAAAGTTTGTTCAAGTACACAAAAAGGACACTTGCTCAACCATGTTTATAGCAGCTCTATTTGTAATAGCCAGAACCTGGAAACAACCCAGATGTCCATCAACGGTGGAATGGGTACAGAAATTGTGGTATTTTTATACAATGGAATACTACTCAGCAATCAAAAAGGAGGAAATCATGAAATTTGCAGGCAAATGGTGGGATCTAGAAAAGATCATTCTGAGTGAAATATCCCAGAAGGAGAAAGACAAACATGGGATATACTCACTTATATAGACCTATAAGATATGATAAACATAATGAAATCTATACACCTAAAAAAGATAATCAATTGAGCAGACATGGGGTAAGATGATCAATCTTCATTTAGAAAGACAGATGGGATGTGCATTGAACGTATGACAGGAGTCTACTGAGCGCATCTGAAAGACTCTAACTAGCAGTGTATACACTTAACTTTTTAACTTTTTAAATTTTTAAAATTATTTTAAAACATTTTTGAACTTTTAATTTTTTAATTTTTTTACCTTTTTATAAATGTATACAAGTGTTGTCTATAATGTCTATATAAGTATATTTGTTTAATAGTTTTAAGTCATAAATATTACAAAACTGTTGATCTCATGTCCTCTCATGTTGAGTCCAAGGCAGTAAGACAGAAAATTTTAGAATGTGTTGTGGCATTCTTTCTAATGTAACACTACTATTAGACCCGTCACCTTAGCAACCGCACTCTGGTGGAAGCCTTCTTGGAACACAGTTCTTGTCAAATACTGTAGTTAGAACTGGAATGCGTTTGTTTTTCACATTCCAAAAGATTCCTCACAGTTAACAGAGTGTGAGGATTTCTAGAATATGCTATTTCTTCATCATAACATAGTTCTCAACCATTTTCCCCTCCGGGTGGCTCAGAACTTCCTACCTCTTAGTAGTCTTTGTATTGTCTGTAATTGCAGCATTTTCCTGTTTCATAATTGTGAAAACCTAAATTAAGCAACTCTTGCTATATTCTGTATTATTATTTCTTATTATGCTTTATACTAAGAGAAGTGATAGGACATTTGTAGTAAAGTATATATAAGAAAAGTGCAGCCCTAATTTCAACTTTTTAAAACTTATTATTTTTATGTCTATGAGTGTTTTGTTTACATGTATGTCTGAGCACGACAAATATGTCTGTGAACCATGGATGTGCCTCAGTGCCCACAGAGACCAGGTGTGAGGTCCTCTGGGACTAGTAACAGATGATTGTAAGCGGCCATTTGGATTCTCGAAATTGATTCTTGGATCTCTGAAAGAGCAGCCAGTGCTCTTTTAACAGCTGAGCTATCTTTCAATCCTCAGCAACCATATTTATATTGTTTTACTTCTCTCACGTAAAAATGACCATGGTAGTTGATTTAAAACACATGGATTTGCTAAAGGAAAAAGGCGTAATACAAAGAGTGTTGCATGCTTCAGTAGTTCTGACTACAGTGGTTGTGGCTCAGACCATGGGATGGCAGGAAAGGTGATGAGTCAACAGATATGAAGCACAATCCAGAAATAGAAGGAAAGGACTTGGTGAAGAGAGAGCACTCGGTAAGGGAGAGACATGACTCAGGACTAAGCCCATATGTTCAGATTCAGAGGAACAGGATAGACGGTGATTCTACTTAATTATCGAGAGGTCTTCTGGTGTGTGTGCTGTTAGAAAATACATCATTGGAAGGGAATGAGGGAGGGGGCTACAGCTGGGATACAAGGTAAATAAACCAATTAATATAAAAAATAAAAATTTAAAATAAATAAATTAATTTTTAAAAAAAGCAATTTCAATTTTTCCTAGCAGTAATTCTCATTTCTACTGGGTTTTGACACACATCTGTAATCCTAGTATGTGACTGGCAGTAGTAGCAGGATTGTATGTACAAGGTCAACATCGGACACATAATAAAACTACAAATAGGTAATGAAAACAAACAAACAAACAAAAACAAACGAAGATACTTCAAATATGGGGATAGTAATGGTCTTAGATTAGCAATATAATTTGAAATATAAATAAAACTCAGGTAGCATTTGTAGCAAAATGTTACTTGAAGAGATTCTAATAAAAATAATGGCCCAAAAAAAAAACACTAACATGTACAGCAATTTAAATTAGGGGAACATAAAAGCCAGCAAAAAAAATAAAGAATGGAAGAGAATGGCTCAGAGGTAAACAGAGGGTGTCTCATGTAAACACGGCTGAACCCTCTGAGCCTCACCCCTATGGTCCTTTGGTGTCTGCTGAATTCACGAGGCCATGAGCCCATGAATTGGCCCTCAGTTCAGTGACCTACCATAAATAATACTTCAACAATTCACCAGCATCCAAGTTTACCTAGAAAGAATATTTAACATCAAAGGTTTGATTTTAAATACTGACTGATATTGCTGCTCTGCATTTAAAACTGTTTTCCTAGACTCTAAATGTCACTCATGATTGACAGCACTACATTAGTATCCAATCAGATCTTAAACATGTATGTCCATAATTATAAATATAAAGCAGATATTAAATATAGACACTATGCAGTTATTTTCTGCTTCCTTATATTAAACTGCTATAGTAGATTCCCCAAGAGTTTAAACAAGCGTTTGATAGCAATTGCATAATACATACTATACTATTAATATATGGGTACTTTCTCAATAGTACTCCAGAAATAAATCTTACTTTCTTTTCTTTAATCTTAATCTCTTCAAAGGTTACCTGTGAATAGGACAATCTTAGCTTTCTTGAGCAATATTGTTCAAATTATCTTCTTCTTAAGAAATGTCAGCCACTTTGTGCCTTGATATAATGAGGCAGAGGCTAGTTCTGCCTTTCTCTGTATTCTTTTGTGACATTTAAGGTGCTTATTCTTGGTATATTTATATTTAAAGAACTATATGGGCTGACAGCCTTCCCCACAGCTCACATAGCTTTCTTCATGAATGTTATGATTAGCATCTGATAGACAGGACTGTCTTTTCACATTGATGTGAAGGCTCAGTTTAGGACACAGTGTCTGGGGCTATTTGCATAAGTGCCAACTGAAAGCAAACAGGTTAAGGTCAGCTTTGTTTTTCCCTTGGAAACACACTGTCCTATGTGAAGCTGTAAAATGATCTGAGACCTTAATGATACAGTACACTTTACTTAACAGCAGACTAAACCCAGTCATCATCACATCAATGTACGTAAACCAAGCATCTGTGGTTTTCTGATATCTGAATCTAATTTTTCAAAAGGTTGGGCTTTGGTATAAAGGAGTAAAAAATAAGTACTTACTTATTTGTTTTAAGTTCTATCTCAAATTCTTTTACCATCAAACCATGTAACCACAGGAAAATCTGTGTAACGAATCATAGGTAAGAAAATTGTCTGGTGAAGTGCTGGACATGGTTATGATTCCAAAGCCATGACCTCGGCATCTTCCTCCTTGGCTTGCAACATCTCCTTAAGCATGTGTTAGTGGAAAGATGACATATATGAGGAGAACCACATGAAGCTCTGTGAGTCCCATTTTCCAACCCTATAATTTCCATGACTTAGCTCTGATGATTATGACATCCCATTTGTCTTCCAATTGTTTTACAACTGTTACAACTCAATTTATACATTAATGATGGGTTATGTAAAAGCTTAGATATACCTTTTAACAATTGGTTTAATAAAGTAAAAACAGAACATAACATGGGCAAAGTTCTATTTCCACAAATTCACAAAATTTAGTTACTGAACTACTTAGTCTTGAACCTTTTGGAAGTAGTTTTAATTGTATCTCTTTTCCAGAGGAAGTGATTATTGTTCTCTCATCTTTATGACGAAGACATAGGACAGTGGCCATAAGAGCATACTACACGTTAAGAGGGAAACATCAGCGAAGGCAACAGTGGGGAAGGGTGTGGGGGGGTGGTCATTGCAACTACCCTGGTTTGGCTGTTGCAGAAACTGTCATTGGAGAGAAATAACAGAAGTTGACATAAATATGGTGTCGTGTCATGAGAAGTCCCAATAAATGCATCGTAATCCATAAGCATGTATTTCAGTCTGTCTTTATGCAATTTTGTCCCACAATATCTGCTAATAGAAATAGTACCTCTACTGTTATATTGCCCCAAATGCTGGCCATCTTGGACAAAGATAATTTTCTTATCCTCCACTTTCCATACCTAATTCTAAATAATGTTATATTTATTAATGATATCTGTGGTATGATGCCTAATGCCATCTGTTATGTATGTGCCTGTATGTAGATTGCTTCTCCAGGTACATTATAAATCCATTGTGGTAGAAATAATGTTTTAACGTGAAGCTTCTGTCCCCTCTGGATCCTTCTATCTCCCCCTTCTTCCATAAGATCCTCTATGTTCTCTACAAAGTTTGGCTGTGAGTCTCTGCATCTGCTTCAATCCCCTGATGAGTGGAGTCTATTAGAGGAGATTACAGAGACTTATGCATCAGCCAAACACCATGCATAGAGAAGACATAGACCCTTCCCAGAAATAGACTATAGACAGTTCAGTCTACGTGTGGGTTCCCTAATAAGGGGAGAAGAGACAGTCTCTGACATGAACTTGGTTGCCTGTTCCTTCATCACTTCTCTCTGGATGGGAGACCTAGCCAGTCCACAGAGAAAGAGGATCTAGACAGTCCTGATAAGACCTGATAAGTTAGGGTCAGACAGTAGGGTAAGAGGACTTCCTCTATCAGTGGACTAGAAAAGAAGGATAAGGGAATGAAAAAGAAGGGAGGGTGGGATTGGGAAGAGACTAGGGAGGAGGCTACAACTGGGACACAAAGCGAATAAATTGTAAGCAATAATAAAAAAGACAAAAAGAACTAATGTCTTAATTTTTTGCAGCTATTTCTAACAAAAAATAAAAAGTTGTCAGTGTCCATATGGCAAGTAGGTCATCAAATCTTGAGTATAGATCAGGAACAATATGAATTTAATGTTTAGTAAATGCCTCCAAACAGCGCTCCTCACGTGACCATTTCAACACCTGGAGTCTCATATCTAGCAGAGCTGGAAACCAGACAGCTCAGTTGCTAAACTCTTTGAATCCAAAGTAATGTAGTCATAGCTGAACAAATACAGCTGAATCAGAAGGTAACCGCAAGTGTCAAAAATCTGATGAGCAGCCTTAAGATCTATTTTAGAGGGTCCAGAGTTCAAACCAGTGGTTAGAATTGAAGCCCAACTCTAAATCTAGAAAAATCCTACATTGGACATGAGAATCAATGTCAGATCTGACAAAATCCCTTAGAGTTTACCTAAAGATCAATAAATATATTCATGAGCCCCTAAAGCTTCTGAAGCAGTCTGGAGAGGTCACTCTGTGGTTCCCTGCATTTTATGGGGGAAATTCAACTGAAATAGAAGCCCACTGCAATGGAAGCTATTATAGGACACAGAGTTACAGTGCCTGGGTCATATTGTTGGTCTATTTAGAGTCCTTGTTCATTCTATTTTAAAGAGAGAGACGGGGGGGAGGTAGAGTGTATGTCTCTCTTTTGTGCACTTCTGTTTATTTTCCAAATCCATTATGGAGGTTTTTGTGAACCGAAAAAAAGAAATTATATAAAAACAACGTATTTTGAATGGGTTAATTTTTCAAACACCCACAAAACCAATACACCACATTCCTTCAATTTGATTAATGGAAACTTCCACATATAAAATTGAACTACTAATAAATACAACTCTATTTTCACGTTAGCTTTTTCCTTCTTAATAGATAAGTCACAGCCACTTTTTAAAATTTATTTATTTATTTATTTATTTTATTAATTATGGTTTATTCACTTTGTATCCCCACTGTAGCCCCTTCCTTGTCCCCTCCCAATCTCACCTTCACTCCTTCTTCTCCACCCATGCCCCTCCCCCAGTCCACTGATAGGGTAGGTCCTCCTCCCCTTCCATCTGACCCTGTTCTACCATGTCTCATCAGGAGTAGCTGCATTAAGGAAGATGAATCTAGGAAAAGTCAAATCAGTGTTCTTCGATCCAGTCCACGAGGTCTAGCTCTGAGGGTGCATTGGAGCTGTATGACTGTGTAAGTTCCTGTAGTGGGATGCCCGGAGCCAAGTAGCTCCTCGTGGAAATCTCAGGGTGTTGCGTGCACCAATACTACGAATGTGGTAGGGAGGAAGTACTCACTGTCATGCCAATCGTGGGCAACATGGACCTTTTGTCATCAAGGTTTGTCTAATGTGAAAGAAGGCTGCTTAGTTCACTGTCAGCACTGGCTGAATCAGTCACAAACCAGAACAGGTTTGTCCTACAGGTAACTTTGGATCAAAGTATGCCAATAAAAAGCCCTCATTTGACCTTGGCTAGGACTTCATAAATATTTATACTTAAGGACTTGCCTGGATTTAGAACCATGAACTATTGTGAGTGAGACTCTAAGAAAAATGGGAAATCAAATGGGACTGATAATTATATCCTATATAGAAAAAAAAAGTTTCCATATCCATTTGGATTTAATAATATGCACCTGTTAATCATCAATACTGATTAGGGCTATGTCTTGTTCTCTTCACCCCTCACCTATATGGAACGTACCAGGTTTTGGTAGACTGAAGCCTGATGGAAGAATAAGGAAAAGATGAATCTGGAACTTACTCTGTCAATTATAAGCTGATTCTCTAGACAATCCACCCCCTCTCTGTTCTTTTTCCATATGAGAAGTCACACAGCTAAGCTGTCTGATCGCTGTGGCATCCCACCCTTCCGCAATGCTCTTCAGTTTCCCTCACATTGAAGCAGATCATACTGGAATATCTCCCTATCTAGGAGACAATGGGTTCTACATGTGGAAGCAGAGGCTTTGTAGCAAACAAAGGCTACACAACTGAATTTAAGTTCGCACCCAACTGCAATGAGTTGAATGTGAAACCAAGTACAAAATGGCAGTTTTATTTCCATGCCTAGGAAATGAAGAGTCCAGGATGAGCCCAAAATAGTGAGCCTCTATTTCCTCAGACCCCGGAATGGGCACTGTCCACTCACCTGTGCTTCAGCTGCTCTCACAGAGCACGTTCCACTCTCGAGCTCACATGCACAGCACAGAAAGATACCCCTTAATGTTCTACCCACACCTACTCTCCGAGGGCAGTTCTCTGAGCCCAGCCCTGAAGATAAATCAGTGCGATGTCAATTTATCAAAACTAAGTATTTCTCATAGTTGTATATGACTATTGAGCATATTTGCACTCAAATACCCTACCACTGAGCTCTATGCCCTACTCATGGTATTTGAACGTCAGCTGTGAGAGAGTCCAGACAGTGCAGCTCAGGATTTAAAATCACGAGCTGGAAGCAGACCATACAGCTTTGATCCGAGCCTTACAGCATTCCAGCTACCGGCTATGTTACATCTCTGGGTCTCGCTTTCTTTGCCTACAAGAGAAAGATGAAAAACCACTCTTTCCTCACAGGGTTCAGCACACTATGCACTCTTGTTTAAAATAACAAGAAGCTCTAGAATTCTGCCTTTCCATTGACTACAATTATGTGGTTACTACCCTTTAACTCAGCCAACTGTGTCCACCCCAAAGGAGTAGTTAGGGAAGTGAGTACCATACAGTAGAAATAATCTGGGTTTATCAGTTACACTTTGTTATCTAACAAATTTAATGACTTAAAACATCAGCGTTCTGTATTTACACACAACTCTCTCCTGTTGGATAGGGCTAAATGGCTGGGAATGGCTCTGCTCTGTCTCATATGGTATTAGCAATGGCATCTGGTCCAGGGCTATCGTGCCTTGCATTCCTTCAGGCAACTCTTTATTTATACTGTAGTGATCATGCTACATTTTCCAAACCTGACAGAGAACACTGCAAGCCCTCTTAGAACTGGACTCCAGCATCCCAGTTTATACTATACTTTATGAAGCAAATTGTGAGAAGAGGCCTAGATTCAGGGCAAGGAATGTCAGCTTCCTTTTCTTGCTGGATGGAGTGAAAATGAAAAGATTCCCTGGCAGCTGTATATACAGATTCAGGCTTGCCTGAGCTTCAGCTCCACCTAAGAACTGAGGGGTTTCTGGATCACTAAAGCAGTGGTTCTCAACCTACCTAATGCACTCTTTTAAATGACTCCTCATGTTGTTCATGGTGACCCTCAACCATAAACCTATTTAGTTGCTGTTTCATAACTGTAATTTTGCTTCTGTTATGAATAATAATGCACTTATATGATATGTGACTCATAAAGAGACTGTGGCCCACAAGTGCAGAACCTTTGCTCTAAAGAGATAGATATTTAAATTTCGTTCACAGCAAAGGCTAAGTCATGTTTACTTCCTGCTCTTTACCTTTAATTCCATCAGGAGGAACACAATGAAGTAAAGGTCAGGAGCATCCTTTCTACAACAGAGAGTGAGATCCTGTCGCTTACCTCTCAGTTCTCCATTCTCAGTTGTCACACACTTAAAATTGACGTTTACTTGTCTGTGTCTCCTTAGTGTCTGCCACGCCCTCTAAGTCAGGAGAGCCGCAAGTCACTTACTGGGTGAGCATTTCTCTAAACATATCCAGGTTGCCTGTAGTGGATTTCAGCTGATGAAGCGTTTTAGTCCATTCACATCAGGGCACACTTCACTGCGGGATGATAATGACGGAACAGACATGTCATCTTTAGGGGCACTGCTGTACAGTGGTAGAGCCTCATAAACAACTCTGGCATTCGATGCACCCCCTCAAGTCTCCGTGGTCACTGCTGAGGGGTCTTCTCTCTTCCTCTCTGCTTACAGCCATCAGTCTCAGATATTTCTTTGATTTAATGCCTGTAACCGGTCTAGAAGATGAGGTTGAGTTAGTAGTGAGTCTAAGTTTCAATTTACATTATCAATTGTTTATTGATAGATTTGACTCTGAAGGAATGAACATTTATTGTAAGCCAAGTAGCCAAAATCAAATCCCAGAATACAGCATCACATATTTAGTAATAAAAGTTCATCAGACACTGTTAGGAAAAAGGAAATTCTCTGATCTTTCATTAAAAAGTTATGTTTATTTTTCCTATAAGATAGAGACTCTTAATATTTCAGATACTGTGGTTTAAATCATGGTAATGAAACCTGGAGAAAAGTGTTTGCAGCTGCAGAGACATCCCAACACTCAAAAGCAAGTAATACTTTCCCACAGGACCCAGATTCACTTCCCCACACTCCTATTGCTCAGCTTACAGCTGACTATAACTGCAGGTCAAGGAGATCCAATGCCTTCTTCTGCTTTTGGGGGTGCTTCTTACATACTGTGCTTATACAGACAAGCATGCACATATACATACATATAAACAATGACCAATACAACCATACATTACAATCAACTGTGTTAAGATTAACTAGACACCTAGAAGTGGATTTGAAGGTAACTGTCCCCAGCAGTTGATCTATCTGAAGCTATATAACAGTTTTTCACTGAAGTCACCATTTCCTTTCATGGGTTTCATTCATTCTTTTTGTTTCCTTTTGGATTTTGTTTCCTACGTTTCTACATTTCCCTCTATGAAATTCTGGTCTTGAAAATTTTAGTACCCCTTAGTGACTTACAGCAGACACCTCTTCCCTCAGAGGGAAGGGGCTATATGATATTGCAGCAATCAGGCAGAAATATTTGCAGGTTGTGTCTCATTTGACTGTATATAAATATGTAGGGAACCATCTGGGTTTAGTTTCAACATCTGGTTTGTCATTCCTAGTACCTTCTATTTCCAGAATGACGCTAAAATATTTCATAAATATTGCGATAAAATTGTTTTTATATCTGTTACACGAGAGCAGCTCTGTTTATAATATTCTCTGTAACAAATGCATTTATAAACATAGACTGCTGAGATGAACAAATGCCTCACATTAATAATGATCTTTAATTATGAGAGAAACCACATGTCTCTCATTTCAGCTTAAGCCAATAGAATGCCATGCTCTTGAAAGGTTAAGAAATGTATTGCCATGTCTTTTCTCTGGTATTGAGACGCTTAAAGAGTTGAGTCACTTAGACATACTCACATTTTTTTCTTTCTCCTCCTACTCCCTCCAGTGTTTTAGCTAAAGAATATACTTAGCTTTGTATTATCTGGCTCCAAATTGTAGATGTTCAATACTTTCCTCTGAGGCAGATATTTGAATTGAGTTTTTCAGTCTCCTTTTTATGTGGGATTCTGTTTCACTCTATGTATTTAGCATGGGTAATATTTACCCATCTGTTTTATGGTAAACATCATTATTATTAAAAGAATCTTTTCTTGTAGTGTTGCTAGAAATAACTTCATTTGCTCATTACAAAGGCTTGAATTTGTTGAAAAATCCATGTTTACCAGAGGAGAAAATATTGAGGGCTCCTCTGTTCCCATTGTTCTTTTTCTGTGTTTGTTCTGCCTCTTACTGAAGCTATGCCCCAGAACCTTCCTAAGCAATGCTAGCAACTGCTTTAGCTATCAACCCATTTCTCACCCAGCCAGTAGACTCTTACCAAAGAAACCAATATTAAACTCACTAAGAAGAAGTAAACTTTATCTTTGTTTACTTAGGTAAATGAAGAAAATCGTATCTGCGACCTGGGCATGGTTCAATGGATAAGAGAGATTGCAGTGAGAACAAGAAGACCTGTGTTCAAATTGCCAGCACCCACGACATTACCATCACTATTCCTTCTACTCAGTTCTTTAAAAGACAGTCAACATACAGGTAACATTATATGGATTCAACAGGTTATATTCAGGAATAGATATGTTACATGTATGCATTAGTATTAGATACATATATGCAATAGCAATTAGTAAAAACAAATAGGCCACTATTTGAAGGAGAGCAGGATGCATAAGTTGGATAGTTTAAAGGGATGAAAGGGAAGGAAGTAAGTGTTCTAATTACATTCTAATCTCAAAAACTAAAAAAAAAAAAAGAAAAGTCAAGCATGGACTGTTACCCTGGCTTTGGAGAATAGACACAAGGCACCAGTTCCTGGCCAGCCAGTCAGGGTACACAAAATAGTGAGAGATCCTGTCTCAGAACCTGAGGTGGAGAGTGATTGAAGATACACCTACAAGGCCCTGACCTCTGCAGAGGATGCCCAGGCTTGTGAGACCCCTACATTCTATAGGAACAATCACAAAGTTAAAGAACATCTAGATGAATTGGGTAAAATAACTTCAATAGGAAATAAAGAAGATAAAATTGTCCCAAAAGGCAGTCTTCTTCCCGGATCCCTTTCTGTACTATAAGTGGTTCACTCTGGAACCAGAGAGGCCTAGGGCAGCACATACTGACCTTTGACCTCAGCCTCCTGCATACTGGGATTACAGGTTTAGCTGCCACACCTGGCTTCTTGTCTTTTGATAAGACTGCACAGGTATTATGATCTATATTATTGTCAATATAACCTGTGCAGAAAATCCATTTTTCTTTATACATGGTTGGATGTAAAATTAGCAATGATGGAAAATAAGTGAAAATCTACCATCCTCCAAAAAAAAGTAGCTTAGTCACCCTGAAGTTTAATTTTTAGGTCATGTCCATAAACTTTATTTGTGTAATTTTTACCATGTAAAAACTTTAAAAATAATTTTCAAATAATAGGCTGAGATCAGATACTCCAAATGCAGATGGAATTAGAAGTTTCTACAGTGACTAGGGGCCATTGGTTAATGAAGTGAATGGCACTCTTGAAATGCCTCACCCTTCTAGCCACTTCGTGAGAATTCTCAGCACTGTCAGTTACAGATAGGAGTTCCTTTGTAGATGTGACTGTGTGTTTATTTATGTGCCCACACACTCACAATAGGCTGGAGAAAAAAATGTGGCATGCCTTTGAAATATTAAGATTGAATTTTTTCAAATGTTAATTTTTTTCGTAATTAAAAATAGTTTATCACTGGCACAGAACACCTTAGCTTTCCTGTAATTTTGGTCAGATGGTCAGTGACAAAATAGTCAGAATTTCTCATATTGTGAATATACTGCACATTGTATTCTGTGCAGTGAGGACCACACAGAACAGTTTGCTCCTGCCTAAGGCAGGTGTGTCTCTGTGGAAGAACTTACCTTTGAGGTTTTGGGAAAGACATACCTGCAGTCCAGGGGAGAAAGAGAAAGTAAGACATTGTTGAGCAGGTAGAAACAGACATTATATCAAGTCTGAAATCAAATCTGCACTGGCCTCTCTTTTCACACAGCCAATGGGATGAAAGCGTTTAATTCATTCTTTTTAGATGGTTCTTCCCCTCCCCATGTTTCATTACCAAAGTTGGTTTATCTTTTTGAAAGTGTTATATGATTCTAAAGTTCAGCTCTTTAAAACTAAGAGAATGGTTACAATTCTTAGTTTTACTTTTTAAAATAAGTGGACCTCTGAAAGAGTTCCTTTCCTCTGAAAGCAGCATTAAATCTTTAAATTAAATTCAGTTTAACTTTGCTTTGAGAAAGAGGTAGTGTAAGAATTGGAAGAAAATTCTTACGTGAGACTCAGTATTTTTTGAGATGTTTACAGTTTTACCTGAAAATAAATTAAAAATAGAGAGAGAGAACAAAAGAACAAAAAGTGTTTATTCACTGAACTACATTTACAGCCCTTTTATGTTCAATTGAGCCTTGTAGCCCAGGCTGCCCTTGAACTTGTTATGCCCAGGCAAATCTAGAAGTAATTTATCTACCACAACCTCAGATGTAGCTAGAATTATGGAGGCAAATGACCACATCCAGCACACAAAATGTTACTCCTTAGGTGACATACACAAACTTTGACAGATTGACTAGTATGATATCACCAAACAAACAATAGTAGGCATATTAACTATAAGAATAATCAACTTACTACACAATTTATTTCATGAAAATCAGTTATAATAGCCTGAGACATAGAAATTGGCAAGAAGATACATACATACCTACATTATAACAAGCCACTTGCAATTTTATTGTGACAGTGGCTTTGAAATAGGAACGCCAAATGAAGAGTAAGTTATTGTCATTCTTGGAATGATTTTCACCCTCAGGAAGACATTACCAGACAGGAACAATTCTATGGTCAAATAGAACCTAGAGGACTGTCCCTCTGAATCAGAGCATGGTTAGACAGAAAAGAACAAAAAAGGTTTTAGGATACAGACATCTATCACTGGTTCTGACTCCATCAGAGCCTTGTGAATATGGACAGAGCATCCAAACTCATAGATGCTATTGACTATACACAAAAACAATTATGATGGCATCTACCCCCTCAAGATGCCTGTTTCAGCAAGGTTTTGAATTTGCATGGAATCTACTGAGGCATCTACTCTCTGTATTTGTATTTATAGACTTGTTTCATTAGGAATTCCTAGTATGTTTTAATAATCCTACAAGCTGTATTGCTGCTAATAGTATCATACAGGTTGAGTCTATCTTTCCAGAAAATTATTTTAATGGTTTTTCTAATGAGTTTTTATCAATCTAGATGCTGAGAAAGCATACCCTACTGTGTTTTGTATTAAACTACCTCAAATCTAGTCTAAGAAAGCTAAAAGCAGTGAAACAAAGGAACAAACTAAGAGAAAATCCATTTTCTGCTTTCTTCAAATCCAGGAATGCAGTCTTTTTAATTCAGATTTCCTAATCAAGTCAACTCATTCTTTACTCTTCTCCATACATAAAATATGATGACACTAATACTTTGCAACTCTATAAGTTTTTCCATTCTTATGAATATAAGTGCATTAAATATTACATGTTTGCAAGATATTTTTAATGACACAGTGGTTGAATATACAAATCATCAGTTCTAAAGTCTTCACACTTATTTCCACAGTTTTATATTCTAGCGGGATGAAGAGGAAAAGAAAACAGATTTTTTTTTTTTTTTTGGCACCTGGTCTTCCTTCATTTGGTAATCTTTAGAAAAGCTTTTATTTTTCGTCAAGTGAAACAACTTTTCAAAGATGTATTTCAAAAGTGTGAGGCTATTTCTCTGTGGAGCATTCTTATACAGACACATTTTCCACTCTTTTGTCCTACCGTCGTGCTGCTCGCTGTCGGAAGACTGGGCCGATTTCATTTAGATTGCCTATCTTCAGGGTGCAGTACCTTTGGGTACAAAAAGAACTAGGTCCTTTTTTTTCACTCAGAAGTTTCCAAGGGAATGCAACTGAGTCCAGTAGAGATTAAGAATGCAGAAAGGAATAAGGAGAATGAAAGATAACAAATTTAAATTTTCAAGGAGGCTAAACAATTTGTCTGAGTAAGGAAAGGGACCTTTTCAGGATCAGCCTCCATTATGTGGCTGAAGGAAAACTAAGGTATTCACCAATATCCTAATGTTACTTTAACTTTGATTATAGGTTAGTCAGCTTGTTCAGGAATTGTTATGCTGCTGGAGGAAAATAAAAATGCCTCTGCAGGGTGAGGCATTACACACATTTTCTTTATAACACTTTCCCCTGGATTCCATCCTCTTTTCTCCTATTTCTTCCTATTAAATTTTATAGGGTTTTTGCCACAGATTTATAGACTACAATTGATTTTTGCCTCAAAACCCCAAAGTCATCAATAACATCTGAAATATAAATTTGTAGGTAAATATTACCCCCAAATCCCAAATTGAATCAAACAAATTCTAAATAAATCAAAATGGAATCTGTATTTTTGAATATGATGATGTGAGTTTTTGTTTCTTCCTTTCTCTTCCGTTCCTGTTAGAGTAAGACTGTTGTGAGGTGCTAACTAATACCACACAACGCACACGAATTCCAGGTCTGGGCAAGGAGCACTTTGTCAATTAGAAACATAAGCCTTTCCCCAAAACTGGCTTAAGCTGCCAAAAGGACAATTATGTATAGTTCCAAAGGAATTGAAGAGGGACTGCACTCATTAATTTCTTCTATTTTAAGTATAAAAATTTTATGAATGACAATCACCATGTTGCTACATCATCTAAAAATCAAATTGTTATTGGTATTATATTTAACCCAAGAGTGTAAGGACAGGTAGTGGGGGATTATGCTCTTCCAATTGTGAGCTCCACAGCCGACCCTATAACACAGGGAATATTTCCAACACATTCAGTCACACGAAGTTTCTTCTCTCCCTCTGTAGCCTGTTTCTCCTTGGCATTCAGCCATTAGAAATTATGACCCAGTTTCCTTGGCAACGAGAGCTGTGCACACATCCTCACAAGCGCTCCTTCTTTCAGATTGTTAGCTATACAAATAAAGTTTCACAAAGAGATTGCTTCAGAATAAAAGAATAAAAGAAAGACTGTTCCCATCTATTGTGACAGGCCTTAAGGTATTATTCACAGTACCTCCAATTGGACAATGTGTTTTTGTGATGAACTGAATTACCTCAGATTGGTTTTCCACATCTCTTTGTGCTTGGGAAAGCAGAATAAGCTCTTATACTCTATTTAATTCCCTCCTCAGTTCCATTAGCATCAATCCTATTTCTCTTTAGTTTGTTTTAAGGGAAATGTACTTGTTAAGTTGCCATATTACCTTTTAAGGAACTATTTCTGACTGGAATTTTAAGTATATCTCAAAGCTTTCAAGAGTAAATTGCAGTTTTTGTTTGTCCCACTTTTTCTGTTTTTTTCCATATGTATGCCAAAAGTAGGGGCAGGGGGAGAGAGTCTGGAATGGTGAAATGTAAACTAATTAATTGTGGTTGAATTAAATTTGGTAAGAGAGCTGTAGTGGGCTTGCTTTTTAGCTTGCATTTGCCCATATTTTTTCAGTGATGGTCACTGGGGTCATTCACTGTCCACTTCCTAGAGACAGGTTAATAAGCAACTCTTAGCTTGAGACGCTATGAAGACCATTGTAATTTTAAACACAGAAGGAACAGACAGCTTGGTTCATGTTCCAGGCTTTCTATCACAGTTTCGCACATTTAAACCCTTGTTTTCTGAATTCTTCTCATTAGATTCAGGGTTTTGTTAAACCAAGGCCAAAGTGGCTGTGGTGGTTGCTGTCCTGGGTGCTGAAAACCTTTCATCTTCCCATGGTTCCTTTTCAAGACTCAGACTTTGCCAGAATCACTTTAGTCTGCTCTTCAGTTATCCAGACTCGGAAGCAAGTGAGCTTCTCCTAAAAATGTTCTGTTCTTGTGGTACATTTATTGTGTATTTAGGTTTTATCCTCTGCAAGAAGTACATTCCATGTGTTGACAGAATCTTCCTGATGCATTTTAGAGTATTTCCAAAAAATTAACAGAAATAATACTGATGAGACCTGTGATTTTATACTTAAGACTGAATGAACATTAACCTGTTTATTTGTACTGCAATAAGAATTTATGTCTGTTTTATTCTTTGAAGAAAATAATCAGTAACATACACTTCCAAAAAAATAAGTCAGCTAATGTCCACTCTAAACCTTTCTCACTTTTATATATACCTGCCTTATGAATACCATTGCAAAACCAGATACGTATTTTATTTTATTATTTTTTTTAATTTTATTTTTTTCTTATCAGTTACATTTTATTAACCCTGTATCCCAGCCGTGTCCCCATCCCTCATTCCCTCCCAGTCCCTCCCTCTCTCCCTAATCTCCACCCTGCCCCTTTCCAAGTCCACTGATAGGGGGGACCTCCTCTCCATTCATCTGATTCTGTTTTATCAGGTATCTTCAGGACTGGCTGCAAAGCCCTCCTCTGTGGCCTAACAGGACTGCTCCTCCCTTCGGGGGTGGGGAGGCCAGAGAGCCAGTCATTGAGTTCCTGTTAGAAATAGTCCCTGTTCCCCTCACTTTGGGAAACCAATTGGTTACTGAGCTACCACAGGCTACATCTGAGTGGAGGTTCTAGGTTATATCCATACATGGTCCTTGGTTGAATGTCAGTCTCAGAAAAGACCCTGTGCCCCGATATATTTGGTCCTTGTGGAGCTCCTATCTTTTCAGTATCAGACTAACTCCTCTTCTTTCTTATGATTCCCTGTACACTGCCAAATGTTTGGTCATGAGTCTTTGCTTTGAAAACACTGCTAGTTAGAGTCTTTCAGATGCGCTCAGTAGACTCCTGTCATACATTCAATGCACATCCCATCTGTCTTTCTAAACGAGGATTGATCATCTTACCCCATGTCCGCTCTCTTGATTATATTTTTTAGGTGTATAGATTTCATTATGTTTATCATATCTTATAGGTCTATATAAGTGAGTATATACTGTGTTTGTCTTTCTCCTTCTGGGATATTTCACTCAGAATGATCTTTTCTAGATCCCACCATTTGCCTGCAAATTTCATGATTTCCTCCTTTTTGATTGCTGAGTAGTATTCCATTGTGGAGAAATATCACAATTTATGTACCCATTCTTCTGTTGATGGACATCTGGGTTGTTTCCAGGTTCTGGCTACTAGAAATAAAGCTGCTATAAAGATGGTTGAGCAAGTATCCCATTTGTGTACTTGAGCAAACTTTGGGTATATACCTAGCAGTGGTATAGCTGGGTCTTGAGGAAGCACAAAGCAGCAAACCAAGTAATCCAATTAAAAAACGGGGAACAGAGCTAAACAGAGAATTCTCGACAGAGGAATATCGAATGGCAGAGAAACACTTAAAGAAATGCTCATCCTCATTAGCCATCGGGGAAATGCAAATCAAAACGACCCTGAGATTTCACCTTACACCCATCAGAATGGCCAAGATGAAAAACTCAAGCGACAACACATGCTGGAGAGGTTGTGGAGAAAGGGGAACCTTCTCCACTGCTGGTGGGAATGTAAACTGGTACAACCACTCTGGAAAGCTATCTGGCGCTTTCTAAGACAGATACGTATTTTAATTCTGCTCTGTTATGAGCATTTTCTGATGCTTACCAATGTAAGAGCGCATTTATAAATTTATTTTTATGTTTTAAAATGCTTAAAGTTTGAAGGAATACAGAAACATACACATACATTACGTGGCTTCAAGGAGGCTCAGATTGGTCATCAAATGGCTGTTCACTTAGAACAAAGGACACGTGGGGATGCTCCACCCACACTCAGCCTGGCCTGCTTGACTCTCTCCTAGCCTGCGTTGTTATTTTCAATACTTCACTGTAGTGTTATTAATTTACTTGGCCTGATCTTAATAATAAAGACTTGTTACATCCTCTATGATGCAATTTAAATGTCACATTCATGTACTATGACTTTTTCAAAAATGATGTCTCTTTCCCACTATAGAACTTGAAAGCTTTTGTATGTCACTGTTGTGACATTGTTGTTGTCTATTTTTAATGAGGAGAGGATACATTTTGCAGCAATTAACTGGATGAACTTTATGTTAAGTTGGCCATACTACAATAATCATTCATCCTCCCCTTTCCTAACACATTTTAAGCTCTCTTAGGGAAAGTGTAGACATATTTGCTGAATTAATAGATGATCATAAGAACAATTACTCTGAGCTAGCAAAATCTATTCTGCTTATTTTCTTCCTAAAATATGAAACAGCTGGTCAGAGTTAAAAGTTCCCTAGGGCAATTATTTTTTGTGTAATTCATTTAAAGTCATATAAAAACTGATGATGTCAGTCTATTTTATCTTCACTCTTTGTGGCACAGAGTAAAAAATGGAGCAGAAGTCCAACACTGTGGCACGTTAGTAAAGAGATTGCTGTGCAGGCCTGAGGTCATGAGTTTGATCCTCAGAACCCTTGGCAAGCTGGTTCTACAGAGTTGTCCTCTGGGCTCCACACAAGCACCAAGGCATGTGAATTCCTAACACATACACACATATAGCAATGATGATGATGATTTTGATGATAATTTTTATGATGGCAAACACATTTAACCCTTTCTTAAGCTGGCTTTGAGGCTGATACCCATACATTAGCTTCTATATTTTGGCATACTTTTCTGAGACTACAAAGCCTCAGGTACAAAACTGTTGGAGAATATTGGTGAAGGGAAACTTATATTACACAGCAAATGAACAACAAAGTGCTCAAGTTTGTTGATGGTAAATAATGGTAGGCTGATGGTAAATAATGAAGATTTATTAGTTTTTATCCTTTGAGACCCCTGTTGCCAGGAGCTAACCATTCTAGTTTGTATTCTGTATTATTATTATCTTGTCTACATCCCAAGCAGCCTAGCAGGTGAAAGAGTGAGAATCCTGGGCCTCAGACCGCTACACTTTCACACGAGGGTCTAGTTCTTCTATTTTCTTCCTTCTCTTTGATATCAGTGTTCGAACTTTCTAAGTGAGATGAAGGTGCCAGGAAGTGAGCATAAAAGATCGATAGCCAGTGTAAAAGGAAAGAAATTTTGACCTGAACTTCACTCCTTTCATGGAAGTGCACCAAAGGAACAAATGGCACCATACTGCATGCTGTTTAGTAGCTGTAGCACGATTCCCTGCCTGAAGAGTCTGCAGAAGTAATTTTCTCTCTAAGAGAGAGATAGCTCGCACTGCCTTTTCTCCACGCGTTTTATAAGGGAAATGCCCTAATTATGACCTTTAAAGGAACCTCATAGTCTGTCTTCCTTTACAAAGATGGCACTTGGGCTTGAGTCACTGGATTTTACTGCTGTGAGAGAACATTCAGAGAATGAAAAGGGAAGGCTAATTTGGGGAAAGCCATTGGGCCTGCCTACACCCATTTCAACTGGGTTCTGGCAGTGCCACTGGCTTTCTGTTCCCACCAGATCAGGTGAACTCATAAGGCTTTATTCTCATATCTGTGTTCGCTTCAAAACAACTCTTGTAGATTATGCTTCTTACCCTGCCACTCTGTGTTCTGAAATATGAAGTGGATTCTAAAATTACTGCCTTTTTCTTAGAAGAGATGAGTGTAGGAGAGGTTGCAGTACCTTTGACGGTCCACCATTTTCCCCCAGAAGTAGACAAGCGTACAAGGTGTTTCATGTATCAGGAAGAAAAACTCCACAGCATCCTTAGAAATGAAACGTGAATGAGGTCCAGTAAAGTTACTGACAGAAGTTAAAAATTGAAACTGTGTTAGTGAATTAGTTCTGGCCTCTGCTTTTCCCAGTGTGCTGCTTAAGAGAGGTTCACCATAGTATGCTTCCCTAATAAACCCTAAAAAACACTCTTTTCTATAGCAATTGAAGTTAAAATGGCATGCATTAGAAGTAAAGAAGTAGGAATTACTAAAACAAATATGTGAGGTGTGGTGGGATGCCCCAAACATGGTAAGTGAAAAAAGTCATAGATTAGAGGTGCAACACACCCAAGTCCCAGATCCATTGCAAAAGCTTAAGACAAAAAAAAAAAAAAAAAAAAAAAAAAAGGTTGGACTTAAGGAAATAAATAGCCTGAAGATTTTTAAAGTGTTCTAAGGTGTCATTGTGACTTTTGTATTAACCATGGTTTCAGTTCTCATAAATTCCGAGTATTAGGATGGAAACCTCAATCAAGCAAATATACATAAGACCTAATTGTCTTAACTGTGTGATACTATGTAAACACATAAGAGAAGAATTAAAAAATCAAAGGAACTATAGACGAATGAAGTGAAATTTAAAGAATTATGATTGAAAGGAGGATAGATTAAGGAATAGAGTAGAAATGTGTAGACAATTTTAATAATAATAATAATAATAATAATAATAATAATAATAATAACACCATAGAAACATCATGAGAAAGCTCATTTATTGACACATGCAGTGAGTAGTTGCAGATTCCAGAAGCAGGGTTAAGATTTAGAAAAACTTTTTATATGAACTATAAGCCTCCATTTATTTTATTTAATGTCTCAGTATCCCTAGAGATGAAGGTGCCTTTTTTCTTCAGTTTGTAGATAATTAAACCAAGAACTGGGTTGTATGAAATAACTTGAGAGATCATCAGAGCTATTAAACACAACTATCTGGTTATCATACCGAAGATCACGCTGTAATCCCTCCAGAGACAGAAGTTAAGGGGTGGCTGGAAGAACTGCAATAAGCCTAGAGCAATAAATTGAAGGCTGGAATTTAGTTGGAATGTGTACATAACTGTGGAAACTTTCCTGACAATACGCAAATTGAAATAAGGTGTTTTTAGGCTTTTGTTTTAAAATCATTATTTTAAAATAATTTCTATTTTTTCTTTGAAACTTTCATATAAGATTACAATAGATTTATATCAATATCTAATTACTGTCCTACTATCGCCCTGTAAATACCCTCAGGAGCTGCATAACTCCTTTTTTTTCCAAATTTCCTCTTCTATTTTTTAATTGTCATTATCATTAACCCCCAGAATACAATTATTGCTCACAACATCCACATGAGCTGTGGCCACTTGAGAATGGGCAACCTACCAGCAGCCATAAATTAAAAAGAAAAAAAAAATGGGGACACCCCTCCCTCAGCTGCGTTCAACCACCAATAGCTACTGGGAAAGGGTTAGGACCTCGAGAGAACATCCCCAGTACTGGGCTGTCGACTAGCTGAGCGTGTGTTACACTGGAATCACAGATACAATGCTTTGTTCAGCAGTCGTGTGATGACCAGAAGGTATCACATGAGTCCCTTCATATCCTCTGGATCTTAAATGTTTTCTGGCCACTCTTCTTTGATGCTCTCTGAGCCTTCAGTGGAAGGAGGTTGATGCACATTATTCATCTACAGCTGAACACTCACAGTAACCTTGTGTCCACACTTTGGCCAGTTATGAATCTGCACTACCACTACACCCTACAGAAATAAATCTTTTCTGACCAAGGCTGAGAATAGCATAATGTCTACGAGTATAAACAGATACTCAAAAAACAATTTGATAAATGGCTAGTTAGTGAAACACTACTAATAAGTTCCCTCCAAGGCTCTATGATCTCCACAGTTATGGACTTTGGCCAGGTTGACAGTACCAGGCATTAAGCTCTTCTGTGAGGCAGGCCTCAAATCCAATCAGAAAGCAGCTAATTACCATGGTAACCACCAGGCTGCCATTGTACCAATGAGCACATCATTGGCTTATTTCTGTTTGATTTCATTATTATAGTTTTTCTTCTCAGACTACAGAGTAATCTTCTGTAGAGCACTTTTTTGTCTGCCGTGGTACACTGAGGGCCTAGAACAGTTCCTAGCACAAACAGGGCACCAAGGGACACATGCTGAATGAGGAAAACAGCAATTTTCTCCTCATATATTCTGAGAGCTTCCCTGGAGAGCACATTTTCTGAGCACTTCCTAATAGTGAGACTTCTCATCAAGACAAGAAAAACTACCCCCTGGTGTTTCGGAACAGTTCCGGAGAGGAGCATGAGCAGAGGGGTATTTTTGTCCTCAGCTGTTCATGCATATTCTTACGCTCTCTCTGGATCTCTATTACGGTATACCCAGAGAATACAGTGTGCCGCTCCGACTTCCTAGCACTAATTGCAATCAGGTTGCAGTGATGACTGACTCTGGGCCCCTGGGCCCCCAGGATGTGCATGTGGCAGGCTGATCAATGACTAAATGGAGATGATTTCAGTTGCTAGTAAGCGCAGCAGTTGAAAATCTCTTATTCATACATACATTTGCATGTGCGTGTATGAGGGGTACACCTTGTGTTTGTCATCATCTACATCTTCAATCCTTTGCATATTCAACAGAGTTAAAGTAGTAATTTCCTACTTTTGTTAGTAATTTTTTTTTCATCCAAGAAAGAAACTTAAAGAAAAAATTCTTTTGGTGCGTTCTTCCCCAGAGAAGAGCACCTCCCCTGCTTTCAGCTTTTCCTAGTTGCTTATAGTTCTTGTGCAAGGTTAAAGTCACAGGGCTTCTCCCACCTCTCTCCCCTCTTCTACAGTGTTTCTTAACCCTTAGGTACAGATGTTTGGCAGATGTATCCATTGGTACTGGACTATGCAAATCGACACTTTGATTAGTTGTGGTTTTCTATAGTCTCAAATGGTCATCCCTGTACATAAATATATATACACATCACATTATACATACTGAGTGGGAATATAGATAGATAGATAGATAGATAGATAGATAGATAGATAGATAGATAGATAGATACATGTACATATATGCATGCAGTAACAATTATTGAAAAAAAAAAGAGTCCATGTGATTGAAAAAAGTGGGGAAGAATTTACAGGGAGAAAAGAGAGGGGGAAATGCTGTAATTATATTATCATCTCAAGAATAGTAATGGGCAAAATATTTATTTTGGCTCACAGTTTGAAAGGTTTCTCTCCATGGTCACTCATCCGCATTGCTGTGGCTCTGTGGAAAGACAGAATATGATTGTAGAAGGGGCACAACAGAATAGAATTGTGTTTTTTCATTTCATGCCTGGTAAGAAAGTAAGAAGAGAAAGAAAAGGAGAGGAGGAAAGGTAAAGGGAGAAGAGATGGTAACCAGAAAAGGGAAGAAGAGTCTGGAAACAATGTGCACCCTTCAAAGGTACCCTTTCAGTGAGGCCCTCCCTAAAAGCTCATGCAGCTACAAGCACACTGGTAAGTCAATCCACAGCTAAAGTTTAACACCCTGTTATCCAATTTCCTCTTAATAGTGCCATCAACTGGGAAACCGACTTGCAATACATGAACATTTCACGTGACCATTCATACGCAAAGCATAATACCAAGCAGAAATACTGTTCTCATTTTAACTCTCTGTTTCCATCTATCAGTCATTTCTTAATAGTATAACAAGTAAGTCCACAGCCTGGATGAGAGCCAGTTGCTCAATAGTCAGCAATCTTCATTTGCCTCAGTTAATGATTCTGCGGAGGTTCACTGAGCTCTCTCATACATCTGAAGTCAGATGATTATCTGTTTGGCAACTCTGTCCCTTGATATGGCTGGCTGTTACAGTCAAGGATCAATGCAAGCAGCACTGTGTCATCACCCAGAAAACCGATCTGGGCTTGTTCAGAGGGAAGCTCAGAGTCTAGGAGAATAAACAGAAACTGAGCTATGAAGTGAAGAAGGCTACTTAGATGATGAACTCACACAGACTAATCCACATTCCATTGTCTAAAAGAAGCCAAAACAGAGCCAATTAAAGAGACAGAGAAATAGATTCACACCCCTCACACCCCCATTCATATGCTTTTAAAAAATACAGTCTTGTCATAGATCCAAGCCTGAAACTACCGATCTTCCAACCCTTGATTCTTCCTCCCAGGAGTATGAGGTTACAGATATACCCAAATAAATTGTCTAGACTACCAGTAGGTGAGAAGAGACACAAAGAATTGTGACCATTTTTATGAGCCACTACAGTTAATGTAAATAAAAATAAAAACAAACATTTTTCTTTACTATATTTTTAAAACTATCTTCTTAATATTCCACTGAAATTTAAAGAGTATGTTTCACCTATATGGGTCATATATACCTTCAATTATTTAAGATAACAGAAATATATACCAATAACACTTCTTGATATCAGGGATAATATAAATTTAAAAAAAGATAATTGCCTCTACACAAATATATTTTAAATCAGGTAATTGGAGAAGGTGGTAAAGCTGGACATGATGACTAGACTATAGATGCCCAAGAATCCTCAGATTAGCTTTGCTGCTGGAACCAGTTCCAGAACAACCCTCTGAAACATACCACTTCTACAAGAACATTTTGCCCCAAACCCACCTCTAAGATTAGGTGTTGACTAATTTTTACGTATTGTGGAGTGTGTCTGATCATTAGCCTGTGTTCTGTTTTCAAAGTATCCATGCTAAGTTTAAGTTTTTGTGGGTAAATGCTTGGAAAGAGTCTCCTTAACATTTTTTGTTGCATTTGTGAGTGATAAGAGGGATAAAGCTCTATGCCTTCGTCAACTAAACATGCCCACTTTCTCACTGAGGCCACAGACTCAACGTGTCCATAAGTTCTGAATTCAACAGCCCTTTTGCCTTTGCAGATAAAGTCTCACACTGATCTTTGTTAACAAATGTACTAATTAAACACAGACAGCATGTTTAAAATAAATTGCTGATTTGTTTGCCCTCTCCTCCTGCTGGAAGGTCTTGCAGTGGTTCTCTTGCTTCATGCAAATTTCAATTTTAGGAAATAAAGATCTCATAAATGATTTCCTCTCTTCCCTCATTCCTGGCAGCAAGGTATTCCCCTCTCTCCCTTGTGTTTTTCAATCAGAGTCAGTACTTGGGCTTAAAATATTACATGTCCACAACAACCACCCAAACCATGGTTTCCCTCATGGCTGTTTTGATCTGTTATTCAGGCAAATATACTGTTTAAAATTGAAAACTATCTTTCCCCATAAGCCCTACCAGAAATATTTTATTTAAAAAAAATGCATCCATTACCAGGCTTTTCTTAAGCTGATTGCAATCGACTGGTCCATCACAGGGACAGAGCAGAACAATTGTGATGCCAGCCTGGCCTCCGTGGTAACCCATGAAAGCATTCAAAACCCTCAGTGGGAGGAATCAAGGTGAACTGAAGGCAAAGCTGATGAAACATTGGAAAGCAAGGGCTTCTATTTCTCATACCGCTCTACAGTGGCATATTCTCTAGGGTTTGTGTTCCTTGTGCATACGTCCAAATGTCAAAATAAATTATGCCAGAGAAAACAAGCTGGTTGTCAAGCTTGACTTCCTGACTTTTCACAAACTTTCCCTTCTAAAATTATATTTATTATTAGTTCAGTTCTGATGTCAGGGCAATGCAGCCTGCACTTGGCCTCTAGCGTTGACTGCTGATAAAGTACTATTAACTGAGAGATTCCGCCTATACAGGGAAAACCAAGACAAACAGCTTCTAGAAAAGTTCAGCTTTTTTAGATACCAATATTCCCTTGTCAGTGGGTATTCTTGTAACCACTACCCAGGAGATTTAATTGAAAAGCTTAAAACACATAGAATCAGTGGGGGAAATCCCCAGGAATTTTAAGAATGATGAAAAAGTTTAATCTTTGTCAATGAAAAGTTGTTCTAATTTACTTTTCACACTGTGAGGTATTCGGCTGTGCAGCATTTACAGTAGAAAACAATTAGAAGAATTTTCTTCCCGTAAGTAATAGCCTTGGAGTGACCTGTTTAAAATCATGTATACAGTTTATTTTGAAGTACCATCTTACTTTAATTTTGTAGATTAATATTTGTTAGAAACATATAGCTTTTAGCAAATTCAGAACTAATTAATCAGAAGCCTAAAAGCATAGCTCCACATTTTGATCCAGAGTGAGCATTCAGTCAATAGCACAGCCAAGGTCTAACTGTAGAGAGAAATAGCCTAGAGGGGAAAGATAGCAATATGGGTGTTGAATTGGACTGAGCCTCAGACACAGCCAGGGCTAGCTTCACTATGTTGACTTCCCTATTTATTTCATGGCCTTAGGTCTGCAATGCTTCTCATAACTTCTTTTTATTTCTCCTTTAAAGAAATCCTTGTGAAAATATTATGGCAGTACAATTGAAAGAAAGAAACTATGATTGAGGAAGGCATTCAAGGGGAAACCATTCATCCCCTGTCTCCCTTTTATGTATACTCCCAACTATACGTCCCCAGTACCCTTACACTGACTTTCTCAAATATGTAATGTTCATATAAAAAGACAGAAAGCCCAAATGTCAAGTTAAAAGAAACAAATTCCTAAGGTAAGCTTAACCCCAATGCAGACACGACTACAAGAAGGCAAGTACTGAGAAGCGGATTCATTGACTCAGTAAGGACAATGGCACAAAAAAGATCAATATGGAGGATGGGGAGCAACAGAGATGATAAAGGTGCCTATGTGCAAGTGCCGTAAAGACTCTTTCACTTTGGTTCTTTCCCTGTAAAGAACTGTCCAAGACCACAGATGAGCCTGGGTGGTACTGTTGGGAGAATATGGTAAGAAGTCAAATCCTGAGCACATAAGGGGAGTCTAAGTGTGCTCTGCTATCATCTACATGATAGTTTACCCTCAGACACACGATAAACTATACTACTAGTTCATTTTATACTAGTCGTTCTAGGAGAGGGAAAGTTGCACACTTTTTTTAAAATAAAGTCTTTCGGTTTCTCATACTTTATTTTACCATTAAAATGTAATTACTAGATACTTTTCTTACTAATATTCTAGGTTACAAGAGTTGATGCATTTGCATAGAAGTAAAAGATTAAAAGATTCAACTGTAAGGACATTGAAAGACCTCTGGCAATTTTCTTTTTTTAAAATGATTTATTATTTATTACAATTTATTCACATTGTATCCCAGCTCTAGCAGCCTCCCTCACCTGCTCCTAGTCTCCCCCTCCTTCCCTCTTCTCTCCCTGTGCCCCTCCTCTAGTCCACTGATAAGGGAGGTCTTCCTCCCCTACTATCTGACCCTAGCCTATCAGGTCTCATCAGGACTGGCTGTATCATCTTCCTCTTTGGCCTGGCAAGGCTGTAACCCCCAAGGGGGAAGTGATCAATTAGCCAGCCACTGAGCTCATGTCAGAAATAGCCCCTGAAATCCTTACTAGGAAATCCATATGGAGACTGAGCTGCCTAGGGTCTACATCTGAGCAGGGGGCAAGTAATGCTAGATTTTCTGCTATGGTCCTACTTTTGTCATTTTCTGTGGTTACAACATAATACATTGAATTCAGAGTCCATGAGACGTAGGGTTTATGGTCATTTCTACTAGTATAAAATATGTTTCAAAGACAATCAACAACCTTGAAGTTGAAAAATTATGTATCCCTTCTTCTGTTCATAATATATATTCATATTCACTGTTTCCTCCCGTGATAATCTAAATGATAATTGTCCTCTATGGGTTAATGGATTTGAATACTTGGTCCCTAGCTTGTGGCACTACTTGTGGGGTTGTCGAACCTTCAGCAGGTGCAGGGTTGCTGGAGGAAGTAGGTCACTGGGGGCAGGCCTTGAGGGTTTCCAGCCTGAGCTCATTCCCTATGTCCTCACTGGTTCTATATTATTGGCACAGGTGATGAGATGGCCTCATGCTACTGACACCAAGTCTCTCTATCATTTCTTTCTGGAATAGTAAGTCAAAGAGGACCTAGACCCCTGCTCAGGTGTAGGCCATAAACAGTTCCATCTCCATGTGGGTTCCACAGTAAGGGGAGTAGAGACAGGCTCTGACATGAACTCAGTGCCTTCTCCTTGATCGTTTCTCCCTGGTGGGGCAACCTAGCCAGCTCACAGAGGAAGAGGATCCAGGCAGTCCTGATGGGACCTGATAGATTAGGGTCAGACAGTAGGGGGGGAGGACTTCCCCTATCAAAGGATTAGGGGAGGAAGAGGGAGAGAGGATGGGACTGGGAGGAGATTAAAGAGGGAGCTACAACTGGGATACAAAGTGACTAAATAAATAATAAATAAATAAAATATACCTATTTCCTCTTAACTTGCTTATTTCAGAATATTTTTGTCACAAGAGAAAAGAAAGATACTGCCCATCACAGTAGCATCCCATTACCAAAGCATTTCTACATTAAAAATAACCTACCAACCCTAGACAAGATGGGTGGTAGCTTTGGTTGTTCCATTTCCTGTATCCCATATAGTATTCCTACCTGCTTTTGTACTCTAGTCTTCCTATCTGTAGAGAATCGAATGATAATGGCCTTTATGGGCTCAGATCTGAACAGTGATCCCCAGTTGGCTGTGCTGTTTGGGGAGGTTCAGAAGGTAAGACTTTGCTGTAGAAAATTGCAGGGGGCTAGCTTTGAGAGTGAAAAGCCTCTTGCAACTTCCACTTCTCCCTGCGCTTCATGCTCGAGTCTGAAGATGTGAGCTGTAACATCTCTAACAGCCCTGGGATTGCTGCTAAGCAATCCCGGTATAATGGACTCATCCCTCCAGCATCTAGACCCAAATATGCTCATCTTTAGCTAAGTTACCGTGGTTAACGGTATTCTCTCACAGCTCAGAGAAATTACTAATGCAACATCTTCAATAGAGAATACCTTCCGATTGATATTCTGAAAATCTCATGTTACTTAATTTTTTTTAATATTTTTAATTCATGTGTGCCTTGCCATTGGCCAATGCCTAACATTGAAAAGGAGAAGGATCCATGCTACAAGAATATAGCTACTTTATGTGAAAAAAAAAATTTAAGTGCTACAAAATAATTCTCTAGAACAAAGTGACTGTGGCCAGAAAATATGGGATATTGTTGATTTTTTTTTCAATGCAGTTTATTCAGAAACCTTGAACAATCCTCGGACCCTGGGGAAAGCCAGCCCACAGCTTAAATAGCCTCTGGGTAGCCAACCCAGGCGTGCCACGGGGGCAATGCAGATAGGTCCACATACATGGAAGCAAGCCAGATCCTCAGCCTTAGCCAAATGTGGAATTGTTCGTGACAGAGAGCACTCACCATCGGGAAGGTGGAAGGCAGAAACCAGCTCCATCTTTAAGGCATAGCATTCCGCAGCTCTCTACAGTTCCCCCTTTTTGTTTTAGACGCATCAGGCAAGAGTAGAGGTCTGATCTCTGATATTAGAAATAAATTGGGACTTTGTACCGATGTTCATTTAGGTGTCATCCACCCAAAGAGCATCAGACCCGTCCGATACCTTTTTCTCAGAGGCGGGACCTGGGGCATCAACCCACATGCAATCAGGCCTTTACAGCCATTGAAGCAGGACATTCTCCCCAAGCATGGTTGGATACCATAAAAAGCTAAAATGTTACGCTCAGGATGCGAGGCTAAGCACTGCACTCAGGGTCAGCCGCTTTGGACCCAGAGAAGAGCATGTCTGATATTGTTGATTTTTAAATGTGTGTGTATGCTTAGAAAAAAATTAACAGAAGCATTGATAAGGCCTTTTGAATCCATTTCTTAAAGGAGGTGTCCAGCTTATCCCATCCCTTTCCATTGCCTCCTCCTGTTCCTAAGCCCATTTTGATGACATTCACCAACACTTGACTAACTGAGTAGCAGGGTCAAAGGTTGTTCATATGCCTAATGCTAATTATGTTTTGAGGACAGTAGAGCATGCCAGTGGTATAAGCTGTTTCCGGTTGGCTAGTCCTATGCTAATGATGTGTGGTTTTCCTCAGTGGGTTATACTGAAGTTCCTACTCTATCTTCTGAGAGAAATAAGATTTAATTATGGATTGGATTAGAAAATTTTAGAGTTCAGAAATGATGTTAAACTTTAATTGTAGAACCTAATTAGATTGTTATTAAAACCTTAAAATATCATATCATTGATTTAGATATGTCTAATTACTTCTGAAGAAATTACTTCCGAAGTGGATTTTCTGCAATTAGTGTGCACCTATGTCTAATCTCCTGTTTCTGTAAAGAGACCACCAAGAATGTGTTACATTTCCATGCAGCCTTAACCCTGTGAGAGAATGACTTGCTTGCTCCCTTTTAAGAACGTCAAATTGTCCTTTAGGGCTTCATTGAGTAGGAAGAAGGCATGCTTCCAAAGCATCCTTTTCAGCATGAGTTCATCACTAATGTTTCTAATAAAAGCCAAGAAAATGGACCAGCTCTAATGTTAAGCTTTTTAAACATTTGGGGGTACTCAAAAGAAAAACCTCTAGCATACCAAACTTTGAATGGGTTATGGACTACATGGCCCCTTTGTAATATCAGAGCATGTTCTCCTAGTATAAGACATGGAGAATGAAATGTGGATATTGTCTATCAAATCACACACCTTATGGGAGACACACCACCTTAGTTACTAACTATTCTATTGCTGGGAGAAGAGACCATGACTATGGCAACTTAGAAAAGGAAAACGTTTATTTAGGGGATAACTTAAGGTTTCAGAGGGTAAGTCCATAACCATCGTGGTGAGGAGCATGGTGGAAGGCTGGCATGAGGCTGCAGCAGTAGCCGAGAGCTCACAGCCCTAACCAGAGACTTCATGCTGAGACAGAGGGGAAGAGTGCTAGTGAGGGCTTTTGAAACCTCAAAGCTCACCTCCAATGACACACCTCCTCCAACAAGGTCTCATCTCTTAATCCTTCCTAAACAGTTTATCTATAGACAGGAAATCAGCACGCAAATATGTGAGCTTATGGTGGCATTCTCATTCTAATTGCCACATGCACCTACAGAGGGTTATTTACTTGCAAAGACTGCGTTGGGGAGATGGGAGAAAACAGAGCTAGATGACTTTTTTTCTGGCTAAACTGTGAACCCTACACAGATGCACTTACTTGTTAGTCGGTTGAATACCTCAGCTTCTCTGGCTAGTGTGTCAATTCACTCAGTCTTCCTCCACTGAATAGTGTCATACCTAGTCATCACTTCCTTTCTTAACTAAGCACATCCATTATACTAAATTTTATTAAAGGAATCATTGTCCTTGGGAAATATTTTATGCTTATTATTAGTTTTGGTTCTTTTCAAAGATCTCCTTGTTCAAATCATATTTATTGCATGGCTATCACATGCCGGACCGACCCTCTGATGCTCTGATCTAGAATGTATTGGAAAATTCTGAATCTGTCAAAAAGGTGGCAGTTAGCATGACAGGGTGACCTTCCTGAAGCATTCACACAAATAGCCAGCTCCTAAAAATGCCTCTGACTAGGCTTTCAGTACCAGCACGGCCAGGGGCAGCCACATTTAGAAATGTGAGGCTTCTGAGAAAGACAGTCTCAAGGCCTTCACTGATCCTGGCTAGCGGACCCGGCTTCCTGAGAGCTGAGTCGGCCAACACTGATGTTCCCGGCTGAGGGTAAAAATGGCTCTCTAATGGCCAGAGAGCATCCAGGCAGGCAGTATGCTGCAGCCTCCGATGGGAAGCAGAGGCCTTTAAAAACGCTATTCTCAGGAAGAGAAAGCTTTCTGGAATGTTGAAAAAGTGTCACAGTGTGTCTGACATTAATATTTAATTAGAAAATATTAAGAATTTTGGCAAAGGCAACAGTTAACAGAGCGTGATGTCGAATGCATGTTTACCATGCACTAATTGCCACATTAAATATAGGCTATGAATGACTTGAATTGCATGATTCTGCAATGTTGACAGGCTGAAAGCAAGATACTCTGAACTGTCATAGCCGGCCTCACCCAGATGCCCATCTTTGTCATTATCAGAACAAAGCATCCTTTGCTTTTTGTCAGAGATTGCCACTAATGCTCCTGGTAATGACCACGGATATGGTTTTTCTACAGAGGTGTCTGCAGCTCTGTGACACGGAAATGAGTCCCTTCATTCTGGAGGAAAATGCACCACATAAATTGCTTCTCACATTCCTATCTGAAAGGCAGCAGAGCCTCAGAACTAGCCTAAGAAGTCCTGAAGAGGCAGAGCCCAGGCTTCGCTGCACACTGCGCTGGGTTAACTTGCCTGGAGATAAGGAGCAGGTTGCTGGGGTCTGACTAGCAGAGTCTGAATCTTATTCTACTACGTGCTAACTCTGTGACCTTGAGCAATTCTTTGGTGTCACTTGGCATCTGTATACCTGACTGACCTGGTGGTAGCAGTATGTCATTTGCCTGGGGTAAGAACTGAAGCCATAGTACGGGGAAAACAGAGTCCAAAATGTGGTAAATGAGGAGAGCTCCACAACAAAGAACAGCAATGCTTATGACACCGCATTATAAAAATGTTCACCGTCAATGAAAGATGTGTCATTCTTCCTCAGAAACTGTCTGAGGTGCTTGGTTTAGGAACATCTTTTGATTGTTCATGTTTGGCCTTAATTGTTGTCTGTAATGTTGAGAGCCCTAGTTCAGTAATTTCCCTGTGTGACATCTTATATGTTTTTTCATAACTAGAAAACATGGACCTGAGACATGCTTAGACATCATCAGTGAACTCCAAAGTAGAATAAAGAGGATAGGAGGAGCAAGCCAGAGCCAGATGGAGCACGGAACATCTAGCATTTACAAAGATGAACTTGCTTCTAAATCCTTACTTTAATCAGGACGGCAGCTTGGGAGGTAGTGTGGCAATGCAGCCTCAGACAGGGCCTGTGTGTCTGTCCCACAGCAGCTCTGTTGCCTGGAACACACATGGACTTCAGTGTCACATGTGCCATTTATTTTCCCTCTGTTGGTGGGGTAGGCGTTGATCTTTCTTTTCCTCTAAATATCAAAGAATTACTATTACCCTCCTTTTAGATCCAGATTAGATATCCAAATTAGTTATAAATCTCTTTCTCAAACCTAGTAAATTACAGAGACAGGATCTGAACTGGAGGAGCTGTCCCCTTTCCTTGCCTTACTAGTCACCCAAGGACCAGGCTCTTTGAATGAATAGTATTGGTAGCAAGGCTTATCTTTATTGTCAGTGAAGCAAACTGTGGCATATTGAAGGCTAGTGGTTATGTCATACAGTTGGAAATGGGAACCAGTGAGATGCTGTTTTCTATCAGATGAATTCAGGGGCTACAAAAATAAAATAAAATAAAATAAACCTTTCAGCACGCTTGGTTAAGCAGTGGACAAAGTCCGATGGGGAAGGGAGGTATCAATGTGGCTGGATCATAAATACTGGTAGTGCAGTGCTTTGTCTGAGAACTAAATCCTACATATGGGAGTGCAGTCTTAGTTCTTCCAAGAACGTGAAGCATTTATGTGCTTTTATGTTATTACTATGTATTTTAGGATTTTTTGAATTTTAGTATGTTTTAGTTTTAATATTTTTTTATTATTTTGAAAGTATTATATAATTGCATCATTTATCCCATCGTTTTTCTTTCCTCCGACTTCTCCCGTGAATGGCCACCATCTTTCTCATATTCATGGCCTCTTTTCCTTTAATTGCTGTTACACACACACCACTACAAAATATATAAAAAAAAATTAGCCTTCTTGGGTTATAAAATGTTACCTGGATGTATAAAAAGAAAATAAAAAGAGGCCCCTTAAAGGTGACTCTGCCGTCCACAAAGATGATGTCTGCGAAACAATGTAAAATCACAAGCTAGACCACAGCACATTCTTTAGGACGGCAAATGTCCTAGGAGTGCTTGTATGCAGCCGCTTCCTTCCCTGCACTCACTCACACATCACAGTGTTCCGGTTTTCTTGTAATTAATTCAGCAGCAGATTGCACTCTTACGCCCAAGAAGTTCTAGGAAGATATGCATAATACAGGGAGATGACAGCATAATCATTACAGTTAATTAAAAACGGATCCTAATCTTGATGTGATACACACTGTACAATTACTCTTCTCTATGAATTTCCAAACATGTGTGTCCTTTTAAATATTCTTTGCTTTTCCTCACTTTAACTTGATACTAGGTCAATTCCACCTTTTGCGATTTTTGTAGTTAACACCGCTAAGAAAAAGTGATCACCATTATTAGTAAATATGTCTGATGGCTTTCTCAAGCTTAAAAATGGATTAGACTTGATTCGTGCACCCTAAAACGTAGCATCAGTAAGCAGAGTTGAGAAAGAAAGGAAACTAACATTTTGCAACATTTAGCTCTTTCTTGCTAGCATTATGTTTGTGGCACTTTTATTTACCTTCCCTTGAACTATACCAGAGCCTACCCTTGAACTATAAAGTTTAGGGGATTTGGGAGGTATAATTTCTGAGACCCTACCCTTCAGGGATGTGCAAGAATGAACAGGTTGGCAGCTACACCAGACAGGGTGATTTGTAGCAGCCAGTGTGTTACGGGGAAGAAAAGGATTGTCATTCTTGTTATCTGAGCACTCATAAGAGTTTTCAGCCTTAGAACAAAAGTAAGATTGTCCCTGCTCTCACCGAATGCCATAGCAGTGAGAGGACAGATTGTTACCTGGAACAACCAACCATGGTCAATAAGAGTCCAAAGAAAGCTGAGACCACAGCCAGGGACCATGTTCCTTAAAAGGTTTTCTGGACAAACACTTAGACTGCTGCACACAGGGAAATCTTCTATTTCCAAAAGTCATCCAGCTTGGAAAATCTAGTTTTAGATGTGCTGTTTAGCCACTCTGATTGCACAGAAAGTAATAGTACTCCTGAAGAGAGGCCTTGAAATCTTGGCCATAGTTTTGAATCAATCAGGAAGCAGACAAGGAAGGGGATTTACAATATCAAAAGCCTTTGCTAAGACAGGTTGCAGTGCTATGACAGGACTAAGACATACTAGGACCCACCATTGAAAAGCAATCCACGAGTCATAGCACCAAGAGAGCATTTGAACTCACAAACCCAGGTCTTATAGCTCAGCATAAGTCACAGAAGATTGGCTCTGATTTTCTGACTGAAAGGCAGTAAGAAGGCAAGACAATCCATAGAGAGGAAAAACAGAGAAATTACACCCAGGGCGAAAGAATGATTTAGGGAGTAAGGGAAGACTGACAATGGGCAAGAAGAAGAAGAGAATGAATGACCCTGGGACTTTCATTTAACTGGGACATTTCTCATCATAACATATTTTTAAAATGAAATAATAAAGAGAAACCAAATAATATAGCTTTAATAGCGTAGTTTGGAAATTTCAAAAGGTCATTTATTGGTCCATTTGTCTACTGCATTTTCAAGATGTCATGCCCATGATATGTCTCAAGAGGCCACATTGATCTCTCTGTTGGTAAGAAAAGTTGTTATGTCCTGATTCTGGTCCACATTGAGATGGTGTTGGCGGCTTCATCTCTAACTAGACAATCAATTACCAAATTTTGAAGTCCGGCATCTTAAAATGACATAGAAGATTTTTCTACTGAGTTTGGGCACAGACTGGCACCTTCACTGGCAGGATTTATGATTCCATTACCAAACGGCAATGAGGTCATTGGAAATCAACTCTTGAAGGTAATCCCTGATCCTTCTCCTCTCTTAGTGAGGTTTCTGAAGGAGAGCAGGTGATTTTTCTGTTGTTTTATCCCCATGCCTTTGTAATGAAAAATCCAAAGAGACACAGGAGCGCCCAATCTGGCAGCAAGGTAAACCTCAAAAATAAAATTATTAAAACAGAGGTTAAAAGTGTGAATCTCAGTGCCAGGAATAAAGATCAGATCTAATTAAGAAGGTCTGTATGATCAAGGAGCCCATTGTGTAATCAGAAAGCAGCAGTTTAATTGGTACTTGACTCCTGTCAGATTCTATCTGACACACGTTGTAAGGTCACCTCCTGAATATTTTCACTGTAGAATAATTCCTTATCATGTATCTTTGCATTAGCTACTTTTGTATGACACTAACTGTCTAGTTTAAAATACATATATTGCCACTGAAAGAATCTCATCTGTACTACACAGTCATTTTCATTCATTGTTTCATTTAGTCTTTTTTAATTTTATTTTATTTTATTAATTACACTTTATTCACTTTGTATCCCCCCATAAACCCCTCTCTCTTCCCCTCCCTATTCCACCCTCCCTTCCCCTTCTTCACGAATGCCCCTCCCTAAGTCCACTGATAAGGGAGGTCCTCCTCTCTTTCCTTCTGATCTTAGTCTATCAGATCTCATCAGGAGTGGCTGCATTGTCATCTTCTATGGCCTGGTAAGGCTGCTCCCCCCTCAGGGGGAGGTGATCAAAGAGCAGGCCAATCAGATTATGTCAGAGGCAGTCCCTCTTCCCATTATTATGGAACCCACTTGGACACTGAACTGCCATGGGCTACCTCTGTGCAGGGGTTGTAGGTTATCTCCATGCATGGTACTTGGCTGGAGTATGAGTCTCTGGGAAGAGCCCTGTGTTCAAATTTTCTGGTTCTGTTGCTCTCCTTGTGAGGTTCCTGTCCTCTCCAGATCTTACTGTTTCCCACTTCTTACATAAGATCCCATGCACTCTGCCCAACAGTTGGCCATAAGTCTCAGCATCTGCTTTGATAGTCTGCAGGGCAGAGCCTTTCAGAGGCCCTCTGTGGCAGGTTCCTAGGTCGTTTCCTGTTTTCTTATGATGCTTCTAGAGTGCAGTTTGCATTTCCCATCATAAAGAAGGAAACAGTGAAATCAGCCACATTAGGGCACATACATGAGGTCACATAGATGGTACGTGGCAGAGCTGACAGTCATTGACTCTACATATGTCATTCTGTATCCAGGACATCACAGAAAGTGTGTGGGGCTTTGTATCTGAATGGTTTGTACCACTCATTTCAACTTGTGCTTAGGTAAACATCACTCATTGTACAAGACTATGGAAGTGACAGACAGCTGCTTTTTACTTTCTTTTGAGGATTTTGCCACTAAGAGTGATGGCTTCCACATAATTGATGTGATAGCTAATTGTGAGGGAAACTTGAGTGTGGAAGGAACTTTAGACTAGCAAATGTTAGCCAGAGCTGATTTTACTTCCTTTTCCTTTTGGGGAGATTTTGTGCAGTTGGAGAATATTTTCAGTCCTCTGAATAAACAGTTGAATCCAGCAGATAGGAGCAGGGAATGCTGTTAAATATCCCACATTTAATGATGAGAATAATGTATTGCTCTTTCTCAAATGGCAGGAAGGGACTCTGCAACAGATCTGTAGGTAAGCTGCAAAGGATTTTGAAAGGTTTTTTGTTTTGTTTTGTTTTGTTTTGTTTTGTTTTTTTAATGAACCATGGCTAACTATGAAGGTTTAACAGTTCTCTAGTATTTTGTGTATTTTTTTAAGGTGAGATGGAAATGGAATGTGAAAGAACCATTTGTTGTCAAATGTAATGCAGGGAATCATTTTCAAAATTTGGATCAGTCATCTGTTCAAGAAGTTTGGGCAGGGTGTCATTTTATTTTAATACCTTCCCATTTAATAACAAAATTCCACAATGCTCTAAACAGTCCCCACCACAAAGATGCTTGGAACCGCAAATGTCTACAGTGCTGAAATTGAGAAAAACCTACCAGATAGTATTGTTCTGCAATTTGTGACTTGTCTGGAAAAGAAGATCTAGAGCTGCTTGTTGACTGCATTGTATTGCACACTGCTCCCATCAATCCTGTTCTCTTTCCAGCAAAGAAGCCCAGAGGCCTGGTTCTCCCTTCACACTTTAATCTTACTCAAACTGAACATACCTACTCTCAGTGATTTTTCATTAATGCCATACTTATTAGAATTTACATATCTAAACTAAATTTTTCATTATTAATTTATGCAATACTTAATCCAAAAAACTACTATTTCCTATATGCCATGATCTGCATCCAACTTGTAATCCAGCTTAGATTACAGATAGGACCTCGGTACTGCATATGCTCTGAAGGGAGAGGCTCAAAAAGGAAACACAAGAGGAAATTGTCATTCAGTGACGCTTGTCTTGAAGACAGTCAGAGAGGAGGCTCTGCAAGCAACTGGGACAGGAATAAGTCCTTACTGAGATGGAAACATTGAACTAAAAGACAAATGACAAGAAACAGGTACTTATAGAAAAACAGAGCTACAGCACTAGCTTTGGCAGCACATATACTAAAAGAAGAATAGAAGATGTGGCTCGTGAAAAAGGATGATAAGTGAATTTGAAAAGCATTACATCTCAAAAAGTGAGGAGGGGCCGGTGAAATGGCTGGACAACCTGAGCTGGACGCCTGGAATATAATCCATGTGTTCTCTACGTCATGGAAAGCTCCCCCCAAATACGTATAACTTTTAAAGGTTAAATTTAAGCCATAGGACTAGGAAAATCCAATCTGTGGAGCAAGAATGAATTTGCTTGTCGAAAAACAGGAGGAAAGGCACTGTGGTTTGATTTTTGAATTAAGTGAAAGACAGAGAAGCTATTGGAAAAACTACAATAGACCACATCAGTAAAGGACTCATGTGTCAGGGTAGAAAATTAGATTCTCTTTCAATTACAATAAACATCCACTAGAGGACTTAAACTGAGGATGCAAGAAAAGCTCATGCATGTTTGGCTTTGGAAAATGTCTGTCAGGAGGCACTACTGAAATCACGGAGTCAAACAGAGAGTCTTCCAACCCAACTCAGCAGAGATTGTGATTTTAAGGGGCGTGATTCGCCAGTACAGATAAGAAATGTCCCATTAGCAGTAGCTAATATGAAGGTGGAGCTGGAGGTCTAGGTGATGGGCAGGTTATAAAGGGAGCATAAACATCAAAACTGTTACCTAGATGTTTCACTTCAACAACTGAGTTGAGGGTCATAGTTATTATTGTAAAGAAGCAGGTGGATGGCTAAGCAGGTTAGCATAAGATATCCTGTGCTCATACAGAAATATCCTGTGCTATGTTTGATATGATGCCCAACTGAATATGTGAAGAATCCTGACCTAAAACAGAAGTGTGTGAAGTCAGAGTTTTTATGAAGATGCATTTGAACCTTTCAAATGGAATGTCATCATCCATGGAGCATCTACCTCTAAAGAAGAGGAAACTTACCAGGAAACCCTCAGAAATTCAGCCTTCATTGGTTAACATCGATCGTGGGTGAAAATAATGTAATATTGTCAATATAAGGACACATCACAAGACCCCGTAGAGTAAACTGAAAAGAGAGTGTTGGAAACCTGACATACACAAGAACTGTCCCATGGTGCCTTTTGACGGGGCAGTGTATGCTGGTCATTTCTTCCCTGGCATCTTCACATGTGGCTATGACAGCACTGCTTTTTATTATTCCTTCTTTATTGTTCTCTAAAGCCATGTTATTTTTATCTTCTAAACTGCGAAATTATATTTAATCAGATGTGCTTATATTCAAGTGTTACTTTCTAATTAACTTCATTAAGTTTCATATCTCTAAGCAGTTGAGATTCTCTTGTGAAGCATAATAATATACTTTAGCTTCTGGTCACCTGCAAAGTCATCTAATCCTTAATAAAAATACTAGCCAGGGGAGAACCATGGACCTGAAAGGCTGCCCTTCACCAAGATTCTTCCACTCCTTAGCTATCATACTTTTCCTTTTCGGTGTGATCAGTTATTGTGCCATGAAGATATAAAATAATAATATAAAATATAAAACCCTATATTTCCATAGACTCTTGGCAGTACCTTGAGGTTTAGTTAAAAATGCATGAATTCAGATATGTTCTATAACCTTGCTTTTTCATGTTGTTAATGGTCCAGACATGATCTTTTTTGCAATAACATTTGAATGTTATACTGTTGAAAGTACAAACAACATGAATAAAATACAATCATTGTATTCACATATTACTTCTTAGCAAAAGACAAAAGAATCCAGAAGGAGAGTTTCTGCCTCATTTATCAAGTGGTTATTGTTTAAAAGCTCAAGTCAGGAGTGGGAATGGCTTGAAGGCCTACAGTTAGGAAGCATGAGTCCTCATTCCAAGGGAAATCTAGTCAGGCAAAGTACTCTGTTGTGATTCCCTTTTGATTGAGATGGCACTTCCAGGCTAGCTATGTGGTGGGGATGTTGACGTTTTCAGCTTTTTGTCAAAATTTAGAGATAGAGAATGTTCTAACTGGACAGTTTAAAACTCTGTTCAATATTCCCTTACATTTCTACCCCCGAGGAAGAGCTGGAGGAAGAAGGTAAATGGTATGTCTGTCTGTGTATTATAGAGTAGAGGTCTCAGAATTCAGAGTGAGGGGTAGAGTTTCTAGACTCTGTCCATATGGTGTTGAAGACATCACTTATCAGGACAACATGCTAGTCTCTTCCCAGAAAACACACATTTGTGTGGTTTTCCATTTGGAAAAACCTAAATCAGTATCATTCACCATTTATTTGGAATAGCCATGCTTTGTGCTGTGTTATTACAAATGACATTATTTGTAATTAAGTACTTTTGATGGAGAAAGATGCTTGACGATAAGATTTTGTTCTAAAAAAAAAAAAACCCTATACTTTAATAAGGCTATTACAGGCCATTTTCTAAAGACTTATACCACGTATAATAGGACTCAGATAATTGAGAATTGAATGGTTACAACCCAGACAGTCGTGTTATTAATAATGAATAGTCTCATACTATCTGTGTTTTCATTTTAGTACAGAAAATATAATACGCAATTATATTTCATGTCTATATCTATATTTGTAATTATATTTGTGTCTGACAAAATGAAAAGAACAAAGTACAGAAAAAACTAAAGCTTTAGAATCAGTTGTACCTGGATAAATATTTAATTTTTTATCACTCATTTAGTGGCTGATATAGGTAAAAGTTACTGGCATTACGCTCCTTATTTCATAAGTGAAGGTTGAACTAACTAAGCAGTTTGTTTTTTAGGGCTCTTGATATAAGTAGGGATTTGATACAAGTTAGCTTGAGTGTTGTGTCATGGTAGCTTTACACAAAGTTTAACAGAATTATAAGATCTGGAGAAATTTACATCAAAAATGTAATGATTGATTTGGATAGAATGAACAAGTACAAAGAGTGGGTGAGAGATTGAAAAGGTACAAACAGCTGAAAACTATTTGGCTACACAATTACAGAAGCCTTGTTAAAAAGACATAAACAGAGAAATAAGAAGAAACACAACCTACTCCATGTTGTTACACAAGCATGCTAAAGATGATGGGAACTTGATTGGCAATGGTTGTTGAAAGCTTAGGGCCATTTTTTCCATAGCAAAAGGATAATAATTCCTCCATCCCCCAACTAAAAGAGTGGTGGGAACTGACTATCAAAAACTTCTCAATAGAGCAGAAGTATTCATCATCTACGTTACTAAATGTTGACCATGAACACCTGAAGGTTAGCATCACCTTCATTTGATTCTGTAAGATGTGTTGTTGGCATTGTCGGAAATAGGTGACTCTGAGTCCACGATAGCTTAAGTCACGACTCCTTGCTCGGTTCTGGATATTACAATAACAACAAGATTTACTTGGTACTGCCTGCTAAGTAAGAGTAAGCCTCTCATAGTTGCGCTCTAAGAGGCTCTACCCAGCAGCACCTCAAAACATATTCTGAGGCTCACAGCCAAACATGGGGCAATGCTTAGGGAGACTTGTAGAAAAGTGGGAGGAAATAGTAAAGGACCTGAAAGCGACAGGCGCTCTACAAGACCAACATACCCACTTGCTGAGACTCAAGCATCAACCAAAAACCATGCACAAATTGGACCTAGGCCCCCTACAAAGATGGAGTCAATGGGCAGCTTAGGCTTCATGTGGGTCTTTGTCAAGAGAGAGCCATCGAGGACATGCTCAGTCCTCCTGTGGCTTAGTGAATCGGGGTGGCTGAGAAGGCAGCTTCCCTTTAATTTAGAAAGATTTAAAAAAAGGACTTCTGTAAATGAAAAAACAGTCTCAGGCCATAATAAAAAGAGGCTGTGTAGACATGTAAGCAAGCCCACCTTCTCTGACATACTTTTGAAAGCAGTATTTCTGGTTCATGGTCATGTGACACCGCACACTTATTAGTTATAAAGTTTGTCACAATATTTATTTGTTCTAATATTTAAGACATTAAGGTTTGAAAACTGTGGTTTTATAGGCAATGAAAGTATGACTGTAATGTATATGGAAATGAAAAAGGCATCCTGAGACTTAAGAGTACAGGACAATGACATAATCAGTGTGTGTGTTAATTTTGGCAAACACCATGTGTTAGTTTTTAAATACAGATTAGGAGTCAAAAAGAAAGATAATCTTAGTGTGTTATAGGCATACACAGGGACCTATACACACACACAAACGCCCAATAGTTTGTTGTTCATGACTGAATTTTCTGGAACATTTACAGGCGAAAGTTGAGGGAAGTTTTGAACAAATATATCCAGTGGTAATTGTAAAATGGCTGAGAGGAATGAAGGTTAGCGAAAGCAAATGGGGGGATTTTCGCTGTGTTGGATGACGTGAGTGATCCTGATTGAAAACTCTAACAGGGAGGAAAGAAGACCTAGGTTAGCTCCTCTGAGCATACCATTGCGCTGTCTCTGTTGCATCTTTTTGCATTGCACATGAACACTCTCCAGCAATTACTGGAAGAGCTTTCATTTTTATATGGCCATTTGGAAGTTTTTAAAAGCTCACTAAATTACCTTCTTTAGCAACCACCACTGATGCGCTCCCCACTGGAAACTACGAAACATCATCCAGCACACTGTAGAAACCAGGAGACCTATATTCTGATAACTTGGAATGTCTCCCCTCTATCCATGAACTTTGCCTTTGGATTTCAGGGCACTAAATGTTGCTATTCATTCAGAAAACCCAGTGAAACTGAACAGCCAGAAATTCTCAAAACTGAAATTCCATTTTTTGAATGCTGTGAGAATGATATTCAGGAAGGATATCAAATCCCAAACCATGGATTGAATATGAAACTGTTAGTAGGCTCAGTCTTACTGAAATGAAAGAAAATGGGGAGACTTGTCAGTGTCCCTTCTCTGAGAATAGTTCTTGTTTGGTTGGTTGGTTGGTTGGTTGGTTTGGTTCAGTTAAAAGTGTGTCCAGCCTGAACTCTCTCTGTCTGTCTCTCTCTCTCCCTCTCTCTCTCTCTCTCTCACACACACACACACACATACCCCTTGATTTACCTCCTCTTCTACAAAGTGCCTTCCCTGCTACATCAGCACTTAGAATTCTTCACTGCTACTCCAGTAAATATTGAACAGTGATTGGCACTCTAGTGAAACCTGCAATCCCTTTCCTTTCTTGCTTACATTTTTATTTCACGTTTACTCCAAACTTCATAAGAATCACTTCTCTGTGAGCTACATTTTCAGAGTTTTTATTTCAAAGGCAGTGTATGTGTCCTTTAAAGCCTCTTACATCGCCTGGCCTTTACTTCTAGAACTGTCTGTTTTCTGCTTCCCATCCTGTGGGTTTGTTTTGTACTTGCTGTTCTGGGCTGAGGACCTCTGAAGGAAAAATAGTTTATAATATGAGCTTTCAAGTGGCAATGTAATTCTGTGAGTTTCGTTCATTGACAAATCCACCAAATAGATAGCAAACCTCCCTATCAGTATTTCACATGACCAAATTAATTAATACTTTTATAACTTGTATACAGACCATTGGATTTGAACTCAAAAGTCCAGTTCAAAACTTACTTTGCCTCTCTCTGAGACTTTCTATACTGTAAAGTAGATATAAAAAAATCTATTTCTTTTATTTCATTACTTATTTATAATTTTATTATGTGTCCAATGTTGACCTTGTACATAGAATCCTGCTACTACCACCAGTCACATGATAGGATTACAGATGTGTGTCAAAACCCAGTAGAAATGAGAATTACTGCTAGGAAAAATTGAAATTGTTTTGAAGGCCAACTATTTTCACCATTGAGTAAAATTATCACAACTAAGCAGATGATGATTACTATTAAATGAATAAATCTATTTTATAAACCAAAAATTCATATACAAATCCCTAAGCCACAGCATGATGATATTTGGAAATGAGGCCTTTGAGAGATAATTAGGGTTAGATGAAATCATGAGGACAGATCTTTACTAGGACACTGTTACTCCTATAAAAAAAAAAGATAACAGAAAATTTGCCTATTTCTCTTCCCTGTACACAGGAGGAAAAAAGATCATCAGAGGACATAGCAAGATAATGGTTTCTTATAAGAGGCTTCTAAATAAAGCAAACCTTGCCAACCTTAATGCTTGAACTTCCGAGTCTCTGTAACTGTGAGAAATTAGTGTTTTTCAGAAGAAATTTTCAGAAGATGTTTGCCGTCACTTATTGATTGATTGATTTGTGTGTATGTGTGTGACTATGTGCATATGTGCTTCTGCTTATAAATGTACAAAGACTTGGAAGGAGGCATTGTATGCCTCGAAGCTAGAGTTACAAGCATTTACAGGATGCCTGGCCTGAGAGTGGGAGCTGGGTCCTAACTCTGATCCTCATGACTGCTGAGTGAGTGCTCTTATCCACTGAGCTATTCCTCCAGCTGAAGAAATAAGTGTCTTATTGAAACCCCCTGATCCATAATATTTTGTAATGGTACCTTGAGCTAATAGGGACAGCATAAATGCATGCATAAATGGATGTATAAGTGAATGAATAGAAAAAAAAAAGTATTTTCATAAAATCTGAGCAGTCTGGGAACAAATCAAAAGAGGATCAAACATCCTTTGGATATGTCAGAGATGTTAATCATTCTAGAAAACTAACTGATTTTTAAGATTTCTATGATCCAAATTTGCTGAATAGAGACCCTTAGATGAGATTTACGTCTGGATTAAGTAAAACAGTGGAAATAATTAAAGTCTATATTAAGAGACTACAACCCCAGGAGATGCCTGTGGCAAGACATTTTACATTCTTAACACTCTGTCTCCTCCTTTATAAAGAAACAATGATGAGCCAGTATATCTGCTTTCACGCATTGTTGTGTAATCAAGTTAAGTTCAGTTGATGATAACTAAATGCCAATGAAGCGTAAGATCTCATTGGTAATATCATTCCACTGAAGACGCATGGATTAAAGGTTGAGGAGATGGCACCTGCTGTTCTTCCAGATGAGTTGAGTCTGGTTCTCAGCACCTATGTTGAATGCAAACACCTACAGTGCTGGAGGAACCCAACAGCTGTGGTCTATGTGTACACTTGCAGCACAGGCACATGTAAGCAAAATAAGATAAATGTTTTAAATGTTTATTTAATTGGCACCCCTCATTTTGAAAATTAAATGTCTTCTCAAGGTTTTCTAACCCAACAAATAGTAATCATCCTAGAACTTATCAAGAGCATTAATTGTTCACAACAATTAATAACACAACAAGCCATAGTCTACACCTAGAGAAAAAGTGAATTGTGAATGCCACAGAACATACCACTGGTACAAATGGATTCTCAGATCTGGCACAGGTCTTGGTATTGAGCTATCTTCACCACCACATAAACACGTGCATTTTCTTTTCTTTCTTTTTTTTTCTTGTGAACTGCTTTTTAAATTTTTTACTTTTTATTGATTCATTTTGAATTTCACACCATGCACCTCAGTCCCACTCAATCCCCTCTCCCCTCATACCCACCTCAGACCTTGCAACCTCCCTCCCAAAAGGAACAAAAAGTCTCATTGTGGAAGCTGTAGTGTGTCACAGTGTGTCCTACTGTATGCCTTTTTTTCCACACTTCTTTGCTTGCAAATGTTCATTTAAAGGAGGCATTGATCTGGCTCAAGGCCTCCGGCTTCTGCTACACTATCAGTACTGGATCCTCACTAGATCCTGTTGTTGCCCTGTGCCGTGGAGATCTTGAAGCTGTGATCTTAGGACCAGCCCCTTTACATGCTCCAGCAGCTCATCAATGTGGCAGATGTTGGGTGGCTTAACACATGTGCTTCTGCTTGTCAAGTATAGTAGGTTTTATTTTGAATGAAACCCATTTTATGTATGATATTTAACCCTATAAGCACAACATGTAAAAGTTTAGGAAATTTTCCAAGACCTGTAATATGGAGGTAAATTTGTAGCTTTCTTATTGGAAGCTTTCTTCAGTGTACAGTTTAACAAGCAACCACTTCTTAATTGTTAATTAAGATTGAAAGAGCATCTGTATTATTAGCTCATCATCCACAATATTTTCAAAGCGCTATTACTATAAAATATTTTGTGCTAGTAAATATCAAAAGGGTATGTGATCCTGCATATTTTGAAACTCTAACACTAGCATAAAATAACAAGTGAGATCCAAGTTTCACATCTGCAGACATTGCTTATTAAACAAGTAATAAGATGAGACATCTAGATTGTAGCTTAATCTCAGGAGAAAGGATGCTGATCAGGTGTAGAATGTTAAAGATGGGCTTTTTTTTTTCTGTAGCCTATAACTAGACACATGGTAGAAGTTAAGAGGAAATTGCTTCACTGAGCACCATTGCTCTGAAGAATTACAAGAGCAGGTAAGGACATTGATGGTCTCATAGACACACTGTTGTTCAGATTGTATTGACAGCATAACTGACTTCCAGGAATCTAAAGTGAGTTGGACGTTCAGAGAACAGATGAGTTTCTTAAAGACACTTTCTGTTTCTTACGTACCTTGTTAAGTCTGTCTTAAAAGAAGAGCACAGGGAAAGAAAGAGTACATTTTTCTCTCTCTCCTAAAAAAAGGGTCAGAATTTTTACTTTTCCCTCAGTCTTATCATTTACAGATGTCAGTTCACGGAGAGAAAACAACCCACTGCTCTTAAGCTCAGTGTGGCGAAGGGTCTGGTGCTGGCCCCCAGAGCATTCCTACTCTCCCCTCTAGGGTTTACATCTAGGAAGCCCCAAGGGAGTTGAGGTCATCATACAACTTTAGGATCCCAGGGAGCCCAGCTGGGAAGCCTTTCCTCGCAGCATAAGCTCAGGACCTAGTACTGTGGCTGCCAAGCTGCCACCCTGAACAGATAGCTCCATAACCATGGTAAGCAGGCAAACGAAAGCCAGCATTTAGTATTCATCTGCCCAAAAGAAGAACAAGCCAACCACTGATGTTTGCCAAGCACAGCTCTTTTCTGATGATCAGATGTATTATGCATGTGATTCCTGCCACTGATGTGACAATCAAAAGCATGGAGAGGAATTCAGGCTCTTCCTGTGGCACATACAAGGTAAAATTAAGTGAATAGACTAAGAGGTCTCCAACACTGAAAACTTTGGGGCTCTGAGCAAATCAGGATCTTGGATCCTTACATAGCACATATCCTTCTAAGTGCTTGTTTGGACATAGAAAAGGTCACAAAATGACGAGGTTTTACTGTTCTGTGCTGTCAAGATATCTGTTCAGACCATTATTCAAGTGTGTGTAGGTTCATGGCATAAGTCAGTGAGCCAACATTGTTTCCTTCGCCTATGAGCCGTTGAGTATTGTTCCTTATTACATAGACTGTTACATGATTTTCTTTAGAATCTCCTCACCAATTAAAATTGCCAAGCTTCTTGTACGAAAGTGAAGGTAGGAAGTAATAGCTCTATTTCTAAGCCAGCACGCTGGTTTATACCAGTACATCTCACTATCTCTAATGCAAGTCTACCTCCATCCCTTAGAGCACCCTTAAACTGAGCATCAATGGAAAAGTTTCCTTCTTAGTGAGCTGCACCTTAGGTCTGAATATTTTTGGCTTTTAGAACGTACAGTCACGTGTAGGGAGCCACGTATTTATACAGCTCTGTCTGCGCATGTGCATGTTAAATGCAATAAAAGTTTAAATTACTATAAATGGAAATAGCTAGTAACACACCACAATCTATCAGTTGTAAGCCATTGTCACCCTCTTTAGACAGTGTCTCACTAGATAGCCATCTCTGGTCCAAACCTCAATATGTAGACCAGTTTGTCCTGGAACTCAGAAAGATCTGCTTGACTGTGTTTTCGCGGTACTGCAGTTAAAGACAGGTACCACCATGACTAATGCCATTGCCTTTTTTGCTGCTACTGGACCCTTACCCACAGAAACTTTTTTTTTTTTTAAGATCACACATTTATTTATTAAAAGCCGATTTTGAGAAACACCTGTTTTGTACCAAACACTGTTCTAGAGGCTAAGGATAGGCAATGAACAAGCAGATTACAGGTTTTCAGCAGGAGACAGAACAACAACAACAACAAAAAAAAAATGGACATTGAAATATATTTGAGACATGGTTTGGATGTTTTTGTTTGGTTGTTCGTTTGTCTGTAGCTAGAAAATCCAACCTCTTTCTCTTTCCCTACCCCAGTTTTAAAGCAAACTGTGCCTATAACTGTAGCTGTGACCTACTGGCTGCCAGATTTCCAAAGGGCTCTGTGTCACTGTGGGAGAGTGGAGTGCTATCTGAATCTTCCCCTCACCTCACGCTGAGAGCTCAGTAATTCTGAGCATCAATGAATCTGGCTTGTTTCTACCTCTTCTTGGAACTCTTTCTACGATCTCTTAATCTTCACCAATTCATGATTTGGTGTATTCACTGGACTTTGTGTTTTCAAGATGTTCTTCAGTGTAGGTCTTTGGGGACAGTCGTTTCCACTCATCAGTACCGTGCTTAGCAAGTTCTGATGCAAAAATCACTTCTCCAACATGCCAATTGGCAAACGCTAGGTTTTGTTCAAGCAAACAGATTAGCCCTCTAAGGGTTAATTAGGAAAAGTGCCCCATTCAGGTCCTGGGATTGTTTACTTCAATCGTTTTCGTGCAAACTGCCATGTTTCACTTGGGTCCTAATTGTGCCTGATGGACCTATTATTTTGTAATCAGAGCAGTTCCTTGGCTTGCTCTCTAGGGGTTAATTAAATGGATGAGGTAGTGCCCCGGATATTAGTAGCAGACTGGACTGCTTGAATTTTTCACCAACCGCGTTGGAGAGAGTCCCGTTACTATGAACAATCGGGTTTCTCAGCACCAGTGGTGCCTTTCGCGCTTGGAGTTTATTAGGTTACTGTACCAGGACAAGCCTGACTGATCCATCAGTGCAGTCCTGCCTGGCTTGGCCCTGATGGTGCTCAAAGAAGACGAGTGCCAGTGTACTCTAGAAACCCAGCCTGCATGTAGACAGCCCTGCCCTGCCTACTGCAGAAGATGATTCCTGCCCCGGGCTAAATGTGGCCAACTCACGGACATGCCAGTACCTTCCACCCGCAGGCGCTTAGTGGCTAGAAAACCAGCAATCCACCCTGAAACACACTGTACTAAACCCAGCAAGAGACCACAATGATTGGTAAGGTGAATAGACATCTCTCTGGTGTTTTCCTGCTGTGGCTGCTGCTGATGTAGTCTAAAATTTGTGCTTCCCATTCCCGCCCCCCGCCCCATCCCGGTGTTTCTTTTGTCTCTTCCACCTGAGTTTCTATCTTGTGACACTTTCTGTAAAATGATCACACATTATTTTGTCTTATGTTATTTTTATTAATATTTTGCAACAAGCCTCCTGGGATTTAATAACCAGGAGAGAGTATTGTGTACTGAGGCGTGAATGAAGAGAAGGATGAATTCTTGAGCTCAGGCAACTAAGCCTTTCTGCGTGCGGGGCAGGTGGGGGGAGAGAAAACCTGGGAAGGAGGCTCTGCACAGGAGGTTTTGTTCTCAGCCCCACATCGCCGGTTAAAGTGAGGCAGTTCCGTGCTGATGAGAAGAATCTAAACTGCCATCACATGGTGCTCAGGACAGGGCCTCAGAGAAGTACAAGTCCTCCTGGTGGAGTTTGCTTCTGCAGCAGTCTTTGTAAGAAAACAGGGCTGTTCGAGAGCAGAATGCCTGCTTGATGTAGAGTTGACACCATGAACGAAAAAGTCCTGAATTCGAGTTTTGTTTCTTCACCGTGTGAGCTGAATGACTTGGGAGCAGTCACTTCGCTTCTCTTAGGTCCGGCCTCCCTAGCTGTTAAAGTGGATTTAAGAAATTAGATCTATTTTCAGCTGTGGGATTGTTGTGAAAAAACAAGCATAATGTGTTATATATATATATATATATATATATATATATATATATATATATATATATATTAGATGGCTCAACTAATATATGAATGAAAGAATGGCTGGCTAAAATGTTAAAGGTGTTTATAATAATGTTTGAAACTTAAATTTTAACAAAGAATAATGTTATTTTTCTCCGTCCATCTCTACATCTAAAACAAATAAGTTGTTCTAGGCTATGGCCTACAAGTTCTGGATTACTGAAGAAACTAATTTGAAACTGAGGTCTTTTTTGCCTTCCCTATAATTGTTTCATTTCTGTCAGTACGATATTATTGCATCATTCTGAACTTGATCAGGCTTTTTCAATGAACATTAAGGAATAAATACTGCAATAAAATTATGGTAGGTAAATGAAGCATTCAGATGAAGTAAGTCTATGTAAACAGAAAGTAGAGTTGTGGTTGTATAGGACTGTGGATTAGTGAAGGCAGGGAAGTGACAGTGAGGGCAGGTATTTTGAGAAATTGATGAGAATGTAGTCACAGCCACGTAACCCTATGAAGAAAGACTAAAAAACGTACGTTTGAATAAGATATGCTGTGTGTTGGATGTAAATCATAGCTCAATATAGCTGTCACTCAAAACCTATACGAAGAAATTAAAATTCATAGATGTCTACATATGGGTTAAATCATGCTAAAATGTTAGTTATATACTAATGGATACATGCCGCTGAATGCAAAATGTTGAGTCATTAATGAAATACTCTAACGAAACAAAAAGAAGAAAGCATAAACCTTTCTAAAAGGAAGAGCGTCACTAATTCCGTGGCCATTCACATAGTACTTGAGAGGAATGTGCTCCATGGGAACACAGAAGGCACTTCAGCACTGCATCTAAATTTGAAACCATTTCCACATATCTCTGGCTTTTTTCAGATGTGGATTCCATTTTCTTTTTTTTTTCTTTTTTTTTTTTAATGCAGTTTATTCAGGAACCTTGAACAATCATTGGACCCTGGGGAAAGCCAGCCCACAGCTTAAATAGCCTCTGGGTAGCCAACCCAGGCGTGCCACGTGGGCAATGCAGATAGGTCCACATACATGGAAGCAAGTCAGATCCTCAGCCTTAGCCAAATGTGGAGTTGTTTGTGACAGAGAACACTCTTTTTTTTTATTTTATTGTTCTTATTAGTTACATTTTGTTAACACTGTGTCCCAGCTGTATCCAGCTCCCTCATTCCCTCCCCAACCCCACACTCCCTCTCTGGTCTCCTCCCTGCCCCTTTCCAAGTCCACTGATAGGGGAGGACCTCCTCCCCTTTCATTTGACCTTGTTTTATCAGTTATCTTCAGGGCTGGCTGCAAAGTCCTCCTCTGTGGCCTAAAAGGACTGCTCCATTTTCTTTCCATTTTTGCAATGTGTAAATATCAGGACTTGGTCAAGCCCGCCCCTCTGGAAATTCGGGCAAATCCCTGGCTGTAAAGTTACTCTAGTGGCGAGCTAGAACCAGCTTATTTACTCCCTCTGGGCTTTAGATGTGCCATGGGCAGTAGTGGTGGTAATAGCAGCAATAGTATTTCCAGGACTGCGAACAACACTTCTGTTCTTCTTGTTCATTTTCACTCTTATCCCAACACTTTAATTAACCCTGTTGTGCCCATTTTACACTTATGGAAGGTGAGGCTTAGAGAGATTGGAACCAAAATTAAATTCCAGGTAGTCTACGGTCTTGATCCATTTGCTATCTGGTAATGGATAGTTTTCCTTTGATCGTCTGTTTTCACAAGGCTTGAGCAAGAACAGAGGCTCCCGTGTTCATGGGATGCTGTCTAGTCTGCTGGGCTAACCTTCAAAGACAGCATCAAAAAGGAGCTTGATTGCTTGTCCAACTGTGTCTACAGTGCACTGGGCCTCACAGTTGGCTTATATTTTGTCTTCACTTAGCTTTCTACCTGTAAAGTTTTCCATATATCAGCTGGAAAACTTTCTTTCATTCACCCAGAAAACCTTCATTCTATGTAGATATACATACATACATACATACACACACACACACACACACACACACACACACACACACAAAGAGATTTGTGTTTCTATATATAAAATGTGTGTGATACATATATATAATACATATATGTAAGTTATGAGTAGATAGATATATGTATACATATACATATAGACAGTTATATCTAGATAGATAGATGATAGATAGATAGATAGATAGATAGATAGATAGATATAGGTGTAGATGTATCTGCTAACCCGAAAAAAAAAATTAGAACTTGTCTTGTAGAAGGAAAAATAAAATAAAATTAGCCATAATAAATGTTATGTAATGATTGAAAGGAATATATAAGCATGCATCTATGTGTCCTCCCATAGCCTGGGGAGAAGGGAGGAAGGAAAGTGCAGAGAAAATAATGGCTTAACGTCCCTATCAGAAAGGTGCTAGGGGGTGTGTTCCCCAAGAAGAAAGAGCATGCTGATGTAAACCCAGCAGTGTGAGAACCATGATATTTCACAAATATAAAGAGTCACTGTGTAAGAGTCCAGGTTCAAGCTAAGCCTAGGTTTTCTGGAGTTTGAAATGCCAGCTATACAGTTCAATTTGGACTTGAATCTTAATTGTGTCTAAACTTGGCCTAAATATCTATTTTCATTTAATCTCCTTTTTACTGAGGAGGGTACTACTGTTTAAATTATATTAAACTCAGAATATATGTACAAGGTACACACACTCTCTCTATATATATATATGTATATATATATATATATCCCATATATATGTTGGATATAGAGATATTTTGAAAATATACTGATATAAATGTTTGTTCATTTAGATGTGTTCTGTGATTGTGTATTCACACAAAAGTGGTTTCTGCTAACATTTTTTTTCTATGAATAAAATCACTTTAATGTCAGGAATAGTAATTCCAAAACCAAAATAATTCTGGAACTAAAGAACAATTCTCTTTATTCATTCATCTTTGTTCTTGGTCTAAGTGATCAGAAACTTATCTGCACCATGTTAGGGTAGCATTTTTTGTCTGAATACGTGAAGTTATTATCAATAAATCAAGACATAATGCCATTTTTATGTATTTTTTATTTTATTATCAACCTCATTCTGTAAAGCCACAGTCACCTTGACACCTAAACTACACAAAGACTCTACAAAGAAAGAGAACTTCAGACCAATCTTGGTAACAAAATTTTAACATAAAAGTCTGTGATTGAGATCCCATAAGACTGATAATTCTTTCATATCTGCTTTCTTCTTGCACTCATGAAGATTTCCACTGAATCCATGATGTCCCACATTGTCAGCAGAGAAGGAAGAATTTCTACCAGATGTAATGCCTGATTGTTGGCACTTTTGTTACCTAGTAAAATAGTTGACGTTACAGAGGTCACTAATTCTGACTTTGTTTCAGGGGCATCTCAAAAATCATGGAGTAACAGATCCTTCAGACTGTTCTTTTTGTTTTCTGTAAACTCTTCATTTTCAAAATTTTAGTCAAAAATAAATCAACTAGAAAAAAATCAAGGATATTTATTTGCATATTAACTGGACAATTGATTTGAATAAGGCACTTTCAACATCACTGATATGAAAAGAAATGCAAAAGGCAATCATGGTGACTTGAGTAAGTCTGACAATAATGTCAAAGCCATTAAATTTGTAAACACATAAAGCCAAAATTCCATGGGGTTCAGAAATCTTAGTTGGTGAAAATCATTTTGCTGCATTACTCTCATGTTCACAGGCTGCACCTGTCTGTCATTCCCTAAAATCAATGCTCACAATTTTCTGTCTTTAACAAGTAGACTGGGAGCCAGAGGCTGTGAGACAAAGCTATACCATAAGCCAACACTGTTAGGGTGGGCCATAAGCTGACGGGAAGGACACTGGACCTCACTACCCCAAGCCTGCGGGCTTCTGGATCAACTTTATTAAAATTAGTGCAGTGATACAGCCATACTACTCCTAGGCATATATCCAAAATATATGTACAAGTATACAATATACAATATATGTTCAAGTATACAACAAGGACATTTGCTCAACCATGTTTGTAGCAGCTTTATTCATAATAGCCAGAATCTGGAAACAACCCAGATGTCCCTCAATGGGGTAATGGATACAGAAATTGTGGTACATTTACACAATGGAATACTACTCAGCAATTAAAAACAGGGAAATCATGAATTTTGCAGGCAAATAGTGGGAACTATAAAAGATCATCTTGAATGAGGTATCCCAGAAGCAGAAAGACACATGGTATATACTCACTTATAAGTGGATATTAGACATATAATATAGGATAAACATACTAACATCTGTACACCTAAAGAAGCTAAACAAGAAGGAAGACCCTGGGTAAGAGGATCAATCCTCACTCAGAAAGGCAAACAAGATAGACATGGGAAGAGGAAGAAAACAGGGAACAGGACAGGAGCCTACCACAGAGGGCCTCTGAAAAACTCTACCCAGTAAGGTATCAAAGTAGATGCTGATACTGATAGCCAAACTCTGGGCAGAGTACAGGGAATCATATGAAAGAAGGGGGAGATAGAAAGACCTGAAAGGGACAGGAGCTCCACAAGGAGAACATCAGAACCAAAAAATCTGGGCTCAGGGTTCTTTTCTAAGACTGATACTTCAAACAAGGACCATGCATGGAGATAACCTAGAATCCCTGCACAGATGTAGCCCATGGCAGCTAAGTCTCCAAGTGGGTACCCTAATAAGGGGAACAGGGACTCTCTCTGACATGAACTCAACAGCTGGCTCTTTGATCATCTCCCTCTGTGTGAGGAGCAGCCTTACCAGGCTACAGAGGAAGACAATGCAGCCAGTCCTGATGAGACCTGATAGACTAGGGTCAGATGGAAGTGGAGGAGGACCTCCCCATCAGTGGACTTGGGGAGGGGTATGCCAGAAGATGAGGGAGGGAGAGTGGGATTAGGAGGGGATGAGAGAGGAGGCTATAGCTGGAATACAAAGTGAATAAACTATAATTAATAAAAAAAGAACCCTCTAGAACTTCTCTGAGAGCTAATAAATAAATAAATAAGTGGGTGGATAAATAAATAAATAAATAAATAAATAAATAAATAAATTTAACCTGAAAGGGAAAGAAAAACTGAAGTCCAAACACAATTTGTATTTCCCGTGCTTGCTTCTGGGCAGTATATTAGATTGGGGTCAGAAGAAATAATTTTCTGTTTTTGATACAGAGTCTCTACCTAGCCAAACTAGTGATTCTCGGAATTTATACTTTTACATGACAGGATTAAAGGTGCGTGTCACCATGCCAGCTTAATGTAATTGCTTCTTAAAGAAAAAATATATCTAAAAAATGCATACATAGTTAAAATCTGGTATCCTATTACTGTCTTCTAGAACATTATTTTCACATCTTTTAGTTTTTCAGCCTTTTATGTGTGTAGTAATTACTTGTGATCATTTGCTTATTTTGTTCTTTTGTTTTGCTTTTTTGTTTGCTTTTAATGGTAATCCCTTCTTGAATAATACCAAGTCACAGTGTTCTTTTGAAGGCTCTTACCAAGGGCTGATTGGCTTCAACCAATCTCCGTGCATGTCTTGTGTATTCTATTCATGCCTGGGATTTTCACATATCAAAGTGTCAATATGTGAGATGAAAGGAGGTTGTCTAAATTATATGAGCCACCTGAACTCTGCATACTTATTAAATATAGGAAAAGTTGTTCTCCATGGTAAAAGTACAGAGGTAGGACAAAAACATTCTCTTAACACTTTATATACATGTAGTCTAAAATCAACCACTAGAAACCTACACTGACGACATTGATTCCTCAATACAGCTTATGCTTTTTTAATCAAACTATATCCCATCGGCTTCAGATAGAACAAACATTTTAAGAGACTAAATATTGAGTACATATGTTTAAATAAAATGATTTAAAAGCTGAATCGATACCATTTATGGTTAAAAAAAGTTTTTTTTTCTTCCTATTCTTCTCTGGGAAACCAAACTTAAACTCAAAAATAAACCTAACTTGCCATGTTTAGGATGTAGATGAAGTTTTTGAGAAAACACTGAAACCATAGAAGTCAGTGAAAAGTCCAATTCCAAAACCACAAGACCAGCCCTCACAAAGTACTTCAAGGTTTACTAAGGATGAACCCTGTATGCCTTCCATGAGCCCTTATGCTTTTTGCAAATAGACTTAAATACTAATAGCATGAGATCACAGATATTAATACAAATTCCTCTTCATTGAGAGGAAGACAAACTGATTGCCTCTTACTTTGTTTTAATTTGTTGAAGTAAGGCAAGGAGAAAATTATATAAACATTTTAAATATACCGCTTTAAAATGTGTGAGTACATATAGAGAGAGAGATTATAGAACCCCAAACTTTACCTAACAAATATAGCACATTAATGTTTAAGTCCCATAGTATATTATGCTATGTTGGTTAAGTCAAGGATAAGAAGTTTGTATGGATGTGTGTCTATACAGCAAAAATAGTTGTGACCATTATATATCATAGCAATTCTCTCTTACACTTTTCAGCTTCTACACACCTTTCTAGTAGGTGTGTAGGACACCTAAGTTAAAATGTTAAAAACAGAAAAAAGTTAAAATACAAAGTCAAAAGGAAAAGCTAAGGTGTATTTAAACCTCCTGCTGGTAGAACTGGAAAAAAAATATGAGATAAGGTCCAAGGTGTCCCATGAATTTTCTTCTCATTCTCTGTCTTTCATAGTCAGTGTTTCTATTACTAATGATAAGAGCAGAAAGGACCAGAGCCCACATTGATCTCTAAGGCTGAACACTTGATCTCTATAGCAGATTCCTTTCCATCTCTGACACAAGCTCCCATCTCCACCTCATACCTATACACAGATCTATTCCATCAGCAAAGCTACTTCAAAGCATCTGCTGCTGTTTCTGGTTCACAACTCTGCGAATTCAGGGTCTACAGGAGGAGTAGGCTATGGTTTCCATGTATAAGAGATGGGGCTATCTGCTTTGAAAATGTCTCAAATACACATGCTTAACCAGCAGAAGAGACAGTTTTCACTAAACTGGCAGACAAGTCAGACGTGTTCTATGGCTTCTACAAACAAGATGGTCACAAGGGTCTATTCCACAGAATGCCCATGAATAAATCACATGAGCATTTGTAACATAATGACCTGGAAAGATGAAGCTTTTTAAGATGTGATAACAATGGAAATTTGAGTTTCAATGTCCTTAACACTAAAATAGATGGTAACTCATTCATGTAACATAGATATATTAGTACATGCATTGTGGCATATTGTGGCAAACATAGATAAAAATTCGATTATAAATAGACACCACCAACAGGCAACTGGTGTCAAACACAGATTATACAGTGTAGTCCTCATGGCTCTTGCCAATAATCGCTGTTTCCATTTGCCTATCTTTTCTGTGGCTATGTGTCAAAAATAAAAAAGGCAATTAAAATGACAGGGCACCACAGTCTTCATTTAGATGGCAAGAGCAACTCATGGTCAGAAGGCCAATCATCCTGGTTAGGTTCTTTCTCACATCTACCATTTATAGCCCTACTTTATAAATACTAGTTTCCAATACTAAATAAAGACTACTACGTCGCAGGGTAAAGCCTAAATATAAGATTATTTTAAAACTACTCGTAATATCGGTTTGCCCCCAGAGCTGAGAACCATTCAGCTTCTAACTGACTATGTGTGCTGCTGGCCATAGCAGTTGATTTTTAAATACTCCCGGGCTGTAGCAATCTCTGCTGTTCTAGGAAAGAACATAAGATTTAGCATCATTAGGTAATGTTTAGCCTCTTTAAAATTTGGGTTATTTTAGAATTTTACCAAGCTCAGTTTCTATGCTATTCATGTTTATAAAACACATAGTAAGTAGGTAGCATTTATTAAGCTGTATACATTTTTCAGTTACACACTGATCACTCTGTAGTCCTTTATAATGCTTCTGTTCAGAATGCCAGTGTTTGCTTCCATGACTGTCTGTCTGTCCTGGTAGCGGTTTTCCATATTCTCCCTCTAGACCTGTGCCTGCTTTGTTCCTTTTGCATGAGCCACAATTTCTGCTTCTCCACTATCTAATTCCTTCCACTCTCAGGACTTGGCATACTTGTCACATGCTATATATAGATATGATTTGTTCTGCTAAATGTTTCTGACTTCAAGTGGGATTGTGGGGCTTTCCAGTGACTCCCATGGTAACCTGTTTCTTTCTTTCTCAGGTAAGCTTGTCAAATTTCCTTGTGTGTTTACCACTCCGTGTTGCTTTCTGCATTCTAAATTTCATGAGCACAAGAAGCATACAAGCATCAGCCATTGTGGCCATTGTAGCTCCAAGTGCTAGCTTTGTCAAAGCACATAGTAGGTGTTCAGTAAATGCCTGCTTGATTAACTTTCAACTTATTGCATTTATTTGTCATATGTGAGAGGAGAGGGTATGTGCATGCTTTGTTGCATGTGTAGAAGAGGTCAGAGGTGAACATGTACAAATCATTTCCACTACTCTACCATGGAGATCCTTGGGATCATTCAGGTCATCAGACTTGGCATGAGCATCTTTACACACTGAGAAACCTCACAAACCCTGGATCTATGGTTTTATTTGTGCACATGTGTATATGACAAGTGACAATTCCCTAGATATGGCAAGCTCAAATAACTTTCACACAAGATGTCCAAATAATTAATTGGTCACTGACCTTCCATGTGTTGAAGAAAGAGATGTTCCTCCTCTCTTTTATTAGATGTGATTCCTTGAGAAAATCTCTTGCCTCTTTAAACTTTAACTTCAAACTAGGAGAAAGTCCTGCCCTTCCCCCAGACAGACCCTCGACATACATAGCATAGTTTTTTACTCTAAGTGCTATTTTGCTGGCCACACTCTTAAGGACTCAATATTGCAAATTCACCAGTGAGATTCACGTACAAAGATAAGAGTTTTTGCTGTACCAAGTAAAGCATTGCTCTGGGCTACGTGTGGCCCTTTGTGATGACGAATTCCTGGGAAGCGGTGTGCTCTGCAGCAAAACCTCAAGGCCTCGGTGTGTTCTTCTCAGAAGCCCCCAGGTTCTCCAGAGTAGACACCACCTCCTATACATGAGTTGTGAGTGATGTGTTTTGTGTTGAAGCAGAAATAATGTTGTTCAAATGATAGCATAATAAACTAGTCATTACTTCTAATTGCTGCTATTAGCTCTTTAAATTTCCGTTCTCCGGGATTACTGTTGTTTCCATTAAGCACTTCTCACACTTGCAGTACTTTTTTACTTTGTCAAAGATCAAGACGCCATAGGAATATGTTTGGGTTGTCGTTTACAGAATATGTAATTTTGTTGTTGAATTCACTACGAGAACTGTGTGCTTCTTTAATGAATTAAAATTTAAATCTGAAACACTAGCTGGGCCCAATCCACCCACTGCTGGTTGTGAAGCTCCTTAGCATATCAAAGTGATAAGAACACAGAGAACAAACAGTGCCGGGAGACAGCACCAACTGTATGAAGAGAGAGGATGCATGGAGGCCCAGGCAGTGTCTATAGAGCCTTGGGCAATTGTGAATATTCTATGCCTATTTTTACTGTTAGGTATGAGAAATCCCTGCATTTTACTATGCAAACTATGTCTCTGACTCTCTTGTCTATCTTTGGAGAAAATGTGTATCCTGATTTTTGTTTTTTTTTTTTTTTATGAAAGATAAATCTCTGTACTCTTGATCAGTTTCCTGATTAATCAAATCACCTTGCAGTTTCCTCAAATTTCAGTGATTCTGAGTTAGTGGAACGAATAGTGAAAAGAAAGAAAGTGTGCGCCTTGTAAAAACACGGTTGGGATTCCGCTAAAATGTCAGTCAGAATTTGAAGTCTCATCAAACCTCCCTTTCAGTGTTACCTTCAAGACTGAATGAGATCATAAGTGAAGTTTGAATGAGATCATTAGAATGTAATCAGCTCCCAGACAGCTGCTTTGTTCACTCCTGTATCTCTACTGCCTTGAAGGATGCCTGCTATAAACAAGTATTTACATATGCAAACTATCAGCAATAATATTTGATGGTAGGAATAGTGGAATATAATAATGGAGACTGGTAATTTCTTTTTTCAAAATCAGTGTTGAGGGGACACATAATCTACTCAGCAGACAAGAGTTAAGCATAGAGCTGCTAGAGGAAATTATTTGAGAATAGTTTGACTTTCTGTTGGCCATGCATGGGTTGGTTGTGTTGTATAAACTTGTTCTAATAGTGTGTCTAAGCATACCCTTCTAATAGGCTAAAAACCTTTCCTACTGCCTTCTTAGTTACTGTTTTATTGCTGTGATGGAACACCGCTACCAATGTAACTTCTAAAATACAGCATTTAACTGGGTGCCTGCTTGCAGTTTCAAAAGGTCAGTCCACTTGAGCCATGGCAGAGAGTGGTGGTAAGGCAAACAAGAAGGCAGGCATTCATGATGGCTGTGAATTTTTATCTGATCCACAAAATGGAGGGAAAGAGAAACGGCCTATCATTGGATTTTGAAACCCGTTCCAACAAGGCCACTCAGACTCCAACAAGACCGTACCTCCCAATGCTTCCCAAACGGTTTCACTAACAAGGAACCAGATATTCAAACATATGAGCCTATGGGGACATCCTTTTCAAACCACCACAACTGGTCACAAGTTTTCTACTTGTGACATCAACAGTATCTTTTTTCCATAATCCACTGGGTTAATATGACTACCTAACACAGACAGAACTTTGTTACCAATTAAAGATTTTTCACATTCCTGGTAACTGGGAAAAAAAAAAAATGAAAGCCCGGAGAAGACATTGGACAAAGGAGTGAGCTAAAATCTGGAACTGAGAAAAGGGCCCACAAAACAAAGAACACCCATCTGTAGTTGGCACTCAAGTAATATTATCTGAACACACTTCTTTCATAGCATCTGCCTCACTCTGTTTTTCCAACTGTTTTCTTAGAACACTAAAATCTATGAATTAATAGAAAGTACAAAACATTAAAGTACAAGTGGGACATGGTAGTGCACATCTGTGGCACTAGGACCTGGGAGGCAGAAGCAGAGGTAGGAGGCTCAGCTGGAAAGCAAAGTAATGGACAGCCAGGGCTGCCTGAGCCACTGTCTCAAAACTCCAACAAAACGAAGCAAAGACGCAAAAACAAACAACATATACCTTTTTATTTAAAATCACTTCATAGAATACTTCCTATATCCATATATGTCCCGTGTCTGCATATATCCATAATATCCACATGTATAAAAATAGAAGCATCTGGAATTTATAGACACTTTGAGCTATCTATTTAGGTAGTTCACCATATGTGTCTGAATATCTTGCGTGTCTATCTAGTGGCAATGGCATCAGTCTGCATAAAATATTTGACAGTGAACTGACAGCAACTTTATTTATAGATCATTTCCCTGTTTTCATAATCATGTCATTTTAACATCCTGGAGTTGGATGGGGGAGTCAGTACCTAATCATTGATCACACATTGTAGTTATTGTCTTTTCTCATTAGTTTTGATTTTTACTTATTCAACGTTTTATTGATACTTTGTGAATCTCACATCAAACATCCCAATCTCACTCATCTCCCCATCCCTTTGTACCCACCTTATAAACTTGCAACTTCTCCCCTGAAAAAATAAATCTAATTGTGAAATCTGTAGTTTGTGACAGTGTGACACACGTATACCCTTTGTCCACACTTGTTTTTCTGCAAATATCATTGCAATGAGTCATTGCTCCTGCTGTATAATCAATACTGAATCCTTACCAGGCAAGACGACTCATCCTGTTGTTTCCCTGTGTCATGGAGATTCTGCAGCTTTGGATTTGTAGAACTAGCCCCTTCACACTCTATAGCAATTCATCTATGCAGTAGATGTTGTGTGGGCCAGCTCAAAGCCCTAGATTTGGGCCTGGGTAGTAGCTGAGCTGGTCAGCTCACCAGCTCTGCCAAAACCACACAACCAAGTCTAGCTCTCCAGCACTTCTCAGCTAGCTCACCAAAGCACAGCTGCTGGCAAGCAGCAAGGTCAACTCACCCACCTCCACTCCATGAGGACCAGCAATAAGGTACAGGGCCCACTCTGTACCATATTGAATGCTGCATCCAGTGATGGGCTAGATTATCATGACCTGAGACTAGCTCTCCCTTCTGCCATACGTGGAGAGAAGTGGGGGGGGGACTTTCCTTTGCACACACCGCTGCACTGCAGACAGGTGCCAGGGCCCCTTGTTCTCCCATGTTCACACCCTTGGGGCAGGGACAGCTGGTAGGGAAACACCCCCCCCAAACAAACAAACAAACAAAAAGCAGGGCCAGTTCTGCTGTGCCTCCTGTGGGAGGTGCAAGGCTCATTCTCCCAAGTACGGAACCTGGGACATCCCTCAGACATAAACATGGCATCAGGCAGCAACCCAAACCAGGAACTTAGCCATTGGTAGTAACAGACACACTCCCCCTTCCCCTGCTGACACATAGCCATAAATCCAGACTTGGCCCTTGGTAGCAGCACAGAGCTTTAAAGCCTCAGTTGTGTTGAGCCTACTGGTACAGCTAAATTAGAAAAGCACCGTACATACCTACCCATCTTCACACATGAAGCCAAAAGAAATAATTACATCCTGTTACTTAACTGGACTTAAAAACTACTCATTTATACTGAAACTGATACAAAACTTAAAAAAATATAGCTTGAACAATGATTTTATATTTTTTTTTATTGAAAAGATATTTTTTCTTACATAATATATCCTGAGTATGATTCCCTCTCCCTCTACTCCTCCCAGTTCCTCTCTATCTTCCCTCACATCCTCATTGAATCCACTCCCTTTCTGTCTCTCATTATAAAAGAACAGGCTTCCAAGAGATAATAATAAAATATAATAAGATAAATCAAATCTATCACATTAAAGATAGATAAGACAAACCAAGAGAAGAAAAAGAACCCAGGAGAAGACACAGGAACCAGAGACCCACTTGTTTGCATACTCAGGAATGGCATAAAAATACTAAACTGGAATTCACAGTACAGATACACAGAACGTGTTGCTAGCCTATGCAGGACCTGTGCATGATACTGTACTTTCTGTGACTGAACAATGGCTTCAAACTCTAACCAAAAAGTAACCATAGTTAGTCTCTAAATCTAGCTGCAGTACCTTTTGCATTTTAAGTGCAAATGTAACCTACTGCACTTAGTGATCCATTTTACTTGGTTGTGGACACAAAATATAAACAACAAGATACACGTTGCTTTTTGCTTTGCTTATATTTTAGACATTTCTGTTTTCATACCTGTATTTGGTTGACTGAATTAATGTTTTCCTGGATTGACTTCATTTAATCCATTCTTCTAATCTTGGACATTTATCCCATGTTCAGTCCCTGCAATCATACATAGCCATTGTGAACATAGATTTTGTTTCTGTTGAATGGTTTCATTAAGAAAAATTCTAGAAACTGAAATAAGACCGCATAGTATTTGCATCATTATTATTCTTAACTTTACATTTCAAAAGAGCTACATCAATTTATAAAATCACTAGAAATAAATAAAAATAAATAAATAACTTAAACTTGGGCAAAGATACATATTTTAACGGTCCTAACTTTAAGAGGTCTTTAGCATCTCAAAATCCACTAAAATACTTTTTAAAATTTTCTTGCTATTAGTTTTTTCTTATGTAGGTTTGGTGTTTGGATTTCTTTTATTTACTGCTTTATTAAGGACTTGGATTTCCTTCTAAATTTGAGAGTAGTAGTCAAGTTTTAAAAAATCTTAATTTGTAATTTTAGTATGGCATTTAAAATTGGTTATATAAAAATTTTAGGAGCTGTTACCAATTTTTACGTTTCACCAGGTCACTGGGTTTCTTTCAGTTTCTCCTGTTGATTTTCATATTGTATGAGGTCTTAAGTTTTGTTTTCGAAACTATTTTAGCACTACTTAGTAAAATTTTCTAATTCCTTTGTTTAAGAAAGCTATTTTTCATATATTTTTGATGTATCTACAGTTTTTCTACTCTTTTCCACATCTTTCTTGGTATGTTACATGTACCACACAATTACAAATTCAGTTATTTTTTGAAGTTTAATATCTGGTAGGAATACAATTCAGCCTTTTCTCCATTTCAAGTTTTCTATAACAATCTTATGTTTTCTCGTGTTTTTTCATAAGAATTTTGTTGAATTATAAAATATCAGATTGCTATTGAAATTGTGCTAATGTGTTCATTTCTTTGGTGAGAACAGATGACATGGCATCATTTTTTTTAAATGTTTGAGAAATTCATAATGAGTGACTTATTTGCACCATTTCCTCCTCTCCTTTCCCCACTCCCATTTCTTCCATGAAGTCTAGTCCCTCTCAGGTTACCTACTCTTCATTTAGAAAATATGTGTGTATGTTCATCTGTATGTATACAGGGCTGAGGAATTGGGGTTAGATAAACTATCTGAAGGCTTATCCTTGGAGAAGACTGATTCTCCCTCGTAGCAGCCATTAATTAACCGCCTGTAGCTCTTTATCTAGAAGTAAGGTCTTGTGGCATTTCCCCCATCAATGTTGGCATATCAGTTGATGGTGGTGTGTAGATTTTGGTTAGGTGACATATTTTTGTGCATACAGCTTCCAAGTCATATATGGCAGATATTAACTTTAAGCATATGTCCTGGATCTCTGCCTCCTTTTCTTCTGCTTTGTCTTTTGTGATGTTTCATGAGCTTTAATTTATCAGGGTAGTGTGGTAGATTTATCCACCGGAATTAGGCAGGCACAGTCAGATGTGTGTTTCTGTGTGTATGTGTGTGTGTGTGTTTTGAATAGTTTTGAATTGCTTTAATAGCTAAAGCTACATTTATATGTGGGTGTAATAATTATTATTTTTAAAGCAGCTAGAAATTATACTGGTTTTTAAAAAGTGTCAATAGCAAGTTCTCCTTGATAGTGGCTGACCTCATCAGGCATGAGTAATTGGCTAGGGGTAGCAAACCAGGCATGAATTTTTTACTTCAAAGCAGACCTTAAGTTCAGTTGGACCATAGGAGGTTGTCCTAGACATAAGGACCGTTATTGTACCATTAGGGGTGTATTTCCATATTGTGGTTCATACGGTTTGCCGTTGTTATTTTTCCTTTAAGAAATAGTTTTATTGGCTCTTTGAGAGTTTTGAAATTTGTGTATTGATCATATTAACCTTTCCAAATCCATCTAGATCCAGTCACTTCTACTCATTCAACAATGTGTTCTCCTCGTAAAGTTTTGAAACTTGCTTATGTTTTACACTCACCAAGTCCAAATTGTGCTGCCCATATAGTCTTGAATGGTGGCCCTTCTCTAGCATGTGATCAACTTAGCGTTTTTTAAACGGTGACTTTTCAAGTGTAATTAAAAATAAAATAATTTAAAAAAAATTAAAAAGTGACTTTTCTTCTTTCAGCAGCTTCCAGTTTTCAATAGCTCCTTGGCTAAGCACGGGACTTAATGCTGCCCTCCCCTTTCTGCAGGGGAATGTTTTTCTGCACGGGTCTTGCATATGCTGTCACAACTGCTGTGGGTTCATACGTACAAGCTGCCTGCTGTGCCTTGAAGACACTGTTTCCTTGTTGTAACCTACTGCCTGTGATTCCTCAATGCTTCTCTGCCCCTCACTCAAATGATTCCCAAACCATGGTGGAGGGAGTTTGATACAGACATCCCATTTAGGTCTGAGCATTTCCGAGCCTCTGAGTCTTTGCTTCTTGTCTCTGTATAAGTCACCATCCACACAAATATGGGACCTATAGAAAAACCCACATTTCTACAGCCACCCATCTTGTTTGTTTGTTTGTTTGGTTGGGTTGGCTTGGTTTTACAAAATTCAATGACACAATTCTAGAGAAGATAATATCTTCACCAAATGTCGCTGGGCTAGTTGGGTGACTAATATACTACAATGAACAGGACCCTGATAGTGCAAGCACTGCAATCAACAATTAATAAATGTGACCTCATGAAACTACAAAAGCTACAAACGTTTTGTATAGCAAAGGGGACCACCATTCCAGTAAAAAGGCAGCCTACAGAATGGGATAAAATCTTTACTAGCTATACATCTGAAGAGAGGGTTAGTATTTAAACTATATAAATTAGTGATTTTTAGTCTCACTAAAGCAAACATAATACTTCCTATTATTTTAATTAAAAATAACTTCCAATAACTTTAAAGACCACTGTACTCTTTTCTTATTCACTGTACACCTAAAGGTTTTACCTTGTACTTAATAAAACAACTCACATTTTCTAAATATGATATGAACTCAACATTGTGTTAACTACAGTTATATTTGTGTATATGTATATGTGTGTGTGTGTGTGTGTATACATACATGCATACTATGATAACTATGATGCAGTTTCAGATGGCAATGAGACAGGGTAGTTCTTACAACACAGCAGTGTAGACCTTATACCAGAAAAATGGGCTGAGAGTCATCCCTGATGGGAAATACAGTCACTTGTACTTTGCTAACCTACTCACTCTCTGGTAAAGGAAGATCTTGGTTTCCTCCCCATCTGATTAACATTCCCAATTGATAGAATATTTTCTCTGCTGTGTCCAATAACTCTCCTCAATGGTATACTTAGAACACACTTTCATAAAACTTTCTTTAAGCCTGCTAGTGAAATTCAGTCCTGTATTAATATGTATGTGGTACCAGTTTATAAAAAGAGATAGTCTCCATTCAATAACATCCAGAATGTGCTCATTTCCAAATTTTAAGAGTAGGACTTTCATCAGGGGCTACAGAAGAATTTCATGTAAAAGAGGTATGTGAACTTAATGGTTGAGAAGTGGAAAGGATATATTTGAAATAACTGAAATAAAGACAAGTAGATGTATGGTGAATACAGCTTTTAAGGAGACAGAGTCTGCTGTGGTAAAATATTTAATTACTAACCTGCCCAACAATTAAATTGACCTTGTTGAAATTTTGTGGATCATCATTTGAGGGCAGAGTCCCATGATTACAAAAGAGAGAGAGAAAAAAGTCCTAAATTCCAAAGGAAATCAACTAAGATTTGTTGTCTTCAAGCAATAGCAGCCAGAGAAAAAATTCAGTGTTAGAAATGCAAATTGCTGGCCTCCATTCTAGCTTACTGAGTCAGAAAGCTAAGGTTGCCCCATCTTTGTTTTGAAGAAGAACCTCACAGGCAATTATTGATGCACACCACACTTTGAGAACTATTAACCTTGATACAATTCTTCTTTTCATTTATTTATTTTTTATCAATTCTTTGAAAATTGTACACAATGTATTTTGGTATATTCACACCTCTCTTCCAGTACCTCCCAGATCTATACTCCTGTTCTCAGACCTGCTCAACTTCCATTCTTCTTCCTGTTTTAACTGCTTTTACACCCGTCAAGTTCAATTTGTCCTGCCCACAGACTCTTAGGTGTGTGATCTCCAGTCAGCCTACCAGAGGGCAAACCATAGGGAAAAGGCTTAGTCCTTTTTCAGAAGAGCAAACAGGATAGACATTGGAAGTAGGAGAAGACAAGGAACAGGACAGGAACCTTCCACAGGGGACCTCTGATTCCACAGGAATCTTCCATAGGCTATCAAAGAAGATACAGAGACTTTGGGTAGAGTGCAGGGAATCTTATGGAAGAAGATGGAGATAGAAAAACATGGAGGGGACAGGAGTCAAAAATCTGGGCCCAGGGGAACCTGCAGAGACTCCATGCATGGTCCTTGGTTAGAGTATCAACCAACTCCAACCAAGGACCATGCATAGAGAGGACCTAGACCCCCTGCTCAGAGGAAGCCCATAAGGCGCTCAGTTTCCAAGTGGGTTCCCTAGTAAAGGGAGCAGGGGCTGTCTCTGACATGAACTCTGTGGCTGGCTCTTTGATCACCTCCCCGTGAGGGGGTGCAGCCTTACCAGGCCACAGAGGAGGACAATGCAGCCAGTCCTGATGAGACCTGACAGGCTAGGGTCAGATAGAAGGAGAGGAGATGAGTGGACTAAGGAAGGGACATAGGGGGAGACAAGGGAGGGTGTGTGAGACTGGGAGGAGATGAGGGAGGGGGCTACCTCCAGAATACAAAGTGAATAATTTGTAATTAATTAATTAAAAAAGAAAGCTTACCTCCCTTCCCCCAGCAGCTATCAGTTATAAGTTGCTGCTGAGTTATGGGTGAGACTTTGTATCTACTTCCTTTCTCCATGCTGGGATTTGTTAATATTCCATACAACTGTGAAGTTTAACTCCTATCAGTCCTTCAGTGCACCTTTATGTCTATCCATCTAGTATTTATTATCCTCTAGATATAAGGACAGTTAGTCAATGCTAGTTAATAGAATAGTCGAAATGGATCACATTATTAAGAAGTTTTATTTAAAAAAATGGCTTCATGCCACAAATATCAAACTGAGTCTTAGCTTTTCATCAGGTGTACCAACAAATGTCATACCGTGTCCACTAGTGAAGACATGGACAGATCCACATCATCATGTATTCCAGCATTCCTTCCTCAGGAGAGAACAAAGAACAAAGAAAAATCTGAGTTGAGACCTCCTTTTGCCATCTTTTACCATCTTTACACCATCATCCAGAGAGGGAGAGCACGTTGATTCCTTCTAGCTAGGGCATGAATGATGTCACCCTATCAATCCCATTGTGCTGTGGCTTTTTTGAAATTTAACATCATGTTTCATTCATCTTTTTGTATTCTCAGTACTTAGCACAGGACCTGTGTTCTCAGTCATTGCTCATTAAACATAATATATTCAATTTGACCAGTTCTTCAGGCTGAAAAACTACCAAGTCCAAGTATTATCATTAAATAAAATGAAACAGAGAAGAGTAGAGGAAAATCCCATAGGCTATCACAAACAAACTGAAATAGATTTTAGAGCAACAAATTGGTTTTTCTCACAATCTCTAAAGCTTTGTTTTACATGGTTATGTAACGAATTAAATTCTGAATTCTTTTTCCCTTCATCTCTATGGATTGTGGGATAAAATTTCACAGAACACTGGAGTGTACAAAGACAGTGTAGGTTTTTTTAAGCTCTAGAGATAATTTGGTTTTTCCCCATCATTTTACTAGTTAATGGTTAACTAGTAACTAGTTGGTAGTTAAAACTTCACTCTCTTTAGCATGTGGACCCCTTTCAGTTTAAACCTTTGGCCTGTTGTCTTAGCTACTTTTCTATTATTTTGCAGCGACACCATGACCAAAGCAACTTATAGAAGTAAGCATTCAGTGGGGACTTGATTAGAGTTTTAGTGGGTGAGACATGACCATCATGGCAGGGAGCATGGAAGCAGGCAGAAGGTAAGGCACTGGAGTAGGCGCTGAGAGCTCACATCTTATCCACAAGTTACAGGCTGGGAGAGCCAGACTGGGCTGGGGCTGGGGCTGGGCTGACAGTGGCTTTTGGAACCTCACAGGGTTCCAAGTAGAGACAGCCCTTCCCCTCCTCCTCCTCTCTGTCTGTCTGTCTCTATCTCTGTCTGTCTCTGTCTCTCTCTTCTCTGTCTCCTTCTTCCTCCTCTCCCTTTTCCACTAACCTACTCACTCCTTCTCCCTCATCTCCTCCTCTCGCTCTCCTTGCCATGTATTTTAGATAAATGCTGTATGTTTTAGGCTCTCCTCTTTCTCCATGCTTGTTCACAAGATGGAATCTGAGGGCTGTTTGTTTTTGTTCAAGACTTGTGCTAAAAGTGAGCAAATAAAAATATTTATGTGGAGAATGTGGTGATGGGAGTAAAGAGTCTTGTATTCCTCTCCTCTTCACTTACAGTTATGTAGAGGCACATGAACAACGTGGACAGAGTCAGGAAAACAGTGTTAACTTTCGTCTCCCCAGCCATCTTCATGAGCCAGTTTAGGGCCATCATCCCTGCATTTCTCTGGATGTGGTCCTGAAGAAAAGATGGGATCTTTTCCCAAGTGGAGAAAGAGAAATGCCCTCTCTTTGCAACTTATGAAAAAGTCTACTCCAGAAATTTCTCCTCATGAAAAGGCAGAACATACATGCTTTCCACTTGCCCTAAACTCTTCTCTCCTCTTACTTGAAATTTTTACCCCCACCTCTCTCTAGCCTAGATTCTTCTCTTCAAAAGCATAAATCGCATTATTTTCTATTCTGACCTGATTAAAGACACCACAAGATTGTTTATTCTGTGCTTTGTACAAATGTGAAAACCTTAAACCGGGTTGGAGAGGTAGAAGAGATGGCTCAGCAGTTAGGAGCAGTTCCTGCCCTTCAATGCCCAGTAGCTGTGTCAATTCTAGAGGATCTGAAACCCTCTGACCTTCATGTGTTCCTGCACACATGTCATGCACATACACACTTATAAAAATAAAGCTTTTAAAAGAAAAAATGAAACCTGCTTTTATAAAGACAAAATATTAATATGAGAAAGTATGTCAAACTCTGGTTCCAAATGCTTTAATATTATACATGGTAAAATTGCATCAAAACAACAATGCTGTGATGTTTTATTCTGAGCACTGTCATAGAATCCTCAGATTGGCATCATGCCCACTTTATGAAGCTCAAAAATAACTTGGTCTATGTTTCACAAACAAACATTCCTTCAATTACATTATGAGCAATATTCAACCAAATGCAGGCACCAGAGTTGATCTATCCGAAGTTGCTTAACCGATCTTCCACAAATCCACCAACAGCCTAAATGTTATGACCGTAGGTAGCTCTTCACATTTGACACTCAGACACAATGTAAAGTAGGAAAGATTTTAAAAAGAAAACCTCAAGCAGGGAGAGGTGAACATTGATCTGACGGGCACGTGATAATAATAAGGAGATGTTTATTTCACAAGTGCTGTAGGCTTCAAAGAACTCTTACAGATAAGTATTTAATAACTGGAAAGAAAGAAAAAATATCTTGAGATTGTTTTAATCTCATAGGGGTGGAGGATTGGGGGAAAGGGAGAAGAAATCAGTGGCTAGAAAAAAATTATCCATCTTTCAATCATTCGTGAAGCTCAAGGATCCCATTCTTCAGTTATCTTGGAAATGTTCCATTAAAAAATGTTTAGTGAAACTGAAACTATAACTAGTGCTCTCCCTTCACCCTTCGAGTTCTGAGCAAGGACATATCCTTTATCAAACTCTAGAAAGTGCACACATCCTTGCATGATTTCAGTCTCACCGAGGTTTTTGACAGCCTCTGAAGCAGCTGCCACACTCCCTTCACACGGGACCCACCACTTTTGGGCAAACTTCTTCAGATGAAAATTCTTCCTTAGTGTTGGACTAACACAAGGTGCTCCATAATCATAAGTGGGGTCATGCCTGTGCTAATGCTTGTGTCATGTGTGTGCGTGTGCACATGCATACAGGTGTGTGTGTGTGTGTGTGTGTGTGTGTGTGTTTCCTAGGGGCATGTAGTCGGTATAGCTGGTGAGCACAGTGCTTCTATGAACTATGCCTTACCAGAGTCTCATTATCCCACTCTGGGCTGCAGTCTCATCATGTATTTGAGAAAGTGTTTCCCCTGCCAGGCAGGAAGGAAATTTGAAAATTAGTGGCAATGTTCAGTGCCCAGCAGACACACAGTGACATCTTCTCCTGACTCGTTGACAATGCCTGGCTGTCCTATAGAGTGTCTCATTAACACTAGGGGCTTTGCCAGGCAGGGTGTCCAAGTTTATGTGTGCGTGTGATAACTGGGCACAGTTTTTATTCAATCCATAAAATGTACTGACCTCACATTGCATTAGACCCCTAAAGTGCACTTGTATTCTGAGGGAGTGCTTACCCAATTTCCTATATTCTTTTTACCCAGTTTTATGGAACCACATATCTGGAAAAATCCGGAAACAAAAAGGGAAATATTCATTAATACCTCTTTCTCACTCAGTATTATGAAGAATTATTATTTATAAAATTATTAATATTTATTAATGAGAGAGGAAAATGGGTGAAGAACACACATAGGGAGAAAGAGTAAAAGTAAGCATCTGAGATATTACTTATACAGGAATAGGAATGAAACAAGTGTTGTCATTTTGAGATTCTAGTGAGATTCTGAAAAGGAGACAAAAACCACTGAAAAATAGATTAAAGGTATGATTTTTTTTTCCCAAAAGGTCCATGATTAAATTTAAAGTGTAACAGAAAAAAATCCTCCTACAATTTTACAGCTTTCTTTTACATTCTGAACCTGTTAATGCCAGGCTTGTGGATGAAGGATGCTGGCCTTTGGTTAGATCACTCTCTCTCCTGTAACTTCTCTTCACAATTCAAGGGGAAAAAGAAACATATCATTAAAAACATCTCCATGACAGTCAGACTAAGACAGCTCATCACCAAATTGTCAGCATATATCAGTGACTTCTCCATGTATTGGCCCTGTCGGTTTTCGATAAGTTGGCAATTCAATATAGACCAGATTGATTTCTTCAGAATAGATCAAAGGGCAACAAGTTGAAGGTAGTAACAGTGGCCCAGATTATCAGGTATTAATGAGATAAATATACTCTGGTCCTGGTAAGAGCAATATTAATTAGGAAATACTTGAGTTTTAAAATGGAAGCAAAGGAATCAGGCAGCTGTAGCTCCTTCCTCACTGAACCTCCAGTGCTTACCAGTCTAACAAGCAGTATTTGTACCACTGCTAAACTGGGCACTTCACACATTTCACTTAACTGAATATTTAAAAAATTGTGTTATGGAAATTTTATCATCCCCATTTTACAGATGAGAAAACTAAATATAGAGAAAATCTCTGTCCCACCTTGGAAATCACATGGCTCAGCTTCAAAATGTCTTTGACTCTGGAACCAAAAAAAGAGATGGTACTAACTGATTTCATGAATTTTAAAAGAATTCTCCCAGGCACTTTGGAGTTTGAGATCTTCAATCTCATCATACTTAATGTAACTACAGACTTATATGTTGGTATAGAATGACATTACATGGACAGAAAGAGCTGTAGACATTTTAACTTGCTACTATTTGGATGGTCCTGAATGAAAAAAATACCTTAATTCTCTGGATTCAAAACATGGAGGAGACTGGATTAGATCCTAAGTTTCTAGGTGATCCCTTTCTTTGGTGATTTTCTGCTTTCTGACTCATAAATTGTAAATCTCAATCAGCACTGAGATTTCCCAAAACGTGGTGCTCACCTGGGCTGGGTTTTTGAAAGATATCACATTTGCTTTCAATGTTAATGTCCCCTCTCCATCCCTCTTCCCTCCCTACATGCTTTACATTAGTTTCTCTTACTCAAAGAACAACAATTCAGAGCAGATTTCACACGCAGAGTTCAGAAGGAAGGAGTGACTGTAGGCAAGGCTGCTGCTCAGCACAGTTGAGCGTTAGGCAGCAGTGTAGTCCATCTGTCCACCCACTCTCTGCCCTGACTCCTTGCAATGGCCTGACTACAAGTTCGGAGCTTTTTTTGCTTTGGTGCGACTCTGAGTTGTCCTTTCCCACCTCCAATCTCTGTGGAAGCACAGCTAAGGCTTTTTAGTAGAGAGTCACTCAGCTAGATACAGACTCGCCAGCTCGGGTTGTCTTCTGATGGACATTTTGTTTCGTTTCACTAACAATAGTGGATTTTTTATTGTTATTATTTCTATTGGTTTAGACTCAGGCTGTTGATTTCCTTTGTTTTGGTCTGTGCTTGAGATTGAACTCCAGGTCTCACACATGATGGACAAGTGTGATGTCTACCTCTACCCCCTGCAGAGTAGGATTCATTGAGAAATCCCAGTGGTGCTATGGCACTAGGACAGCAAATGAAAGAATAAAACCTCGCTTGCAGTCTTTCCTGACAGACACTATCAGGGTTTCACTATCCTACCTGCCAATGTCATAACCCCAACATGTGCTACTGCTTAAGTTCTCTTCTCCAGTGTCACATAACTGAGCACCAATATGTGGTGGGCAGTACACTGAAGAGTGAAGCAAAATGTATTTTTGCACAGGAAAAAGAAAAGAACTGTGGAGCTGCAAATTCCCTGAGTTCCAAGCACATAGCTCTGCAATATTAATCTGTATGTTTAGAAAAGCCAATTAAGTATTCTGAACCTCGGTATCCTGAACCACAAAGTGAGAGTAATACATCGTCCGTGGTCTGTTGTTTTTTTGGGAGCGGTCTAGAAAAGGTAGCTGTCGAATAGTGAGCACACACAGAACGTTGCTGCCAACCACAGAATCTGATGTGGCCAGTGCCCAGTATGTGCTGGAACACCAGAATGGTTGTCAGTGGCTGGTGATGAGTCATGTAGTAAGAGACAATAACACAAAGAAAGGGTATTGAAATTAAAAAGTAGGATGAGCCAGGTGTGCAAACCCAACAGCCAGGGTGCTGATCTCAAGGCCCGCATGGGTTACATAGTGGACAACCTTCTCAAAAGCCAACAAGTGTATACAAGAGAAAAGGAGAAGGGGATATCTGAGAAGTGAGTTCGAGGAACTTTCCAATTCCAGGAGTAGTTTACTTGAGTTTCGTTTTGGTGGTGACAGCTACTCTGTCAGTTCCCAAACTATATGGTACAGGATAAATTACTAGTAATTTGCCTCTTCTGTGATTGCATAAATTTTGGTGGGAGGATGAAGAGATCAGAGTTAACTTCTAATGAATCAACCTCTTTTGCTAGCATCAACAAAAAAATAATAAGAAAGCAAGTAAAATGTAGTTTGAAACAGAGGGAACAATAATCACACAACACTTGATTTACACTTGAAATGCAGTAAATGAAGCTAAGTGGTTTTGAAAAACCACCAAAATAAAATAAAATAAAATAGTCACCGTGTGTGGTACTGGTTAGGACATAGGCTTGGGCTCACCGTGTTCTAAGAAAGTCCCTGTTTTTCAAAGAGTTGTACTTACATGAAGGAAAGAGACTAAGCCCACCAGTGACCTTCACAAGCCCATGGACTTGAGCTCCTGGTAGAATACACCAGGGAGTGGGTCAGGGAAAGCAGCTGTCCAAGCAGAAAGAAAATAGAAAAGGACCTTCCTAGCGACACCAACATTAGATAAGGGTGCCCTGGCTCTGTGTCTCTTGCAAACAAAATGAGGAGACTAAATCCCAAATCTGGTCCAGCATCCCAGCAATGAAGACTCTCTGTGGTTGAGTTAGATCCCCTTGGAATGCCCAGGTGCTCATTGTTCCCTTCCCTATGCCAGCAATAAGTCTAGCGTGTGATGCTATTTATACACGGTATACAAAAGACAGACACTTACCTGTTGTGACCATAAGAGATTGTCTCTGACTCTGTCTGTCGGTCCGTCTCTCTAGCTCTGTGTGTCCATATCTTTCTCTCTCTCAACACAGCTTTGTTCTCTTGAGAAACATATATTCAAACATCCAATAAATGTCCAGTTTACAGAGCACTATAGGCACCATATGCTTGTTCCTCAGTTTTGTGGAGGAACAGCAATTGTCAATATGTCTTCTTCCTCTTACTTATGAAATGGATTTTGCCTCTGCACTAAACTTCAGTTCCTCCCCTAATTCCAAACTCCTTCTTAATGAAATACTGGCCTCAGAAAAGGGAATTTGGGGACTTAGTTTCGTTTCTGAGAGAAGTTCTACAGAGCAGGTGTAGATGGTATCTAAGGAAGTGGTCAGAGAAAACAGAAGAGTTTTTAAAACATTTCTGTAGTCTGTGAGCATTGTTCATTGATAGAAAATGCACAAAGGGCTGCAGACACTTCTCAGTGATTAACAACACTTGCTGCTCTCACAGCAGAACTGACGGCAGTTCCCAGCAGCCACGTAGAAGCTTACAACCATCAGTGACTCCAGTTCTGGGAGATCCAGTGATGCTTTCTAAATATCTCAGGTTCTAAGCAGCCACAGGGTACACAGACATGCATGCAGGCAAAGCATGTACACATGCAAAATAAAACTTTAAAGCTATAAGATAGGATAAACATACTGAAATCTATACACCTAAAGAAGATAAGCAAGAAAGAGGACCAGGGTAAGATGATCAATCCTCACTTAGAAAGACAAATGGGATGGACATTGGATGTAGGAGCAAACAAGTAACAGGACAGGAGCCTACCATAGAGGGCCTCTGAAAGACTCTACCTAGCAGTGTATCAAAAACAGATATTAAGACTCATAACCAAGCCGTGGGCAGAGTGCAGGGAATCATAAAAGGGGGGGTTGTTAATATGATTGGAGAGATCAGGAGCTCCACAAGGACCAAATATATATAGGCACAGGGGTCTTTTATGAGACTGTTTCTCCAAACAAAGACCATGTATGGATATAACCTAGAACCTCTGCTATGATGTAGCCCTTGGTAGCTCAGTATCTAAGTGGGTACCCTAATAAGGGGAACAGGGACTGTTTCTGACATGAACTCAATGGAGGGTTCTATGACCTCCTCTGCCCCCCGCCCCGAGAGAGAAGCAGCACTGCTAGGCCACAGAGGAGGACTTTGCAGACAGTCCTGAAGATACCTGATAAACCAGTGTCAGATGAAAGGGGAGGAGGTTCTCCACTATCAGTGGACTTGGAAAGGGGCAGGGAAGAGATGAGGGAGGGAGGGTGGGATTGGGAGGGAAAGAAGGAGTGGGATACAGCAGGGATACAAAGTTAACAAACTGTAACTAATATTAAAAAAATAAAAAATATATAAAAAAATGCATAAACCGCAAAAAAAAAACCTGCAAAAAAAACCCTACTTTTTAAAAAATATACAATTTGCAGGATTGTGTTTCTTTGCCTTTAGTGCTGGCCTGCTCGATTAAAGCAGAAGCTTCAGCAATGCTTCTATAACTCAACAGTATGTGTGCACAGGGCACTGGAAACCCAAGATTCTTAGTTTTCTACAAACAGTTTTCTCATTAGAGGCTCCTTCTGGCCTCATAGTGCTTTTCTTTTCCCCAGCCACTTAATGAACAGTTACTTAAATGAACCATGATAAATGCCTGTCCTGGCATGGTCTCAAATTAAATCCATTATAAATGTTACTTAGGCTAAAATGCCTCTTATCATGCCAGAAAATGAAATTACAGGGTCGTTTTTCAAAATTAAGCAAGAAGAACCTACATTCACAAATCTTCTCTTTGAAACATAGGGTACTCTGGTAGTCAAGAGACAAGCTCTGAAATTTACTAACCTGGGCAGCTACTGTTATTGGTGCGGTCTTGAGAGAGTTACTCCACTATGCTCCAGTTCCTTCACAGAAAATAAAATATTAAAAATGCCAACCTCCGAGCACTGTGGTAACACTGGCAGTGAGTTAGTTCTGTACGTAGCATGACTCAGCTGGCATAGCTGCTCCCAAATTAGAAGCATTTTAGGAGGGTCCTGCTGAAATTGACTGCAGAGCTGATGGGACTGTTAGCAAACATGTTTGCGTTCCTAGATCTCATTCACTCAGCCTTTCACTCACTCAGGGTTGTTCAGGCTTCAGTGTGTCTTGTATAGTTACAGTATATAGACATTGTATATAGGAAACCTCATCCCCAATGCACCTGTGCTGGAGGGGGACAAAGGAGGTGTCCACAGATCCTGTGGGTTCTGTACCTCTGAATGGGTGCAAGCCTTCTTGGAGTAATGCTTAGTTATTGAGAATAAACGGCTTTTTAAAAAAGTCTTCTTTCTTCTCATAGAAAATAGACTTTTGCTCACATCAGCTATTTGAATTGTGTTCCCCCCCTCTCATCCAGACTCACCACCTCTCTGCCCCTCATTAGAAAACAAATAGGCTTCTAAGGGATAATGAAGAAGTAAAACAAAGCTAACACATCAGAATTTGGCAAAGGAAACAAAGAGAAGGAAAAGAGCACAAAAAAAGGCACAAAAAAGAGAGACCTATTTGTCAGCATAGTGCATAATCCCATGTAAACACTAAACTGGAAGCCATACAAATATAAGCAAAGGACCCTGTACAGACCCATGCAGGCCCTGTGCATGCTGCCTCAGTCTCTGTGAGCTCATATGAGTTTTGATCATGTTGACAGAGGACCTTATTTTCTTGGTGTCCTCTATCCCCTCTGGCTCTTACAGTTTCTGCCTCCTCCTCTGTGGAGTTCCCTGATCCCTGAGGGAAGGGGTTTAATAAGGCATACTGTTTTGGACTAAGTGTTCCAAGATTTCTCCCTTTCCATGCTGAGTATTATCTGGCCGCTGGTTTTCATATTTGTTTCTGTATACTGCAGGAGGAAGCTTCTCTGGTGATGACTAAACAAGACACCGATCTATGAGTATGGCAGAATGCCATTAAGGGTCATTAATGGCCATGTATTTTTTTTTTAATGCAATAGTTTTTCATCTTTCCCTAGGTCTCTGGGCTGTCTAGTCTCAGGTTCTTGGTCACCCAAGCAATGTCACGTATGGGTTCCATCTCATGGAGCAGGCCTGGAGTCAATCAGATATTGAGTGGTTATCCCGTTAGTTTTGCTTCACCAATGAACTAGCATACTTACATGCAGGAAAGGGTTTGTGACTGCTTGGAGTTTACATTTCTCTTTTGATGTCACACAGGGTACCTTCTTCCTATATCAAAGACTCTAGAACATAGAGGTGAAAGCTCTGTGTAGGTGCTAGCTTGATGTCTCCATGTTCAATAGATTGGTGTGGGTATTGTCTTCAGCAATGCAGCTTTGCTGTCAGTTTGTGGGTTGTTTGGGGATTGATGCAATGAGACCCCTTTGGCCAACAACTCAATTAGCTGTAACCCTGTCTGGAGACTGGAAGCTTCATTTAGTGATGGAGATGTTCACCTGGGGCTCTGTCTCCCCCAATATTTGCTAATTTCATTGACATTACCTCCTTATATGTATACATGTTAGGAAATTTCTGCTGCATTAGGTGTCCACTGTATTCCTCAAATGACCTTAACATCAGGTCTCTCCTGGAAGTTCTTGTTCCCTGCCCCTACGCAGCTGACTTCCCAATTACAGCCCCCCTATCCCTTTAAAACTATCTATTCCCTTTCTAACAAGATCTATCTGCCCCCACCCCAGTGCTCTCCACCTAACCTCTGTGGGTCTACAGATTGTAGCTTGGTTATCAATGACTTACCAGCTAACCCTTACATATAAGCGAATACATACCATATTTGTCTTTATGGTTCCGGGTACTTCACTCAGCATAATTTTTTTCTTGTTCCATCTGTTAACCTGCAGATTTTATTATTTTCTTTTTTTAACAGCTGAGTAATATTTTATTGTATAAATGTAACACATTTTTGTTACCTGGGAATAGATGCTTATAAAGGTGGAATTGACCCTTTTCTTGATCCTTGAACTTTCCGCCTTTCTTGCCTCTTTCCCTGACATCCTCAACAGAAAGACACTATTGATACAGTAGTTATTTATTGATCCTTTTCCATTGAAATTCTACCTTGTGCAATGATGCTACAGAATGATCAAAACACTGTTGTTTATCCCAAAAAGTTCACAAACAACAAAAAGGGCAGTGTGCGTGTGCGTGTGTGTGTGTGTGTGTGTGTGTGTGTGTGTGTGTCTGTGAGAGAGAGAGAGGGAGAGAGAGAGAGATGAATATACTGTGTATAATAAACCCACATTGGGAAAAATGAAAGATTGAAAAAAGTTTCTAAGATACAAAATGACTGGGAAAAGAAAAGTAATTAAGCTGCCTCTGGATTCTGGGAATATGCCCTGTGTTGAAATGGAAGATCAGCAGAGCTGATGAAGAGGGAGGTGGCATCCAATAAGAGAAAAGCAGAAGAGGCCAGTTTAAGCAAAGCTCTGAGTGTGCCAAGTTCTGAGGGGGCTTCAGACTCGCATCACAGAATGATGCTAGCAAGAGATGGTGTTAGAGCCACAGACAAGAACAGTGCAAAGTTGTGGAACTTACCAGAAAAAGATCAAAGCTACAGAGGGTTGCCCTTTGTCACTAATTAGTGTTTGGTAACTAGGGCTCTACCTCCTTAGAGTTGCTTCCATACCAGAGACAGGGCTGTGCCCTGCAGTGACGCCATTACCTCCCCAACGCATTTTCCATGAGTTGACTGGAGTTCTTAAGCTTGACCCATGACATAAGAAGCCAATCAGAGTAAAAAAAGCAGTAGCATGGCTGTGTTATACCGAGAACTTCGTGTAACTAATTGGGATATTCATTATACCTTTCTGGGTTATACACACAGTAGGAGTTTAAATGTTCCCTGGATTTTGTAATGACATCTGCCTCATGCTGAGCTTCTCGTTGTTTCATATCTAGAAGCATTCTGGTGTTTATAATTTCTGAATTTCCTTTAGCTAATTTGGTAAGTCATGTACCTACCTTATTGCTTGTCTTCAGGTGGTTCTGAGGCATAGCACCGGGCCAGTAAAATGGAAGCATGGTCCTCCATCTGCTGTCTTACGTAAGGGTAATCTTGGCCTGAAATCTTTCCACATTGTCTTCTGTTGTATCTCTCTAGAAGTGGTATGATTTCTTTAGACAATTTTCTAAACAAAGCCATTTTTGGCAAAACTTCATTAGTTAAAAAATTTAACTTTATTACTTAAGAATTCTGCCTTCAAGATAGAGCATTATCTTTAACATAAATGCGCTAAAAGCAGATGGAAAACTGCAGCCTCTCTGGCTTTCCGGACACCTGTGGTTTGGCTAACCAAGAGTAAGATGAAATAAGATAAAACAAAATAAAAAGAATCTGTCTGCATGGGGGAAAGTGTATTGCTCTGGATGTACTGTCTCCAGTGTTGACTCCTAACTGTTCCTTTGGCCTTCAGATTGTCTGCGCCCTTTTGTTCTCATTGAAAAGGAATAACTAATTACCCAATTGTTAGGAAGAACATTGTCTCTAAACAGTACATAATGTCTATTCGATCTTTGGTGTCTGTTCCAAAGTTTCCTTCTTTAGCTTCAGATGGTGAACACAAGCAGCCATGCTGCCTGCCGGGTGCTCTAGCTGCATTTAAAATTGTCTCACCATCAGAACACCTGGGTTTTAACTTAAATTCTTTAACTCTTTCTTAGCATCTGTAGAGAGAATTCCTAAGTCTCAAAGCTCTTTACTAAAAACTATGTTCCTATTTCTATTTGGTACATTTCCAACCATAATCAGTTTTTAACATTGAAGGAAGGTTATTGAATGACCTCATTAAGTCATCTATCTGATAAGGTCATATTATATCAGCCTTGTATATGGATGTGTATTAGTTTCTGTTATGTACATTTCTTTCTTATTTAAATGCAGAACTAAAAGCTAGAAGATATAAAAAGCTAATAGTTATGAACTGATATTCAAATATTCCCTTCAACTAGTAACTTCCCTTCAACTAGTAACTTCCCTTCAACTAGTAACTTATATCCAATATACAGACCCTTATTGTGATATGACCACAGTATGTTCCAATTCTAACACACTAAGACATCCTGAAATTTTTAAAAATAATGCTGCTTCCGCAATATGTTAAGTATTAATGGGAAACTCCACAAAATATTTAAATGCCTCTACTGCAAACAGACATTTACCATTTATAGGACAGTGTACATGTACATATTATGAAGTTAAATTGAGTTAAACCAAGATTTTAGCAGTTCAGTTTATAGAGTCTATCAGATTTTTCTACATGCAATAGCATATCACAAACACTTATAATTGTCTAAGGGAGTCATGCTAACTGTAAAAGCCTTCATAAATATGACACTTCCTTGGAATAATTAACTGAATTGTTTTTTTATAAAGACATTGATACCTATCCTGAGAGCACAGGTTCTGAATTCAAAACAAGGTCCTATAAAATATACCCTATAAGGAAATTTATGGCTTTGTCTATTTTTGTCTGTCCAAACCCTGTGGAAGCATAAATCATAAAACAGAGAGGGAACATGTATTAATTGAGTAGCTGTTAGGAAAGAGTTAGGGATAGAAACCAATTCAAAGCTGCACATCAAATGACCCTGAGGAGTAGATTTTTCTAGAATAAATGTGCTATAAGCTAATACACAACATACTTTAAAATTTTTCACAACATGGATCTTGGTCCTGTCATTGGCCAAGCTTTGCTACAGAGAGGGGCTTACGCATCAGCTACTGCTTGTCATTACAGTGCTCATAGGTAACCCAGTCACATTACACATTCACAATATTTAACTCTACCATATCAGCAATTACAACTGATCTGATATTTTTTTAAATTCTACTTCTACAGGATAGAACAAAACGAATGAAAGGAAGTTTAAAGGTCTCTACAAAGAGAAAGTAGCAAATTATTTACTTAAACACCATTTTTTTTAACTCTTTGAGAAAAGACATGTCACTGTCCTCATTCATGAGAATGTTTTCTGAGAGACAAGTCCTTGTTCTCCAGGCCAGACCTCTTGTAGTTTATTCTGCAGCCAAGAGACATTGTCTTCCTTTTCTAGTCTGGCTTGGAAAGCCCTCTTCTTCAAGCATCATACATACGAATACTTGCCTTCTGGGACAAAAAGAAAAAACAGGTTGTGCTTTCCTAACACCCCCAACTACCTAACTGCCTGGAATATACACATTTTGGAAAATTGACAGAAAATGCTTCCTAGCAAGAGAGCTAAATAGAATGGGCTTCTGGGGAAACATTCTGAGCAGGAACAAGATCCCAAAGCAGAATTTCCAAATGCAAGAAAATGAATAATCAGCTTTCTTCTGCCCTTCACAGATGCCTCCCAGCCTGCTCAACAACAGGCAGAGGAGCTGTGTTGTTTCAAGCTGGGCACTGGGGAGCAGAGCAGCTGCTGCAGGCGCAGCTCAGTGCCCTGGCAAGCCCAGGCCTGGGAAACAAACACCTTGCAGGTGTAAGGTAGACAAATGGGGGGTGGGGGGAATCCCATCCTCTGGACAGGGGCAAGGGATGGAAGGCCTCCAGACAGATGGAGCTTCACTAAGGCAGCTCTTGGAAGGAAGTCCTGCAGAGGTTCCTATAAATGAGCCGCTACTTACCAGGGGAAATGTTATTTAAAGTTGTGTTTACAAGAATAGAACTCACAGAGGCTCAGAGGAAAGTGATGGGTGGGGCAGAAAGTGAAGTCCTTATTTGCAGACTTCCTTCAAGGAGACTGCATGTGATTCGAGCTGATTTTCTGCCAAACTGGCTGAGTGAACTCAGGCAAAGCTTCTGTTGTCATCTGGTGAACTTACTAGATGACCAAGATTTATTTTCTTTAAATACTCATTAACGTTTCACAGATGAAACTAGCTAAGAACAGTGTTTAACATTGGATACAATGGAAAGGCCTTAAGGTTTCATACATGATTGTATTTCACTGCAATAAAGAGAATATATCCCTAAATATATTTAAACATCAGCCAAGATAAGATTTACTAATTGAAATTTTAGTGTATTGATGCTCCAGAAGAGAGGGAGAATGTGTGTGTGTGTGTGTGTGTGTGTGTGTGTGTGTGTGCGTGTGTGCGCGTGTTTATGTACGTAGCTTTGGTACTCATGATGCATATGAATACTAAAGGACAACCTCAGATGCTCGTCTGCATATTCTACCATATTTGAGGTGGAGTCTCTCTGCTGTTCTCAGCTGTATATAACAAGCTAGCTGGCCCTTGCACCCTGGGTACTCTCTTCCCTCTCCTGTGGCTCCTAGTAAAAGTATGCTTGCTTACTGTGATGCTGTGACCCAGGGGATGTGAGCAAAGAGCATGAAAACATACTGAAGCACACTTGAAGGAACCACGTCAGCAAACACAGGGCAGAAAGGCTTTTTGGCAGGTTTTTTGTTGTTTGTTTGATTGTTTGTTTGTTCTTCCAGGACATTAACAGTCACAGTCTGTGACTCTACTGGCTTCTGTGTCTGCCACATCTTCTAACACGTATACCATGAGAGCTACCAGGGTGTCATCTGGGAAATTTGTCATAGAAAGAATGAGGCTTCACAGGAGGGAAATTTTCAAGTTTGTCTCTCCCTTAGGAAAGAGAAGGCAGAAAGCTTCACTTTGAACGCGTATTTCTTTCTGCTTGCTATTTTCCTCACACAGCACCCCTGGCTGTGCTGCACCTCATCCACTAAACTGAAGGACAACCATGGAATGCCACAGTGTTCATTGTTAACATCACGGGTGTGCAGGGGATGTTTCTGGAGGAACTGTCTATACCAATGGATAGCCAACAGGAGGCCGGGATCTGTGCTGTCTTGCCAGCTGCTGCTATGCCTTAGCTAGGTTGCCTGCATACTCACCATCTCTGTGTTTCTACCTGTAAAAGGGGCTGTGAAAATCCATTCTGCCGCTTTACCAGGCCTCTTCCAGTACTGTGGAGAATTGCCCAAAGGCATTGAGAAATGAAAGCTATTTCTAGTACCTGTTGCTCCATAGGTTAAATCTGAATCCATAGAGCCTTGAGTGCCCCAACCAGGAAGCCGGAGCAGTTAGCTCCATGAATTGTGTTTATTGTTGACATTTCTGCCTAAAACCTAGTGTGATCCCTCTGTGGTCAGCATTTCTGCGGGGAGGAGAGGGGGTTGGGGGTATGGGCATTCTCATAATGCTCACAACAACAAAGGATTCCTCAAACAAAGTGCCAAGAGACCGAGAGAAAACAGCCTGCACCTGGAGCAGGCTTTTATCGTGCAGTGTTTTTTGTTGTTGTTTTGTTTTGTTTTGTTTTAAGATTAGGTCTCTTGTGGCACGGTAAATGCTAGTGCTCCTACCTCATGACAGGACAGCAGAGCAATCTGTTTTGAAAGGCCAAAGCTGTTCCTATCCCCTACCCAACTCTGTGGTCTATGGTTTTTCTGTTTTTCATCCCTGTGAGGAATATTTTTTTTTCTTCATCTTTTTGAGTCAGCAGCCTTTCGGTAACAAAGATACCCAGCTGTTCTCTGAGCCCTAATCCTTAAACAACTTTTAATAGGTACTGCCTGCCAGATTGAAGGTATTTTTGAGGATTCAGAGGATTATGGTTTAAGAATAGAATTGCTAATGGCACTCTGTAATGATTTGTTTTCCTTTGCTAGATGAGCATGTGCTCTGTATAAGTCTCATATTGCTGGAAGTGACCTGGCAGATTTCTGATTGTGTCTAGTCAGGCAGGAATCACTGCCAGTTTTGAAGACCTACATCTCCACTGGCCACTATCTCAGCTGATCCAATACCTCCATGTGTCAGCCTCATTCTCCTGATGTGGAGATGGAGAAACTGGGTTTTTGAGAGAAAAAAATAGTTATAACAGCAGAGCCTCATTCTCATAAAGTAGTCTGACACCCTCTAAATGCAACAAGAAACAATTTGTTACTATTATGGAATGCATACCAAGAGTAAGAAGAGTATGGAAGGGACGGAGAGGTTTAAATCCTTATTCCTAGGATACACAGTGTGTGTGTGTGTATGTGTGTGTGTGTGTGTGTGTGTGTGTGTGTGTGTTGTGGCCCTGTGGACTTTAGCACTTCTTAAAGGTGCATAAATGAATACCACATTACTGGGATGCTAATTAGAATGGGAAAGTGAACTGAAATTAAGATTTGTACCTACAAGGGAAGGTAGTATTTGCTAAGCAAAATAATAGACTAGACATAATCGCAATAGACTGTTCATGCTACTTAAGAAAATAGATTATTTTTAAGCATTCATTGACATGCTAATGATTGATATACCCATTATGAGTCATTCTTGTCTCTTCATTAAAGCCTGTTCCCGGGAACCTGAATTTACACTAACTTTGTAAGTCACTGCTTCTGAATATGCAGAACAGCATCTTTATCTAAAAGGGGAATTATTTCCCACTGATTCTGACAGGCATCCCGCCCTCCTAACCTCACGCCCAATTAAACTGTTTACCAAGAAACGTATATTGACTATATCCCACCTAAATGCTGCTAATAAAAAGAAAGTGATAAGGAGGGATCCAGGTTTGGAGAAGCCCATAATAACTTGATTCTATGCTTTGTTATAGCAAGGGGACAAATTTTTCAGTACTAAGTGTTAAGCAGAGACTGAAACCCATGTGGGCAACGCTAAGGCAGAGCGGGGTGTCTTCAGCACCTACAGCACCTACCGTCCTTGAGCGATGTTTCATATTGACCTGTACTGTTTAAATCAGGTGGATTTTTAAGCTTCTGAGTAAATGTTAGGGATATCACAGATTTAGAAGCTGATTTTTCGTTTCCACGATTGGCATCACAACTAGATACAATGTAGAGAGGCCTGGTCACTTTGAAGAGACATGGGCAGGGCTGACATTGAAGGACACTGGCCTCTCCTCCAACCAGGAACTCTGAGGAGAGAGGAGCTCTTTGACCATGCACCGCTTACCCAAACCCATAGATCTTTAGGAATCAAACATGGTGGTCTGGAATCTGTCTGAGTAAGGATCAGTTTAGGAGATAAAGCATTCTTCCAAACAGAGTGGTGGCACTGTAATCCCAGTGCTCAGGAAGCAGAGCCATGGGATCTCAGGAAGGTAGGGCCAGCCTGTTTAACACAGGGCATTCCAGGCCAGGCTGGGCTATAGAGAGATACTTCACCTCAAAACAAAAACAAAAGCATACTTCTGGCCATGAGGAGCAGCAAGTGTTAACCCCCGTATCATTCCGGTAACTCAGTCCACACTGCCTTTCAGCTCTCCTCCAGGGTATGCTTTGAACTCAACCCTTCTTCCCACCATGTCCACATTTTTGTACGAGCCATGACATTTCTTTGATGGATTGTTTTGATAGTCCTTGAAAGCCATTTCATTCTTTTCTCCTCAGAGCCACTTGTGACCATTTAAGGTTTTGTGACATGTGAAAAGCTGTGATAGTTTCACTCCCAACTCCAAGTCAAGTGGACTAAGGATACAGAGATGATCTGCCTCATCTCACTGTTGCTCTGGCTCTTGTTTTCTACTCCTCTGCCTCTGCCTTCCTTGCTCCCTGTGGCTTTACCCACACTGTCACTTCTGTGACCAGCAATCACTGTGTTCTGCCTCTCTTCTCTCATGCCTTCCTGACATCATTTCCCAGCCTTCCTTATCCACTCATTTAAGTTGCAGAGGCACTAAGGATACCTCATTACCTCCTCCCTGTTTTATTTTTTTCCTAGGATTTAGCCATTGTTGACCAGCTATATTTCTTTCTTATTTTCCCTTTCCCTAAAAGGGCATATCTTTTGTTGTTGTTGTTCAGTGCAACATTTTCAACTTCTAAAAGTGGGCTTACTACACAGTTGTATTAATTTACTACAAGTCTGTTTTTTACTCTATAAGTTGAACCATTACTATTAACTGATTTCCTACCTACATTTCAGACATATCCAACAAAGGAAGTACCCATACAAACCAAGCAATGTTGTACCTATTGCTGATTTGTCTCCACAGTTTCTTTTGCTGTCCCAAAAAGAAATATGAGTTTATAGTATTTAAGGAACTGTAAGCTAAAACAAAAAAAATATTCAAACAAAAAAATCAAAAACAAGAATTAAGCTCTGCATTGTTGTTGGGTCTATGCCAATCATTAAGGGTTCTTAAAGTTTTCTCATCCTTACGAGACTGGTCGCTGCCATTTGGTCCTAACAGATTCATCCTCTCATGCTACATGGTTGATCTGCTGACATGCAAGACATGACATTTTGTCTTCACTAATACTAGCTTCTGAGAAAATGTGAGAGTGTTAGCCACTCATACTAAAGGAAAGTGCATTACTGCAGGGCTCCTGTGACACTGGAAACAAGGCAACCCTTTCTCTGCCACTGCCACTTACTGCGCATCCTTTCTTTATCCATTTCCAAGTCACTAATGCACTTGCACTCACCCTACTTACAGTTCACAAATAACTGGTGTTCTCCACCTCTGTGTAATAATATATTTCTCCAGAGTTCTCTGAGATCATTGCTTAAATACCAGTGAGTTCCTCAGAGTGCTATGATTATTAATCAGTGTAAAAATATCAAATTCATTACTCAGACCTCAGTATTGTAACACTAAAGCAAACATAAATGTAAGGTCATATTTTTCTACCACAGGCCCTCAGGCAAGACCTTACCTAAGGTCTTATATCCTGCTTTGGGCTAAAAATAGTTATTTGTGCCGGATAGTTTGTTTACCACACCGTCCTTTCCCATAATTTTCATTCTGTGAGCGGCTCCACTGACAGCTGGCTATTGGCTAAGCATAGGTCAGACCCACAGGCTAGCATGGCTTCTTCTCAGAGGCAGGCTTGCCTCTGTCATCTGAGCTCTGCTAGCCATTGCAGCATCCTCCTTGACTGCAAAGACTCTACATTTGTTTTCTTGTATTCTTCACCTGCACTGTGTCTTTACCCTCAACAGGAACTTTACTAACTCTCTGGTATTCTAGACCGCAGAGACTTGAAGCTTTACTGTCTAACCCCAAAGCCTGTTCTAACCAATAAGACAGACCCTGCACAGTCATGTAAATGCACATTCTTATTAACAGTAGTAAATATAATTTGGCAAATGATATGGACTTGGTAGGATCTGTTCTAAGAGTTCCACACTCATTGCTACGTCTACTATCCACAGAATCCCGCGAAGAGTTTACCTTTACTTTCTAAAACAGCTAACACTTTCCAGTAGCCAGTGTTAAAACTGATGGGAAATCTTTGCAAAGAATACATGTGCATCTATGTGTTTTTGAAAACTGAAAAAAAAATAGAAAATAAGAATTATTTTTTTTTACTTTGAACTAAAAAAAAACAGTTAAAAAAACGTAAAACCTAAATAATTGCATACTTAAACTTTGAAAATCCTCATACATGCCTTTTGAATGTCTGTTACTGCCTGTCGCTGGTCACTTTTGGCATTTCCTAATGATATCAACTTCATCTTATCTTTGATCATCCTTGAATGGCTGCTTTTTCATATTCCTCCCGCTGTGGGCCCTTCAGGTGCTAAATCTCCTTGCATGCCTATCAGTGTTGTGCTGCCGTAACTGTCTCCCTTCCCAACGATCTGGCACCTTCCTCCTCTTCCTGTCTCGTTTCTGAACAGCTATGAGTGGGTACCCTGCCTGTTTTTAATTTACGCCTTGTTGTTGGCTACAGATCAAAGGCAGGACAGTTGGGATGTGTCTTAGAATTCATACTCCTCAATCCTACTCTTAAAAGATGATTCTGTGAGTGTGGATTTGTGTGTAGGGGGGTGGATTTTTTTGTTGTTCTTGTTTGCTTGTTTTGTTTTCAGTAGTCTAAGTGACAGTAATATGCAATAGTCATTTAAAGTAAATATTCTAGATGAAAAAATGATCTGGTCACTTGATTTATTTATTTTTGATAATTAAATACTATCAAACAAAATATGTTTAGAAAAATTCTTTGCAAAGAGAATGATGCAATGCCAGAGCTTTCTATAGGGAGGGCCTTTTATATATTCACTTTCATTTAGCTCTGCCGATCCTATTTCTGAGCTTCTATGAGCCTTTCTGGTAAGCACCTAATAAGCACTTGTCTATGCAGAGTCTGAGGTTGCCTTGGGCTTGCTGCACCAAGGCTAAATTGGTCCCATAGGCTCAGAAGCTGTAAATTTTGGATGATAACAAATAGGTGCTTGTGAAGCTGTATATCTCTAAACTAGATGCACACATACTTGCTTCACATATATATTTGTAGAGAAAGATGTTGCTAACAGTGATAATATTACGTGTAACTTATGTACAAATAGTACAGTCTATACAAAAACACAAATCTTGCCTCTTTCCTAATTTGAATATCTAGAATATTCTGTCATCTTACCTTGGTATGACTCTGTTGTTATGACAAGAATGATGACTTGAAAAGCATGGATGGTACAACACAGAGGGTGAAATGAAGATGACTTATTCTCGAGTTATACCCACCAAATTGTTGAAAGGCTAAGTCAGGAGTCACCTGGCTTCGAATGCTGATCAAATATAAAGAATTTGCTATGTTTCCTGTAGAAGCCTAAAATGAGCTATCGTGCCATTTTAACCATGGTCAAGAGGTAAATGACAGAAATATGAATGCTGCATGGACGCTGAAAAGGGTTTTGAGAGAAAAAAAAAAAACACAGACACATCTTTTCTTCTCTGAAGCCTCCATGTCTAACATAGTTTCTGACACCCAAGTGCTCAATAATCTATTAACGAAAGGCCAAAGCTTATTTGGAAATCATTTGTGAAATCTGAGGCTGATTGCTTCTTCCATCAGCTATTATCAACCTGCCTATATAGCTTTTGAAACATGTTCTCTTAGTTTATTTTGAGGCAAATGCTTATTGGAGTCAGATGTCTTCTTAAGACACTGTGGCTCAAGCTGAGGACCTTGTGCACGTTAGGCAAGTGATTTACCACTGAACTGCATGTAGGTCACACTTCTATGCTGTACAGATGAGCTACAAGGCACAGAGAACCCGAGTGACTTGTCTGAGGTTATGTAACAAAGACAGTGGAAGAGGAAGAATCATCTGATTCGATCTCTAGGAAGGAAATGCTGCATCTCATAAGTGCTGCTATCCAAGTGTCATCCATAGCTCCCTACACTGAAAAGCTTGCCAACAATGTGGTGTGATGACGTGTAGCTCAGCAAACTAACATAGACACACAGATCTGTAGTGCTCTGGGTCATATCACATATTTTCTGGGTCACCTCAGTCACTGTAACATGAAATACTACTGAAAACTTCTATAGCCCCATTTCTGGGTTTAAATCAGTGGCTCCCAACCTCTCTAATGCTGTACCCCTTTAATACAATTCCTCCTGTGTGACCCCAATCATAACATTATTCTTATTGCTACTTCACACCTGTAATTTCTTTACTGTAAAAAAATTGCAATGTAAATTTCTGCTATGCGGGATGTATGATAGGGAACCTCTGTGAAAAGTACATTCAACCGCCAAAGAAGTAGCTACCCTCAAGTTTTAAACAACTGATTTAAATCATTCCTTCCCCTAAGAGAGTGGATGTCTCTGAACCTTCATTCATATAGCTGTAAAATGGGGATTCCTACTTTAAGAATTTTTAAAAAATTGATGTGCACAGTGGTTGGAAGAATTCAAGTATCTAGTAATTCCTGTGAAGAGTTTCTTACGATCATGATCAGTATACAGGAAAGGAAACTTCATGCTCAGTGACTTTATCGGTCTGACAGGAATGTCCGAGAATGTAGTTAACTCTGGGATTACGATTTGTCGGTCTGGACAAAAGAATATCACGGTGCGTGTCCCTATGCAAATGACAGCTGTCAAGAACAACTGACAATTAATCAGTAAGCTATGAGAAACTGAATTATTAATTTTGACCAGAGGAGAAAAACACAAGTATTAAGAATTTAGGTAAAAGCAAAGCACAGTGATGGCGGTTTCTGCATCATGTAAAACTAATAATAAAGTAAATAAAGGATTTTCAGAGAGCAGAAAGTGGGAACCAAGCCCAAAATAAAGGTCCGGTTAAAGTGACTGAAGCATGATTCTATAGTAGCCACCTTTAGAGACACAGAAAAGGCAAGAAGTAGAGGCATACAGCAATCTGCTCATGAAAGTAGGCATAGGACGTATTGGTGACTAAAATGAACATTCAAGGGCCCACAAAAGAACTTCCAGGCTGGGCTGGCTTGGCTGGTAGGCTAGGTTCACAACCAAAAAATATAAGAACTTGCAGGTCATTATTTACAAAAGTGGATCTAGAATGTGCATGGTCAGAAGACTGTGCTACGGGGCCTAAACACTGTTATGCAGTACTGCAAGAGCTGTTCTGACATCACCTGAAAACTCATAAGAAATCTAAATGCCTGGCCCCAGCCTCACAAATCTGAAATTTTAGGAACTCAGCAATTTGTGTTTTAACAAGCCATCTACGTAGTTCTTATAGCTAAAATATTTGAGAACCACTGTTCTAATTCATTCTTTCAATTAATAAATCTTTAGATGATTATAAGGACCTAGGTGCTATATCAGCAATCCAGATGCCCTAAAGGAACTCAGCCAAATTGGGAGATACAAACATGAAAAATGACACAAATAATACAAAATATAATGGAAGCCAGTATAATGAGTGTGCACATTTGACAAGGTGATGACAGCAGCAGGGTTGGGGACAGTAAGCACAAACATTCTCTGAGAAAATAGCATTTAGAGTGAATCCTGTGAGTAGGCTTTTCTCAGGTAAAGGCACTTGGTCCCAGAGAAGCAGAGTACTGTCTCAGTCACAGAAAGGTGATGAGGAAGAGCAACAGGAAGCTGAAAGAGGAAGAGTCATCATCAGAGACCCGACTCATCATGCAAATTCCTTGACCTTCAGCCCACGTAAGATGGAAAGCCATTGGAGGGCATGTGGACAGGAGTTGTACTTGGGAAAAAAATACTTTGTCTTTACTTGCACAGTGTATACTTCATCCCACTGTCTCAGTTCAACTGCTGACAATCCCCAACCCCAGAAATCTCCCTCTGCAGGGAAAGCCCGGCCCTAACACCTCCCTTCAAATCTCTGGGCTTTCTGACCTTACCATTCCCTTGGCTAGTTCAAAAGCATTTATTAGAGTTTGAGTTTTAAACTTGCCTCCAACCATGAAACCACCGAGAGTTTCAATTTAATTTCCCTTTCATGCCTGTTCACACCTTGACTCCTTTTGAGAAAAACCAACTATTGATACTGATAATAAGCTCATTTTATGCTTTGGAAGGAAAAAAAATGCTTAGCTGAATCCACTATTAAATACACTCCTCTCATGATGAAGTCTGCATTTAAGTCAGGCTTCTATTAGATGAGAAAAGAGTGTCCACTGAGGTATGAAATGTTTATTGTAGCTAGTTCCTGCAAGCAGTGCCAGAAGAGAGATAGTATTTTCAATGGCCAAAGCCCACAATGCACAAGACATGAATTATGTATGTCTGTCTCTGAAGAACAAATCAGCATAAATTATCCTATAGGGCAGACTGCAGGAATTAGGGACCTCTGAAAAAATTATCTTGGACTTTCTTCTTGGCATCAGAAACTTTGGGATGGAAAAGTATTGGCTGAATGAGATTCCAAATCATCACCTTCAATATTTCAGCGGGAAACCATTAGGAATGAGAAGTGACCCGCATTTCTAACCATCATCCGTCAAGATACCAGTAATCAACACATGATTATTATTCTCATCAGCCTAAAGCATGAAAATAATTGAGTGAAAAAAAATCCTCACATTATGTGAAATGATTACTGCCTTTGAGCCATAATAAACAATGATCTCGCTGTGGTGCTTTAAAGGAAACGGGAGCCGCCTGCTGCTGGTGCAGTGCCAGAAACACTGCCAGGCTGCGGAGCCACTGACGTGTCCCCAGACACGTCCAGAGCTAGGGAGACACCCCCGAGATGCCCCTCTTGGATGCAGCATTTGACTGCACGTTGCAGAAGATGGCTGCTCTGCATAAGCCTACTCTCCAGCACTCACGCTCACTTTCACTTTTGCTACTTCCCGGAACAGTGAGGGTGCGCTCTAACAGGGAGCTTGGAGACCTACTTGTTGCATTCCGATGCGATCTGTCAAACCAGACAGCTAGGCAGGCAGAAGCCAGCAGGAGATGCGATAAAGCTGCCTTCCCCTTCCTCAGGAGTGGGGATGGAGATGAATGGAGCATCTGAGAAGACCTTTTGTTGGGCCTTTCTTTCTGTCAAGTTTGAAGAGTGCAGAGGAACTCTGGAGGGACAGGTCTCATGCAGCCAGCACACTGAGCCAGGGAGAGTTACAGATCTTTCACAGGAGCAACTCAATTGCGAAATTCAGCCTTCAGGCTCCCTGGCCTCATTCCACAATGCAGGGTCAGCTGCTAGCCCACCAAGCACTTTGTATGTATCAGATATACAGCTCTTCATGCCTACTGGGATAGTGGTTCTACGAAGGCCACCGTTGTCACAACTATAAGCATTAACAGGGAAAGCTCTCAAATGCTCAAAAGTCATGTAGATTTGTTCAAAGTTATTGCAAAAAGTAAAGGAGTGTGTCTGTGCCGCTCTGAGAAGAAAAATCTACTTTCAGCTTTAGTCCCAGCATCTAATGTGGTTGGGAGAGGTCACTTCTCACAAGTGGAAGAGGCTGAACATCTGAGAACCAAAAGCTTCTCTTAGACCAGTGAAAGAATGGAAGACACAAAGCAAATGTGAACAGCCCCCCCTCCAAAAAAATACATAGAAAGAGCTGAATCCAGAGGGTTGCAACTGAGAGTGGCTTACCAGGAGAGATGCTTCTGAAACCAGAAACTAGCAGGGAAAGTTCAGCGATGGCCTTGATGAGCTACCAGGAGCCGCATATAAACAATCTGAACACAAATTTCTGGGTACCAGAGTTTTAGGGAGATCATACTGTAGGGTCTCTAAAAATTTACCAGACTGTCACATTAAACAGAAAATAACAATTCTTGGATTTGGCAGGAGAGAAGAAACATTATGAAAACCAGAGAATTTTCATAACAAATGCATAATATCAAGAAAAAAATGGACCAGAACCTTATCATACCAGGAAAAGGAGCACTCACTTCTCTGACTCAACCACACTTGGGCACCCCTATTTTGTTCTGAATGTGGAGAAACCAAGAAATACTTGTAGAGGTTATATCCAAGAAATGCATGCCCATTAAAAGATAGGTATCTGTTCATAAAGTGATGCAAATTTTCTTTTCCATACTTTGTTACTAAGTAATAGTAGTGAACCCTAGTGAAGAAAGGACAGAGTATATACAAGACACAGATTCAAAGGACTTGAAGGTCTCTGTTGACTAAAACTACAGCCAACACCACGTGCACGCTGACTCTTCACTGCAGAGGGTAATTCACCTCCGCTTCTCACTCCTAACCCATCAGGTCCAGTTTTCAACAAAACATCTCCAAGTGTGGAAAAAAGCAAGAATTATAATCTGAAAGGACAGAGAAGAGAATCTGAATCGCTGGGATATGGGCTTTGGAATTCTCGGGAACGCAGGAATTCAACTAGCACTTATGTATTAAAAGTCTTAAGGAATATGGTGTAGAAAGCACATGGGAACAAATGGGTAATGCAGTCAGTGAAATGGAAACTCTAAGGCTCAAAAATCATATTTAATAACAGAAAGAAGACTGACTTCAGTGAACTTATCAGAACACCACTGAGAATCCAGGAAATAATCAATGATCTGTGAGAGGGGTCCGTAAAAACTGTAGACCACAATGCAAATACTGAGGGATAGAAATGAAAAATACAACAGTTTATGCATGAATAGTGGAATAATTCAAAATAAATAAGAAGCGTAACTGAAAATAAGAGATATTCAAAGCAACGATGAATATTACTTCCCACAAATAATAATAGTTACCATAGTTCAGATCCAGGAAACTCTGATTTAAAAAAAAAATCAAAACATTTCACTTAAGCACATTATACTCATACTACAGAAAATAAATCATGAAAAGAAAATCATTAGAAAGAATCCCAGGGTGGTGGTTAGAAGAAAATAAATTAGAGATAGGAAGCGCCATGGGGTTTCAGATGTAGCTTAGCTGACAAAGCAATTATGGAGCAAACAGAACCCTAGGCTCGCTCACCAAGACTACACAGAACAGATGTGGTGGCACATGCCTGTAATCTTGGCATTCGGGGGGATAGAGGCTGGAGGATCACGACGTCAGTGTCATCCTCAGCTACACAGTGAGTTTCAAGGCTAGAGTGGGCTATGAGGTTATGTCTCAAAAATACAAGATATGGTAATTACACCAAACTTGTAAAAAGACATTATTCAAAGATGAAAATCATAGAATGAGATACTTAAGCTGTTGAACGAGAAAAAAAGTAAAATATCCTATGAAATTATTCTTCAAATGTGAAGGAACTAAAGGGGTTCCGGCCAATCTGGGGGGTTTCATGGTCAGAAAAATCTGGTGTGCAAGAAGTTCTAAAATTGATTGCTCTGAGATAGCAAAGATGGCGTGGGTCAGGGAGTGAGATATATGTGAAGAAAAGAAGAATATCCTAGAAGGAGTAGAGAGAGATATGTTATTTTTCTTAATCTTAATTGGTGCAAAAGACAGCTGCTTAACAACAGCAACTGCATTTTGTGATTGCAGCCTGTGGGCTTGTGAGATAAATTACGAGAGTGGCCTACGTATGGAATCGAGGATTGGAAATACCCTGTAAAAAACACATGCACAACATGTTAAACGATACAGTTTATTTAAAGATGTGCTTGGAGTAATTTAAAAACCAACATTGAAAACATGTTTTAAATGAGAATTTTATAAAGAATAGTTGCTATCAGTACAAGTGGCATTATATAAAATCCTCAATTAAATGCAAAGAAGGCATAAAAAGAACAGAGAATAACTGCAGTAGGGGACACAGACTGCGCATCATAGAATATTCCAGTGCTCAGAAGGCTGAGCTGAGGGGTCAGCCTGGGCTCCATGGTGAGACATGTTTTTAGAAAATAGAATAAAATCAGTTGTAAACAAGGTGACTATGAACCTGGTGGTATGAATGCTTGCTTTAAAGGTATATGGCTGAACAAAGAAAGTATGTAATGAAGATCAAAGACAATCAAAGTAGGTTTAAAGAGAAAAATTGGTCCCAGCTTTATTATTCTATGATGTCTATAAGAAATCAAAGTTAGAGGTCAAAATTTGATTGAAAGTAAAGGGATGTAAAAAATTCTATCATTATAACAAGCCACTAATATTAATTCAAATAAAGATAATTTCAAAATACACAGAATTATTGGGTATAAAAAGAAAATGATAAATTGACCGTTACTCCAAGAATATAATCCAAAAATGTAGAACACAAATCCACAAGGAGTCCAATGAGGTCAGGGTCACGGAACAGCAAGGAGACATCGACAAACCCATCATTGTATTTGGGAACATTAACAGCCTTCTTTAAAAACTGATAGCTCAAACAGGAAGAAAAATCAATTGGGAGATAGTTGCTATCAAGAGCAGTACTGATTTTCCCTAATTGACATTTGAGAAAGCTCCCTGCCTCTAGAATCAAATATTCCACCTTCTTAGGCTAACAATCAACCATCACCAACTTAAACCATACCGTTGCATGAAAGTCAGCTCAACTTTAAAAACATAGAAGACATATGACCTTCTCAGACCACAGTAGAATTAAAGCAGAAATAAGAAAACAAAAAAAGCTGGGAAAAAAATGACAAAATATTTTAAAAATCAAACCACAGAAGTCCTAAATAACAAATAGTCAAAGAAAATCTGTAAAATAAAAATATTTTCAGCTGATGGGAAATAAAATTATTTTTCAATAATTTATAAAATATAAGGAAAGTGTCACTTGAATCCAATTTGAACCATCAACTGCATGTATTACAGAAGCCAGGAAGAACAAGATGGGAAGGATGAGGAAAGGCTGAGAAGTGGTGCCGAAAAGGAGCCCGACACTCCAGGGTGGGACAGGACGATGTGATTGCTACAGAGTATGCAGATAATGTGCTAAGTACTTCAGAAGGTGAAAAGGCTGACTGTGGATGTGTTGACATCACAGGAGTGAAAAACGTTTAAGAAGATAAAAGTTTTCCCATACATGAATGTACTTGTACATACATACATATGTACTAAGGATGGCTTCTCGGTTCTTCCAAGTGCTGCCCTGCCCTTCCAGAAGGAGATTTATAGAAGGACCTGGTGCAGCTGCTCTCAACCTGTGTGTCACGACCCCTTTAGAGGTCAAAGGACCCTTTGAAGGAGTCACATGTCAGATATTTACATTCTGGTTAACAACAGTAGCAAAATTGCAGTGATGAAGTAACAACAAAATGATTTTATGGTTGAAGGTCACCACAACATAAGGAACTATACTGAAGAGCTGCAGCATTAAGAAGGTTGAGAGCCACTGATCCAGTGTCTAAGTATATACAGTGTATAATATAGAAACTTAAAGTATGGACATGACTGTAAACGTCATCTCTTTGCTACTTAGCTTCACTGTCAACTTGACACAACCCAGAGGAGAGAACCTGAGAGGAGAGTATGGGTTGAAGAATTTTCCAAATTACTTTGGCTAGGGAGCATGTCTGTGGGGGATTTTCTTAACCGAGGTGGGGAGACCTAGAATGGGCTACATGGCCCTCCCGTGGTGGGGATGGCTGTCCAAGAGTGAAGAAAGCTAGCCGATGCGCAATGGGTCAAGTGCAGCATCTGTGCGCTCTGTGCTTTTACCTGCGGGTGTGAGACTAACTCCCTGCCTTGACGTCCCCTCGATAATAGACTGGAACCTGGCAGCCCAAGCCAAATAAGCCCCCTTTCCCCTACGGTGCATTTTTTCAGGGTATTTGTCACAGCAAGATAGATGATTATGAGGACAAGGTATTCTAGTGTTTCTCTGTCGTCGCCAAGCCTATGGATCATTAGAGGAATTTGTCAGGCCTCTCTCTTGAGAGTCTGCTTCTGGCTGGTCTCAGGTGTTCCTGGGGATCTCATTTTTAACAAATGTCCTCAAATGATTCTAAAGACTGGTTAACTTTATCCTATCTGTCTCCTCACTTGACAAGCCAAATCTGATGTCCCGGAAGGTAGCAGAATTCACCAAATGACATTCACTAGCTGATGAAATTAGCCAAAGAGCAGAGACTTGACAACTAAAATTAATACAGGCATCTTTAATTTTTTTAGAAAATAGCTTAATGTTTTTATAGTCCTAAAGAAAACCAGGTTTTAAAAATTTACAATGTAAAAAAAATTTTTTTCAACATGAGTAAAGGTATAATAAATAAATAAGAATCAGCCATAACTGTATCACCTCCAGGCAAACTGTCAAATTTGATGACTCTGGCTTATTTATTTGTATGGCTTTACTCATAGGTTAAATATATCATATTATATTATTACCCACAATATTCCTTTTTTCCTGACAGTCAAGCATTGAAAACAGGACTTTATGGAAGGTGGACCACTGAGCTACAATCCCAGGCCACAAAACTCTTTTTACCTGTCTTCAAATAGTTACGTTGATCAGCTTTGAATTTCACTTCAGTAGACAAAGATAAAGTTAGAGAGCCATCTTTCCTTTGCTATTTTCCAAGGTTTTTCTGCATAACCTCACTAACCATGGTGAGCTTTAGGCTTGTGCATTAGTTAGGGTTCTATTGCTGCAAACAGACATTATGACCATGGCAACTCTTATAAAGGAAACATTTAGATGAGGCTGAGTTCAGAGGTTTAGTCTGTTATCCTCATGGAGGGAAGCATGGTGGCATGCAGGCAGACATGGTTTAGGAGTTGTATCTGGGAGTTCTATGTTGTGATCCACAGGCAGCAGGGAGTGACTGTGAGACACTGAGCCTGGCTGGACCTTCTGAAATCTCAAAGCCTGCCCCTAGTGACATGCTTCCTCCAAAAAGGTCAAACCTACTTCAACAAGGTCATACTTCCTAACAGTGGCACTCCGTATGAGCCTTTGGGGGCCATCTTCATTCAAACCACCACAGCATGCATGTACAAATCGACTAGCAAATGGTGAGGGCAATAGGTTTGAAATTGCTGTTTCTCATCATAATGGCTCCGACTCCACTGGACATGATGTGTTTCTTAGCTATGTGTCATTGCTCTTAGATTTCAGAGCATCAAAATGAGATGAGACATTCAGAAGAGCATATAGTACCTCAGATCTTTAGACATGAATGTTTGGGAAGAGTGACAACTACCTCAGAAATCCTGAACATTAAAACCGGCCTCTGCTGAGTGAGCCAGCTAATCGTTACCTTCCGTGGTTTCTACTACCAGGGTTAATGTAACTTTACATCCTATTTGAAATCTAAAGCAAATAATAAAATGATCAGAGATAGCAACTAGAGTGCAGAGAAAGAAGCAAATTAAAATTAGGAAATGAAGGTGAGTGGGCACAAAATTAAGATCAAATGCCATTTCCCAAAAGAAGCCATCTCTGAGCATCTATGCATGGATTCCCTAAATACACTCCTGGCAAATATTTCTTTTATACAGGTATTCATTTACTTTCCCTTCATAATGGACAACACAGTTTGATGTGTGCTCATTGGACCTGCTATTTCATAGTCAGAGTCCAAATCATTTTAACTCACTATCGAATCAAAAATGTTAAGTACAATCATAGTTATAGCTACTATGTATGATAAATCATTAAAACAAATGAATAAATAATGGAAATATTTTATGTAAATTTAAAATATTTTATAGCTCTTTTTTAAATCAAATCTTTGTCTATAAGGCAAGCAGGTGTCCCTACATGAACTATAGAACATCTTGAGTATGGAAAGGAGAACAAGTTCTTCACTTTTCTGATCATAGCTCTTTTCCCAAGATGTACAGTCTGATACATTCGGCTTACCAAAAATAGAGCTATTATTTTGGCTGCTTGCCTTATCCTTTAAGTAGTCTCTGATTGTTTCTAAGACCTGTTCTCCTAATAAAATGAAAACTTTGAAAATTTTCAATATCATAATATCTAATGATAAAATTTGGCTAGTCAACCTGAAAATTAGAGAACTGAAAGAAGAAATAAGAATATTTTTATCTAAACATTGAGATTCAAGATTCTTTAGTCATTTGTTCTTCATGCAACTTGTACAATTTATTAGTTAAAAATTTTCTTTACGTTTTATCCCACCATTTATCCAATGTGGTTTTGGAGTACAAAATTTTAATATTCTCAACTGGATTACTGAAAGTATGTATGAATTTTATACCCAGAAGCAAAGGCTTTTCTCCAATCTATCAAAATTCTTAATGTTAATACATGTCTTATCTAATCATTGATGAAGAAGAATAAGATCACTAAGTTCAGGTGAGTGGAATTTTCTATTACACCCATTCAAAAGTTACATTTTACTGAAAAGAAGTTCTCAGGTTTTTTTTTTTTAAGGTTTATTCAATTACTATTATTTAAGAACAGCATGGAGGACTCAAGTATGCTTTGATCAAATGCCTTTATGTTCTAAGTAATAGTTTTGATTAGAATAATGCAGTCAATAAACCCATTCTCAATTATTTTTAGAATTTCCTTAATTATTTGATAATTTTTATTAAATCATTTATTTTATTAATTACAGTTTATTCACTTTGTATACTTCATTCCCTCCCAATCCCACCTTCCCTCCCTAATTTCCTCCCATGCTCCTCTCTAAGTCCACTGATAGGAGAGGTCCTCCTCCCCCTCCATCTGATCCTAGCCTACCAGGTCTCATCAGGAATGGCTGCATTATCCTCCTCTGCAGTCTGGCAAGGCTGCACGCCCATCACGGGGAGGTGATCAAAGAGCCAGCCACTGAGTTCATGACAAAGACAGTCCCTGTTCCTATTACTAGGGAACCCACTATAATTTTTAATTTGCATACAGCGTTTACCTAATTTCAAGTGTTAACACATACTTAGATTCTTGAAACCACCATCACAGAATGATCTCATAAAGAATCTTTAAAATTAGGTATTCTCAGCATATAACTGTCATGTGACCTAATAAAAGCAATTTAAAATTTTATCATTAAAACACTTATATCACACATATATAGCATGCATAACACACATATATATAACACCCACATATATAAGTACTGATTTGTGAATCATATTATTGACACATTCTTCTATATGATCAGGAAATTCAAAACCAAAGCATAATAAACTGAATGTTATTCTAGTTAACTTGTCATTTTATCCCAAGATAAAGTCATTTTCTGGTGTATACGTTGGAAACTGCTTGCGGTTTCTCAGATTCCAACCATATGCTAATAATAAACCTGGGAAATACCATGGAATTACTCTAATTTGAGGCCCTCGAGTGCAGAGAGGTGCTAGTTTCCTGTTCTGCATTCTAGTCCAGGTGCTTGTGTAAATGGGCAAGGCCTAATGGAATAGCGGCAGAACTTGTCCAGACAGTGAGGAGTGCTTATGCCATAAGACTATAATGTGCAATTTTAATTAAAAACCGTTGATGATTACAAATTTTGTCACTCCCTGCTCTAGTGAGTGTTCTTTGTTTTCATCCAGCTCAGTAAGCTACTTCTATAGAGTAGTTTCTCAGTGCTGAAGCACACCAACTGTGCCCGTGTGTCTAACGATGGCTTGTACACTAAGTCGCTATAATTTTAGGTAGGTAAGGTTAACGACCTGAAGAACTTCACTGTACTCTTCTGCTTAGCAGTGTTGAGAGTGCCTAAGTACTGAAAAACAATTGAAAATAAAAGCAGGGCACATTGAAAGCCTCATTATTTAGCTAGAACTATCCTTTCACTGAACAAACTAATAATCAGTTAAAACCTGACATCGCCCAGTTCCCTATGCTCAGGGGATAAGGCACTACATATTCTTGAATTTAGTGATTTCTACTACCAAATTGAAATCTGTATGAACAATGAGGAGTCAGACATCCCTTCCTTGTGGAAAGCCTCTGCTTCACATTAACACACAACAACCTTTCCACAAGGCACCACACAGGCTTCAAAATAGGAAGATGGGGTAGACATTAAGAAATTAATAGTAGAGCTATTGCCCCCTCTTCTTTTCTGCCACATTTGGACAACTGTATTTGGTAATTCTTGGAAATCAATAATAACCAAGCCAAACGTTGGCAGACCTTTTGGATAATTTGACTGATTCCTGGTATCAGTCTAGAAAGCAGGAGTGATCACACTCATCACTACAGAGCATTGAGCAGATGAGCAGACTAGTTTCCCTGGGTCTGCCTTTCTCACTCCACTCCCATTGCACATCCCTGTCATGTGGAACACATGGGGTTCTAATATGATAATTCAGGTTTGGGAACAAAGAGAAAATGAGGCTAAAAATGAAGAGGTAAAAAGAAGATAACCATCAATGAGATACAAAAATAGAACACTCTATATTTGAAAATATATTATCTACTCTAAAGGGATGGAGACTGAAGAAGCAGTGCTCAGAAAGAGCATCTCAGACATCTGATGATTAAAAAAATGCAACATACAAGTCTAAAACTGGCAATGAAGTTGCTGCTCAATATACTCATCTAGGGAATAAAAACCAACTGTTCTAGAGTCCCTGCAAGCAAAGCACGGGGTAGGAGATCCTTCTTGACTTAATTATGAAGTCAGAGCCAGGGTGAAACCTGGGAATTGATTTTCAATGTCCCTGTAGGCAATGGTGATGCTTTCCAAAACTGAGGACCACAAGAAAACAATAGGAACTTAGAGAAGATTTTTTTCTTATCACATAGCCAACTTCAAATCAATTATTATTTTTAAAATGCAGATACCACAAAAGGATGTATGTATGTAGGGATATATGTATCATTAGGGTGTTAACTAAATGTTGTCTGGAGAGGTGGCAAGTAAGTGCCAGCAATGAACAAATAATCACTTGAGAAATGTACAAAGTCCAGCTAAGAAAAATCTGAGTTCATTTTGAAAAGGGTCTACAGAACAAGGGTTTTGACAAGCATTGTGGAGATGTCATAAAGAGGAGTTGGGTGGCAGCAGAGAGGCATTGATGCCATTGTAATTCCTTCAGCAATGAGGTCACACAAGAACACATACTCAGCACAGTCTATACTGTCACTGCATGGACCTTCATATGGATGCTTCAGAAGACTGGAACCTGGACTTGATAAGTAACCCTTTTTTAATCACTGGGTGGTAAATCATGAAGAACCAATGTAAGTCTTTTGGTCACATATCCAAAAGCAATGGATAGATCATGTTAGAAACTCTTAGAATCAGTGAGGAAAGAGTCACGATCTTGCAGATACAAGTCAAAGCTTCCATTATCTACCACCGTCTATTACTCAATATGTAAATTGATGAAGTTGATATTGTAGATACACAAATTTATTCCTAGCCTCTCTGCTTGACAGTTAGCCTTCTGTACTCCTACATCAGGCATTATTCCCTGAATCCCTCTACTCTCAAGTTCTCGCTGCTTTCTAAGTCAGATTGATGTGTAAACTATGCAATTCCTTTTCTTCAAATACTCAAGCCTTTAAGGTCTCACTATCTACATTAGCCAAAGACCAATCAAAGAATTTTCCTAAACAAAAGAATCAGATGACAAAAAATATGCTTTATTTTATGCTATGTCAATAAGAGTTAAATTTTCTTTTCTAGGGGAGGTCTAAATCAGCTTAGAGAATAAGGGGGAGGATGGATTTGGCTGCTTACAAAGTTGGCAAATAAAATAAACAAGTTTTAGAGGACATTAAAGAAAAAAACAAAATTTTGTATTCCTCTGGTGATTATGTAAGTATCTCAAACTGTGCTGTGACTATAGTAAGAAGTTGGGGTCCCAGCTGAAACCAACATCTAGTGGGCATGTACTGTAGTCGCAGAGCGCATTAGCTTATATGTCTTAGATCTTAATTCATGCCCCATTTGGCTCTCCTTCATTTCCTACCATGGGAGTCAATGTCATCAGGCCACTCTCTTTTGAGGAATTCTACCACAAATGTTTAGCCTGTGGCTTCCTACTGTTTGTGACTACAGTTAGGGGTAATTAAACTCTCCATTGAAATCACAATGTATAAATCTCATTAATATCAACGAAGTTTCTAACTTATACATGGCATCAAATTCCAACACTTCTAACACAAAAAAAATAGAAAAATAATTTACATAACTTCACTCATTTGCCTGACTCCCTATGACCATGTTAAAGCATTGGGTATGTGTGCACATATTGAATTTAAGTCAAAATTTGGGATAAATGAAAGAAGTTGATATTGTAGATACACAAATTTATTCCTAGCCTCTCTGCTTGACAGTTAGCCTTCTGTACTCCTACATCAGGCATTATTCCCTGAATCCCTCTACTCTCAAGTTCTCACTGCTTTCTAAGTCAGATTGATGTGTAAACTATGCAATTCCTTTTCTTCAAATACTCAAGCCTTTAAGGTCTCACTATCTACATTAGCCAAAGACCAATCAAAGAATTTTCCTAAACAAAAGAATTTCTTTTGTTCTATGGTTAGATATGACTTAAGCGTGTCCTTCAAAGTTTTGCAACTCAGAGAGGTGAGGATAAGGGAGTTGGTAAAATCATTAGAAGCCTATTTGGAGGTGAATAGGACCATCTGGAAAATGAGCTAACTCTGACCTAACACGGTGATTAGTTCTCACGGGTGAGTTTCACGTGTTCCTTGATGCTAATTTTCTACTGGTCCTGATGTTCACAGGCTTCTTCCTTTAAATACAAGTCGCACTTGCTTTTACCAATAAGTAATAAGCAACATAATATTAATATTTGAAGGTAATCAGCCTGCTTACTTTTATTTTAAACAGCATTCTATGGGACTGCCTAAACTCAGAATATTCTGTAGCCTCAAGGAGATGCTGTGGGGACTTGAGAAAAGTGGATGGGTGGGGAAATCAGGAATTTGCAATTCTGTTTAAACAAAAGAAATTGGATTCCTTTCTGCTTTATACATTGTGACTCCATGTAGGATTTTATTTAGGGAAGAAGGTGGGTTATAGTACTTGAAATGTAATCACCCACACCAATGAGAAGACTGATCCTCAGGGCTCAGGTTTCAGGGTCCATGTGGTAGTTTGTACTACCCCTTCAACATTTTAGTTGCCATGGAATAATCTTTGTGTAGATATAGACAGCATACTCCCCACCTTATCTGCTGATGGACAATTGTTTGGCTTGTACCTTCTGCCTGGTATGAAAATGGCACTATGAATGTTAATGTGCAGGGTTTTTCATGGACATAATACTGGATTTATGGGTGATGTGATAAATCTGCATAACCATTGCTACTGTGAGTTTACTCAACTGGTTTCCAAAAATTATCCATTCTTACCAGCAATAGATGAAAAATCTCATGTTTTTGCATTTCCCCTGTTATTTTCCATCATTTTCATTGTCATCCTTACCCCTTTACCTTCCCACCTGCTTTGTCCTGAAACTTAATGATGTTAATATCTGCTTAACTCTTTTATGATTATTTTTATATTTTCTTGGATAAAAAGTTCAAAATTATTTTTTTCATTTTAACTGGATTGTTTGTTTTTTTAATATTAAGTCTCACCTATGCATAGCTCTTTTATCACATAAATGGTTTGTAACTGTTTTCTTTCATCCTTTGGCTCACATGTTCGTTTCATTAATGTTATATAGAGAAAATATATTTCACTTATAGACCAGTTTGTCTTTTCCTCTCTTTACTTATAATTTTGGTATTATAATTAAAGTTTTACTTGTAGCAAATTCAAGATGATTTACTTCTACATTTTCTAAGAGTTTTGCTGTCTAACACTTACATTAAAGTACATGACTCCCTTTGTCTTTTGTGACTGACCTAAAAGCAAATAAATATGTAAGTATCTAGTTATTTTAGTAGCGAAATTAGTATATTTATTTCTGGACTTTTAAATCTGTTCTATCTATATGTCTGTACTATATCACACAGTTTTGATTACCATAATTTTGTAGTAAGTTTTTAAAATGAGACAACAGTATTCTTTTTTTCCAGAATTGTGTTGGATCCTAGGTTCCCCCTTGGCACGTAGTGAATTCTAACCCAGCTTCTCCATTTTTGAAAGCAGGAAAGTGGCAGGATTTGTATGCACAGCATTAAAGCCCTCCAGCGGAATCTGTGCTGCTGCTGTCACCAGCAGAATTACTTCTGAGGTTTCATACTCTGATTCTTCAAAAGTATTTTTGATGTTTTACATGTCTTTTCATTCATTTGCTAATAAAGTTTAGAGTCTTCTGGATTTTCTGTATGTAAGTTTGTCCTTAACAGAGTTAAGCTTTGTTGCCCCCCTTACTGTCTATAAGCCCTTCGCTTCCCTCTCTTTCAGAGCTTCCCTAAGAGCCCCAGAACAGCGCTGAATCGAACGTGTGAACACATGAACGCTTGCATGTGTTCACTGTGATCCCACAAGTTTTAATCACACAGAGAAACGCACACCAGAAGACTAAGAAGCATCCCAAAGGCCTTGGCTCAGATTCTAATATTGCTCATCAGTTTGCAGTTGGGTGAAATCATCTTTAAGTTCCTTGATGCTTTGTCATCTCTCATGTAAAGCCAGCTCACTTTGTAGGCCTTTCAGAAGTGGAATGGCTGAGAAATGTTACAGACGAGGGCCCCATTAGAATGTCTCACAAATGCTCCTGGCTTCAAGACAGGTCTTGTTCTCCCTCCGCAAAGGTAGTCATATATATGCACACATGGGTGTGCGCACACACACGCACACACACAGTGCTGATACCTAAAAGGCCTATACTATCAGGCAACTCACAGATATGACTGTTCAGGTATTCTTAATAGGTAAAAGTCAAGTAACTGGACTTGTCTCTAACGTAATACCAATAAGCCCATCATATTTTCTCCAACGTTTTCTTCCATTTAGAAGGCATCTCATAACAAGAAGAGGGCTTAGGGGCTTAAAAGATGGCTCAGTGCTAAGGAGCATTTGTTGCCCTTACAGAGAGCATGGGTTCCACTCTCAGCATGCACACTGGGATCACATCTGTCTATTCTAGTTCCTTGTTACTGTGTTTGACCTCTTTGCTCATCAGGAATGCATGATATGTATATATGTATGTATACATATGTATATGTATACTATATATAGAGAGAGAAAAAACATACATTTTTTTAAAAAAATCTATTTAGTATACACAGAGAGTAAAATAAGGACTTTTCAAAATATCTAATAGCTAGCCATTGTCTTTTAACTCACATGGTCTTTCTATCAAATATGTCTTTAAATCTCATTTGATCTTTTATTAAGTATATGAACAAAATTAAGCATACTTGTTGCCATAAAACAGGGTCTCGTTTTGATTCTCAGTGGATCTATATTAGCACTTCAGAAATAAAAATAAGTAGATTGATCTTTGTGGATAAAAAATGTTTAAAAGAATATTCTTATAGTTGAGACTTGCTTATTTTGGTACAAGAAACCTGAAAAGTCTTGGTATTGGACCATTTGGGGGGACTGTTATGTCAAATACAATTCTGTCTTTTTGCTATTTCAGATGTAAGCTATCCCATTAGTCTCTGCATAAAGGATGCTCCTAGATTTCTGTCATTAAATTGTGCTTATCATCCTTTCTTGAGTGTTAGGGCTCTTTGTAACACCCACAGGAAGTCCATGAGTAAGTGATTCTAGACACTATATTCTTCACTTGAAATTTAATTTCCTCTATTCTTGTATAATTTCACACACAATTACAATGTATTTTGATCATATCCAACCCACCTCTTGCACAAATTTCCCCAGAGCCCACTCTACATCACCTTTACTATTTTATATATTTTTTGTTTCCTTTATAACCTTCTGAGCGCTGCTCAGACATGCATGGGCATGGGACTACCCAGTGGGGCATGGACAACCTATAAGAGAACACACACTATTATTTTCTTATGTTAAGAAATGGGACTAAATGACCTGACTGTGAGCTAAAAAACATTCCTGTCAATACAAGTTTGATATTTAATGATTCTTACTTTTATTTTTATTATTATCATTTATTATAATTTATTCAATTTGTATCCTAGCTGTTGCACACCTCCCTTGTCTCCTCCCAATCCCACCCTCTCTCCCTCTTCTCTCCCTATACCCCATGTGGGTTCCCTAGTAAGGGGAGCAGGGACTGTCTTTGCAATGAACTCAGTAACAGGCTCTCTGATCACCTCCCCTGGGGTGGTTCAGCCTTGCCAGTCCATAGACGAAGACATTCCAAGGAGTTCTGATGAGACCTGATAGGAAGGGGAGGAAGACCTAACTTTTCACTGACTAACAGCTTAATACTTATTTTGAGAAGTACCATCTTTCACTTAGACTCACCTGGAAATAGCCAAAATCCACCAGAGAGCTACATCTGGTTTCAAGGAGCAGACAAGCACAATCTTGTCTTCTCAAAGAATAACAGCAGAAATGTATGAGAATAGCACCTCTTAATAAGAATATACGTATTGGGAATAAACGTATAAAATAATAGGAATAATCTCTCTGAAGAAGCATATCATCATGCATTGTTCAATTAATGAAATACAGCTGGTCTCATTGTTATGTGAATATCCTATATTTAGACTTCCTAGTGTACCTTTTTTTTTTTTTTTTCATGAAAGAACAGCGAAGATGTATTTTTGCTTTTCTTTCCCTTTGTGGATTTTCTTTACATGTCTACATTGTGTTTTTATTTATTTATTTTATAATATAAGATAAACATACTAAAATCTGTACACCCAAAGAAGCTAAGCAAGAAGGAGGACTCTGGCTAAGACGCTCAATCCTTATTCAGAAAGGTGAATGGGATGGACATTAGAAGAGGGAGGAAACAGGAAACAGGTCAGGAGCCTACCACAGAGGGCCTCTGAAAGACTCTATCCAGCAGATGCTGAGACTCATAGTCACACTTTGGGCAGAGTGCAAGGAATCTTATGAAAGAAGGGGGAGATAGAAAGACCTGGAGGGGGCAGGAGCACCACAAGGAGAGCAACAGAACCAAAATATCTGGGCAAAGGGGTCTTTTCTGAGACTGATACTCTTAACCAAGGGCCATGCATGGAGATAACCTAGAACCCCCACACAGATGTAACCCATGACAGCTCAGTCTTCAAGTGGGTTCCTTAGTGATGGAAACAGAGACACTTTCTGACATGAACTCAGTAGCTGGCTCTTTGTTCACCTCTCCCTGAGTGGGGAGCAGCCTTACCAGGCCACAGAGGTGGACAGTGCAGCCAGTCCTGATGAGGTCAGAGGGAAGGGGAGGAGAACCTCCCCTATCAGTGGACTGGGGGAGGGGCATGGGAGGAAAAGAAGGAGGGCAGGGGGATTGGGAGGGGATAAAGGAGAGGGCCACAGCTGGGATACATAGTGAATAAACTGTAATTAATAAAAGATAAATTAAAAATAAAAACACTATGTGGTTTGGTTCTTAGAGGGAGTTCTTGAGTTTTTAAAAGAGTGTGAATAAAAACTAATAAGTGAAATACAAGATTGTCTTGCTATAAATCATAAGAGGTGGACATGTTCCGATCGCTCCCTCACTATCACCAGACTTGTCCAGTACTTTAAACATACTAATTGTTCAATAAGTTGAGTGTTGCGTGAATGAGAGACAGAAGGAACAAGGCAAGTGAGACCATCTCGGTGTGTGTAGAATGGCGCTTCATGAACAGGTTCAGCAGTATTTGTTGGATGTGCAGCTCTGTTTTAGTGGAAGGCTTTGCTAAGATAGGCAATCAAGGAGCTGGATCTCTGATAAATCTTTAGCTTTCTTTAGTCTAGTGGGTTTCTCTTGGTTTCAGTGAAGATCCCTTAGAAAGAATGGTTACTGGGAATTGTTCTGTAGTAGTTATTTTGTTTTGAAAGATCACTGTCAGTCCCGTTTAGGCAAAAGACACAGTGACTGAAAGCTTTGTTCGGAACTAACATGCATCATCCGTAAGTTCCGCTAAAATGGCATCTCATGGGCAACTCAAATCTCCTTTTTTTATCATCTGTATCTCAAGAGTTAAGTGTGTTTCTCTGTCTTTATAGCTAGTCTAATGCAGGTTATTTTCTGGTTCTGTAAAGTTTCATCCTGTTCTCAGTGGCTGAATATGAGCTATATACATTATTTCAACCCCAAATCATTTGTAAAATCAGTCACTCCACATCATTTTTTATAGCTCCTCTCTATTTTGTTCTCTGGCAAGCTTAGGAAAAGGGTGATTTTTTTCTTTCTTAATCCTCAGAAGGTCTATGTTTTCTGTGGCCTTTCCTCCATTTAAAACTGACTTTGTGATTGTGTTTCAATTTTGCATTCAGAGTTTCTCGTTTTGTTTGATAAATGTTTCCAAGAAATATAATCTCCCCTGTGCTTTTCATTCTTCTCTCCATGAAGGAGCTTTGCCTGAGTAGCAAGGCAGTCTGATAACACTGAAAATAAATCTTAACATCTCTGCCCTGTGATAGACCTAGACTTCAGCCCTTCTTTTACCCCAGTGATAATTGCTTATCAGTACATACAGCCTTACTCATATGCTTCTGATGCCACCGAGGTTTATATCTCAGGGAAGATAGGCAGGAAGTGCTATTCCCTGAATCCATTAATGGCTTTAATAAAAGCCAAACAAAGGATGAATCCTGGGCCAGATTTACTATCTCAAAATGAGAAGGCCATCTCTGCATTCTGAGATGGTTTCTCACAAGGCATCTTTGTTTTGCTTTGTCTTTCTTTCCCCTTGGCCTCAACTTGGCTACCTGGTAAGGAGCATTTGTAAAGTACATTGTTCCAAAGCTGTAAAGAAAAGAAAAAGAAAACAAAAGAAATGTATTTGAAAAAATATGTTCAATTTGTTGACATTTTTCACTTCACCCAGCAACTACAACTGAACTGATTCTCAGAGTGAAACCATCAGAACATACACTCTGCAAATGAACAGGCTTGCCGTCCAGCAGCAGCACACCCGAGAGCGGCTGCATGGCTTTAAAGGGAGAGAAAGAAAAAGCCTGCCAAAGAGAAAAAAGATAGAATTCATACAGACCAAAAAAAAAAAAAAAAAAAAAAAAAGGAGTTGGGAGGCATGTAATTGTGGACACTGGCCACCACATGCCCAGAATAAATGCAGGTTTGAAATAAACAATGGCAAAAAGGAGATAGGAGACCTGAGAAAATGTTTAAATTCCATCTTTTTTTTTCTTTTTTTTTTTTTTACTCTAATTGTCTCAGAAGAATTGAAAAACATAGATATGTCAGTTCTGCCAGGATCAAAAATGTGGTAAGCAAATCAGCTGAGGTCAAAGCAGTAACTGGCTTTTCACTTCCTAAGCACCCATGGAAAAGTGGACAATGCCCAACATGACCATGTGACTCAGGACTCCCGAGTTCTGTGACCTCAGCCTATCAGACCCTCTCAGAAATAGGACTATTACCTTACTGAGAGTCATGTGTGTTGTTTGGAAAACTCTTTTTCCAGGGACAAATACAATAACATGCTGCATTCAGAACCCCTGCCTAATTAAGCACATCATGGAAATTTCCTCTTGCATGCTGAAAGGAGCCCAACCCCATGTGTCTTAAAAGCACCATCCTGTAGCTGTGGCTGCTCATTATCACGGAGCTTCTTAACTAGTATCAGGTTAAAAACTCATGTCCATTTCTGCAGTAAACCCCTGTACCATGGAACCTTCTACCCAAACGCAGAGATGGCTGTCCTGCATGTTACCCTGAGAACGCTTCCCAAAGTTCCCACCTGTACCAGAGTCTCCCTATCAGATCTCACCCTACTTGGCATCAGCTTTGAACTCCAATAAACAATGCCTCTTACTTGTCTTCAAAACCCAGCTCAAATTCTGCTTTCTCTCGGACTTCCTTTAATGATCCACACTGTTCTACCTTCTAAGGAAAAAAAACAGCTGGCAATCAGGCCTAGTTAGTCTCATGGTTTTTACCAGATCCTGGTAAAAACATTAACCTGGTGGACTACCTGGTGGGGTTGTGTATACTGTTAGAAAGTAGGGCAGGAGGGCCTGACCTACTGCACAGCTCTTTTCCAAAGTAAGCACTGAAGAACGCAGACATTCTTCACAAATAAACTCTAAGCAAATGCAGACAAAGCCACGGAATACAAAAGGTCAAATGTTCCAAGACCTCCAGAGTCAGAAATTTGATAACTAGTGAAACAATTTAACCACCAACTGAGGTGCCAGTCATTCACAGTAACTGAGCATAAAAACGCAACACAAAACCGTGATAGCTTTTGAAACTTTCAGCGTCCATATCCAACCAACGGTCAAGGGTTGGTGTCCTAAATGAGTCACATTTGTTGAGGGTAGCTAAACAATTTTAAATTATCTCATCTATTCACTTTCAAGCTGAGATGATTTCAAGCACGTTCTATTGCGCACACAATTTCCTACAGTACCGTGACAGGCTGGGAGAGAAAGTGAATCAGATAAAAACCCCACCTGTGTGTCACTAATTTCTATTGCCTGTTTCTTAAATGTATGAAATTTATGCCATCACCTTTAATACCAGCACTCGAAGGGCAGAGGCAGGCCAATCTCTGTGAGTTCATCATCAGCCTTGTCTAAACATTAAGTTCCAGAACAGCCAGAACTATGTAGTATGACCCTGTCCAAACAAACAGTGTTAAATTTAAATAATACAATGAAATGTATTCTCTAGTGTTTAAGCAAAGAACATAAGGAAAGCATAAATAAATCATGTATGCTTCTTTGTGTGTGGGAACTCCCACAATGGTAAGTGATTAATTCCTACTAGAAAGGATTAGGAAAATACCTGAAACACAAGGCTGAGAATCAAAAGACTAGAGAGCAAGGAGCTAATGCTCCTGATGTCTCAGGGGAATATCATACAAGTTGTAGTTCTCATTCCGAAGGCTAGTTCAGTGGCTTCATTGCTCTAAAACAGAAAACATGCTACCCGTGGGTTAAATAATCCATTCAGTGGATAAATTCACCTCTTGTTTAAATGATTAATTTTCTTAAAATCCTCTCAAAGCAAGCCTAACATTTGCATTTCCTCTGCACTGGTACAAGTGTTCGAAAGGGAATTTCATTTTCAAAGAAAAAATATGTCTACTTTTTACATATTTGTTTCTCTGTGAACATTGGCTTTGCTCTCCATCATAGGTCGAGAAGCGGGGTCGCCGTGTATGTGTATACCTAACACTGCACAATGGACCAAATTAGGATGAGGGATTACATGAAATCAGGATTTTAGATACTTTTGAAATATAATAATGTGGCCATGGTGAGAAGAACATGGACACGTGAAATATTTTCCAACACAAAGAGAAGTCTGATTCCTTTCTCTCATCAACAATCGTAACAGTAGAAAAACCAGTGAATTGGTTGAATTTGCGTTGTACCTCTTTCTCAGTTGTGCTTTCTAATTCAGAGCTACTTGCTAATGGATGAACATCGCTGGTATGGATTTGCCCCCATCTTACATCTTACATGAGAGTGAAAGTCTGAATCTAATTTCTGCTAAATATTAAGAAAAACTGGTATTCTGCTAAATGTCTGCCTCTTGTTTTACACACACACACACACACACACACATACAAGAAATACAAATATGAAAAAGTAGTGTTTTTTTTTTCTTAAAAAATAAATAAGGGGCTGGAGAGATGGCTCAGAGGTTAAGAGCACTGGTTGCTCTTCCAGAGGTCCTGAGTTCAATTCCCGGCAACCACATGGTGGCTCACAACCATCTACAATGAGATTTGGTACCCTCTTCTGGCTCACACGCATACATTCAGGCAGAATACTGTATACATAATAAATAAATAAATCTTTAAAAATAAATAAATAAATAAATAAATAAATAAATGAATGAATGAATAAATAAATAAATAAATAAGAAGACCAACAGAACCAACAAATCTGAGCCCAGGGTTCCTGCAGAGACTGATGCACCAACCAAAGACCATACATGGAGAGGACCTAGACCCCCTGCTCATGTAGCCCATGGCAGCTCAGTCTCCAGGGGGTTCCCAAGTTAGAGGAGAAGAGACAGTCTCTGACTTGAACTCTGTTGCCTGCTCCTTGATCACTTCCCCCTGGCGGGTCGGTCTTGCCAGGCCACAGAAGAAGAGGATTCAGGCAGTCCTGAGAAGACTTGATAGACTGGGGTCAGTTGATAGGGGAAGAGGACTCCTCCTTGCTAAGGACTAAGGGAGGGGGAAGAAGAAGGAAGGAAGATGGGACCCAGAGGAGAGGAGGGAGGAGGTTATGATCAGGCTGTCAAGTGAATAAATTTTTAAAAATAAATTTAAAAATGAAATTCCCTTTTGAACAGTTGCACAAGTGTAAGGCTTGTTTTGAGAAGATTCTCTTTTTTTAAATTAATTATTTGAACAAGAGGTAAATTTGAGCTACTAAGTGGATTATTTAATCCACAGGTAGCATGTTTTCTGTTTTAGAACAATAAAGTAACTGAACTAGCCTTCCATGAGGAAGGAAGAGTCTCAAAGGTAGAGAAGAGAGCAAATTTATATCTGCTCCTCACTGCTGAGTTCAGGCTGGTTAAAGGCAACAGCGGTTGAAAAACTACCTACACTGTGAGCTCCTGGGAGTCGTTTTTCTATACGTCCTAGATTCATGTTGGTAAGAACTCAGTTTCTGAAGAGCCAGTTTGACTGACTGGGCAGACCGCATCCTCACTCGGCTCTGTGACTTGCCTACTCTAAGCTGTTTGACCCTCCTGCTGTAGGGCACCTTTTACGAACTTGACTGTCGAGCTGTAAGATAAACTTTACTTTTCAACCCTATGGTCAGGTCGCAACAATTTCTCTTTTTTGTGTCTGAATGACATCTTATTCATCAGTTACCAAGATTCTGGTAGAGTCTTATCACCCCCTGTAGGTGGTCTTCTGAGACCACCACAGAAGGTGCAAAGGCTTCTTGACTGTTCTCTTTGAGCTAGATCATAAACCTTTCAACAATGATATTGTTTCTATCCATTTGAACTTGGGAGGGAGAGTTTTGTTTCATGCCTTTTCTTTCCATATCTGCTTTCCCTTCTCTGCTGGATACTGCCTCTGATTTAAATAATTCCTTTGGAACACTGAAAAAAATGGCTCAGTAGGCAGAAGTGCCTTTTGTTCTTGCGAGAGGCCAAGGTTTGAATCCTGACACCTATGTGGCAGCTATCTATAACGTCAGTTCTAAGGAATCCAGTGTCCTCTCATAACCCCTGCTGGCACAAGGCATGCACAGGGTCCCAAACATACATGCAGGCAAAACATTCACACACATAAAATAAAATAAATCTTTTAAAAAAATTATTTTTCAATGGATCCTGTCCTATTTTGCCTATATCCAAGAGGCTTTGCAAAGATGCAGAAACAGCCATAAGGTTTAGTTAAAGGAATTGTGATTTTTTTTTAACTTACATGTTTGACATTTCATAGGATACTTTTTAACCTTTCTGCACCTCTTTTTGCATCTGAAGTGAGGGGGTGCAAAACCGGGTGTGGAGGGGTAATCTCCCCTGCTTTTCTACAATTTGTAATAGCCCATGACAGCCCTGACTTACATTCGGCAGGTCTCTGATGCTGTAAGGTGAGTTCAGGTCTGCCCTGTGGTCCCTGGGACCCTGGAGATGCCTTGGGGTTCTTTTGCGGTAGGGTGGAGGAAGAGGGCTCAGAGTTTTGAGTAGCCAGCTTCAATCGGTGCTTTCACTTTGATCTATTTTAGATATTCCTGAGTAAGATTTCGTTTGAAGAACAGATTCTGTAAGGGTTTTTTTTTTTCTTTTTTTCTTTTTCTTTTAGTTTGCAAACCTCTGCAATAGATATTAAATCTTCCTTTAAAAATATGTAAAACTATGTTGATGGTGATTATGGATCCCTAACAGATAACTGTAGAAATAAGGAAAATGCAGTTGCTGTGTAATGATCAGTTAATCTAAGTCACTTCTTTAAAGTAATTCAGAGTTGTCTTGAGAGGAATATCATCTTCAGTCATTGTTCAACTAAGAATTAAGCCACCGTAGCAGAAAAGGGAGACTAGACAAGTGGGGAAATGTTTTATACCAGTCTTGACACAGTACAGCAGTATCAACAGTAGGTGTAAAGCCTTCAGAGGGCACAGCGAAGGGGTTAGGTGGCAGTTATTGCCGTGTGAATGCTTGACTAATAAAATCACTGACAAACTAACAGAGTACCCATGCCAACACTTAACATTTCTACAAGCCTAGTAAATTCGAAGAAGCCAGAATCGCTCTGCAGCACCTAGCACAGTGCTCAGCATCCCAGGGAGAGAATCATAGATGCTTGCCTGATTAAATATGCTGTTCAAACCACAGACGAAGTATTTTCGTCAATAGAGACAGTCACATGATAGCCAGAGCACCACGTGAAAGCCCTGTGTCTGAAACAGTAATCAAAGCACTTAAACCAAAAAGAGAACATACATTTGGGAGGGAAGTATGGAAGTATTTGGAGAAGACAGAAGGGCAGACATGATGTAGATTCAGTGTTCATATACAAAATTCTCAAAATTTTAATTAAACCCCACTGGCTCTGATTTTCAAACCTTACAGTGAAGGAACAAAGAGAAGGCAACCTCTACTCTTCCTTTTCCTTCCTCCTGTTAGGCCTGTGGATACCACTATGCGCCTCTTCAGTGTCTGAAGCCTTCCCAGGAAAGCCAGCATTTGCAACACTGTTTCAGGGGGAACACATCAGAAAGCACAGACACCTGCAGGCAAGCCAGTTCTTGCCTGATGCCACTCTTCTGGTCTAAGGGCACCTGCCCCCTCTCAGGGTCTCCTATAATGCCCTTTACAATGCTTCTTCAGTGAATGTGTGTTTTGTAGGTCCTCATTCACTCACGTCTAGCCTCTTCATTGAGCTTATCCTGGCAAAGTTTCTAAAATCAATATCACACCACTGTTGTGTATCTGAGAAAGAGATTTTTAGAAAACAATCTCCACAGAAGCTCATTTCAAGTGTTGTAGCAATTATTTGACATCATGTACAAAAGGCCTAACACTGAGCGTAAATAGGATTTTTGTTATTTAAAATCCATTCGACTTCCTAACAATTTGTGGAGCAATTCTATTATAGTAAAGTAAAATCCAAGAGTTGTCAAGTCTGAGGTCTCAGCATCCACCTCTCTCAGACGCTGGAGCATTCCCCCGGAGGGGCTTTTGTTGGACTTACAAACATCTATTATCATCTTCACGGACTTCTCTAACTTTTCCAAGAGTAATGGCCAGATCATCTGAGTGGCCGTGTCTATCTAGACGGCAGTGGCTGCCCAGCAGAGACATCAGAGGAAACGGTGTGTCCAACAGTAAATTTATTGCCATAGCGAAAGCCCAGTGGGTATCTCCACCTGCAGCCTATCAGATCTGTGGTCACTCCTGCGATGCCCACTTGTGACACCTGCAGACACACAGAGCTGGGGATTCTGCTTAAGTTGCAAAAGCCAATGGATACCCAAGGGGTGGGGGTGGGGGGCAGCTTGTCCGACAGCTGGCAAACTGCTGCATCTGTCCACAAGACCTATCACTTTCTATTTTCCATGAGTCCATTGCCAAGGCATGCCTCTGTGTGTGTGTGTGTGTGTGTGTGTGTGTGTGTGTGTGTGTGTGCAATTCATGCTTTCTGAACAGGGCATTACCAAGCCCTAGGGTAGGCTGATGTGGCTTGTTTGGGAATATTTTATATTTTAAAAACAATCTCAATTAAGGACAATCTGAACTTTTAGGTCCAGGACAAAAAGTGAATTCACCTTCTAATACATTTGAATTTGGATCTGATGGGCCTTTTGCCTCATGGTTCTACAGTGGGAGAAATACTAGAACTCATCTGCCTTACCAAAATTTAGCCAGCACACAATATAGCATGAACTATGGGAAGGGTGTAATCTGTATTCTCAAATATAACCATGAATATGTCAGCTATATAAGGAAAAGTCTATCTTCTAAGATATTCTGAGCTTAGTATATTTTTAAAATCATACAGTGTGACACACACAAAAAAATCACCCCAAATTAAGAGAGCTAAAGTGACAGTGTTATTCTTATCTCTCACACTGTCAGTTGTAAGCTGAATACTGCTCCCCTCTCTCGAGCACTCGTCGACTGTCAGGCAGAGTGTGGCCCAGACTGGAGCATTGTGGATTTCCTCACTGGCGTCTGGGAGAGGTGAGCTAGGCCAGCTGAAGATCAGTCAACTGTGTCTCCATGAAGCTTTTTAACATGGCTGTCCCGGGCCTCCCACACAGCACATGGCCTCAGAGCACTAGGAACAAGTGTCTGGAAGCTGCTTCTCTCCCCCTAAGTGAGCTTCCAGCGGACTCAAGCAAAGCTGGAAGGTTTCTGATGATGCAGCCATCAGGTCCTGACCCCACTTTCTCAGCATTCTATTGGCCAAAGTAGCCACAGTAAAAGGAGAAAATAAACATGAGCTGCCTTTCAACTGTGGGGTGCCCTGTGTGTATGGGCAAGCTTAAAGAAATTGACAAGCATCACCTTGGAGACAGGCTGCCACAGGGATATCAAGTAAGCTTATTGCAAGAACCAGCACACCACAATTTTCAAAATAGTGGCATCCTACTAATGCTCCCCTCAGGAAAGCAGGCCTCATTTCCTTTTAGGACTTATTCCTATGAAGACACACTTTGAGAAAGATACCAGCTGATCCACTGGGTGCACTCTGAGAATGACTGACTAGCTGGGGCAGCAAAATGAGTGCATTGAGATGGCATTGGGCTTTTTTTAAGCCATTAGACTGAGAAGAGCAAACCACAGATTTATTGGTAGCACTCCATCAGGGCAAAAAGATACTTTTTAACAAAGGCTTTTTCTCTATTGTGACTAATCCCAAAATGGCTTAATTGGCTTCATTTTGGTTGATAAAGTGTAAAATCATTAAAGCAGATGGCCTAGTGTAAAACTAGAATATGTACAAAATAAAACTTTCTCTTAATAGTCAATTGAACTTATAATTATAGCATCAGAAGAAAAAATAGTTAGTACTTAGTAAAACTACTTTGATTCAGACACAGAAACAACGTTACAGTATCAACAGGAAACAAGGTTCTCTTTAAGGTTGCACAGCCTTGAAGAGCTAAACTGGGATTCTGGTTCGTCTAGACACGGGACTCCAATTTTCTAATCTCTTTCTCTCTCTCTTTCATTCTGTCTCTATCCTTTCCTCCCTTTCTCCTTCCCTCCCTCCCTCTACCTCAAGATGTTAAGTGACCTAAAATTTTATTACGGGTTGAATGTCATTATGCTTCAGCTGGAGTGCTGCTGAATTCTTCAAAGAGCATCTTGACCCTCAATCATCCAACAAATACATAACTAATGTCTTTACCATCTGCTGGGGGGGGGGACAAATGTAGACAATTGGCCTTGATCTTGGGTAGCCTGTGGACTTACCATGTTATGGGTGTTGCAGAATGATGTCTTGGGCTTTGATTAAATTTGTATAAAACTAGCAAGAACCATTATATGTCAGAAGTAACTGACAGTTTTTCCAGAAATCCTACTGAATGTATACATGTGAGTATGAATCCCCTTGGGAAGATTAAAATTCAATTTGATATGCAGGAGGTTCTTTGATAATTCTGTCAGCCAAAGTTGTAAGCAACAGCTAATTCTTGCTCTTTCTGTTCGTTTCTGACCCCCGTTTCCGTGTGTGTGTGTGTGTGTGTGTGTGTGTGTGTGTATAAATATACATTTTTTCCAGTTCTCTTTATGGTGTGGCCAATACATAAGGTACTGGGAGGTAAGAGATAAAACAAGGTCTCTTCACTAAGGGATTGATCATTGAATAAAGTAGTGACATCCACCACGTGTAGAGACTTAGCTCTTACAAGGAATCTGTTATTTAGCATACAGTAGATAATCATTCATTAGGAAAAGGGGGATGGGCGAGGAACATCTGTTGAGTCTTCATTGTTGACAAGACTTTTGCACTAGGGAAGACTATATATGAGCTTTTAATGATAAAGGGATTTTGAAAAGGTAAAGGGGTTAGCAGTGAGTTCATTTTTACTTATGAAAAATCAATGATAATACTATAATGATCCATAATTAGATCTCAAAAGCTCTCTTCCTAAAAAATAAGAACCAATTTCTTTTTCAGTCCTTTTTTTTTTTAATTGATGTTTTCATTTTTCCACTTGACATCCTGATCACAGTCCGCCTTGCTCCTCTCCTTACGGTCTCCTTACGGTCTTCTCCTCCCCTTCTCCTCAGAAGAAGGGAGAGCCTCACCCTCACCAGTACAACCCACCCGAGCACAATCAAGTCTCATCAGGACTAAGTGCATCCCCTTCCACTGAGGCCAGACAAGGCATTCCAGCTAAGGGGAAGTGATCCAAAAGCAGGCAACAAAGTCCATATCAGAGACAGCCCCACTTCAATTGCCAAGGGATCCACATTAAGAACAAGCTTCCCATCAACTATATATACGTGTAAGGGGACCAGGTCCATCCATGTATTCTCTTTGAGTGGTGGTTGTATCTCTGTGAGACCCCGTGGACATATTTGACTCTGCTGGTCTTTCAGAGTTCTTTTCTCCGCAGGGACCCAACTCTTCCACGTGACTCCCCGAGCTCTGCCTAAAGTTTAGCCTTGGGTCTCAGCATCTGTTTTGATCCACTGCTGGGTGGAGCGTCTCAGAGAAGAGATATGCTAGGCTCCTGTCTGTAAGCACCGCAGAGTATTGTTTAGAGTGTCAGAGGTTGGCTCTCTCCCATGGGGTGGGTCTCAAGTCTTAGGCGAGTGGTTGGTTAGCCATTCCTTCAATCTCTGCTCCGTCTTTATCTCTGCACATCTTATGCACAGGGTGAAGTTTGGGTCAAAGGTTATGTGGACGGTTTGGTGTCCCTCTCGTAACCTATAAAAACTGAAAACAGCCAGGGGGGGAAACATGACTTTGGAAGGGCCCTAAAAGCCAATAGCAATTCAAACACTTTATGCACTCTAACCAATACCTAACTCTGGAAAGTACCATTCCTCACGTGACCATTGTAGTGATGGTGAGAGTTGTCTGCAAGTGGATTTCAAGTGTCTTCTCAGGGAAAAGCCAACCCTTTGCTTTTGTGTCTCTTTTTTTTTTGGGGGGGGGCAAGATTCACATTAGAATGCAAGGTTCTGTACAAGGCTCCATTTATTTAGTTAATGTTCCTTCATCTATTTTTTTCATTTTATTATTAAAAAGGACATAGAAAAAAGCACAAAGCCAAAAAATTTCCACTAATGTCTAAAAATTTCAACTTTCATAATATGTATCATATGTAAACATATATAATATGTAATGAATGTACAAATGATATCTGAGCCCATAGTTTATATAGCAAATGTTTTCCTGAAATTCCAATGCTTTTAACAAATCTATTTGCTGCTCTTGGGATAAGTATGTTAGGAAATAAAAGGACTTAAGAGTATAAACAAAGTGAAAGTACCCTTAGTCATAGGTGAGTGAGAAGACGAGAGAGTATTTTCAGACAAGATTCATCAAACTGCTGGCAAGTTATCGGGGCCACAGCCTACTGCGTTATCATTAACACGCTTGCCAGGAACCTGACAGAAACAGGAAAGTAAAAGAAATCGATCTGAATACCCAGGGCGAGACCGTGGAGCCAGGGCGTGGGTTCCCAGAGACAGGAGTGAAAATGAGTGTGTGAGTTTGGTGACAGCTGGAAACCTGTGGAAATGGAGGAGCAGCTGGAAGAAAATGATGAAGATAAAGTTTACAAATGGAAGAAAGTCCAGCTGGGTAGTGTGGCAGAGTTAAAATGTATATTTTGATATGACTGCCCAGTCTTTACAGAGTAAGGGAAATGAATGCCCGACTTCCTTTGACATTCATGTCCCACTGTGTACTCCTCACTTGTCATCTAAGATGCTTTTGTGTCCCTAGGAGTCTCATGTGTAGCTAGTGGTAGCGCTGCTGAATGTGGTATTATTTGGTCCCTGCATTTGCATGATCAATATTTTTGTTATAGTTCTGTGTTTGGTTGTCCTTGACACTGTCTGCTCCTGCTCATTGTCTGTATCCTTTCTCTTTTTTTTTTCTTTTTTTTTTCTACCAATCCTACCCTCCCTCCCTCATCTCCTCCCTGCCCCTTTCCAAGTCCACAGATAGGGGAGGTCTCCTCCCCTTCCATCTGACCCTAGCTTATCAGGTTTTTTTTCTTTTTTATTTATTATTTTTATATCAATTACAGTTTATTTACTTTGTATCTCAGCTGTAGCCCCCTCTCTTGTTCCCTCCCAATCTCACCCTCCTTCCTTCATCTCCTTCCTGCCCCTCTCTAAGTCCACTGATGAGGGAGGTCCTCTTCCCCTTCCATATCCTTTCAATGGGCAACCAACTCCATCATTCTAAAAATAAGACGCTGCTGACACCTGGCCTCCTGCATTCCTTGGAGATCTGTGCTCCTGAATGCTTTCCACGGGCATCCAATTCGAGCAATCTAAGCTAAGAAGGCCTAACACCTGGCCTCTGGTGGACCTTAGAGAACCGCTAATTACAGTTGCCAGTAAACAGTGCAAGTGAGACCCTGAACTCTGCTGTGATCTATCATCTCAACAGATCTTGAGGGCTAATGGGGTAACCTTAGGAGGTCACCTAGTATATTTGTTTGCTCTGAGGTAAAAGGATCAAAGCTACACGTGAATCATGTCAGACAGAATTATGTTCTCTAACTGCTTCAGAAGAAACTGTAGACAACCTCAATAACCCGCCTCAAAAAAACTTTGTCTTGCCATTGTTGCTCATTCACTGTAACCAGATTCCGTATTTAGTTCTGTGACTACTGAAAATCAGGACTTTGAGTAAGAAAGATCTTAGAGTAACAGTTTGAATTATTTTCTATTACTTTTTAAAGATCTCTCCCTGCCTGGGTCTCTCTGTCTTTCCACCTCTGTCTCTATTTCTCTGTCTCTGATTGTGTGCATGCATCTATGTGTGTTCATGTACCAAGGTCAGAAGAGAATATCAAATCTTTTAGAGTCTGTGTTATGGGAAGTTACAGGATTTCTGGCTTGTTGTATGGGTGTTGGGTTCAAATTCTGGTCCTCATCTTACCTAAAAAGTGCTCTTAAACACTGAGACATTTCTCCTTTTTAAAATTTTTGATGTTGTCATCCTCAGCATCATACTCCCATTCTTCTTGGCACGCTTATATAGCATGAGATTTCTCTTTGGTGACCCAAACATGCCTGGGAGCAATTAATAAGAAGTGGGCTAATAATGATTGGCTGTTAGATAGAAAGTGGCTTCTTTCAGAAGAGCACTCCCTGACTTTCCTCAGCAGAACAAACGTTGACACAGTGGAGAAATAAGCTTCCATGCAGCAGAGTCAGCATGGAAATCCTATTACCTTGTCTCCTAAATCTCTTCTCACGGGCAAAATACCTGATGCACAATTGGCAGAGATGACAGCACTTGAGGATGTCTATGATCCCTCAGACCTGTGTTTTAGTTCTGACCTTCCACCGTTGTCTGTGTAAAACTAGTCCAATGTTCTACCACTGGAGACAGTAACTTTTCCACTGAAGTACAAGGAAGATGCTGTTTTCCTTCCTTTTTATGGGCTCACTGTAACAACATACATAACATGTTTAGCAAAGTACCTGCAGAAAGATAAGTAAGTGGTAATTATTATCAGGTTTTCTTAATATGCAGTCTTTCCTTCTAATTATTAATTAACCACTTTGTACGTACATATCAGGATAGAGGTGAATGAAGCCAATAACAAGTAAAGAAATGGGGAGAGGGAGACTTGTGACCGTGGTTTTGTATTTTTTTAACACAGGACTGAAGTCTGGCTACAGTCCATCGTGTATGTCATCAGTCTGCATGAGAGATTTGTATATGCATGCTATCCAATCGTTAACATATTTAAAAAATCAGAAGCCAGTGGAGATAAGAGGACATTAGAGCTGAACTTAATCTTCAAGGAATGTTCTTTCTATTAAGTGGAAACAAACGGAATGCCTTTTGGCTTGGTTTGGTTTGGTATTTGGCTGGTTGGTTGGTTTTTAGTTTGTTTTTTTTTGTTGTTTGTTTGTTTGGGTTTTTTTGTTTTTTTTTTTTTTTTTGAGACAGCATTTCTCTGTGTGGCCCTGGCTGCCCTGGAACTCGCTCTGTAGACCAGGCTGGCCTTGATCTCACAGAGATCTGCCTGCCTCTGCCTTCTGACTACTGAGATTAAAGCTGTGTGCCACCTCTGACGGGTGTGAGAATTGCAACTTTTATACTTCAAAAATGGTAGGATATTAGTTATTTTATAAGATTTAGTTAGTTCTTACTTATTTTATAAGATTTGATTTAGCCCTTTGATAGTATTACATGCCTCAAATCAGTAAGAGAAAAGGAAGCATGCATTATTTTTAAATAAGTCTAAACAATACGTTCAAGAGGATAGTACTTAATACATACAATGGAACAATAACAACAGATTCATGCAACAGTGGCCCCCAAACCCTGAAAGCCTTCCTGATTCCTGCTTCTCTTACCTCTTTCCTTTCATTTCTTCTCCTCTCTCCATTGGATATTTCTGATATTTTCATCAAAATAGAAGTTTTATGAAGAAAATACTGAAACAAAACTGCAGCCTGATGTTTCAGCCACTATCTACTGGTGTCTGTCTCCACCCCAGCTAGACCTATGTTCTCCTTCTTGTGCATGCCTACACATATTAAAGGGAAGCCCACAGCCTTGCTGCCTGTTATGGACCTTTAGTAAATACTGCAGAATGAATAACTACTACCAGGAAACCCCCAAGCCTTCATTATATGAAGTCTTAAGGTCATTTGTATAATGTCTCCTATGTCTGTTTATATCTGCTTCTATATGTCACGGGTACCAATTTCAAGAATTGACATTTCCTTTTCTTTTCTTTATCACTTCATTTTTATTTACTTTTTGTATTAATTACAGTTTATTCACTTTGTATCCCAGCTGTAGCCCACTCCCTCATTCCCTCCCAACACCACCCTCCCTCCCTCATCTCTTCCTATGCCTCTCCCCAAGTCCACTGATAGGGAAGGTCCTCCTCCCCTTCCATCTGACCCTAGCCTATCAGGTCTCATAAAGATTGGGTGCATTGTCTTCCCCTGTGGCCTGGTAAGGCTTCTCCCCCATTAGGGGGAGGTGATCAAAGAGCCAGCCACTGAGTTCATGTCAGAGATAGTCCCTGTTCCCATTACTAGGGAACCTACTCACAGATTGAGCTGCCATGAGCTACATCTGTGCAGGGGTTCTAGGTTATCTCCATGCATGGTCCTTGGTTGGAGTATCAGTCTCAGGAAAGACCCTTGTGCCAAGATTTTTTGGTTCTTCTTGTGGAGTTCCTGTCCTCTCCAGGTCTTACTATCTCCTCCTTCTTTTCTAAGATTCCCTGCACTCTGCCCAAAGTTTGCCTATGATCCTCAGCATCTGCTTTGATACCCTGCTGGGTAGAGTCTTTCAGAGGCCCTCTGTGGTAAGCTCCGGTCCTGTTCCCTGTTTTCTCCCTTTTCTGATGTCAGTCCCATTTGCCTTTCTGAGTGAGGATTGATTGTCTTACCCAGGGTCCTCCTTCTTGATTAGCTTCTTGATTAGTGTATAGATTTTAGTATGATTATCCTATATTTTATGTAATAACCACTTATAAGTGAGTATATACCATGTTTGTCTTTATGCTTCTGGGATACCTTACTCAGGATGATCTTTTCTAGTTCCCACCATTTGCCTGGAAATTTCATGATTTCCTTGTTTTTAATTGCTTAGTAGTATTCCACTGTGTAAATTTGGCACAGGAGACAACTCCTGAACAGAATACCAACAACACAAACTCTGAAATCAACAATCAATAAATGGGACTTCATGAAACTGAAAAACTTCTGTAAAGCAAAGGACACTGTCGTCAGTAAAAAACGACAGTCTACAGATTGGAAAAGGATCTTCACTAACCTTATATCTGACAGACGGCTAATATCCACAATATATAAAGAACCCAAGAAGTTTAACAGCAAAAAAATCAAGTGATCCAATTAAAAAATGGGGTACTTTGATAGTCTGTAGGGCAGAGGCTTTCAGAGGCCTTTTGTGGCAGGTTCCTAGGTTGTTTCCTGTTTTCTTCTTCTTCTGATGTCCATCCTCTTTGCCTTTCCGGATGGGGATTGGACATTTTAGTTAGGGTCCTCTCTCTTGCTTAGTTTCTTTAGATGCACAGGTTTTAGTGGGTTTGTCCTATGTTGTATGTCTATATGAGTGAGTATATACCATGTGTGTCTTTTTGCTTCTGGGACAACTCACTCAGGATGATCCTTTCCAGATCCCACCATTTACCTGCAAATTTCATGATTTCCTTATTTTTCATTGCTGAGTAATATTCTATTGTGTAGATGTACCACATTTTCTGCATCCATTCTTCAGTTGAGGGGCATCTGGGTTGTTTCCAGCTTCTGGCTATTACAAATAAAGCTGCTACAGAGAAGAGGGAAAAATAAAAGGAATTCTGATTTTATTTTTAAAAAATGGGGTACAGAACTAAACAGAGAATTCTCAATAGATAGAGGAATATCAAATGGCATAGAAACACTTTAAAAAATGTTCAGCGTCCTTAGTCATCAGGAAAATGCAAATCACAATGACCCTGAGATATCACCTAACACCCATCAGAATAACTAAGATCAAAACCTCAAGTGACAACACATGCTTGAGAGGATGTGGAGAAAGGGGAACCTCCTCCACTACTGGTGGGAATGTAAACTTGTACAACCACTTTGGAAATCAATCTGGCACTTTCTCAGACAACTAGGAATAGCGCTTCCTCAAGAGCCAACCATAGCACTCCTAGGCATATATCCAAAATATGCTCCTTGTCATTTCTGAACTGTTCCTCTCCCCTTCTACCTTTATGCCCTCACTATCGGCTATAACAAAGACCAGTGACTGCTTAGTTGTGACCAAGAAGCTGGTTCAATGCACATAAGAATTCTGCCCCAAACTCTTCCTTCAGCCTTGCCCTCTAACCACTCAGAAAAACATCTCTTTCCCAACTACCTACTCCCAAGGGTAAGATCCTATCTCCTTTGCTGATGAGCATGATCATGAGTTTTTACCTGTGGGAAGTTTCATGATTTGTGACTGAAACACCCTCAGGACCAGCAAGTTGGAAATACAAAGGAACAAATTGGTTCTGACTTCACCAGCAATGCCCAAGTGTGACCTTCAGCCTTGGAAGCCGACTGCACCTGACACACCCCACCTGTTCTGCCTGCGCTCTGTAGATGGCTCAGAAATTCTGCATAGGCTGATTTCATTCTACCAAAATAACAGCAAGAATAATACTCTTGAGAAACAGTAATGCAAATTAATTTAGACCAATAAATATTTTCTGTTTGAATATTTTCTTTACATTTTGATAAGCCTTTTATCCTGTTAATATCACAAATACTTATGAGCTAGGAATTACTTCTCTCAGGTCACTGAGGCATGCGTGGTCTTGGGAAGTCGGTGTTATTAATTTACCCAAAGATGTACAACTGACCATCCAAAGTAGAATTAAGATCTAATGTTTTCTGAGTCCAAATATAATTTCTTATCTATCTGTGAGGAAGAGGGAAAATTATGGGTAGTCTAACCATTTATTCTGATGTACAGTGTGAAATTTGTTGGATGAACTGCTGCTTTGTGAGAAGATTCTTTTGGAGACACAATCTAAATTTTTATTACTACTTCCTACTGAAATAAATATGTGTATACCAAACAGGGATGTGTCAGGGGAAACTAGAACAGTTACCTAACTTTAACTCCTGTGTATTGCCACTATATTTAAAATGCTTCTGCTATTTAAATAGACAATTACAACTAATCACATACATTTTATACCTAGGTTTACCATTTCCATAAGAGTCCTATTGAAATACTATTTTTACTGACTAACTTGTAGCACATCAAAGCAGATTTGAAACCCCAAAGGAGGCATAGAAAAAAATCAAGTCCTGCTGCATATACTTCGTGCAAAGGGCAATGGGCTGATGTTCACTATGAAGGGCCAGGAGGTACCAATATGAGAGCTCTCGCTCCCTAATTAGAAAAACACCAGAGCAGTCTTGTTGTTTGGGTTTTGTGTACTTTTGATAAGATGTCTTTGTTTTCATTGTATGCGTGTGAGTGTTTTGCCTGCCTCTGTCTCTGTATACCGCATACAGGCAGTACTTGCAGAGACCAGAGACAGGGCATCCTTGAAAGTAATGCAGGGCCATGCGAGTGCTGGGAAACAAACCCAGGTCCTCTGCAGAAGCAGCCGGTACACTTACCAACTGAACTTTATCTCCAGCCTGTGACTTTCATGTATTTTTAACATGCCTCACCTATTAAACTAAAATACTGCAAATTCAGATTGATTATTTTTAATCAGAAATGTTTAAGGCAGTTCCCCCAGCTGTTTTAAGTATTTATCTGATAATTAAATATTACTGTTCTTTTATCATCCACAAAACTTACTATGACAATTACAACTTAGTAACCTGGCGCTGGGCTAGTAATTTAACTATTTCTTTGCAAAATGGTAATAATAATCTAAGTAACTATAGACAATACAGTGCTAGGTGGATAGTAAATCCCCAATTAGTGTCAATCCCCAAACTCTGTTCTGCTCATGGGCAGGAACCACCTATGACTTCTGCATCTAAGTTAGTAGCACAGAAAGCAAATTCAACATTTTTCTCTACCCTGTGGCAAAATTGCATTTCCTCAGTTCAGCAAGGAACAGCGCTCATTCCAACCAGGCCCAAAGTCCATCCATGTTCGTACATGGCTCCTTCCAACTGACAGGAAGCACGGTGATTAAATGATAGAGAGTGTTTCCCTTCTAAGTTAGAGTTTGGAGGAAGCTTAATCAGTACGTGTCAATACTTAACAAGGTGACACTCAGCAGTGGAATCTCTGGCAGATTTTAGCCGGTTGCGCTGCAGCCCAAAGCTTACCTGCTTACACTTGGTTGCTTTCACATGCGAAATGGTGCTCAAGGGACCACAGGCAGTGTTGCACCACTAACAAATTAAGTTAGTAGTGTAGGCTCATCACAAACCCGTGGCTCCCATAGATCAGCTTCAGAGCTGTGCCTTGTTTGCATTACTATAGACCAAGCAACCAAGAATAATTTGAAAGCAGCTGAAACTAGCATAAAAATAGCATTATTCAATATTATGAAAGAGACAGAAGATTCCAAGGACTAAGCCTGTGCTTCTTCCTTGAGCTCTAGCATCTCTCTGCCTGCCTTCCTTTGAAATTTTCTTCATATAACCTATCTAAGACTACACCCACCTTAGGAGAATAAGACTCTGATACAGATCCTAACTAATACACACACATACACACACACACACACACACACACACACACACCCTAGTGGAAGACCAAGGAGGCACTGGTGATGATTTATGGATGGATGATGACCTGTTTCTCAACTTTCTCAATCCACACTGATGAGCCATGAACCTCATGTAGCTCCCACCTACTCCAAATGGTTAATAAACCCTCTACTCTGTGTACTCATACTTTGTAACACAAGTCTTAGTATATACCCTCATTGACGTGAGATTTTATGTTTGATTTTAATTGTATTTATACATATGTACATTGTACAAAAATAAGGACAATTTAATAACATGTTTATACAAATTTATATTGTTTGTGGTACATTGTATGTTTAGCATATCCTTATCAATACTCCTAGAACTTTCCTTTCTCACCACTTCCTTCCCCTTTCCCACAGGCAATTTTGTGTCTAACTTCATTTGATGTATGCATGATTTTCTGTATCTACATAAAATCTAGGCTCCACATATGAAAGAAAGCATATCATAGTTTCCCTTCTAAGAGTAGCTTAATCCACTTAACATGATTATCTCCAGCTGCATCCATCTTCCTGCAAATGAATAACTTCATCCTTCTGCATAGGTTTATATTGTAGCATATATTATGTACATATTATATACAACATATAGTATATATCTATATACCACATTTTCATTATCTATTTTATGTTGTTGTATATTTAGCTTAGTTGGATAATTTAGCTATTGTGAATAGTGCCACAATAAGCACTGTTGTTCAAGTCTATCTGTGATATTATGACTTAAACTCTTCCAGGTAAATTCCCCAGAGAGATATATTATAGAGGGTTTTTCATTTTGTGAGAAATATCTGTATTGATTTCTAGAGAGACTGGGGTAGCTTTACTCCCAGGAGCAGTACATAGTGGCTCCTCTTTATCTATAGCCTTTCCAGCATTTTTTGTTTTGTTAAGGCCTTCTACCCTGATTGGGGTGGGATAAAGTAACTTTGATTTGCATTTCTCTGATGACTAGTAAAGGTAGACTTTGGTTGGTTGGTTGGTTGGTTTATTTTTGTCATTCACAGTTCATTAGCACTTTTATTGAGTTAATTATTTGATTTCTTAGGGTTTTTTTATTTCCTTGCATATTCTGTATATTTTTTTAATTTTTTTAATTATTTTTTTATTATTATTTTTTTTATCAGTTACATTTTATTAACTCTGTATCCCAGCCGTGTCCCGATCCCTCATTCCCTCCCAGTCCCTCCCTCCCTCCCTCATCTCCACTGTGCCCCTTTCCAAGTCCACTGATAGGGGGGACCTCCTCCCCATTCATCTGATCCTGTTTTATCAGGTATCTTCAGGACTGGCTGCAAAGCCCTCCTCTGTGGCCTAACAGGACTGCTCCTCCCTTCGGGGGTGGGGAGACCAAAGAGCCAGTCATTGAGTTCCTGTTAGAAATAGTCCTTGTTCCCCTTACTATGGGAAACCAATTGGTTACTGAGCTACCACAGGCTACATCTGAGTGGAGGTTCTAGGTTATATCCATACATGGTCCTTGGTTGAATGTCAGTCTCAGAAAAGACCCTGTGCCCAGATATATTTGGTCCTTGTGGAGCTCCTATCCTTTCCCCATCAGACTAACTCTCCTTCTTTCTTATGATTCCCTGTACTCTGCCAAAGGTTTGGTCATGAGTCTTTGCTTTGAAAACACTGCTAGTTAGAGTCTTTCAGGTGCGCTCAGTAGACTCCTGTCATACGTTCAATGCACATCCCATCTGTCTTTCTAAACAAGGATTGATCATCTTACCCCATGTCTGCTCAATTGATTATCTTTTTTAGGTGTATAGATTTCATTATGTTTATCATATCTTATAGGTCTATATAAGTGAGTATATCCCATGTTTGTTTTTCTCCTTCTGGGATATTTCACTCAGAATGATCTTTTCTAGATCCCACCATTTGCCTGCAAATTTCATGATTTCCTCCTTTTTGATTGCTGAGTAGTATTCCATTGTATAAAAATACCACAATTTCTGTATACCCAAAGTATGTTCAAGTACACAAAAGGGACACTTGCTCAACCATGTTTATAGCAGCTCTATTTGTAATAGCCAGAACCTGGAAACAACCCAGATGTCCATCAACAGAGGAATGGGTACAGAAATTGTGGCATATTCTGTATATTAATCTTCTGCTGGACGTTTAACTAACAGTTTTTCCACATTCTACAGACTCTCTTTAGTCAATCTCTCCACTTAATTACTTGTTGTACAGAAGCTTTCTAATTTCATGAGAACCTGTTTGTTGATTGTTGCCATTATTTTTTGAAGTACTGATGCCCTATTGAACAAGTTTTGCCTATGCTTATATCATGAAGTGTTTTTGTTTTTGTTGTTGCTGTTGTTGTTGTTGTTACTTTCCCTTTAATTCCAGAGTTTTGTGTCTTTTAGTAAGATCTTCAAACCACTTGGAGTTGATTTTTGTACAGGATAAGAGATAGAGATATAGCTTCATTCTGCTACATGTGGATATTCAGCACATTTCTTGAAGAGACTCTCCCTGATGTGTAGTTTGGCATCTATTTCAAAAGCCATGTTGCTATAGCTACATGGGTCCTCTATTCCTTAGATCTGTGTCTCTGTTTTGTTTCAGTCGCCATGTTGTTTGGTGTCATAATGCTATAGTATAAATCAGGTGTTGTTATGAATTTTTGTTATCGTGGGATCTTTTGCTTCCATATAAATTTTAGGATGATTCATTCAGATTCTTTAGATTTAGATTAACATACTTCTTTATTGTCTCTCAGCTATGTAAGCTAAAGAAAGCAAGTTATTTAGCATTTATGTACTTTACAATCTTATTTTCAAAATGAGAGGAAGATGGGATTGTTAGAGTAATTGAGTGAATGCAAGTAAAGTTCTTAGAGCAAGTTCTAGCGTGCAGGAAGCATGGTATCTGGCTTTCTGTATGCATGTATGCCCGTGGGTTTTCAGAACTGTGAAATGTTTCTCACATTCCTGGAAATTTCTCACACAATAACCTCTGAAGTACATTCCATTTTCTGTCTACAGAAGAGCTGATTTCCAATGACTGAGATAATAGCATGCAGTATATTCATGAGGAGAAAGAAAATATGCACCAACCTATTAGTGAACGGGGTCCAGTATGGAGAGCAGGAACAGACAGGACTCTGACCTATAATGTAGTCATCACTACACTGCTTCTCATATAAACTCCTCACACTTCAGGAGCTGATTGCCACAGAAATCCTCTAGCCCACTGAACATAACAAAAGCTGGTGTTTAAAGTTTCATGAAGGAAAGAAGATTTACAATTTTCAGAGATACTCGAGATCAAACACAAGCTGAGACAGTGCCTGCCCGGTGCGTGAAGCGTGGAATGGTGAGACATGGCTTCTGAGTTCTTTCCCAGTCAATTTTATTGATTAAACCTCAAACTCTCTAGCGTGGTGCATGTGGTTTGGATGTCTAAAAGCAGCCTTTGAACCAAGTGAGGATACTAGCTAAACAGAGAGCAGAAAATCTCCAACTGCTATTGTCTTTGTGTAGAAACTACCGGAAACAAGGCACAAAGCTGGGTCTCAGAAGGCACTCAGGCCACATGTGATAAATTCTATCACTTGACTTGAAGGTGCCTCATTTGACTTTCTGGCCTTTCTACTAACTTGATGGACAGAGGCCTTGCTCTTAAAAAAGGCAGGGCAGCAGCCCTAGCGCCCTTTTGGATGGGTTCAAGCTGTTCCTTCACACTGCTTCAGAGACCTATCTTTGTCATCTCCTCATTTATCCTTTCTCACCTCCATCCAAACAAAAGTTATGAAATAAAGCAACCCCCACATTCCCTCTGGGAAACTGTGCAGGCCTACAGAAATAGCATGAACTTCTAGGTCGAAGAGAACCAGGTCTCTATGAGTCTAAATTTGCTTTACATTGGCTATATCATAGTGAGCAAGTGTCATGGCTGCTCTTTGTTTCAGTGTCCTAACCTGTAATTGCAGGTAACATCCAGCAATGCTGCTGGAAGGCAAGGATGAGGTTATATGTAAGAAATAGATGCTTTGGACATAGTGAGTATTTACATCTTAATTATGAGAGACAAGTGGGGCTTTTAAAGAGAATGGAAATTTCTGGAAATTTTTCCATGTGTGTCTGACTTGTTAATAAAATTTTAATTTGACTGTGATCAATGAATAGCCTCACTTGTCTTATACACACTCACCAACAAACCCAGAGGAAAATCTATCAGTGTTATTTCCTTTCATTAAATAGCAATATAAATATTGATCATAACTTCTAACTGACCTATGGTTTGCTTTCATATATTAAACTTTTGTCCAACACAGAGGGCACACATTTTTCAATTACCCTTAGTTCATAATTCATTCTGTCACTTTAGAAGCTAACCATGAACATAGTCTCTTTATTGAGAAAAAGTACAACTTAAGCACTTCTCCAATTTCTTCTGCTCCCTAGTACTGCAAAACCTGTGAAACGACTACGGAATCCCAGGAGAGAAGCCCCTTACCGCTGAAACTCAAGCCTCTTTATTGAGGACCAGAAACAAGTAGCACGCCGCTAATAAAAAGGAATGGTTGGCTTTAGGACCCAAGAGTGGAAGAAATGCCAAGGCAGGCATATGTTGTTGCAAAAACATGGATAAATACTTATCATCTTATTAATGGTAGTCAAGGCTTCAAACATACTCACCTTAAAAGTAATGGCAGCACATTCTGCCACTTGGATTTGAAATAATAAAATTTGAATGTAAACATAAAGACATACACCATTTCATGAAGGTTGTTTCGAGTGCCTTGATGTGTCTCAGAGACTCAGGGCCTCTTTGAATGAGTTTAGACTAACCAGAAAATATATCGTTAATTAGATCTTTTTCTTGCTAGTTCATTGCCAGGGAATGAAATGAATGTCTGGCATAAAAGGGCACATTAAAAAAAAAAAAAAAAAAAAAAAGGAAAGCAGATTTTTCATTTCTTAACATCCTGAGAGTTTGGAGGCCTTTTTGTGATGCTTCCATCTTTGTCCATCTGTATTTCAGAGTAGCTTCATTACCATACATGGTTTTGTTATCTTGCCTAAATAGGAACCTACACTTTGTACCTTTGCGTTTTAATATTTACCAAACTTCTTGCTCTCAACAGGAATTTTAGCTAATTTTTTTCAATAGCTGAACTCAGGAACAGTTTTTGTACAGCTCGGGTGCTGTCCCCTCTGTTGCAGTACAGAATAGGATGAAGAGCCAGCCTCCCTCACTAGTGAGAATTAATGACTACTCACATAAAGTCTGATTCTTCATTTTCAAAGCACAAAATGACAGTGGCTTTAATTTACATTAAAAGTATAGTTTGCTAAACTTACTTCATCATTGTATTTCCCTTTGTAAGCCTTTGTCTTTTAGTATAGAATTCTAGTTTTACATCTCTTACATAAGAAATATTTTTATTTATTGTGTTTCATATCACAAGATCAGTTTAAGATGCCTCTTGAAATTTGTAGAGGTGAGCTGACGGGTAAAAAGCTCTAGCTTCATGTAAATATTAAGTATTTTTATATGTCTATTTTCTTTTTTTTATTTAAAAATGAGCATTTTATTTTATTTTTATTATTAGTTACATTTTATTAACTCTGTATCCCAACTATATCCCACTTCCTCATTCCCTCCCAATCCCACCCTCCCTTCTTCATCTTCTCCCTGCCCCTTTCCAAGTCCACTGATTGGTCCTCCCCTTTCATCTGACCCTGTTTTATCAGGTATCTTCAGGCTGCAAAGTCCTCCTCTGTGGCCTAGCAGGGGTGCTCCTTCCTCGGGGGAGGGGGGGCGGAGGTGGGGAGGTCAAAGAGCCTGCCATTGAGTTCCTGTCAGAAATAGTCCCTGTTCCCCTTACTGTGGGAAACCAATTGGTTACTGAGCTACCACAGGCTACATCTGAGCAGAGGTTCTAGGTTATATCCATACATGGTCCTTGGTAGAGTGTCAATCTCAGAAAAGACTCCTGTGCCCAGATATATTTGATCCTTGTGGAGCTCCTATCCTTTCCACATCATACTAACTCCCTCTTCTTTCATGATTCCCTGCACTCTGCCGAAGGTTTGGTTTGGTTATGAGTCTTAGTATCTGCTTTGAAACACTGCTAGGTAGAGTCTTTCAGAGGCCCTCTGTGGTAGGGTCCTGTCCTGTTACTTGTTTTCTCCTGCATCCAATGCACATCCCATTTGTTTTGTAAGTGAGGGTTGATCATCTTTTTTTTTTTTTCAATGCAGTTTATTCAGGAACCTTGAACAATCATCGGACCCTGGGGAAAGCCAGCCCACAGCTTAAATAGCCTCTGGGTAGCCAACCCCAGCGTGCCTCGTGGGCAATGCAGATCGGTCTACATACATGGAAGCAAGCCAGATCCTCAGCCTTAGCCAAATGTGGAGTTGTTTGTGACAGAGAGCACTCACCATCGGGAAGGTGGAAGGCAGAAACCAGCTCCATCTTTAAGGCGCGGCATTACGCAGCTCTCTACAGTTCCCCCTTTTTGTTTTAGACGCATCAGGCAAGAGAAGAGGTCTGATCTCTGATATTAGAAATAAATTGGGACTTTGTACCGATGTTCATTTAGGTGTCATCCACCCAAAGAGCATCAGACCCGTCCGATACGGGCATCAACCCGCATGCAATCAGACTTGCTCTTCTCTGGGTCGAAAGCGGCTGACCCTGAGTGCAGTGCTTAGCCTCACATCCTGAGCATAAAATTTAGGTTTTTATGGTAGCCAACCATGCTTGGGGAGACTGTCCTGCTTCAATGGTAGATTCATAGTGGGAAAACAATGTTAGACAACATAAAATAAAATGCAGGAGATAGTTTTAAATAATTAATTTGTAATATTATTTTAAAATGTGTAATATATATAGTTTTTAATATCTGTTGTTTTTATATTTGTTTTAAACTTTATACTTTCATACAATGTGTTTTGATAAAATCCATCCCCATTTCCAACTCTCCAGTCCTTCCTTATCCTCACCATCACTTTTTCCTCCCAACTTAGTGCTGTGTATAAGTGCATGGATATAGGACCATCTGTAGGAACCTAGGACCACATCTGCAACTGACCCTCCTTCCTTCAGCAGTGACCAGTTGCCAACAGGTTGTCAACTAGAGGTGGACTTCATCCCCCGTCCCCTAACCAATGCTGGGATTCGATCTTCCATCAGTCTTGTACATACTGACAACTGCCTACGCCATTTTTGCATTTCAACATAATTGTCATCCACTGTACCATAGCCCAGCCATGTCTGGGGGAGATCACCCAGTGAGCTGGAGACTGAAGAGCGGGGTGAGGAGGCATGAGCCTGTAGTCGCACCTGTATAAAAGGTGCAGGTTTGGGGATCACTGGAGCTCAGACCGAGAAATATGTGAAAAATCCATCCTAACTACAAATTACAAAAGAAGTGCTAGTCCAAGGTCCCTAGGCGAAATGGTGATTATGAATATGCTAGTTTGTTCTGCAGTACTACATTCCATTCCCCCACACAGTAAACTTTTAGAAAATTAAAATGGGAAATGGAGATTAGTCACAGTGAAATTAAAAATAAAAGTAAGAATGGCAAATCTTTGTACATGAGCAGCCACAAGCCCCGTGCTGAATGAGAGAATCCTTCTGATACTGATGGTCCCCATCCTCAGCCTTAGAAGCTACCTCTACCCAACACTTCAGGTGATTATAGTTGGTACACACTGAAAGCAGATTGCCAGTTTCTTGGCAGTTAAGCCCATAGACTTATGTTGGGTTAACCAACATTCAAATTTCATTTCGACTGTTTGCTAGCTGCGAGACTTTGAAAAATATATTGTTTGCCAAAAATGCACCCTTCTGATGAAGGAGATCGTTCTAATTTCAGCTCAGGAAAGTATATAATAATATATTTAAGATCTATGGTATATAAAATATTTATCATACGTTGTATAAGCTCGGGCTGTTATATGATGGGGATAATATGTTTAGCACAGTACATGAAACAGTAGTTCTCAGTCAGAGAGGTATTGCTTCAGTGGTTTAAATGCATCACTTTTCTGTATGGTTTTTTTAAGCAACTTGTTTATTTACTTTAAAAATCATTCCTTGAGTATTTCATACAGGTGTGCAATGAAATACACTCATACTCACCCCTCATTTCTCCCTCTAACTCTTTCAGAATCACCCCCAATATATTCCTCAACCACCCCCACTCCCTTCTAATTGTTGCTAAGCTGATTGCTGCTGCCATATGTAGGAGGGTGGAGCCATCTACTGGAGCGTGGGCATGCTACCAGTGACCACACACATCTCAAAAGAATAATTCTCACTCCTAGGATCTAGAAACTGCCACTAATTCCTCAGTTAGGGCTAGGAACTCATGAGCTCCTTCACTGTCTGTCCATGTTGGAATTTAGGATGGCTTTATCTTGAGCCAGTCTTGTGAGGCAACCATAACTACTGTGAGTGCATGAGTGCAATATCTGTCATTTCAGGGCCCTTTCTTCATCTTCCAACTCTTGCATTTTTTTTTTGCCATCTCTTCCTTAATGCTCCGTGTGCATTGGCAGAGGTTGATAAAGATGTTCCAAAGAGGGCTGGGCATGTACAGTCCCTTATTCTCAGCATTTGCATGGTTTTAAATCTCTGCACTTAACTGTTGACTCCCCTGACCAAGTTTGAGAGCAATAAAAATCTATAGGTATAAACTTTCCCTATTTTTCAATTTCATAATATTCAATTTAGTAAAATCTGTGTAAAAAGTGGACAGAGCATTCTAGAAGTATTGTTGACGTTGGTGTAACCTTATAGACTTAAGGCAAATGGGAATCCATCTAGAAGGACTTTTAATTCATTCAGGCTCCTAGAAAAAAATCAAACACCATAGGTTGGGTACTTTATAAACAGTAGAAACACATTTCTCACAGTTCTGGAGAATGGCAAGTCTGGGGTCAAGTAGTCAAAGTTATTCTTCTATAGAATCTTCCTGTGACTTCATTTGCTAGAAAGGAAATGCAGCTCTCTGGTTTTGATGTTATTGTTTTGTTTTGTTTTTGTTTTTGATAGTAATCCCATCCCCAGACATCCATCTTCATCACCGAGTCTCCTCCCAAAGAGTCTGAGCCCTCAAAGCATATGGTGAGAGTTGGAATTCAACACTTGAATGTTGGCAAGATGTAAATATTGAGTGTATAGCAAGACTCCATCTAGAAATAACTCTATATGTCAGAGCACGTGGCTGAAAATGCACCCAATAAGCTGTAAGTCCCCGTCAGGCATCTGCTGCTGCATGGAATTACAGTTCTCATAAAGATGGCTCATTTTGAGCCTTAAAAAAGCCTGGGAAATCTTTCAAATTCAGTATTGAATCAATTCCAAGGGTGAATCTGGGCATGAAGTGTTCTTATATTTCATCTCAGGAGCAAAGAGGCCAAAGCACAGGCCACCCATACATTGCAGCCATTGTTTTTGGAGGCTCTTTTATAAAATGTCCTCTAGGCTGCCACCAACCAGGTATAGGGCACTAAAAGCACTCAGGCACTCACATAGCCTGACCAAAAATGATGTTTCCAGGGAGATTTAGCAGGGCTTGTTTACAAAGCCTGAACCTGGAGTTAACAGCCTGAAAGAATCTCTGAATGCCCAGTCTTACTATCTGTTTAATTTTAGATACATTTCTCCCCCATTAAATATTGGTATTTTCTTTCTTCCTGGAAATATTGGGCCACCGTGTGATTGTCAGACTCTTCTGCAGCTCTGTGGCCTAGGCTCCAGTGTGACTGGGGAACAGTTCACAAATTGCTTTAAATATTTCACTAATACGGAAATAAAATATTTAGCATGTGCATGAAGATGCGCCTGCCATCTATTGCACTCACCCTGCCTTTATCACCCAATAAAACTCACCTTCTGAGGCTGTGCAGTCAACATACCTCACTAGAATGCTGTCATTTTTATTAGAAGATTCTGGATAGTTTACACTTATTTATACTGGTAACCATGGAGCTGTGGTAACCTGGAGAAGAAATGCAAAAGGAGATATAAGTCACATAAGCAAAATAATAAATGAATACTGTTAGAATTCACTGTTTTCTAAAAATAATAAATTAGTTATCCAAGCTGTGGATCTTCTTCCCAGCAGTGAAGGAAGCCTGGCTGTCTGGAGACTTGAATTCTCAGGTGTTCCTGGTGAGGAGGGGCCTTGAGGTACCTTTTCCTGTCATTGTCTTGTGCTCTGTGGCTGACGGCGTCTTCTCTCCTTCCTGCTCTTTCACTTTTTAGTTTAGAAGGATGTAAATGTAAACTCCAGAATTTAGCACAATATCTAAGCACATTTCCATGAATATTGCATAATTATTGAGGGATAGCATCTTATGAATTTTCAGGTGTTTGCTTCTGGTTCATCCTTTTCCCATTTACATAAAAAGTCGATTGAAACAGGAGTCTTTGTTGCTGCCTTAGTGGGATCATCTCCCAGGATTTCTCACGGATATTTATGTGCTTGGAACCAAACTCAGATCAAAAATATATACAGACTGTTCTGCAAAATGCCATGGGAGTGGTCCAGCTCATTGAGTATTCCTGTCACACAAATAACACTTGCAAGCGAGGCTGACTGCCAGAGCAGCTTTCTCTTAAATATATAAGGGATAATATTCACACATGCACCTTCTGATGCATTAATGAACCACTCTGTTAATCACTTTAAAGCTAACAATGAACTCTTTAAATAGTCTCCTTTTAGAATTATGAGCCCAGAGTTAGGCTAAATCAGAGTGCAAAAGATGGAGCCATGCTGTTCTAGTGGAGAGACATGAAGGACACTCGTAAGAGCTCTGAGAATCAGTTACCTCATCTATAAAACAAGGATCTAGTCATACCTCCTACATGGCATTATGAGGAATTAATCATAGGATAGCCAGAGGGGACGCAGATTTCTTCCTGGAATTTGAACTATAGCTAGTATTTTTTTTTAATTTTTTTTATTTAACTTTTATTAATTACACTTTATTCATTTTGTATTCCCCCATAAGCCCCTCCCTCCTCCCCTCCTGGTCCCACCTCCCCCCCCACTTTCTTCATGCATGCCCCTCCCCAAGTCCACTGATAGGGGAGGTCCTCCTCTCCTTCTTTCTGATCTTAGTCTATCAGTTCTCATCAGAAGTGGCTGCATGTCAGGGTTCTAGGTTATCTCCATGAATAGTCCTTGGTTGGAGTATGAGTCTCTGGGAAGTTCCCTGTGTTCAAATTTTCTTGTTCTGTTGCTCTCCTTGTGGAGTTCCTGTCCTCTCCAACTCTTACTATTTCCCACTTTTTACATAAAATTCCATTCACTCTGCCCATCAGTTGGCCATCAGGCTCAGCATCTGCTTTCACAGTGTGCATGGCAGAGGCTTTCAGAGGCCCTCTGTGGCAGGTTTCGAGGTTGTAATATTTTTATTTATTTTATTTTTTATTTAAGGTCATGTTACATGACCTTAAGACTATAATATAGAAAAGAAAGTTCTAGACTTGCCTAGGTCCAAATGAACTAATAGTGTGACTTGGTAACCGTGGTTCTGGAGCAAACAAAGAAGCACTTCGCTCTGAGAGCAACCATGCTCCTTACCAAGAAGCAACTTTTAGGCAGGGATGAGTCTTTATCCATTGTGGGAAGCCTACCAGCAGTCTCTGTCACTCAGTCACAGGTCCCCCAGACAGCAAGCCTGGTTTGAGGAAAGAAAAGTGCTGCCCTTGAGTTGTCTCATTTCACTGCCACATCTATGTGGGTCCGTATATGGCGAGCCTACAACCTGTGAGCAGCTAACAATTCAGTTGAAGTAAGTGTTTTCTTTGGCAAGGGCATGGTTAGAATAACTTAAGTCAAATATATACAGCTGTGTTGAAAAGATAAACTCCTCCCTGGTACTATGCATACTAAAGACAAACTTTGAACAACTTAAATTAACTCAAAGACAGGCAGTAAAGATTCTCTACTTTTCCTTATCAGAGGAAAATACATTTTTAAGCCTCAGTTTCATCCAGTTCTAAAATTACTTATACATCAAGTGGGATATAGGTTTCTAAGAGACTTCTGTCCTAATGAAATCTAAAATGTCATTAAAATGTCATAAATGCACAATCAATCTGCCAAAGCCACATTTAATTACCTTTTACATTAACTTTGTGCTTTTGAAATGGTTTCAGATCTTGTCCAATTTGACCAAGACAGTTATTAATGTTCCCATTTGAAAGATAAGAAAGCCAAAGAACAGAAATGTTAATAGACGTACCCAGAGGTACTCAGTGACAGGGTTAGACCCCACCTGCCCTACTTAAGAGTGTCAATGACTCCCATAGCAATGACTTTAAAGGAGATACAGTCCGCAGTGATGTCTTCCATCCATTTTACATTTCATATATAAGAACATCTCATTCCCAAATGAAGAGAACAGTCAGGCCACAAAGGCAATCTTTCTCATCACTGCATGGATCCGTACACGTTCCTAAGTGGCTGCCAAGACAACTCTATGAGGATTCGGATATTACGGCAAATGGGTTCTGGTTTTTCAGATTCTACATGGGGTTTTCATTGAGCATGCTATGAAACCCAGAGTTATGACCCTTTTTCCTATCACTGATGTCTATTGATTGTGTGCAATATTTATATCATACTTTCATTTCAATATTTAAAACATTTTTGTGATTGCTAGAATTTTTATTTTTATATTATTGTTATTGTTATTTTACAGTTTATTCACTTTGTGTACCAGTTGTAGGCCCCTCCCTCATCTCCTCTCGGTCCCACTCTCCTTTCATCTTCCTCCCCTATCCCTCTCCCTTATCCCACTGATAGAGCAAGTCCTCCTCCCCTGCAGTCTGACCCTCGCCTATCATGTCCAATCAGAACTGCCTGGATCCTCTTCTTCTGTGGGCTGGCTTGTTTGCCCCACCACGGAGAAGTGATCAAGGAGCAGGCAACTGAGTTTGTGACAGAGACTGTCTCTTTTCCCCTTACTAGAGGACTCACATGGAGACTGAGCTGTCTAAGGGCTACATCTGAGCAGGGGGTCTAGGTCCTCTCTATGCATGGTCTTTGGTTGATGCATCAGTCTCTGCAGTTCCCCCTGGACCCAACATTTTTGGCTTTGCTGATGTCCTTGTGGGGCTCCTTGTGGGATCCCCTCCATGTCCTCCTATCTCCCCTTTCTTCCATAAGACTTCCTATGCTCTGTCCAAAGTTTGGTTGTGAGTCTCTGCATCTGCTTCAATGTCCTGCCCAGTGGAGTCTTCTAGAGGACATCGATGGTAGGCTCCCATCCTGTTCTCTTCTACCACTTTCAATTTCCTATTTTCCCTTCTGAATGAGATTTAAGCACCTTCCCTAGGTTCCTCCTTGTTGCTTAGCTTCTTTAGGTCTGTAGATTTTAGTATGTTTAGCCTATACTATACTGCTAATAACCACTTATATGTGAGCATATACCATGTGTGTCTTTCTGCTTCTGGGTTACCCCACTAGGATGATCTTTTCTAGTTCCAGCCATTTGCCTGCAAATTTCATGATTTCCTTCTTTCTAATAGCTGAGTAGTATTCCATTATGAATCCTAGTACTTATTGGTCAGTTTCAAGTTTTCTGTTTCTGCGTGAATCAGTCTTGATGAGAGGTATATGTCTAGGAATTTTTCCTACATTATGAAATGTGTTAGTGTATAGTTGTACATAATAATCTCCAGACTTTGTATTTGGTAGACTCACTTGTATCCTCTCCCTTCTGGTCACCAATCTTATTTATTTCAGTCCTCTTTTTTTCTTACTCTAGTTAGAGGTTCATTTATTTGTTTATTTGTATCCAAATAAAGTACCAGATGCGTGCCTCATTTCTTTTTAAATTGTGTTTTAATTACTAACATTTGTGTTCTCATACTTTTCCTTTATTTAAATTTTTGCTCATTTTTACCTTATTCAGCTTGGTTACTTCAAAAAATTTTAAGGATTTTTATTTTTTATACTTGTAAATACTTTTCTTACACGTATGTAAGTATATCTTGTGTATTCAGTTCCTGTGGAGACACACACAGAGTGTTAGGTCCTTCTGGAACTACACTTAGGAATTGTGCAGGTGATGGGAAATGAACCTGGGTATTCCATGAGAGCAAGAAGTATTCTGAACTACTGATCCATTTCTTCAGCACCTTGAGATGTTTCCTTATGATATTTATTTTGTGAACTCTCCTCAATACTGCTTTGGCTGAATTTTTAATAGTTTGGTTTGTTTAACTCCATGCTAATTTGTTGTTCAAAAGGAAGCTTTTCATTTCATGTATTTTTATAACTTCCTAAGTTTTTCTTGTTATTGATTCCAGTTTAATTGCACTATATTTAGAGAAGACATTCAATTCATATTGAGGTTTTTTTTTTTATTGTTGTCTTCTTTTTTTTTTTTTTTTTTTTTCAATGCAGTTTATTCAGGAACCTTGAACAATCCTCGGACCCTGGGGAAAGCCAGCCCACAGCTTAAATAGCCTCTGGGTAGCCAACCCAGGCGTGCCACGTGGGCAATGCAGATAGGTCCACATACATGGAAGCAAGCCAGATCCTCAGCCTTAGCCAAATGTGGAATTGTTCCTGACAGAGAGCACTCACCATCGGGAAAGTGGAAGGCGGAAACCAGCTCCATCTTTAAGGCATAGCATTCCACAGCTCTCTACAGTTCCCCCTTTTTGTTTTAGATGCATCAGGCAAGAGTAGAGGTCTGATCTCTGATATTAGAAATAAATTGGGACTTTGTACCGATGTTCATTTAGGTGTCATCCACCCAAAGAGCATCAGACCCGTCCGATACCTTTTTCTCAGAGGCGGGACCTGGGGCATCAACCCGCATGCAATCAGACATGCTCTTCTCTGGGTCGAAAGCGGCTGACCCTGAGTGCAGTGCTTAGCCTCGCATCCTGAGCGTATCATTTTAGCTTTTTATGGTATCCAACCATGCTTGGGGAGAATGTCCTGCTTCAATGGCTGTAAAGGCCTGAATGATCATGGCTGCATCACACTGTTGTGAGACTCTAATCTTGCATATATACCACAGGCAAACCAAGGAGACCAACACCAGAAGGCCTGCTAATGCTCCCATGCCCGCCCATTCCTTCAGATGATTCATGGCTGCAGCAATCCATGTTGATAATCCTGTGGCTAGTCCTGCGTCCACTCTGGTAGAATTTACTGTGACAATGGCCACTCTCAGCTGCTATATCGTAATATTGAATTCTCCAGTCCAATTACCTAACATATAGCTCGACAATTGTTTAGACAGATTTGCAGCACAGGAAAAATTCTCATGTTGTATGCTAGTGACACAAAGTCCAGCATACTTTCATTGACAGCCAGGTTGAGCGATTTGCCATAGGGTATCAATTTGCTCCTGCAAGAGGTCAATCCTCTGATTGACCACCATCAAGCTTCCTTTTAGTTGAGCATTAATTCCTTTATGTACAACTAAGGCATGAGCTACATTGGCTAAATGATTATTCAGGGTCTGAGCAGTCTGCCTAGTATGACTCATGGCTAATGCCCTGGTGGTAGCTCCAACAGCCGCCAATGAGATGGTAGTAACAATGGTGGCTGTAGTTCCAAGATCCCTTTTCTGTCTGAAGAGAGTCATAGCGTGAGGGGCATCAATGGGCACAGGCACCCAGTGAGGCATGCGAGTAACCAGGGCATACCTAAATTTACTAGCATTCCAGCATTGGGCAAAAAAGCAAGTATCATTACCACAATTACTTGGCTCTATCTGGCTAATAATGAATAAAAATGTGGGATATAGACAAACAGGTGTGGGCTTATAGGAAATATTATGAGAAGCCTTAACCCCTCGTTGGAACATCCTGCGTCAGTTCTAGAACTAGCAGTGGTGGTGTCCGAGGTCTGAGTAGGTTCAGGAGACCATTGCCCCCAGGGGCGAGACGTGCTCCATGCCAATTGACTAACTCCATGTTTTCCTCCAATTTTGAAAGTCATTTAAGGTTCTTAAATTATTTTTTTCCCTTTTTTTTAAATTTTTCATCAATTACACTTTATTCATTCTGCATCCCCCCATAAGCCCCTCCCTCCTCCCCTCCCAATCCCACCCTCCCTCCTCCCTCTGCTTGCATGCCACTCCCCAAGTCCACTAATAGGGGAGGTTCTCCTCTCCTTTCTGATCTTAGTCTGTCAGTTCACATCAAAAGTGGCTGTATTGTGCTCTCTGTCACGAACAACTCCACATTTGGCTAAGGCCGAGGATCTGGCTTGCTTCCATGTATGTGGACCTATCTGCATTGCCCATGTGGAACGCCTGGGTTGGCTACCCAGAGGCTATTTAAGCTGTGGGCTGGCTTTCCCCAGGGTCTGAGGATTGTTCAATGTTCCTGAATAAACTGCATTGAAAAAAAAAAAAGTGGCTGCATTGTCCTCTACTATGGCCTGGTAAGGCTGCTCCCCCCCAGAGGGAGGTGATCAAAGAGCAGGCCAATCAGATTATGTCAGAGGCAGTCCCTCTTCACATTACTATGTAACCCAATTGGACTCTGAACTGCCCTGGGCTACATCTGTGCAGGGGTTCTGGGTTATCTCCATGAATAGTCCTTGGTTGGAGTATGAGTCTCTGGGAAGTTCCCTGTGTTCAAATTTTCTTGTTCTGTTGCTCTCCTTGTGGAGACCCTGTCCTCTCCAGCTCTTACTATTTCCCAGTTCTTACCTAAAATTCCGTTCACCTGCCCAACAGTTGCCCATCCGGCTCAGCATCTGCTTTGATAGTCTGAAGGGCAGAGGCTTTCAGAGGCCCTCTGTGGTAGGTTCCTAGGTTGTTTCCTGTTTTCTTCTTCTTTTGATGTCCATCCTCTTTGCCTTTCCGGATGGGGATTGGACATTTTAGTTAGGGTCCTCTCTCTTGCTTAGTTTCTTTAGATGCACAGGTTTTAGTGGGGTTGTCCTATGTTGTATGTCTATATGAGTGAGTATATACCGTGTGTGTCTTTTTGCTTCTGGGACAACTCACTCAGGATGATCCTTTCCAGATCCCACTATTTACCTGCAAATATCATGATTTCCTTATTTTTTCATTGCTGAGTAATATTCCATTGTGTAGATGTACCACAATTTCTGCATCCATTCTTCAGTTGAGGGGCATCTGGGTTGTTTCCAGCTTCTGGCTATTACAAATAAAGCTGCTACAAACATGGTTGAGCAAATGTCCTTTTTGTGTACTTGAGCCTCTTTTGGATATATGCCCAGTAGTGGTATGGCTGGATCTTGAGGAAGCACTATTCCTAGTTGTCTGAGAAAGTGCCAGATTGATTTCCAGAGTGGTTGTACAAGTTTACATTCCCACCAGCAGTGGAGAAGGGTTCCCCTTTCTCCACAACCTCTCCAGCATGTGTTGTCACTTGAGTTTTTGATCTTGGCCATTCTCATGGGTGTAAGGTGAAATCTCAGGGTTGTTTTGTGGCATAACATTATACTGTGCAGAAGTTGAATGGAATATTCTATAGGTACATTAGACTTGGTCTGCAAGGCGACTTAGGCAGCTGTTTCTCTGAATTTCTATTTATTTAATCTTTCTCAATTTCTGGTAATATTCTTATGTGGCCAAATCATTACACTAATGGTATATTTTGATTCTTTGATTGTTTTTTATTTATTCTAAATGTTTGCTTTGTGATTGCCATGAGGCTTCTGAAAACATCTTTTATGTGTTTTTTTGCAATCTTTTAAATTATTATTATTATTATTATTATTATCATTATTATTACAATTTATTCACTTTGTATTTCAGCTATAGCCCCCTCCCTCATCTCCTCCCAGTCCCACCCTTTCTCCCTCTTCCCCCTTTGTCCCTCCCCTATTCCACTGTGGAGGGGAGGTCCTCCTCACCTATTATCTGACCCTAGCCTATCAGGTCTCATCAGAACAGTCTGGATCTTCTTTGTCTGTGGCCAGGGGACGGTGATCAAAGAACAGACAACCAAGTTCATACCAGTGACTGCCCCTGCTCACCTTACTATGGAACCCCCACGGAGACTGAGCTGCCCATGGGCTACATCTGAGCAAGGGGTCTAGGTCCTCTCCACGCATGGTCCTTAGTTGATATATCAGTCTCTGAAGGGCCCCTGGGCCCAGATATTTTGGCTCTCTTGGTCTCCTTGTGAGGCTCCAGATCTTTTACATCTTTTGTTTTTAACGAGCTATTTGAAATGATAGCAACAAGAAAATTTTCAAAACCAGAAAAAAAAAACCTTTAATATTCTCTTCCTTTTCCTTTCATTTGAAAAATTTGGTATCCCATTTGACATTCTCTAAATTGCCTCTCAAAGTATCAGTGTGGCTATTTTTAAATTATTTTATTGATATGAATGGCTTGTGCACATTTCTTACAGAATGAGATATTCTGAATGTGTTTGTGAAGCTTGACTGCGGCCTTTATAATTGTTCCTGAATGTCTTTTTCCACTTAGAAGACTTCCTTTGGCATCTCTTGTAGGCTCTATCTGGTGATTGTGTCCAGGGAATTTTTTTTTTGCCTCACTTTCATTTCTAAAGAATGTCAGCTTTCAGTTGACAGCTAATTTTCCTTCAGTACTGACAAATCAGGCCTGTAAGGGTACAGTTGAGACTTACCATGCCAGCCTAATGGGGTCAATTTTATGTCTTTTCTCTTGAAGCCTGAGACTCTTCTTTCTTTTACTTTTGATTGTCCAGATATGAGACATCTTAATGGAAACTTGGATGGGTTATATTTGACTCATAAGCAAGTCCTTGGGTAATTGACCCTCCAGGTTTAAGAACTTTTCTATAATTTACTTGAATAAGATTTCTATTCACCCATAGCCCCCTCATTCTTGAATATCAGTTCGCATTGGTCTTGGTTTTCAGTGTGGCAGGACTAGTCCTTAATTCTGGTGAGAGGCATGCTATATCTTCTCTCCCACCCTCAAGCAGCTGTGCCTCCCATGCACAGGGGTCAGGAGAGAGATGACGTGGCTAACTGTCTCCTCCCTGATTTCTTCATCTTCTCCTTTCATTTTGCTATATTACAAGCAGACACCTGGTGTTTCCTCCTCATGGTTAGCTCTTGTGAGGACATTCTGGAACACAAAGAGCTGTGGAGATAAAGTGTCAGTAAGTAGAAAATCACTAGGGAATCATATTCCTGCCACTGTTTTGATGTATCTCAGATTTGAGATACATCTACCTCACTGACAGCTCTTCAGAAACAGTTGTAAAATGAAGTATAACATTATTTTAAACCTAATTATAAGTTTCCAACAATTCAGTTGTTAAACTTTTATCACAAAGATGTTAATTGAATTTGACAATTTCATATGTATATGTAATTACTCTCACTCCCATCTTTTCCCCTCCCACTCCTGACAATGATTCCATTCATTGCTGCCAGTCCTCCCTTCCTATGAATTCCTTTCTCATATTCATATATTTATGGTTTTTTGGTTATATTCTGGTTTGTATGTGTGCATGTATGTGTGTGTTTCTCAAGAGCTTAAACAGGGACAAGCGTGTGATCATGAGTCTGTAATGAAGCTTTAGAGACTAATGGACAAACCTATAGATAGATAACAAAAGATAATTTATCAGTAAATATCAAATGGAAGAAAGAAATAGGGTCCCATAAGGCCTTTCTCCCATCCATGACAGACAGATGATGGCCAGTCCTGCACAGGAAACTGCAGCTGCTTTGAGTTTGTGATTTTGTAATGTCTGTGCCATGCCTAGAATATAACATCCCAGCGACCTTCTCCCTATCGTCCTGCTCTTAAATTCCTTCCACCCTCTCTTCAGTAATGTTTTCTAAGCCTTTGAGAAGTAGGATTAATGTCTTGTTCATTACTGATACCTCGGGGCATCACTCAAAGCACCTGAACAGCCATGAGTCTCGGCGCTCATCTCTGCTCACTACAAAGAAAGATTTCTCTGTTTAAGGATTAGAGTATCATTTGTCTTTAGATCTATGCATTCTTATTTAGAAGGCAACTAAATGATACATTGACTTAACTAAAGAGTAGTCGTTAGTTCCCCATGCCCTAGCACATACAAGCTCCCTTAGCATGAGGCTTTGATTAGATTTACAGAGCAGGCATGGATTTGGTACTGTGACACTGGCCTCATATCCAATCAGAGAATGATCTGTTACCCTATTCCTAACATGTCACTACTCACTCAATACGTGACCACATTTTGCCTAGCAGGTTGGTTCATAGGGTGCACAGATGAATAAAGCCATGGATGTCTTTTCTTCCTCCTATGCTAGTATCATCTGTGATACTAGCTAGGCATTAGAAAGAAAGTTCCCAGCTTGACTTCTATATATCTTGCAATTTAGGTGTATTATAAAGTTTTAAAGAGAGTTGTATTCAACATATAAAACATTGCCATATTCCGGGCACAGTGACACACACGTGTAATCCCAGCACTCAGGGAGGCAGAGGGAGGCGAATCTCTATGAGTTCGAGGCCAGCCTGGTCTACAAAGTGAGTCCAGGATATCCAGGATAGATAAGGCTGCACACACATACACACACACACACACACAAAAAAAAAAAAAAAAAAAAAAAAAACTTGTCTCAAAAACAAAACAAAACAACATTGCCATAGTTTATTTCAATCAACTTAATTCAGAGGAGAAAATGAGAAAATTCCTGTTACTGTGACGACTGGATCTCATGTGCATCAGTTTCAGAGGGGCCAATGGTTAATTTTATATCTTTTATAAATATGTTGATAAATGCAGGAAATTTTGGCTATGGTGAAGTATTTTCATAATCAAATCATGAAAATCCTAGAAAAGCATATGGAATAAGACATTTTCACAGCCTTTGCAGTGCCATGCTTTTATCATTCAACAGCCTGCCATTATTTCACTAAGACTTGACTTCCCAAATAGTTAAATACTTTTATCCTAGCATGAATTTATAAGATGATGGATATTTTAAACAGTGCATTATTAAACTGGCATGTTGACTAAAATAGTAATCACAGTAATGACTTCTTACCTTTAATAGTTTTGTAGCAACCCACCCTACGAAATGGTCAGTATAGCATTTCTCTTACTTCTTGCCACCAAGTTCATAAACCATCATTTCTGCAAAGATCTCAGAGCTAAATATATTCAAGGAAAAGGCACCACCAGTTCCTCTCTGATTCTCTTTCAGGGCAAATCAGAAGGCTAGATTTCTAATAACTTCTCTGGCAACACAGTGAACAACCTGGCATGTGTTTATAAGCAAAAGGTTAGTCTATTTAAATCTCTCACATTTAACCCTTATTAGGAATCAAGGGTGTCCTAATGTCAAACATAATCTTGGAATTTTCTAGAGCAAATTGGCTTTGAATTTCCCCAATTGAGTTAAGGTTATTCTTATATTCCCTTCTTTGACTTTAGTGATGAATTCAGTTATTTTTTTAATTGAAAATGCCATGAAAGACATTTAATTACTGCCTACTCCCTATTTTTCCAAATGTTAATGGTCAAAGCTTTCATTTGACAATCAGAAGGAATACTGCTTCTGTCCTTGGAGTTATTTTTAATTAAACTATAATTATATTATTTTCCATCTATATTTCCCCTCTGGCACTCCCATATTCACACCCTTTCAAATCTATGTTCTCTTTATATATATATATATATACATATATAAATCATATATATATATATGAATATAGACACACACACATACACACACTGCTCCTTTTGCTTCGTGTTACTTGTATGGATCGGATTTCAGGGATGGCCATTTGCTATGAAATAACTTTTTAGGGAGCTTGTGCCTGAGGAAGACTGTCTCTCTCAGCAGTCCTTGGTTGCGTGTAAGGATGAAGCCCTGAGAGAGTCCCCTTCCATGCTATCATGCTGTGTTTCTTTGGGTCATTTTTAGGCAGCTAGATTGTTGCTGTATCACGGGTGAAGCTTCATTGCCATTGTAGGAGACACAGTAGATTTCCTGGTCCTCTGGACCTTAATCTCTTTCCAGCCTCCCTTCCATGTGTTCTCTGAGTCAAGGTTACAGGATTTGTATTGCTGCTGTACCAGCTGGGTCTGAGAAGCCTGAAGTCACTTGTCCTCTGAATTTTGATGGTTTTCTGTAACATTACTTCATATGTTGCAAAATTTGATGATGGACGGAAGCTATATTATCTGTGGGATAAATATTTAGAATGCTGATGGGAATTCTTAGCCATTTTTATTTCTTTTAATAACTGCTCTGATAGCCCATTTTTACTTAGTCATTTGGGTTATTGACTCTTTGAGTTTGTTATATATTCTGGATATTAATCCTCTGTCAGGTAAACAGCTCACAACAATTCTCATTCCATGGACTTCCTCTTCAGCCAATTGTTAGTTTCTTTCTCTGTGCAGAAGCTTTTTAGTTTTGTAAGGTCTCACTTGTCAACTTTTGTCCTCAATCCCAAGGGAAATGGAGTCCTGTTCAGGAAGTCCTTTTCTACATGTACAGAATGTTTGGTATTGCTCATATTTTCTTCTAGTGGCTTCAGTGTTTCAAGTTTCACATCTAGGTCTTTTCTTTTTTTTTTTTTTTTTTTATTCTTCTCTCATATATTCCATCCCAACCATATCCTTTCCTCCCAGTTCCTCCCCAAGGTCCACTGCTTCTCCTTTCCCTTCTCAACAGGCCTCGCTGGGGTGTCAACCACACATGGCATATCAGTTTATAACATGCCTAAACACACCCCTCATGTGAATGCTGTTTGAGGCGACCCAGGAAGAGGAAAAATGGTCCCAGAAGCAGGCAAAAGAGCCAGACACAGCTCCTGCCCCCACTGTTTCCCATAACAACACCAAGCTGAGGAACTATAGCATAATGCAGGGACCTAGGTCAGATGCATACAGGGTCTCTGATTGTTGGTTTAGTCTATGGGACTGTGAGGCTCTCTGAGCCCTGGTTAGTTGATTCTGTCCCCTGTTTTCTTGTGGTGTTTTTGACTCCTCTGGCTCCTACAATCTTTCCTTCCCTTCTTCCACAGGATTCTCAGAGTTCTGCCCAATTTGTTTGTGGGTCTCTGCATTATGAAGGCACTTAGTGCTATGAAATTTACTTTTAGCACTGCTTTTATTGCATCCCATGAGTTTGGGCATGTTGTGCATTCATTTTCACTGAATTCTAAGAAGTCTTAAATTTATTTCTGCCTTGATCCGGTAATCACTCACTAGAGAGTTGTTCAAGTTCCATTAGTTTGTAGGCTTTCTGTTGTTTCTGTTGTTGTTGAAATCTAGCTTTGATTGTGGTGGTATGATACGATGCAGAGGATTATTTCAATTTTCTTGTATCTGTTGAGACTTCCTTTGTAACTGAGTATGTGATAATTTTTGGAGAGCATTCTGTGAGGTACTCAGAAGAAGGGATTCTTTTGTGTTTGGGTAAAATTCTTTAGATAAATGTTAGGTGTATCTGATTCATAACATTTTTTAGTTCCAGCATTTCTCTGCTTAGTTTTGGTCTAGATGACTTATCCCTTGGTGAGAGTGGGGTACTGAAGTCTTCCACTATCAAAGTGTGGGAGCTGATGTGTGATTTAAACTTCAGTATTGTTTCCTTTACAAACCTGTAAGCCCTTGTGTTTGGGGCATAGATGTTAAGAATTGAAAAATCAGCTTATTTTTTTCTTAGTGAGTATGAAGTGTCCTTTTCTGTCTCTTTTGATTAACTGGTTTGAAATCTATTTTGTTAGACATTGAAATGGCTACATTAACTTATTTCTTAGGTTCACTTGCTTAGAAAATCTTTTTCCATCCTTTTACTCTGAGATAATGTTTGTCTTTGATGGTGAGGTGTATCTTAATATGCAGCAGAAGAATGGATCCTGTTTTCACATCCATTTTGTTAGTATGTAACATTTTATTGAATCCATTGATATTGAGATTTATTAATAACCAATGATTGTTAATTCCTGTTATTTTGGTGGTGGTGGTGGTGTATGTGGAGGGTGCATTTTTAGGTTTTTGCTAGTATGAGATTATTGTCTGTATTTTTGCGAATGTACTTAACTTCCATGGTTTGGAGTTTTCATTCAACTCCCTTCTGTAGGGCTGGATTTGTGGATAGATATTGTTTAAATTTGTCCTTATCATGGACTATCTTGTTTTCTCCATCTGTGGTGATTGAAAGAGTTGCTATGTATAGTAATTTGGGCTGGTATTTGTGGTCTCCTAGTGTCTCCAGGACATGTGTCCAGGCCCTTCCAGCTTTAAGAATCTTCATTGGGAAGTCTGGCCTATTCTAACAGGTGTGCCTTTATATATCACTTAGCCATTTTCCTTTGCAGCTTTATAATGTTCTTTCTTTGTTCTTAGTGATTAATATGTTGATTATTATGTGGCAAGGGGACTTTCTATTCTGGTCCAGTATATTTAATGTTCTGTAAGTTTCTTGTGCCTTTATAGGCATGTCCTTCTTCAGGATAGGAACTTTCCTTCTATGATTTCATTAAAGTATCTTCTGAAAAAAAAAAAAAAAAAAAAAAAAAAAAACATTTTCTGGGCCTTTGAGCTGGGATTTTTCTCCTTCTTAGGATCAGTGTTTTCCTGGTATCCCAGATTTCTTGAATGTTTGGTATCAGGGATTTCTTTTAGATGTAACATTTTCTTTGACAGATGTATCTATTTCTTCTGTCATATCTTCTATGCCTGAGATTCTCTCATTCATCTCTTGTATTCTGTTGGCGATGCTTGTATCTGTAGTTCCTGTTTGCTTACCTAGATTTTCCATTTCTAGAATTCCTTCAGTTTGTGTTTTCTTTATTGCTTCTATTTCCATTTTCTGGTCTTGAACAATTTTATTCATTTCCTTCACCTGTTTGTTTGTTTGGCATTCTTGGGATTTAATGGATTTATTCATTTTATTTAAGGACTTCTTTAAGGGATTTATTCACTTTCTCCAATTTTTGTTAGTATTTTTCTCAATTTCTTTAAGAGATTTATTCATGTCCTCTTTAAGGACCTTTGTCATCTTTACAAAGTTGGTTTTAAGGTTGTGTTCTTGTGCTTCTTGCTGTAACAGGATGGCTGTGCTCTGGTGGTGATATATTGTCCTGGTTGTTCTTGACTGTGTTATTATGCTGGCCTCTGGGTATCTGGGTTTGGGGTAATTGTAGGTGTAAAGGTGTCAATTTCTGATATTAGAAATAAATTGGGACTTTGTACAGATGTTCATTTAGGTGTCATCCACCCAAAGAGCATCAGACCCGTCCGATACCTTTTTCTCAGAGGCGGGACCTGGGGCATCAACCCGCATGCAATCAGACATGCTCTTCTCTGGGTCGAAAGCGGCTGACCCTGAGTGCAGTGCTTAGCCTCGCATCCTGAGCGTATCATTTTAGCTTTTTATGGTATCCAACCATGCTTGGGGAGAATGTCCTGCTTCAATGGCTGTAAAGGCCTGAATGATCATGGCTGCATCACACTGTTGTGAGACTCTAATCTTGCATATATACCACAGGCAAACCAAGGAGACCAACACCAGAAGGCCTGCTAACACTCCCATGCCCGCCCAATTTATTTCTAATATCAGAGATCAGACCTCTACTCTTGCCTGATGCGTCTAAAACAAAAAGGGGGAACTGTAGAGAGCTGCGGAATGCTGTGCCTTAAAGATGGAGCTGGTTTCCTCCTTCCACCTTCCCGATGGTGAGTGCTCTCTGTCACGAACAACTCCACATTTGGCTAAGGCCGAGGATCTGGCTTGCTTCCATGTATGTGGACCTATCTGCATTGCCCCCGTGGCACGCCTGGGTTGGCTACCCAGAGGCTATTTAAGCTGTGGGCTGGCTTTCCCCAGGGTCCGAGGATTGTTCAAGGTTCCTGAATAAACTGCATTGAAAAAAAAAAAAAAAAGGTGTCAATTTCTAAGTTTTTCTTTGTTCGATGGGTAGTTTGTTCCTTGGTTTCTATTTCTTTCAGAGTGGCCCGGAGTTGAGTAAAGGGTTTCTTCTGGAGTTGGGAGATGGAGTTTTGGCAACCAGCATGGTCTCTGATCCTAGCCCAGAGGTTCTGTGGGGTTCTGAGCTCTGGTATAACCTTTGTGGATTGGTGTGCTGAAGTGTCCTCTGGTATGGCGAGGGGCTTCTATTGACGCTGCGGGCCAGATAGGGTGACTTGGGCTAGAGATCTCCCCTTTAGGTCTTTGATTCCTGGGAAATTGGTTTTTTGTGATGGTGGTAGATATAGCTATGATTTCATTCTCCTATGTGTGGGCATCCAATTTTCACTGTACATCTTTTCTCTGGGGTATGTTTTTGGGATATATTTGTCAAATATCAGATAGTCTTAGCTGTGTTCATTCATGCTTGGACCACCTATTCTATTCTGTTGATCAAAATGTATGTCTGTGTGCTAATGCCATGTTGTTTTTAAAACTATGGCTCTGTGATATATCTTCAGGTCTGGAATGGTAATCTCTCCAGCAATGGTCTTTTGCTCTGGGTTACTTTGTTTGTAAAGGGTCTTTTAATGTTTTATATGAATTTTAGGCTATTTTTTTTTCATTTTTGTGATGAACAAGATGGGGATTTTAATTGGAATTGCACTGAACCTGTAAATTGATTTTGGTAGAATGGTTATTTTCATGATATTAATTCTACCAATCCATGAGAGCATGTGATGTTTTTACATTTTCTAGTGTCTTTTTCAACGTCTTTATTTTTCCAGATATTTAAAGTTTTCATTGTAAAGTTTTTTCACATCATTGGTTGTGATTAACCCTAGAAATTTGATTTTCTTTGATGTTATTGTTAATGAGAATGTGTCCATGATCTCTTACTCTGTATGTTTATTATTGGAATAGAGAAAACTTACTGATTTTTGTAGCTTGATTCCGTGTCCTACCACTTTCTTGAAATTTCTTGTATTTCTAGAACATTTCTGGGATCTCATAGGTACAATATTGTATCATCTAAAAAAACAATAATTTGACTTCTTTTTTATCTATTTTTATCACATTAATTTTCTTCACTTGCCTTGTTGTTCCAGCTAGGTTTTTGTTTTGTTTTGTTTTGTTTTTTAGTACAATATTGAAAATGAGTGGGAGTCATTTTATCCTAAGGATTCCTAATACTATAGTCACTGAGGAAAAGTGACTAGGTGGTAATGAGAACAATGTGGCACAGACTGTTCTTCAAAGTACCTCACAAGCCACAAGGCCCCATGGCCCTTTGCTCACTCAAAAGAGGCATCCCTTACTCCCTTTTCACATTTAAATCGTTATTCTCAACTGTCCCAAAACTCAGGACTAAAAAGCTTTCAGAGAACTTTCTTTTTTTAACTTTTATTAAGTACACTTTATTCACTTTGTATCCCCCCATAAACCCCTCCCTCCTCCCCTCCCAATCCCACCCTCCATCCCCCTTCTACACGCATGCTCCTCCCCAAGTCCACTGATAGGGGAGGTCCCCCTCTCCTTCCTTCTGATCTTAGTCTATCAGATCTCATCAGGAGTGGCTGCATTGTCATCTTCTGTGGCCTGGTAAGGCTGCTCCCCCCTCAGGGGGAGGTGATCAAAGAGCAGGCCTATCAGATTATGTCAGAGGCAGTCCCTCTTCCCATTACTATGTAACCCACTTGGACACTGAACTGCCATGGGCTACATCTGTGCAGGGGTTCTAGGTTATCTCCATGCATGGTACTTGGTTGGAGTATGAGTCTCTGGGAAGACCCTTGTGTTGAAATTTTCTGGTTCTGTTGCTCTCCTTGTGAAGTTCCTGTCCTCTCCAGATCTTACTATTTCCTACTTCTTACATAAGATTCCATGCACTCTGCCCAACAGCTTTCTATAAAGGCTTGTTGTGATTCTCTGTGTGTGTGTGTATGTGTGTGTGTGTGTGTGTGTGTGTGGTTCTTAATAAGACAAATAAAAGGCCTTGATGTGGAACTATTTTTCTCAGTCCCAAGAGGAGGGAGAGTCTGGGTACTGCCACTGGGGTCAAAATCCCCACAGAATACTTCCTGTTACAACTTGTGACCTTTATTCTCTCAGCCATAGTCATAGCTTCTAACTGTATATTCCCAAAGCTGTTATGAAAAGTCATTTTTTTCATCAACACCATCTAGTACAGAGACATGAGAGAATGATTGACCATGTTCAAAAACAGAATTCATCACTGATTTTTCAGGTAATGGCATTTTTGCTTGCTCTTGGGTCCATTTATACTCTTCACAAGAACTTAAGTGTCAAGAGGAGATTTCTTTTAGTATATTTTACCTGTTTCATGGGCTTGTAATCTGACATTGCTATCATAATGTGCCATATGTAATATATTACATACACTATGCATAATAAATATATGATAGAGAGAGCATATATGTCTGATGTCATTCACCCAGATGAGAGTGACAGTCTATCTGGTTCTTAATAGGACACTAATGAGCATGAGAAAACTGAGCAACACTCAAAGAACAGTGCTCAGGAACAGATCTGCAAACCTAAAGCTTTGTTACCTGTGTGTTCCTGCTTCACCCACTGAGTGTCTGCTCTGACCAGACAAATAAACCAGATAGTTCCCTCTGCAGCCTTCCTGGTACTGCATTTCAGTCCTTAAAGGTTTTAGAGATCTATTCTTACACTCTTTATCATCAGCCAAGTTTCTTTTTTATTTGTATTAATTACAATTTATTCACTTTGTATCCCTCCTGTAGCTCCCTCCCTCCTCTCTCCCAATCCCACCTTCTTTCCCCCTTCTCCACCCATACCCCTCCCCAAGTCCACTGATAAGGGAGGTCTTCCTCTCCTTTCTGATCCTAGCCTATCAGCTCACATCAGGACTGGCTGCATTGTCTTCCTCTGTGGCCTGATAAGGCTGCTTCCCACTCAAGGGGAGGTGATCAAAGAACAGGCCAATCAGTTCATGTCAGAGATAGTCCCTGTTCCCCTTACTAGGACACCCACTTGGAGACTGAACTGCCATGGTCTACAGCTGTGTAGGGTTTCTAGGTTATCTCCATGCATGGTCCTTGGATGGAATATCAGTCTCAGAAAAGATCCCTGTGCCCAGATTTTTTGTTTCTATTGCTCTCTTTGTGGAGCACCTGTCCTCTCCAGGTCTTTCTATCTCCCACTTCTTTCATAAGATTCCTTGCACTCTGCCCTAAGTTTGGCTATAAGTCTTAGCATCTGCCTTGATACGCTATGGGGTAGAGCCTTTCAGAGGCCCTCTGTGGTAGGCTCCTGTCCTAGTCCCTGTCTTGTCACTCTTCTAATGTCCATCCTCTTGCCTTTCTGAATGGGAACTGAGCATCTTAGCCAGCATCATCCTTTCTTGCTTAGCTTCTTTAGGTGTACAGATTTTAGTGTGTTTATCCTATATTATTATATGTCTAATATCCACTTATGAGTGAGTATATAACCTGTGTGTCTTTCTCCTTCTGGGATACTTCACTCGGGATGATCTTTTCCAGTTCCCACCATTTGCCTGAAAATTTTATAATTTCCTTGTTTTTCATTGCTGAGTAATATTCCATTGCATAGATGTACCACAATTTCTGTATCCATTCCTCAACTGAGGGGCATCTGGGATGTTTCCAGCTTCTGGCTATTACAAATAAAGCTGCTGCAAACATGGTTGAGCAAATGTCCTTGTTGTATGTTTGACCATCTTTTGAATATATGCCTAGGAGTGGTACAGCTAGATCTTGAGGAATTGCTGGAAGATATTGTATTACTCAGGCTTCTCCAGAGAAATAGAAATGATAGTTAATAGAAATTGTGTCAGGAAAGGATATTGAGATTTTTTCATTTTATTTTGAAGGATGACTATCTCACTCTCTGATATCTACATGATGGAAGCCAAAAAAAGCCAATGATATAATTTAGTTTTGATCTTGAGACCTAAGAAACAGAACCTTGTATACTGGAGAACAGAAGAGATATAGAGCAAATATAATCGTTCTTGGTCTTTTGTTTTGCTGCTTTCAAGCAACTGATCGATTCCTGTCCACACTTGACAAGAAATGTGCTTGATCAGTCTAAGAATTAAATAAATAAAAATAAATTAAATTAATAAAACCTCACAGAAATAGCCAGAAACAGTTTTATAAACTATGCTGTCATAACATAAGAAAATTAAGCTGCCAGAAAATTAACCATCATACTACCTTCTGTGGACACCGATCAGAATAAGACACCAATCTTGAGAAGTCAAGGAAGAACATCCTGGGTAGGAGAACAAGCTTTCATCCCTCCCATGAGTCTCCAGGCTGGTCTGTACAAAATATCCAGAAAGACAGATTTGTGATTAAAATATAAAGAAGACAAAGAAGTTGTTCTTTAAGCTGGCTCCCTGTAGCCTGTGGATAGCTGCTGGTGGCAGTGTGCCAGAAACCACCCAGCAGCTTCAGCCGCTAGAGAAATCCGTGCTGTCCAGGTTCTGTACTGTGCAGCAGTGGCTGGTTCTGCCGAGCAGACTCAGGACAGGAGTGGGAGGGCCGGAATTAGGGCAGGACGTTGTTCTTTAAACAAAGTTGCAGAAAGTATAATGTTCTTGTATCTCAGGTTTCTAAATGTTGCTGCTCCTCTCAGACAATTTCATCTAATTAACATCCATTTTCACTCCTTTAGACAGTAATCAGCTTTAATTTGCAGAAACCCAGCTGCTGATGCCAAGAAGTACCACAAACCCAAACTCACACAATATATCCTTAGATGTTCTGACCACAGCATAAAGCAAGACAAAGGAGGGTTTTTGTTTTTTGTTTTTTTGTTTGTGTGTGTGTGTGTGTTTGTTTTTCTTTAGCCTTTTTTATCCATATCTTTCATTCCATTTGTGGTCTGATTCAATTTAAATTACATAAACAAGCATGAACCCTAACTTTAACGTTACCATCTTGCAGTAATGGTAATTGTTCACTCTTATTATTTGGTTTCAAGAAACAGTTTTGAAGACTATCCTACCTGTAATTGTTTTTGCAGAGTGCTCTATCCACCATGTTAACAAATAAATAAATAAATAAATAGCACCTCATGGGGGACTTTCCACATTGCTTGAGTGATATATTAGTAAGAGACATGGTGAGAAAAGTACAAACAAACCTGCCTGATGCCTAATTAAATACCTAATTGTTTTCTCTTTCTGATTCTCTCTAATTATTTTTCCATGTGCATTTTACATGTTTTATAATACTTTGGTCATCTCCTTTGAATTAAGGAGGAAATAAAGAATTAGAAGTCAGGAGAACATGAGCAACAAAGACTCAGGAACAAAGGAGAAAACTGGAGAGTTACAGAGGGAAAACAAAGGAGGAAAGCAGGGAAGAAAAGGACTGGCATTTTGTATAATTATTATTAGAAATATAGTTACAGAGCATAGTCACAGAACTTCAGTGTGACTTTGACATTTTCAGTGAAAATCAGAGGAGAGAAGAGCTTTGCTAGTGTGTTCTCTGTCTTGGCCAATTCTCAGAACAACTATTTGAGAGATACAAAAATCACCCATATCTGATAAAGAACAAAGTCATAATTCCACACACATTTAATTAACAAGGTATCATCAGCGAAAGAAACAGAAGTTAGGCCTACAGAGGGCAGTCCCACACTGCCCTCTTCCCTCTCTATGCTGTGCCGTTGTCATGGCTGCATTTGTACCTATTGAATACCATTATATCAGAACAATCAGCTGCCAACTCTAACTCTCTGACCATGAACTCAGCCAACCCTAACATCATGGATACAAAAAGAAGTTTACTATACAAAAAGTTCTCACATTGGGGTTCAGAGAAAAGATTGAAAGTCAAGGGTAATAAATCCTGAGGCATTAAGAGAACTCATTGCTCTTCTCATAGCAAAAAAATAATAATGGCACACAGAAATCAGTGTGTTTTACCCTTCATTAAAATGTGACATTAACAGTCTTCCAGCTATAAAGACAAATCACCCACCCACACCCAAAGAGCAGAATCTACTGAATTCCAATCTTCAACCATTTGCTTTATCTCATATATTCTTTACTAAAAAATAGTTCAATTAGAGTCAAATATATGTTTTGTTCACATTTTTGCTAAAAGCATCAAATGGTTTTAAGAGCAATATCCAGAACAAGAATATTTATACAGCTCTGAGGTGCTCAAAAAATAAAAATAGAAAAAAAAAACAAAACTAGGACTGTCAAAGGTCTCTCTGCCTCAGGATGATGGCCACGTTTTCTCCTTTGGCTCATCAGTTTTCTGAATAGTGTCACAGTCTGTGTACTTGTCACAGATACTGTACTTGTAGAAGACATGGCTTACCAATGGCTCACCAGAGGAGATATGACTCTCTCACATCCTGAATTTTCCCATACTATGAACTTGATAGTAACACAATTCTACTAAACTTTAATGAAGTTAAAACTAACCGATTACAATATAAGCCAGTGGTTCTCAATCTGTGGGTCGCGACCTATTAACGGGTCAACTGACCCTTCAAAGGGTTTGCCCAAGATCATAGGAAAATACGGATACCTGCATTATGATTAATAATAGTAAATGATGTGTATCTAAGCAACAGAATACAATGAGAGCGCTGGTTTTCTTTGCTGTGGCAGATCTTTATGTTTTTCAAAGATAAAGAAAGTTCAGCTAAGTTCATGAAAATCCTAAGCTGTTTGGAACTGTAGCTCTGCCTTTAACTTAAATGCCATTTATCCTGTTCCTCTAATATCCTGATACTGAACCACATGTTTTGTTAGGAGTTGGGAATAGTAAAGAACCTGAGTTTTAGTCTTATTTCAATGACTTACTGTAATATGATTTTGTAAAATGAATGTGACAAAACTACCCATCTACTCAGTTTTCCCAGCACTGTTCCAATACTGGGAGGTTTTATAAAGGACAGAACCAAGAAAAGGCGTATCAGGTAACCGTGCCATGTTTTCCTTATTTTAAAATTTTGTGAACCCTGTGATCTGTGCCAGAATTTGTTGGTTACTACTGTTCCACTTCCTCTGGTCAGATAGCCATTACCAGATCTGCTTATCAGTGGACTTGGAAAGGGGCAGGGAGGAGATGAAGGAGTAGGGTGGGACTGGGGGGGAATGAGGGAGGGAGCTACAGCTAGGATACAGAGTTAATAAAATGTAGCTAATAATAAAAAAGTGCAAAAAAATAGCAATTTTCTTATCTGCTAACTAAACCATGACTTCACTTGGTTTTAAATACTCAAGTACACAACAAGGACATTTGCTCAGCCATGTTCATAGCAGCTTTATTTGTAATAACCAGAATCTGGAAACAACCCAGATGCCCCTCAACTGAGGAATGGATACAGAAATTGTGGTAAATTTACACAATGGAATACTACTCAGCAATTAAAAACAAGGAAATCATAAAATTTGCTGGCAAATGGTGGGATCTAGAAAAGATCATCCTGAATAAGGTATCCTAGAAACAGAAAGACACACAGGGTATATACTCACTCATAACTGGATATTAGACATCTAATATAGGATAAACATACTAAAATTTGTATACCTAGAGAAGCTGAGCTAGAAGGAGAACTCTGGGTAAGATGATTAATCCTCACTCAGAAAGACAAATGGGTGGACATTGGAAGTAGGAGAAAACAAGTAACAGAACAGGACCCTACCACTGAGAGCCTCAGAAAGACTCTACCCAGCAATGTATTAAAGCAGATGCTGAGACTTATAGCCAAACTTAGGGCAGAATGCAGGGAATTTTATGAAAGAAGGGGGAGATAGTAAGGCCTGGAGAGGACAGGAGCTCCACAAGTAGAGCAACAGAACAAAAAGAAATCTGGACACAGGGGTCTTTTCTGAGACTGATACTCCTTCCAAGGACCATGCATGGAAATAACCTAGAACCTCTGCTCAGATCATGGCAGCTCAGTCCCCAAGTGGGGTCCCTAGTTAGGGGAACAGGACTGTCTCTGACATGAACTCTGGGGTTGGCTCTTTGATCACCTCCCCCTGAGTGGGAAGCAGCCTTGCCAAGCCACAGAGGAGGGCAATGCAGCCAGTCCTGATAAGACCTGATAGACTAGGGTCAGATGGAAGGGGAGGAGGACGTCCCCTATCAGTGGACTGGGGGTGGGGGGATAAGAGAAGCAGAAGGGAGGGTGGTATTGGGAGGGGGCTGCAGCTGGGATACAAAATGAATAAACTGTAATATGTAAAAAATAAAACATTTAATTAAAAAATACTCAAGTGAAGATCTCATATAAACACAACGTATGAATTACACTCATTGTGGCTGAGTTATAAAACCTTATTTCCTCTGAAGTGGAGTACAATTGCCGGGACTCATTTCTGTGTATAAGCTGTTTGATGCTGTCTCTGGGCTTTTTCATACTGTACCTGGTTTTCACCTTCAGTTTGAATCATAAAATTCTGTTTACTGAGCTATTTATTGGTTTTTCTTTAAAGACAATTTATACAGATGGGGATAATTAGCATGTACGGTGAATGAAGGTAAACATAATATTCAAGATAATCTGAATCTCAATGATCCCAGAAATGTTTACCCAAATATAATAAACTTGAAAATATACATATTTGTTCTTCCTTCTTTCCACTGTTTGTAATATATATGTGTGTGTGTATGTGCATGTATACATGACATGCAAGTGCCAACTGAACCTCAAACATGTTCCTATATAAACCAAACTTCTCTGTTATATGTTTATCTTCAACCTAAGAAAACAAATCAAGGCATCAATCCAAATATGATTTTTCTGTTAACTCCTTAGGAATATCATTTCCATAAAAAAAAGAGTGCTTGCTAATAACCCTATCTGTAGCAATTCATTCCAACCAATAAAATGAAGAAATGTCAAAGCTGTATCAAAAAGGGAGTGTGTTTGAGGGATAAGATGGGAATGGTAGGAAGTTGAGAAGACAGAAAATCTCCTTTCTGCCATTTATTACATATTTATCCTCTCAAAATTACCCATTCTTCCTTGATTTATTTAGAAAATCCAAGAAGAGTATCCAAGCCACTTATGTCTTCAAGATATTTCCCATGATGGGCGATGAGGGTGGTGTGGTGCTCTGATTTTTTAAGTACAAATTACTTAACTTGGTCTAAATCAAAGAGGACATAGTCATCGGTTTTGAAGTGTACTGTTAATCTTCTGATTTTTATGAGGAAAATGGCATACTTTTAACACTTCTCTAGGGTTTAAAGTCTAGTCTCTGGTTTAAAGCCTTGAAAGATAAGCTTTAGGTAAACCGTAGGTTTATTTCTAACATATACATATTATGAATTTCAATTCTTCCATTCTAAATTATAATTTTATTTTTATGGTATTTATTATTTAAGTAAGTTTATGTAAAAATATATAGGAAACAGTAGAGGTGACATAGATTAAAGGAAACTCATGCAGTAAGTAGAAAGTGTTCAGTATTGGAAACGTTGTGCTGTGGTTATTGTTACCTCGGAAGACAGTTGCTCCTAAACTTGGGTAACGGTCTTGTTAAGCACAGAAGCAAAGTCCTTTCTTTCTTTTTTTCCCGCAGGACTCAAATAAACGATGGGGATGAGGAGGTTCTGAGCAGATCAGCTAACTGAAGCATATGGATTTTAGTTAGGTTTCTTTGAAGCATTCTAACTGGAGCTGTTTCTTTCCCACTGACTTACTCTGTACTTAAGAGTTTGGAGTGCCACTGTTCAGAACTACTGTTCTAAGATATGTTCAACTTATAGAATCAACATTACTGTAGAACTAATAAGTCATGTGTACAAAGTACTCATGGAAGAAAGCCTTGAGATAGAGTTGAACTTGGAGAACATAGAAGTAGCCACTAAAACAAAAATTTTCTTCTATCCTAAGCTGATAATGTGGCCAATTAATTGAGTAAAGACATAATTTCTATACACTATATAATACCTATATACTATATAATATCAGATTGCTGTTTCTGTGATTATAGTTTTCTTCCTACTTGTTCAAAGTACATGATGAAATCTATGGTCACTGAGAACATTTCTTTATCTTTATTTTTTGAAGACACTGTCTTACTATGCAGCCAAGCTTAGCCTTAAGCTTGCCATCCGTCCTTAGTCTCTGAAGGGCTGGGTCTGTGTTCTTCATTCCCCATGCCTGAATCTAGAAAAAGAATTGACAGACTGAACACGTGCTGCTCTACACTCTGGTAGCTCACATTTGCTGTACTCTTTCCAGTCTTTGGTGCATGAGTACTTTTCCGAAATTATATTAGCCTTAAAGATATAAATGCATCTCTTCTTTTTTAACTGGAAGAACTGGAAGGTTTCCCACAAATCTCTCCTATAGTCGCCATTTTAATTCTAGTATAAAGGACAATTAAAGATAATAATCATAAGTATGGTTATTTTTACACGGTATACATTAGCTTCACAATAATTCAGTACATTTAACACTGGAACAAGGTGTATCTTTGTTTACAGTCATGACTGAGTTTCCCTAGTAACGATAAGCTGCTTGAGAGCATGAATTACACTTACGCTGCGCCGTGTCCCCAGCTCCGTCTTGCACGTGAACATGACCCGGTGTACGTTCACTGAGTTCAGTTAAATATGCTTTCTCCCTTGACAGCTTGCCCGAGCCCAGCTTGCAGGGCAAGGACCCTTCTGCTTCCACGTCATATCTACATTCCAGTTTCCGTTCTTAGAATTCATGCAGTAAAATGACAACTCCCAGTTGCCAAATTAAGTAAAAGTTCCAAAGTGTCTTCTCCAGCTAGAGGGGAAAATGGACACTTTTAGGATGTAAAGAATTAGATTTTCCTCCACATCTTGATTGCTATAGAGTTTTGTAACAGGTTGAATTTTGCTTTCTTTGTCTCATCCAAAAATTGACCACAAAAATAACAGAATTCCTTTTGGTATGAAGTAAGAATGGGCACTTCATTTGTCATGCTGTACATTATTAGCTGACAGGGAACTACCTCCTTTTTTTCCTATCCAATGATTTGTATTATTTGTGACTATCAAAATGATATCTCTTTTCATTTTGTGTAGCATTAGTGTGCCTTCGGAAGAAATGACAAGCAGCCCAGATCATCTCTCAGGGATTCTTCCTGTGTGTTTTTAAGCATTGGAGGTTGTGACATCATTTCTTGTGCTTAGTTCACATTTACAGTACATAAGTCATCATGAATAAGGAAGGGCTTTGTTGTCCTAACTAAAATCTTTCCATAGCACTAAGGTTGCTGAGGGTAAAATCTGATTTCTTACCTTCTTAGGAAAGTAGGTGAACAAAAAAAATAGAAAAATAGGATGGCACACCAATCAAAATTGTAGATTCAGTACTCACTCTAGTTACATCAACAAAAACCCAAGGTTGAACCTGTGGTAAGATGTGCCTGCATCTCCAGTGTGTGAAAATATGAAAAAAAGATACAAAGTTAATACTTTTATATAAATTGGCTGTTTCCAGATGCATAAGCCCATTCTGGCATCATAGAAACACAAAACAATGCATACAAAATAAGTCAATAGTAAAATCAGCTGGCACTGACTCTATTCATTATTCCCAATGACTGGAAAATTTCCAAGCTTCTGTTGCATCTATGTGCCTACTTGACTGAGTCATGGCAAATGGAGTTTAATCATCAAATCTCATTCATAAAAGCCTCAAATTGTGGTCCTTTTTTGAATAGGCAGGACTCAGAAAAGGATGGAAGCAGAAGAGAGCCCAAATCCCTTAGTGACTTCATGGAGCAGAACTAAGAAACTTCTAGTTTAAGCCGCTAAGATTCCAGGGTTTATCAGTCATAGAAGCTGGTGTAAATTTATATTTGTTTCATTTCTAGAGTGGTCCAGAAGGAATTTAAAGCAGCTATCTTATCTTAACAGCTTTTAACAAGAATGAAGCTGAAATGTCTAGTTGCTTTCAGCACAGACTAATTAAATCAGGTAACCTCCAGAGAGATGTTCCTTTGTTCGTGAGTCTCCTCATTTCAAAGACTCTGGTGCTTCCTGGGACAGTAGATAAAACTCAGGAATCTAAGGGAAAAACTGCCTCACAGGATTTTCTTCCATTTGATCTCATTTTCCCAAGCAAACTTTAATAGCCCACTAACGGGGCAGCCATCCTCTGTGGCCACACGCATTGCACAGACGGCCGGGGTATATCTTAGGACTTAGACTCAGTCGGCAGAAGCAGTTGAACATTCTTTTCTTCTCTCCAAGTAAGCAGTGGCACGCACCTCAGAGTTTCTTGTGTCTGTCTTTAGAAAGATGTAACTCATTTCTTAGGAAAACAAAATTGTCATGGGTCCTACTTACCTTAATCTACTCTAAGTAGGCAACTAATTACATCAGTAAAGAATCTGAATATGTAGAGAGATTTGGTGTCAGACACACTTGTAACTTCCCCCTTTCCTTCAGCTGCATTATCACAGTATTTTTTCACTTAGCTCCTGTAGAATTGTTACTATGATTCCACTTTCAAGTAAGAACATGGAGAAGAAGACTGTTCAGATTTGAAGCACATCAGTGCTCCAGGCCATGATTAAATACTACCAGAGTTCGTGGGCTCTTTGAATCATACTTATGAGGCTACTAGACATTTTAGGCTGACTGCCTTTTGATTAGTAATATTAATTTCAAGGGGAAGTAAACCTTAAATTAGACAGCCCCACTTTCATCTTTAAAGCCCTTAAGTAGAATAGGCATATCTATATGTCCAAATTTCTCTTTATGTAGGCCAAAAGGAGATTTGAAACTATTGGAGAAGAGCAATAATTTGTATTTCAAAGGGATCGAAATAAACACCCGAGCAGTGAGCTCCCACGGCAGAGGGAAGATTAAACAAAAACTATTAATTAATGGCTTAGGACAGTCTTTGCTAACTGTTAGACAGTCACCTGAATACAAGATGAACTCATGCTTCAGAATAGATTTGTCTTTTTCTATGGCCATAGAGAAAGCAGAGCATAGCCCAGAGGGAATTGAGAAAGTCGTGTTTCTATTTTTAAGAACTATGGTGACAGGTTCCTGTATTCCCAGCACTACAGAGGCATAGACAGAGCAATTCTCAGCTACATAAAATCCTGTCTCAAAACCAACAAAAAGTACACAGATAGAGAGATAGACTATAGGCTATTTTTATAAAACTTTGTGTAGTGATTTATGAAAAAGAGAATGAGAGAAGTATATACAGAAGAGCTCAAACAATAAATAAAGAAAATATATACAACAAAAGAAAAGCTTCAGAAGTCAGTATACGAATAAAGTGGATACGAATATTTTCTCCAATAATGAGGTTACAGCCTTAGGTAAATGAGACTCATAGCCAAACTTTAGGCATAGTGCAGGGAATCTTATGAAAGACGGGGGAGACAGAAAGACCTGGAGGGGACAGGAGATCCACAAGGAGAGCAACAGAACCAAGAAATCGGGGCACAATGGTCTTTTCTGAGACTAATACTCCAACCAAGGACCATGCATGGCGATAACCTAGAACCTGTACACAGATGTAGCCCATGGCAGCTCAGTCTGTAAGTGGGTCCACTAGTAATGGGAACAGGGACTGTCTCTGACATGAACTCAGTTGCTGGCTCTTTGATCACCTCTCCCTGAAGGGGGAGCAGCTTACCAGGCTAGAGAGGAAGATAAAGCAGCCAGTCCTGATGAGACCTGATATGCTAGGGTCAGAGGGAAGGGGAGAAGGCCTCCCCTACCAGTGGATTTGGGGAGGGCCATGGGAGGAGATGAGGGAAGAAGGGTAGGATTGGAAGGGGATGAGGGAGGAGACTATAGCTGAGATACAAGGTGAATAAACTATAATCAATAAAAATTAAATTAATTAAAAATTTTAAAAAAGAAAAATGGGTGATTTCGCTTGTAAAATCACAAGTTGAAAAGGGATTACGTGAAAGTTTTAATAGTTTCCCCTGCAGCTACAAACACATCATACCTTTTGCATCTTTGCTGGAAATTTTGCAAAATAAATAGAAAGTAGATGTTTTCCTGTGACAGGGTGTTTGGATTGTTTTTGTACTTTCCGGGCCTTTACAGGGAGGTGTTCCCCCCCCCCACCATGTCCTAAATGAAGCATGCACGAGAAAGTTAGCACCATGGTTGCCCTCCGTCCTTCACAGTGCTGCAGTCGAGGAGGGTACTTAACATACAATACCTCCAGAGACTGTGTAATGAGTACTCAGCAGACTCACTCCTCCCAGTCAAAGAGAATTATGAATGAAATACCCTTTGACTGTAGATCCAGAAAAGCCCACAAGCCACCACTCCAAAGGAATCAACTTTAAAATCTGTCAGGTCCAGGAAACACTAACTACTCAGATCTTTCCAGATTTCTGATTGATAACTTTAGAGATCGGGGGTGTTTGAGTCTCTTTTATGACCCCAGATTTATCTGATGCACCTTCATTTATCAAATTCTTCACTTTTCTTTCTCTGTTACTTCATTTCCCTCACCACCCAGCTCCTTCTCCATTTGGGAAATAGCTTTATTGGGGGAAAATGCAATCATTCACTAGTATAAGACTTTTATACAGATTAGCATAGTGCCTGCTTATTGCTTTATAGCTTTTTTGAGTTGCCAGGAAGCTCACCATACAAGTCCCAACCCGAGGTGTTTAGCAGTCTTTGCCACCCACCCCTCTAAGTCGCTGGTCCCTTTCAAACTTTCTCTCACACAACAGACTTCTGCCAGCCCTTTCCTTTCTTCTGTTTTTAAAATTACATGTCTAAAACTCTCCTCTTTATCCATTGTACTATCTGTCCACTTCTGACCCCTCTATCAGCCATTAGATCTCTTCTTGCAATGTCCTCCTGTCCCCCAAGGAGATCCATGACTTGATTTGGCTGGATCTCTATTCTGACCGCCAGAGCCTCATAAAAAATCATTATCTCCTGTTAATGGCGATGATGACAGCTATTAACGTGCTAGGCCCTGATATATTCACCTTCTGTGCTTACTGTTCTGATTCACCATAACATCAGAACTTGAGCCATGTAAGTGAGCCTAGATACTTGCTTGCTCCATTCTTGTAGGTTGCTTTTTTAATTTTTTGCATGATTCCAGACGCTTACATTTAAGAGAACGTGGGAAGTAAATAGCCAGCATAGAGAAAGCGTAAAGTTGAAAATACCCAACTTCACACGCTAAGTTTAAAAAGGCACTGATCACTGTGCTGGAGAGAGAACCCCTTTGATCAGAATTAGTGAAAAGAACCTAGTAAGCTCCCTGTGGACTTCAGTTTCCTCCTTTATTCTCAACAAAACAAAGTTCATCTTGTCAAACCCTGCTCACAGTTGGATGTGATGAACAGCTTTGATTGCAAGACTTCTGTTGACAGTGAGACCTAAATGGAGTCAGCAGTTAGCCCTTCTAGGCTAAAACAGAAAAATATTTGTGAGGAATACAATGAGGTAACCAATTCCTCAATAGTTTCTATGCTGTATCAAAGAATTTGTATGAAATGTAGGCCCAGATTTTCTACTTTTGCCACCAGTGATGGCTTCACTATTCCAGATATGAAGCAACCTTCCTGACTCTCTGTTTTTTGACTGTATTCTTTTTTCCTTATATCCATAGTGTTAGGCTTCACAAAGATAATTTCTTTCAAATAAATCATGTATTCACCTCAGTTCCACATTCTTAGTCTACACCTCCTGATAGAATCCTTTAAGTTTCCCTTATATTTTCATATCATGTGTATATGTTTATATAAAAATTCTAATATTCACAAATCAAATATGTGCTATTTCTTTTTCTGTGTTATTGTTTTTTTTTGCTCAATAGGATATCCCCAGTTGCAAAAGTATACTAGCCAACAACATAATTTCTTTTTTTATGGCTAAATAAAATTCCAATATATGCTATCCCACAGTCTGTTGATGGTTACCCCAGCTTATCCTATGATGTGGGTATTCTCAATAGCGCTTCAGTAAGCATAACTGTATCTCTGCCGTGTTGGCTTCGCGTCCTTTGAGGACATGCCCAGGAGTGCAGCAGTTGTGTCGAATACTAGTTCTAAGACAAAACACTAAGCTGAGCTCAACGGGGGTTAGACCAACTTGTATTCCTAACAGCACTCTGTGACAGGCCCCTGTTCACATTTTCATCAGCGTCTGCTAGTCTTTCTTCAATGACAACCATTCTGACTGGGGTGAGCTGAAAAACTCAAAGTTGTCTTAATTTGCATTTTCCTAATGCCTAGTAATACTGAGCATTTTTTTTTCATGTTTGTTGGCCATTTGTAGTTCATCTTCTAAGAAATATCTGTTCATCAGATCATTGGTTGATTGGGATGTTTGCTTTTTCCATTTTTGTTAATTTTTTTAATTGTTTCTTTATCATTATTATTTATTACAATTTATTTACTGTTCCCCAACTCTAGCCACCTCCCTCATTTCCCCAAGTCTCACCCTCCCTCCCTCTTCCTCCCCTATGTCCCTCCCCTAGTCCACTAATAGAGGAGGTCCTCCTCCCCTACTATGTGATCCTAGCCTATCAGGTCAAATCAGGACTGCCTGGATCCTCTTCTCTGTGGCCTAGTTAGGCCACCTCTCCAGTGGGAGGTGATCACAGAACCAACCACTAAGTCCATGTCAAAGACAGCCCCTGCTCCCCTTATTAAGAAGCCACTTGGAGACTGAGCTGCCTTTGTGCTACATTTGAGCAGGGGCTCTTCTTCATTCATGGTCCTTAGTTGGTGCATTAGTCTCTGCAGACCCCCCCACTGGGCCCAGTTGTGTTGGCTTTGTTGGTTTCCTTGTGGCACGCCAGTCCCTTCCGGGTCCTTCTATCCCCCTTCTTCCATAGGATTCCTTAAGTTCTGCCCAATGTTTGGCTGTGAGTCTCAGCATTTGCTTGGATCCATTGCTGCGTGGAGTCTTTCAGAGAACATCTATCCGGTCCTATTCCTTTTTGACCACCACTTCCAGAATCTATCCTGTTTGTGCTTCTGATTTAGAATTAAGCATCCTCCCTAGGGTCTTCCTTGTTATTTAGCTTCTTTAGGTCTGTGGATTATAGTATGATTAACCTATATTACATGGCTAATATCTGCTTATAAGTGAGTATATACCTTGCATTTCTTTCTGCTTCTGGGATACCTCATTCAGGATGATCTTTTCTAGTTCCATCCATTCCCTATAAATTTCATGATTTCCTTGTTTTTATTTTCTGAGTAGTATTCCATTGTGTAAGTGTACCACAATTTCTGTATCCATTCTTTGGTTGAGGGACATCTAGACTGTTTCCAGATTTTCCAGATTCTAGCTGTTATTAATAAAGTTGCCATGAACATAGTTAATCAAATGTCTTTGTTGTATGGTGGAGCATCTTTTGGGGATATGCCCAGGAGTGGTATAGCTGGGTCTTGAAGTAGTACAATTCCCAATAATCTGAGAAAGCACCAGATTAATTTCCAAAGTGGTTGTACAAGTGTGCATACCAACAAAGCAAGTAACTAAATTTAAAAATGGAATACAGAGCTAAACAGAGAATTCTCAATAGAGGAATACCGAATGGCAAAGCAACACTTAAAGAAATGCTCAGTGTCCTTAGTCATCAGGGAAATGCAAATCAAAAAAACTCTGAGATTCCATCTTACACTCATCAGAATGGTTAAGATCAAAAACTCAAGTGAAGACACATGCTGGAGATGATGGGGGGAAAGTGGAACCCTTTGCCAATTATCTTCTTATCTAACTTGTTATTTATACATTGAACAAATGCTGGCATAATAACAACATGCCCTCACAGAATTTAAATAAAGAATGATGGTACGTTCCTTACCATCAGTTCAAAATAAATTTAAAATTTCTAAGCTAATCATGTAATAAAACTTTGAGCCAGAGCCATATAATTATAATATAGATTTACCCATCTTACAAAACAGTACTGTGTTTTAATATATATGTATGTGTCTCTGTGTAGCTTTAGCTATTCTGGAACTGTAGACCAGGCTAGCCTCAAACTCAGATAAATGCCTATCTCTATCTCCCAAGAGCTGGGATTGAAAGTGTCCGCTATCATACCCAACTCATATTTGGGAGTTTTAGTGCTGATCCCCTAGTAACTGATTGGGTAACTTTGAAAAAAACAGGGTTTATAAGATCTAAACAACACAACCAATGATGTAAATTATAACTGAGGTACATTCAAGATGGCAGCGACCATCAGCACCCATTCAGGGCCACAGAACCCTACAAGAACCCCACGGACACAAGGTGGCAGAGAATGAGCCTACAGGTGCACTTTATCTCCAAAACAACAGCAAAAGGCAGGTCTTATAGGAAGAAACTCTTTTTTTATTATTATTTAAAAAAAATTGCCATAGTTCTATGGAATTGGAAAGTACGGCAGAGCCCACCTCGCCAGCCTTTGGGCCCTGCGGGCGGCATGGAACCACAGCTACTGCTGCCGTTATGCTGTTGCCAATGCTGCGGGGACAAAGACACAGGCTGCAGAGCTGCAAAAGGGCTGCAGACACAGTGGTCTTCCGCGGGCAGCGTGGCATGCAGCAGCCCTGAGTTCACGCAGGCCCCACCCTCAACACGCTGAATCTGAGCAGCAAGCAGCAGGATGTCCAAGATGAAGAGTGGTTCGTTTTCTGGACTGAGTCTCCTCAAGAGACTTCCGTGGTCTCTGATGCCCTGAGGAAAAAAGTTCATGTCTGTGTCTGTACTGCCGCCCAAGACATGTTCTCCATGTTGATGAGCATGATCCTCACAGCTGCTCAGAAGCCACTTTGAGGTCCGTCCTAGGTGCTGCAGACCATGCTGATGGCCATGGTCCCTGATGCCACAAGCTGCTATGGGCAAGGAGGCTTCTTTTGCAGTGGGTATCAATGACTCTGGACTCACAACTGAGAACGAGAGACATTGAAGGCTTTTGTGACAACCGCCCATTCACTCCTGCATAGAAGGAACAGTCCAGACAGGAAGCTGTTGAAGAGAGTCCTTAAAGTTTGTGATCAGGATGCTGAAGTGTAGCTCCTCGCAGTTGGGGAGGAGGGGAAGGCCAGGACACGGCAGGACTCCGTTTTCTTTAAGGGGCTGGCCACTGGGAACTTGATCATGTGCTAATGAGTATATAAGCAACACAAATTGGAGTTGGTGGGTTTGTTGCTGTTTGTTTGTTTGCTCTGTGTATGAGGGGAGCTGGGCAGGGAGAAGGGTGGATCTGGAAGGAATGGGAAGCATTGGAGTGCGTTGTAGAGGAACTTCAATTCAGAACAGGCTGATCTGGCAAGAGATCACATCCAAAGACCTTCTAAGTCTGTGCCATCGGGCTAGCAGGAGATCACATCAAAATATCTAGGTCTGTGTGATCGTGCTGAAATTCAAACATGCCTTTAATCCAAGAGACGAGATAGAGGAGAGCAGATTTGAGTACAAGGCCAGCCTGGTATAGTGAAAGTATCAGGTAAAGAAAAGCTTAGGCTTGTTATAACAGGCCTTTAATCCCAAAAAAATGAAGGTAGTTAATTTGTAGAAGAAAGCACGTATACTTGAAAGTGATGCCTAATTGAGTGGCAGAAAAAGTGAGAATCAGATAAAGATTTGACAGAACAGGATAAACCCAACTCTCATGTGAAGAGAGAGGAAAGGAAAGCTTCTTAAGGGGCAATGAAAGAGAGGAGAGGAAGTTGTACTGGGACAATAATAGAGACAGGTTGCAGAGAGAACAAGCTGATCACAGGTGAAGACAGAATGAGCCAGAGAATAAGAAAGAGCCAGGAGACTAGAGCATATTGCTGGAGTTAGTTTGAGGCAAAGCTGAGCAATCCAGAGACTGAGAGAAAAGCCAGATTGAGTAAGTCAGCTGGGAGAGGAGTTTGAGCCAGAATAACTAAGTTGAACCAGCCAGCCCAGAGCTCAGTGAGAACAAGAAATGGTAAGCCTCATTCAGAGGCTGAAACATTCTAGGCATAGGTTAGACTGTATGAAGGCTAGGAGCTTCCAGGACTAGGCCTAGGTTAGCAGACAGAGGCAATAAGCCTCCAAGATAAGCAGGCAAGTAAAAGTTGATTTTACAGTACATTGTATGAATTCACAAATAATTAGTAAAAATATTATATTTGGAAAAGGTAAATAAAAATAAGTTATAATGACTTTTAAAGACCAATACATCCCAAAAAGCAGAGACATCCATTCCTAGTAGACAAAAAATGAGATGAGTAATATGGAGATACAATAAAACAATCTCAATAATTCCAAAGAAATGAATATTTACATGGTATATTCTAAAATTATAACTGAAGGCATATTACATCTAGAAAGGACTCAAATATTTGAAAACATACCGACTAATCCCAAATCATTCACAGGTCATAGAATGCCAGTGGCTCTTCAGAAGGCTTGGGGAGGACTAGAGATTTCAGGCTGAGACTTGAAGGTTGAAAAATGAGAGCTGCCTGCACAGGAAGGACCTTGATAAATATTTCACATGTACTAACAGTAGAAGAGGAAGAAATTGACATTTAAATCTAACCAATTAACTCCCTGCTAGAAATCGCTTGTTTGTTTCTTCTTTTAAAGTCTTCAGTAAAAGACTGAAAAGACTTCAGTAAAAGACTCTCTTAGGTGCTCTCCCACTACACTATAGGAACTGTACCTACTCCACTCTTAAAAAAAAAAGGTGGAAAACTAGTTGTTACTTAAAACAATGGGCATTCTAGGTCCTATAAGCAAAAAAGACTTAGTAATGTTTACCCAAAAATATGCCCCACATAGAACTTTAGCTATATTTTATAAAGTTTGATTAAAAATAATTTACTGAGAAATGATTTATTAGTATAGTGGTATATGCTCTTAATCCTCACACTCAAAGGTTGAAGAAGCAGGCGGGTCTCTGTGAATCCAAGGACATCTGCTTTCCCCAGTTATGGCCCAGCCAAGGATATTCAGTGAGACCCTGTGCCAAAAGAGGAAGTGAGAGAGAGAGTTCTAACAAGTATTAACAGGCCACCCACAGGGATAAAGGCATATGAAGACACATCAAGTTGACTATTAGCAAGCCAACAGCAAAATCCTAAAAAAAAAAAAAAGTCCTGCAACCTTTTGTTTTTACTTACGAAAAGAATCATGGGAACATTTATTGTGTTGATATATATAATATATATATAATATATAATATATTAATATATATATCCTCAATCTTTGAGCAAGGTCTAAATTGTAGGAAGCTAATATAGTCTTTTTGTTTGTTTTTGTTTTATTTGATTTATTTATCTATTCACTCACTTTACATCCAGCTCGTAGCCCCCTCCCTCCTCTCCTTTCAGTCTCTCTCTCTTCCCCTTATCCCCCTTTCCCATACTCCTCAGAAAACATACAAAATAGTGTTTCACATACAAAATGTTCTTTTGTATGTGAAATATGTACTGTTTTGCTTAGTCTGTGCCACACACTGAACTTGTCTCTATAGTTTTCCAATCCTGAGTTGTTCTTCATAACTCTTAGAAGTTCTGATAGTTAGCACCTGTCAGGCCTCAAACCCAGGACAAATGGCTGCTGGCTGCCAGGTTCTGTCCTCCCTGCACCCTTCAGCCCTTTCCTCTTACAAGGACTTACCGGCTAGCATGGCTTGGCCCTGCCCTACCGTTCTCCCCCAGCTCCCTTCACTATATAATCCAGCCATTTTGGTTACCTGGCCCTTTCTTCTGCTCTCTTGGCCAGTGTCTTGGCCCAGGCTAGGGATCTTGGTCAGAAGCTGCTCTACCTTCCTCTTCTCCCCTCCCTGCCTCTTCACTTGGCTCAGGGTTGTGGCCACCCTGGACTTGCCAAGATGCCCCTGTCTCTGGCTATGCTCTCCTTTTATCTACAATAAACCATCTCCCCCACCATACCTAGGAGCAGTCATGTCGTTTCCTTTTTCTTTCTTTTTATTTTTTTCATCTGCCACTTCCTTTAGCTTCACTTAATAGCCAAGGACACCTAAATACAGAAGTGAAATAACTTGCCAAAGATCATGTAGATAAAATGGGAACCCTGAGTACAATGCCAGATTTGGTTGCCACCAAATCCTGTATCTTTGTTTTCTAACATGGTTCCTTTATTTATGCCCCTTGCCCTGTCTCTGTCCTAACTTGTCTTTTTCCCCTTCTCTTTCTTCATCCATGCAGGCCCATAACCAAGGTGTAGATTAAGAAGTGGAGTCATGCTTCACACGGCCATACCATGCTGGCAGCCATTCCTGGGTCTGGCTGTGGTGTTACTCTTCCTGGGATCCTCTGTTGGCTGCCCTGCTCGCTGTGAGTGCTCTGCCCAGAACAAATCTGTTAGCTGCCACAGAAGACGCTTGATTGCCATCCCGGAAGGCATTCCCATTGAGACCAAAATCTTGGACCTCAGCAAAAATCGATTAAAAAGCGTAAACCCTGAAGAATTCATATCCTATCCCCTGTTGGAGGAGATAGACTTGAGTGACAACATCATCGCCAATGTGGAGCCTGGAGCATTTAACAACCTCTTTAACCTGCGCTCCCTCCGCCTGAAAGGCAATCGCCTGAAGTTGGTCCCTTTGGGGGTATTCACAGGACTGTCCAACCTCACCAAGCTTGACATCAGTGAGAATAAGATTGTCATTTTGCTGGACTACATGTTCCAAGATCTCCATAACCTGAAGTCTCTAGAAGTGGGGGACAATGATCTGGTTTATATATCACACAGGGCCTTCAGCGGACTGCTTAGCTTGGAACAGCTCACCTTGGAGAAGTGCAACTTGACAGCGGTACCAACAGAAGCCCTTTCCCACCTCCACAGCCTCATCACCCTGCATCTGAAGCATCTTAATATCAACAGTATGCCTGTGTATGCCTTTAAAAGGTTGTTCCACCTGAAACACCTCGAGATCGACTATTGGCCTTTGCTGGACATGATGCCGGCCAACAGCCTCTACGGCCTCAACCTCACGTCCCTTTCCATTACTAACACCAACCTGTCCACTGTCCCTTTCCTCGCCTTCAAACACCTCGTGTACCTGACCCACCTTAATCTCTCCTACAATCCCATCAGCACTATTGAAGCAGGCATGTTCTCTGACCTGATCCGCCTACAGGAGCTTCATATAGTCGGGGCCCAGCTCCGCACCATTGAACCTCACTCTTTCCAAGGGCTCCGCTTCCTCCGTGTGCTCAACGTATCTCAGAACCTGCTGGAAACATTGGAAGAGAATGTCTTCTCCTCCCCGAGGGCTCTGGAGGTCCTGAGCATTAACAACAACCCACTAGCCTGCGACTGCCGACTCCTCTGGCTCCTGCAGCGACAGGCCACCCTGCAGTTTGGGGGCCAGCAGCCGATGTGTGCCGGGCCAGACACCATCCGTGAAAGGTCCTTTAAGGATTTCCATAGCACTGCGCTTTCTTTTTATTTTACCTGCAAAAAACCCAAAATCCGTGAAAAGAAGTTGCAGCATCTTCTAGTGGATGAAGGACAGACGGTCCAGCTCGAGTGCAATGCCGATGGAGACCCACAGCCAGTGATTTCCTGGGTGACACCCCGAAGGCGTTTTGTCACCACCAAGTCCAACGGAAGGGCCACTGTGCTGGGTGACGGCACCTTGGAAATCCGTTTTGCCCAGGATCAAGACAGTGGCATGTATGTTTGCATCGCCAGCAATGCTGCCGGAAATGACACCTTCACAGCATCTCTCACTGTGAAGGGATTCACTTCAGACCGATTCCTTTACGCAAACAGGACCCCTATGTACATGACCGACTCCAATGACACTGTTTCCAACGGCACCAATGCCAATACCTTTTCCCTGGACCTTAAAACCATACTGGTATCTACAGCCATGGGCTGTTTCACATTCCTGGGAGTGGTTTTATTTTGTTTTCTCCTTCTTTTTGTGTGGAGCCGAGGAAAAGGCAAGCACAAAAACAGCATTGACCTTGAGTATGTGCCCCGAAAAAATAATGGTGCTGTTGTGGAAGGGGAGGTGGCCGGACCCCGGAGGTTCAACATGAAAATGATATAAGGGCCCGCCACATACCACTGTCTCTGTGTCACTGTTGGTCATGAGTAAGACGTCTGGCGTAGTCAGTCAATCCCAAGGTTATCGGGCAGCTTCATGCAGCTGCCCCTGTATCAAAGCAGGGTCCATGGAAGCAGGAAGACTTCTCGTGGAGACTGTCTGATTAGAGACAGGCAGGCTTGTGTCAGAGCCCTTCACACGGTGGGATTCTAATTGTTTGCATTGCAAATATTGGCATTCTGGGGATCTCAGTAATGAACCTGAACCTTTGGCTCACACTGATGGACAATAATTCAACATTTTCTACCACTGCAAAAACAAAAGAAAAAAATTAAAAAGAACAACCTACAGTGTAGGATTTACATATTAAAGACACATTTGTCTAAAACATACTCTACAGTAAAATTTGTATTTATTATCATTTGTTAAAACCTTGCATCATACAATACTGTTGGTTCAGCACCAAAAAGAGATCAATATATTCTTTTTTGAAACATATATGCTGTATTTGTTTTAAAGCAATATGAATGAGAGGTTGTGCTTTTAGCTACTCACCAGTCTAGCTCCACGTGTGGTTTCACCTTCCTTTCGCCCACAGATGAACCTGAGAATAGATCCCTGGAGTAATAGGCAGAGATGTGTTGAGATGTAGATGTCTGATGTAGGATGCCAAGAAACAGGACCCAAGTCAAAACTGCTCAGCTCTGTTAACTTCTGTTACCATAAATAAAGGCATGTGCCTAGTTTTGATACAGAATGGAATATTTTTTATACATACACTACCAACCTGGACCAGTTGACTGTAACAGAAACCCTTGGTTTCTCAAGAAGGTGGCATATCACCAAATGTACCTGTAAAATGCAAGGTAGGTGTCACTGATAAAAGTAATCCATTTAGCTGCCCTTTAGTTTTACTTTCATCTGTCACTGCTAATGGGTTAAGGAGAAAGGAAAAAGACAGCAATGATTATATATAACAATTTGGCAATTTTACCAGTAGCTGATATCAATAATTCTGTTGTCCAAATGCTCTCTGATTAAGGAGTTTTCAGAAGTCAATAGGAAGCAGGGTGATCCCCGGCACATCATGTCAATGATGCAGCCAATGACATCTTTCAAATGTGGCAGCTTCCTGCCAGATGGCTACAAGTCAAAGGGAACACACAGTACATGACCTTCCCAGGTGCTCTACTCAAGTACTATAGACATTGTATGATCACAAACCTTCAAGCTATTTCCCTGCTTCCCAATCAAGATTTTTAGTTTCGTATTGAAAGCTATACTGCAAAGATAAGAGGAATCTGTTTTGTGTAAAGTAGTGAAAGAAAAAAAACAATATAGATTTAAAAAAGAATTTTTTGTTCCTTCACTGAGGAAAAGCTAAGCTTATAGTTCTACAAATGTATTGTGTTGATTCTTTTATTTTCTTGACCTGATCATATTTGCCCAATTAAGTTGGTTAACGATACCCCTCAAAAAATAGTATTATTATCATCAGTGACTTTAAGGAAACATAATTTTATTTGCCTGAGTCCTGTATAACTTTCAATGCAAATATTTATACAGTCTGAAAAAGTATTGGATGCAGATGGTATTCCTGAAATGGCATGTATTTAATCAGTATAAACAAAGTTTCTATATTTTTCATGTTTGGAGAAGATCTTGAGGAAGTTCCCCTTTAAATATTTTAAAATATGAAGAACTTTAATACTATTAAATTGGCCTCAATTTCTAAAAGGTTCACAGATTGTTTTGCAATCTGGATGGCAATACAGCTACACCATTTTTCCTTTCCCAGGGACTTGGCACTGGGACTGTTTTTACAACTGAATAATTGACTGCTTCAGTTAGATTTCATTTAAGTATCCTGGTGATTACCACAAACATTTTAGAAATTTGTTTTTCATTTAATTATTAATTTCTAACAATTTGTGTCAACCTATGCTAAATTATATCAAAATTTCAACTTCTGAAAAAATTAAATTCTATGTTCTTACATTTTAAAAAATTAAAAATGGAAAGATAGTCTTACAAAAGAAAATCTACTTCCTTTTAATTTTGAAACACCTTAAAGAGTGTATATTTGACAAATTGTGTGTGTGAGAGAGAGAGAGAATAAGAAATGAGCGACTGCTTTTAAAAGGGAAGGGTTATTCTATTTTCTGTCAAAAATTATAAAAGTTGACAAAAGAAGCTCCTGAGGAACATGAAATTGGATTAAAGTTAAAATATAAAACATTTTGTTCAATGATTTATATGTTACCCTATCAAGAGAAGAAAGACTAAATTCTCTTCAGGATTTATTCTCTGCTGCATAGAAGAGTTAAGATGCTACTAAACAGCCTTCCAAAATGAAGACCCACTAACTAATAAATTGAACAAATGGTGCATTCTGTTGCCACCACCTACAAGTTCAAAAAGATTTATGTTAGTCTAATAAACGCTCTGAAAAGTCCTGTGTTTAATATATTTCACCTCGGGATTTGTTCCAATGTGTTCTGAGCACAAAGTATCTCTTTTCTTACTAACTGGTTAGCATCTTCACAAACTGGAGTTCCACATAGCACTCAAGTGGTCAGCTTTAGACTGGCACTCCTCTGAAATGTTCTTAACTCGACATCTTTAGTAAGAATACAATTGTTGTTGGAATAACTCTTAAGACCATGATAGCATATTTACCATATTTTTCCAGGAGAATTGGCAACTTCCTACATAAAGCAGTATACTAAAGATTTATTTTTAAAAAATGAATGGGCATCTAACTTTCCATTTCCTCACTCTTGGTACAAGTCACTGGGGTCTGCACTGACCGTAGCTCTGGGGCTTTCATGGACAGTTTTACAAAAGGACATTTCTTTATGGTCACTTCTCTGCTAGATTAACCAAGACCATTATAAAGAATAATTGATAAGACCAGTGTTCTGACCCAACAGACACTCCTTTTAGGCACTTCATCTCTGAGTTCCTTCTTTGAAGAGAGACTGCTTTATGATATCCTATGAAGAAACACAGTTCTTTGGCTGAGCACGTTGTTCTTAGTTGACCAGTTGTCTGTATGTTATGAAGCATTTTTCAAAGAAGCACTTGTTCTTTCTAGCAGTAAGAAAAAAAAAAAAGAAAAGAAAGAAAGAAAAAGAATTCCTTAGCCAGAGTCCTAATACTCATAGTTGATTCATGGACCCAAATGTTGGTAAACAAATTACTAGAAAAAGATAAGTAACTAAGCCAAACAATATGGGTTTGGTGTTCTGAAAAGCAATTTCTACTTTACAGAAATCCTTGTATTATTTTCTTTTCCAGTCTCTTTTTATTTCCATAGCATTTGTAATCATGTGATTTTTCAAGTATTTTCAAATTCTAAAAATATAATACAGAAGTTGGAAGCCTGAAATGTTCATAGGAACATTTGTTAAAACTCTGGGTTTCTTCAGAAATTTTACTTATCCACAGCAGCTTTCTTATAGTAAACACGTATCCGGAATTTGGTTGTGGTTTTTTTTTTTTTTGTTTGTGTTTTGTTTTGTTTTTCCTCATTATTCTGTCAAAGAATCTGTTCTTGGTTCATTTAGAAGTTCAAAAGTCACAATCTTCTGTGACTCTTTAAAAAAGGATTATTTAAATCTCATCTCCATTGAAGCCTGACTTATGTCACTTTCCATTCCTCCAGGAGGAACAGATGTATTCATGGATTACGGGCACTAAAGGGAGGGTGTGATCCTAGGGAAGTGAAATTGCGCAGAGCCCCTGTAAATTAACTTTTACTTACAGGGTCTTTCTTCATCTCTCTGTCAAAGCATTTCTGTTATCTTCAGGGGCTGTGCACAGAACTGTGAAACAACACAGAATGTGTCTTGAGGCTCTGTAGAAAAGAAAAAAAATAGATCATTTTCAACTGAGAAGACTCAGAGCTGACAGAAAAGACATCAAGAATTTTTTAAAAGGCTGGAGGGAGACACGGGATCTATTTAAATTCTATTTCCTTTATTGCTCATTTTTACAGTTCTCTCCCAGCTGAAGAAGAATTGGTGATTGTGCTCCTTTTCAAACTTTCATTGCTTCTTATCTTCTTCTCTGAGTCCTGCCCATCTGTAGCTCACATGGGATTGCAAATGGGTTCTGTGTGTGTGAACCAGTTTAAAACAAAACAAAAACGACAAGAACAATCCTTTGGGACCAAAGCCATTTATTCTACTTGGTAGTTAGAGTAAAGATGTATCATTTTTATTGCTGAAATGAACATTTCCTGGTAGAATAACACATCATATGCCCAGTTATTTCCATTGACTTTCCTCTATTCAATCCCTTTTGTTAACATCCTTAATATTTTTTTATGAAATATTTTGGAGTTATTTTACTTTTAAAGGAAAGACTGGGCAATAAAATATCATTTGAATGTTTTTTTTTAACTTGGTTAGGTGACAGGAGGTGTATCTTGGTACATAACAAGCACTCGATATGGATCTCTCTCCCTTTCCACCTTCAAAAGCCATTCCCATGAAAGCCTCCTCACAGGTGAGCCAGAAAAGCTGATTACTGGGGAAAGAACTCTTCCCAGCACAGGCTGAGGAGAAGAGAGAGGAATGCTTATTTGCTGTGATCTTTGACTAAGTTGGGGCCTGGGGCTCAAATCTATGCTTACACGGTTAGATAAGAAATGATGCCATAAGTCAACAATTAATGGCAGGTTTTCTGCTGTAAAATTGGTCTGTCCACATAGAGAACACTAAATGAGGCTGTGTGTTTCCTCCAGAAGTGGGCAGGGGATTGGAACTACTCCTCTACAGTCAGCTTCTCAACAGATGACCAAGATGAGACCCTGGTGACAGAAACCAAGGATGTGCTTAAGACATGGGCAAAATGGCTTACAGAACAAGGTGGACAGGTGCTTCTCTTTCTAAATGTAGGAATTTGACCAAGATAAGTTCATGTGAGCTCCAGGCTTCTGTTCTTCAATTTGCCTCGATACACCTTCTCTGCCCCCTCCCACCTCAAACTCCCTGCAAGCCATCCTGAATAGAAATGAGGAACCAGCAGGATGTGCAGCAGATGCCCCCAGTGTCATTCTGGAGATCCCAGTGCCCCCTGAGCCGCTAGCAGAAGCTTCAGCCGTTATCAAGTCCTGAGCTTACTATGCTTTACCTTGTGCACCCCTACCTAATAACAAGACTTAATTTATGAATTAGGCACAATAATAATTTAGAACAACAGTAATAATACGTTTTAATTTTCAGTTGGCAGTTGACCACTGATAGTAAGTCCACAGGCAGAAGAAAGTCTAGACAATCCCCTATATTCCTTCCTCCTTGCTGTGGCCTTTTGGGGGCCACAATTGAAATGTTTGAAATAATCGTTTCTTCTCCACTTGCTTGTTCATCACTGCCACCTAGAAGTTGCTGTCATGCCTCATCAAGGAAGGCTCCCTGCAGACAGGAGTCTTCTTTCATTAGAACTCAAAATTTCTTGTGTAAATGTTAAACTGAAAATTGCTTCAAAAGAAAAAAAGGGAGAAGGCACAGGGGCCCTCCAGTCTTTCCCACATAACCCTTTAGAAGTTAAGGCTTCCCATTCACATAGGCACACTCTGACAGCAATCTGGAGATTGAATTATTCTTCTCTCTCTCCCTCCGAGAAGCAGGTGGGCTGATAGAAAGCCAACTTTAAACCGAAAGCTTTATTTATAGCCTTAGAGGAAGAAACGAGCTGTTATAATCAAGAGAACACTTAGCATTTTAAGAAAGACTCTACTAAAAATATATACTAAATAATATACTAAAAAGCCTTAGAAAAAAATTACAACTGTGTTCTTTCCTTCAGTTAGGTACATTTTAATTCCAATACTGTTCAAAAGGCAACTGCCAAGGCTGAAAATTGATCTAAGAATTTTGTTCCAGATCCAGAAGGGCCAAAAGGAACAGACATTGTCTGCATGCTAGCTTCCTTCATAGTGTTGCACACCTCCCTTTCTAAATTGCTTTAACATTCTTATTCTACACTGCAACATGACTGACAAAATCTACAAGCCATGTGGTCAAGAAATAACAACGAGATGGAAAATTTCACACAGACTTGTGAAAATTTTTCCCATTTCTTACAGCAGTGTGTCCACCCACACACTCACCTGTGCACATACCCACGTGACAAGACAAGCGAAACTGAGTTGTGAGCAAAACTGAGAATGTGCAGGAGATATTTGAAAGGAAACATAGTCTTTTCTTCCCCAGCTATTAAACCGAGTACTCCATGCCTGCCTCAGTCGTCTAGTGCACAATATACTTGTCTTCACATGCTGCATCCATAAAGTCTGAAAAAAACCCACGTTATAATCACGGCAAGGCTGTTGAGATATATATCATATATGTATATATATATATATATATATATATATATATATATACATATGTGTATATATGTATATGAAGCAGGTGGCTCTTATAAGTATTTAAAATATAACTGTTTAACAAGTCCATAAGCCTGAATGGGAGAGAGAAACAGGGAACATTTGATGCCTGTACTTCTCTTTAGTGATACTTCTCAGAACCCCACTTAAGGACTGTGCCACAATTGGGTGTTACTAACCAAGAGCCTAACAAATCTTTTCTCCAGAGCTTATAAGCCTGTCTTCATTCTTAAAAGAAATCTGTGCTAGGGACAAAAGGATCTTGGTTTAAATTTATGTCTTGTTGGCTATTATTATTGGGTAGTTATCGTGGACATGTGTGGTTTTTTTTCCATGTATAAACTTTAGTTAACTTATCAACATGAAGTACTTTAGAAAACACGTTCTGTTTGCTGATAAAAAGGGCTTACACATCTATTATCTCAGTTAAATCTGTCGTATTATTTTAAAAGTGAAATGTGTAATTTTTTTAAAAAGGCACTTGGAGTCACCTGGGAAACATTTCATTATTGAGAGAGGTAGGTTACAGGAACCTCAAAAGCAGCATAAGGCTGTTGGAAACCTCGTTAGCACCAGGCAGATAAAGGACTCTGCTCAACTGTGAAAGAAGATTCATATCACATTGAATCCCGCTTCTGATGATGGAGTGAGTGTGGACCACAGTGGACAGGCTGTCAGGTTTTCTAGTCTTAAATATTACTAAAAGGTCATGGAGTCATCTGCTGGACACTGGGATCTACATATGATCAGCCATACTATAAAGATAGTCTACTTTAGTGAAGATAACTCCTTTGTTGCTTTTAAAATTGCCACCCAGCAAGCCATACATATGACAGCATCATCTGTTTTTTTTAAGTCTTTCCTCAACTGAATTTTCATAATCCAAGACATAATGTATAGTAAAAAATACACACATTGATAAATAAAGAAACATCTGATCTGTAAGCATATTGCTAATGGGAAATTTTTTGTGTGTGTGATAAGGAAAGAATAAATTGAAATTTCTTCCTGCACAATCTTACTAGCAAAAGTAAGTCTTTCTGTTGTATCCTCCAGAACTAGATTTGTGAAGATAAACTCAGGCAGCTGTCATGCTATAGCATTGTGTTTACTTGATGTAGCCCACTTTATGACTTCTGGGAAAGGGGATGGAGGTAGAGAAGAAAGGAGAGAATGCAGTAACAGAACCTGGAGAGCGGATCGATGGAAGACAACGAGGCTTGGACTCATTGCCAGGCCACTGCAAATACACAAATTCTGTGGCTGCCAGGGAAAGACCACTTTAAAAAATGGAATTTACTATTCTTTAAATTCAAAATGGAGAGCTTGATAAAAAGTTTCTTATCCTTGAAGAATTTTTCCCTGGACTGCCAGAGCTGGTCAGACAGACAGTAGGCACAGCTATCACAGCATCACTTTGTGTAGTGAAAACAAAGGCCCGTTCCCCACAGCACCCTTCAGCGCTGCACACATCTCTACCAGCACCACTGACTGGCTTGCCCAGGGAACGCCATCAGGGATATGGTGGACCCACTACTTCAGAACTTGTTTCTCGGCATTGAGAAAGATATATGCCTTGAATCCAAAGTACTAAATGTACTCCAAGCAGATTTTTTAATGCACTTACTGGCTTCTAATCCCATACTTCTTCTAAAGATTCTCTGGTTGTGTACTATTTCATAAACTAGAAGTTCATTGATGTTTGTGTTTTCGTTTTCCTTGTTTCTAATTTCTCATTCTCACTCATGGGTATGCTACTCTTTTTTGTTATTTCTGTGTCATGATATAGTGAAAATAAAAATTATGAGTTCCTACCTGTTTCCTTTAAGGCAGATAAGCCTATTATGGGACCTATATTCTTTTTTTAATTATTCATTGTGAAACTCCAAACACAGAACATGATGATAAATGTGTAACAAAGTCAAGTTAAGGAAACAGTGGTAAACACCCGAGGGCAAATTCACCTAACATTTCTACCACTGGTGGAAAACCTGAAAACACTAGCTTCAAGGGCTTGTCACTCAGTGCCTTACATCAATTCTTACAAACAACTCAATGCAAAAATTATAAACCTTTATCAAAAACCTTGGACTGATTTTTTAAAAAGTCCCTTGTTAGAGCTACAGAGCCATTGTTTCTTTCCATAGTGCTCTGGACTGAGTAAATCAGAACATGTCAATAAACATCTCTAAATATCACATGAATTTTAATGTCAGCACGCGCACACGCGCGCGCACACACACACACACACACACCAATATTACTAAGTATCTTTCACAAAAAAAAAAAGATAAGGAAAAAGAAATGGTAATTGAGAGATTATGTCCTACCTGAAGATTGTCATTATTTTAATTGGGGACCAATTAAAAAAGTTAAGATGAGAATCAGACCTTACAGTCTGGAATTTGAGCCACCTGCCACTAGATAGGTCACATCTGTGACAGAAAGGCCCTAAAGCTTACATCCAATTGCAAAATACCTATTTATTGTCCCATTAGGAGACAAATGTATTTGCCAGCTATCCCTCTAAGGCAGAAGTAACATTTCTGTGAACTTTTTCTAACTGAAGCCTCACTGGGCGTATTATTCCTTACCTCAAGAGTGAGATGTCAGTACCGTAGCACAGACGTAGTTCGCTGTTTCTAATCTACTCCTTTAGCCCTGGGCTGTTAGCCTCATGTACAAAAGACAAATACTTTACATTTGTTACACACATACAGAGCTCCCATGAACGCTAAATACTTCTTTAAACACACACACACGGTGGGATATGAGAGGGAGATGGAGAAGGAGAGACGGGGGGAGAAAGGGAGAGCGAATACGATCGCACTATGACAGATTTCCTTAAGCCTCCCACTGTATCAGTTCTTGTCCTATCAGGAATTAACTCACTCAGCATAGAACGAACATGTTATGCAAAGAGATAGCCAGGTTAGGGCCACCACCTGATTTATATAAGCTCTTTCATTTTAGCAGCGCATGGAGACTCCAGTTGCCTGTGCCTCGGTGGCCTCGAGAGTCCTCCCTGGCGTTGACGGAAGACGGTGGTGGTATTATGCAGGACTGGATTCAAAATAAAGCACATTCTGCCCAGAATCCCCTGAAATGAATAAATGGGTTCACAGAAATGGAAAATAAGTGGGAATCGTCTCCTGGCTGGTAAGGAGAGATAACAGCAGTTCACTGCTGAGGCGGTTCGGGGTCTTCTCAAAACAGCACTTGGTGTAAACTGGGAGGCACAACCCTTTCAGCAAATGGCAGTGAGTGAGTGAGCGCGCACAGGAGAATCCAACTACAGGAGAGAGTCGTGCTGTTCACTAACAGCAGCCTTCGTGCTTTGAGGTGCAAACCATCAATAGACACATTTTGAATTAAAAACAATTCTAAGTGTGTTTATATTTATTTTCAAATACAGCCAATATTACCTTAAATTCCCGCAGAAAAATTAGAGAAATTGCTTAATTCCTTCTCGTCTTTGAATGAGATCTTGCCAGATTTCTCCAGCTTCTGTTTTTTAAGAAATGTAGAAAATTTAATTTCACACTGTCGGAGCAGAATCTCCTTACTCATGTAATATCCGCTGAGTATCCATAGTCAAAATAACTCAGCTGAACATCAGTAAATAAAGTCATCATCAAATTGTGCTTCAAACATAAATACACATTAATTCCTTCAACTTCCTCAGTGCTCACAGCCTGTTTCTCATTCCAGCATCCAAACTATGTGGTTTGGAAATAGGCCTTAGTGTCCACCTGACCAGGCATGCGTCTGGCAATAAGGATCTGCCTGCTTTAAAGATCCTCTCTCAGGGAGTCAGAAGAGTTAAGTATTTAAAAGGTCCGGATCTGGAGTTAGAGTCCCCAGGGCTCTGGCTCTGGATTCATTTTTCTTTGTGGGCAAAATCCTGAACATCTCTGCCTCCCCGTAAATGAGTCTAACACTACCTACCTCACAAGGGTGCTGTGAGGCTTCCTGGAAACAGCATGCAAGACGCTGCTGAGGACTGCAGACCTGTCACAAAGGTGCTAGAGGATTTAGATTAGGACAGAGCAGCAAGCATTCCCGTCCCACATCCACCCCGGGGTTCTCAAGGTCTCTGAGGATAGCTTTCTACCTTCTGGGGCTTGGTTTATCTTTAACATTGCTGACTTCTGAAAAAAAAATCAAAAATACTCTTCTCTCTTTAAGAGATGCTGGCTTGGAGATTTTATTAATTGTAAACAGGAGCAGAAGTGAGTCACTCCCAGGTGCTGGGGTGGGGGTGGGGAAGCACAGATGCAGTTCAACTGGGAATGGGAATTAGAACAGGTATCTTCAAGGGGACGCGGTTTATTGGAGAGATTGTTTGCCTAGGGATTTCTGTTGTCTTCAGTCTGACTCCCCAGCTTTCTGTTTTGACATGCACCCCTTTCCTTCTAATTGGAAAGGAAGCTGCAATTCTTGTTTCATGCTGATTCCTTGCAGTCTGTTTGGATCAAAGGACAAATTCTTTTCAATAAGCATTGTAACTACTTTCCTAAAGGGCCATATTTTAAATGCCACATTGTGTAGCTCAGCCCTGTTGTCATGGTGTCCTTCAGACTTGTCAGCTGCTTCGAAATACAGGGGTGGGAGGGGGAATCTGATAAGTACATTGTTGTAATTGGTTTGTATGTCTGAATTGTCTTATCAGAAAACAAAGTTATGAATTTCATCCGTTGAAACAAAAATAAAATACTTTCCTAAAAATGTATTTGGTTTTTGTTTTTGAATATTCAAAAATGGTATTTCTGCCTTTTATATTTAATGTTTCATTAGGGCTGTTCTATTATTGGCCATAAGTTACAGTAGCTTCACCTTCCTCATCCATTCACACCTTCACCCTTTGTTACGTAAACTTGGCAAGCAAAAGAACACACTTGATTTGAGATTTAGTATTGAAGAAAAACCCTGCATTTTATGCAAACATGGTGTTATGTTAGCCATATTGGTGTAAAGAAATAAGCCATTCGAGGGATGTGGTGATTTTGTCTATTCCATCACCAAAAGTGATAGGAGATGACCAGGGAATATCATTTCTTATTAGTGGGGAAACTTTAAAAACTACATGTTACTTAAGAGTAAAGAAAACCTAAGCTTAACTTTTAAAAACTCTGTAAAGACGGCTCAGTCAGTTCACTGCAATAGATCAGGTTCAGTCCCCAGCACCCATTTTAATGTGGTACCTGAAATCTCAGCACTGAAGAGCCAACACCAGGAGGAGCCCTGGGGCCTGCTGGCCAGCAAGGCCAGCTGAATGTGCAAGTGCGGCACTCAGCAGGAGACCATCTTTCTAGACAGAAAGCGGAGACGGACTGAGGAGGAGACATCAATGTCTGCAGGTTCCACGCACACACATGTGCACACATGCACACACAGGGACATATATACACATATCTTAAAAAGCTCAGTGCCCTTGTGAATGAGAATCAAAAATCCTCCCCAGGGGGAAAGAGGTAGAAAGGGTGGGACCAGAAGGAGATGAGGGAGGGGCCTACAATCAGGATATAAAGTGAATAAATTACTTTTAAAATTTTTAAAGAAATCCCTGTGCCAAGATTCTGCCATAATAATTTAATGCAGCTTAAAACAACAAATTGCAACAAAACCAAGCATCTGAAACACAATTGGTCTCATGCTCAACTCTGGTTGCCATAGCAAAATACCACAGACTGATAGCTTCCACAACAGAAATTTCTTTTCTCATATTGCAAGAGGCTGGTGAGTTCAAGAGCACATGCCAGTACCCTTGGTTCTCTGTGTTTGCCCTGTCTTTTATAACGCACTTACACACTGTGCACACACTTGCACTAGGTTGGACAGAAAGACAGAAGCACAGAAAATATTCTCATAAAGCCACCATTTCTGTCAGATCAGGACCCTCATTCTATAAATTACCTTTCTTGACACTATGATAAAATACCTGGCAGAGCAATGTAAAGGGACGAAGGAGTCATTTCATGTCGTGGTTTCAGAAGGTGCGGGCTATCACGGTTGGGAAGACGGAGCATAGGCATTCACACCACAGTAATCGAGGGAACAGAGAATGAAGAATGCGAGAATTTCCCTGGCTTTTTCCTTTCTCCTTTTCTATTGCTCCTAAGCCTTCCTTCTGAGCCATGATTCCGTGATCCCACCAACATTCCAGCTCTTACTGTTCAGTTAATCCTCTCAGGAAATGCTTTGAGGCTTATCCAGAGGGACCTTCAATATCCTAAGTGATTCTCAGTCCAGGAGTTAGCAATGAGCCACATTAACCGCAACATTGTTCGTATATTTATCTCATTTATCTCTAACTTCTACGACCCTATTTCCAAATATAGTGCCATTTGGCGTGGGGTTGGCGTGGTGTAGACTGAGGGTAGGCGAACAATTTAGCCCACAGCAGTTACTATTGAGCATTGGCGAAAGCGTAACATTGTCTTTATTTATCATAAGATGGGAATTGATATATAATATCAGTAAGGCAAATTAAGAAAGCTAGTGCACACGAGTAAAGTCAGGGTAGGAAAAGATTTTCACCCTAGCCAATATTCCCTATATGTTACTTATTTGCTATCTCCTTGACTCACCAGTTTTCTACAGCCACCATGTGTCTCTTCACAGCAATACAATAGTGACGAAAGCAGAGGGTCACTGTTCTATTGCTGAGGAGAGACACAACGGCTTGTCACCACAATCACTAAAACCCTTAAAGGGCTGTACCTTTTCACTTCTCACAACTCACCGGTAGCCATATTAGCATCTTACTAAAATTGTAACCACTTAAATGCCTTTCCTTGTCTGATATCATTAGATGAGTTCTTTCTGGAAGAAGGCATTCTTCTGCCTCTTCTTCCAGACATATCCCTTCCCTTTGATTATGCTTCTTCCCTCCACTGGCTAAAGCAAGCTTTGTACAAGACTAAACATTCATTGCACTTCCCTTTCATAGTCCATGGCTTATTCTAAACCCCGGTCAACTTCAGAAGCTAGATGCGCACATCCATGGGTGCCAGGTGCCAGGCCATTTTCTTACTTACTTGGGCCTGGAAACGTCAATCAGTGTGCTCATGTATAAATCCCAGCACTACAGCATTTGCTACTCGGCTAAGGGCCCTTACGATTGATATGACAAGACCTGAACTATCTGCCTCAAAGAGACAACTGCCCGAAGGAGAAGTCACTCATGCTGCAAAAAAGCCCCGTAGTTGGTTCCAGCTGTTTTGTAGACAGAGGAAAGCCAAGTGCTGGCCTGTCTTATAGGCCAGCATATGTCAAATGCATGCACACATACTGAGCTTCCCAGAGAGCATGGCCTAGACTTTTTCCTCACATACCACACTAGAAGATTCAGAAACTGAGTCAAGTACAAAACTTTAATTTGTTTAAGATTAGACTTGTCTGTATTAAGCAAGATTCCTCACATGAAACAAACTGTCCAGTGCCTTGTGAACTTTAAAGGCATTAAAGACACTTATCTATCTTGACAATGGCAATTTTTTCAACAGGAACTTGAGTTTCTGAACACCACCATCCTAGTCTTACACATTTGACCACTAGCAGGTTCTTCAAACATTCTGTCAATGGTACTTTAGAAAAGATGTGATACTTCTTTTCTAGATAAGGATAGAAAACCCGTTGAATTTTTTTCTAACTGTAATAGTGATATCTGCTTGCTCAATTTAGAAAGTACACAGAGGTTGAGAAAATAGCTTTTTTATTCCTGTCTTTCAAAAGCAATCAGCTATTTATTATTAGAGGACAATGCCTATTGATCCTTTCAAGATAAAAAGGTAGGACTGCTGTAGAGCCTGCTCTTTAGTCTCCCCCTCTCTGAGAGACATTTCTGAGACTTCTGTGGAATACCAACAAAATAACTTTTGTCCTCTAACCAGAAGCAACCTGCCTATTCTCTTATCCAGAGTATCAGAAAAGGATCCTTTTCTGATCATCACAAGAGTTGTATCCTTAAATGTCCATTGAAAATGCATTCTTACTCAACCAGTCTACGAGGGTGCCTTTGAAATTTATAGACACGAATGTGAGGCAGTAATAGCTCCCAGCTACTGAGCACTTACATGCTCAAAGGCAGATTAACTGATCTCCCAAGTGGCCCTAGAAGCTTCATTTCTTTTTCTCATTGTTAAAGTACAATGGTTCTCAATCTTCCTAAAGCTGTGACGCATGTTGTGGTGATCCCCAACTACAAAATTATTCTTATCACTAACTACTTCATAACTGCAATTGTGCTAGTGCCATGGATCTTAATGTAAATATCTAAATATCTGGTATGCAGAATATCTGATATGTGGCCCCTATGAAATAGCCAGTTAATCCTTAGGGTCGCGACCCACAGATTGAGAACCAGTGTTATAGTAGCGTCACTACAACTGTCTTATTCCAAATCACCTTGCTTTCCCACTTGGCCACTCTACCCCTAGCTCTTGCTTTCCTAAGTGAGGTAAATCCTTACATCAATTGCACAGAGGGGCTTCTATGGTCTGTGGAGGGTTCATCTCTCAACCTTCCTTTTGCTATTACTTGAGATTCATTTCTGTTTTTTGCACTTTCCCTGACAGCAATTATGACTCATATTCTTTCTCCAAGTACTTTTTGCAGTAATATTCTCCAAGTGAACTTGCTTACTAGTAATATGGGTCTAAGAAGGAATGCTTTAAAACTACAATTATAATTTAATATTAGTTAACAACCATATAATGGTATAATATAGACTTCGGTTGCCTACTTTTCAAAATCCTCTCAACTGTCTCAAATGGAACATGGTCCCACCCAGAATTATCATCTCATTACTACCACACAGGTACTCCTTATCCCTTTCAAAATTCTTCTACCTCTGTAATAATTCCCCTTTTTGTTAGCTGGCTTATAAAGTTGGTTAAGTACCTCATATGTAAGAAAGAAGTGTGTGTTTTTCTTCCAATGCATCTTTTTGTCTGTTTGTTGTTATTGCTTTTCATTTTTTCGAGACAGGGTTTCTCTGTGTAGCCTTGGCTGTCCTGGACTCTCTTTGTAGACCAGGCTGGCCTGGTCTAACAGAGATCCAAATGCCTCTGCTTCCCCAAGAGCTGGGATTACAGACATGTTCCCACACCTGGCTCCAATCTTGAAGACAAAATTGTTTGTCAGGACATAAAGGAAAAGAATAACTAAACTAATCTACTGCTTCCTTGAGGAAACCTCCTCTGTCATTTACATGGGAGCATTTCTGCTTCTATAGAATTTCAGTTTCTAGTGGATGGGGGTGATTCTTGGAGGAAGTAAAGACTGATCACATTAGCCTAATGAGGATACACTGAAAATTTCTATTAACTGGAAAAAAGAAATAAATGCCCTCATCAGAGGTCAGTGTTGCAGATGAACAGACAGTGGTGACTGTCACCTGTCACATGCAGGTCCCCATCTACCGGGAGAGAAAAGTTCATCTGCAATGCACTGCTCTTGGTAAGTTCTTAATAATGCAGTCTGAGCACGGCGCTGGAAATCATCTCATTCAGGGACAGATAAGCAGGAAGGCACAGAGTAATTCCAACACAGAAAACTTAATATAGTATTGAGGCTTCTAATTAAATTCCCTCCTATCATTAAAGAGAGCCAAGACTGGCTGGACTGGCAAGCTCTGGCGATCTTTACAGAACAGCAAATCTCATTTATGTTCCCTCTCATCTCTTGTCAGTTTGCCACAGCCTGCTTCTGTTTGTCAGATTTATTACATACATAGCACCCTTCCCAAATTCCCTATATTTTCACACATCCCAAGAATGGATTTGGGGAAGGTAGACGAGCAGACTTACTTTCAGGTGCTTCCAGTGAGCTTAGGAAGAAATGTGCAGATGTCTGTCCTTCTCGAAAATCATTCACTCAGATGCTCTGCACATACTAGGTGCTCAGCAAGTGCATCTCCAGAACAGACGGTGCCGATGAATCACAGTCATAAACGAGCCTGGGAAGCTTCTCTGTGTGAAGGATCTCAGTACATTGTATTGTGAAGCTTATTACTGCACATTTTAATTGCATAAATTATATATTTATTACAGAACCATTATAAAGCTTATGACAAAACAAAACAAAAAAGTACAATTCCTAGTAATTTGCACATGAAGAAACAACTATTGTTAACACTCAAATGTTTAAATTGACATAAATGTAAGCAATTATTTCTAGGCACATACATATTTCACTAAATACCCTTTTTCATAAGCATCTTTTCCCTAAGCACTTTATTGTAAGTCTCTTTTAGAAACATCTGCACTGAATTTTGTTGCTTAATTGAAACTACAATGTAACTAACTAAAGACTTATTGTTAGATATTTAGATTGCTAATATTCCTTATAATAAATAACCATATACCAGAAAACTTTGGAGCTAAGTATTTCTTTATGCTTAGAATTATTTCCTTAAGAAGTTATTGGAATTATAATTATTAGATCAACATTAATAAAAGCACATATGCTTTCGGTAAATAGTAATGAATTAATCAATTAACCAATAGGTTCTAAAGGGGCTCTTTTTCTTCAGTCGTACAGAATGACTCTAGATTCAAATTTTAAAGATCTTAAAATAAATATTGTCACTTTGTCCTTTTGGTGGATCACAGATAGAATCCACCTGAGCCTATGTTATTGTCTCACAATACTGGACTCCAGTGTTTTCAATATGCTGTAACATTCTCTGTCAAAGTCCTACCCTTCAGAGGCTCATTCCTAGCAGCAACCACTTTTTTTAAGTCAATTATGGTACACAAGAATATCCAGAAATCAGAAAATCCTTTATTCAAATTAGTACAAATTGAGTATCTTTAACATAGCAGTTGTTCTTCTATAAAACACTAAAATGCAGAAAGTCATAGCCCTTAGAAGCTTAGACTTCGCTAGATTGAAGGGGAATATGAATGTAATGTACTCTGTATCAGGCAGCCATAAGTGCTGTCTAGTGTTCTAGAGGGGCCAGCTAGAAATGTAACCCCAGCAGAAGAATAGCCCCATGGGAATGAACTCAAGGTGTCCATTACATGAGCAGCAGGAGAGTGTCACAAAGAAGAGAGGGCTGGTGCTAAGATCCTGAAGAAACAATATGCTTGCAGTGTTCAAAGTCTGGGCAGGACACCAGCTACGTCTGCCGAGCAATGCAGAAAGGAGGAGTTACAGTACTGTGAAAAGTGAAAATGAAAAGAACGGAAAATGGAGAAGGGTCTGATGAGTTTTTTTTGAGCACTTGGAGTTTTCCTCTACATGATGAGAAATATTTAAGGGTTCTGAACAGGAAACTGTTGTGGTTTTGTTACTATCAAGGGGCCCAGATCGGTTTAATTTTCTAGGTGGGTTAAAGCATTAAAAGCCAAATTTTGGGCAGAGCACAGGGGTGGAGATAGAAGGACATGGAGGGGACAGGAGTCTCACAAGGAGATCAACAATACTAAAAAACATCTGAGCCAGGGGGTCCTGCAGAGACTGATGCACCAACCAAGGACCATGCATGGGGAGGACCTAGATCCCCTGCTGAGCTGTTGCCAATTGGCAGCTCAGTCTCCATGTGGATGCCCAAGTAAGGGGAGCATGTCTGTCATGAACTCGGTTCAGTTGCCTGCTCTTTGATCACTTGCCTCTGATGATGTGGCCATTCCAGGTCACAAAGGAAAAGGATCCAGGCAGTCCTGATGAGACTTGACAAGCTATGGGCAGATGGAAAAGGAGGAGAATTCCTCTCCCTAAGTTGGGCTTACTCCATTTGAGCAAGGACAGGGAGGCTGAGCTTATGACTTTGGGGTAAAATTTCCAGCCTTGAGCTTGCCTGAACTTTTCTGCTGCCAGGAGAGCCATACTGACAGGAGAAAAAGTTTAATTTGCCTTTAAGCATTTGTTGCTGGCTTGTCTGAAATATAAGGAGGAAACCGGAAGTTTGACATTTTGATTATCTTTTTTTTTTTTTTGCCTTTTATTCTGCCTCTCTATCTATCAGGGATTGGCCTCCAATACTCAGTCTAATGATGGTTTCCCAAGCCCACCTTTATAGAGACTGGACTGAGGGTCAAGAACAAAAAGAGAGAGATAAATCTTATCTGCATATGTGAGCAGAAAACTATTTAAGCTTTTAGATTCATTTTGGTAAACGGGGGAGGGGGAAGTAATGTAAATGATTACTCGTGCATAGATGCAAAAACCAATCCATATGTAGTATGACTCAGAGACTGATGGATGTCTAGTCACCTCCTAATCATTTCATAATAAACTTTATTTACACATGGCGGTGTCTAGCGATCAAGTTATAAAGAGTCCCTAACATGCATGTGAATCTTCCAGCACACACATAACAGTCTGATACTCTTAGGACCAAGTCATCCTCCAAATTCTGTACTCCACCCCCCTAGGAAGAAATCAAATAACTGAGTGGAGGTTACAGAAAGAAGACCTGTCCTTGGCCCCATGGCACCTAACCAAGATCTGTGCGGACTAAGAAGCGAATTGAAAACAGCAGAATTACTAATATGAGAGAAATGGCTGCTACACTTAACATCAAGGGCTTAGTAGAAGATATTAGGAAAGAACAAAATTAAGTGTTTCCCTTTATAGGAAACTGTTCATTGACTATGATCTGAGATTTGGTGACGGACTGGGATTACCTTGATTATCTTAAGTTGGTTGGATTTTAAAAAGAAAGAAGGCTGAGAAATAATTTCCTTTTAAAGTCACATAAAAATTAAAAGACACACTCTGAAAAAGTCTTGGGAAAACAAGTACTGGGGCTTCTGAATGTGAGCCTTTTCATTTTTTTAAGTTTCTCCTTTTAATTCCCTCTGACATGAATTTGTAATGTGAAAGAGTGTATGCTAATTAAGGTAGTGTCCACAAGATGTATAATGTATGTCTTTTAATTAGTTCTGCTGCTATAATTGATTAACACTTTGCCTGTGCAGTACCATTACAAAGAACCAGCAATGAAACACTGTGTGCGTCTAGTCCCAGTAGGAAAAAAAAAAAAAAAAAGCATTGAACGTTGCCATTGTATATCCGCACTGCCGGAGCAAGCCTCAGTATTCCCGTTCAAAGTCCTTTGGGAAGGGCCTGATGCAGCCTGGAAAGCAGTGAAGAAATAAAAGACAAAGGGAAAGGCCAAAAGGCCCAGAGGAATGTATACAAGAAATGTTTTGTGGTAAGAGAGATCAAGATGAACATGGAGAATGTGAAAACAGCCACAAATCCATAAAGAACCCGGTGCCGTTGGAGGAGACAGAAGAAAAACCTGAGAGAGTAGGGAATGCAAATGGCATGTGCATGTGTGAATGGACATGTGTGTGCATGCAAGGGTGCATATGCGAGCACGCGTAATTGTGTGAATCGTAGCAATGACAGAGATTAGATCTAGGAGTGCAAGCTCCAGCTAACAAATATTGTTGATTTTCTGACTTTGCCTGAGGCCCAGTCCATACTTGGTGCTATTTTTATTGCAATTGCCGGTCCCTCTTGGAGCAACCCAGTAACAGGAAAGAGCACTCCGCACTCTCACTCTAGCCACACGCTGTGGTACACAGTACTCTGTCAGCTCTGTTTCAGATCTAAGGACACAGCACAGCGTATCCCCTGGCTTCACATCTCTTACAGTTCAGCAGAGGAAAGGGATAAGCAAACATGGAGTGAGGATTCAAAGGAGCACCAAAAGGAGAATGAATCAGTACAGACATGTGACACAAAGCTGGGATTAGTCACGGAAGGCTTTCTTGAACACATGGTTTCTCTCTAGAGACCGTCATAAGAAAAGTAGGCAGGGAAAAGGATGCTCCAAGCTGAGGGCACATCCTGTGCAAAGCATACGAGGAAAATGGTCGGGTATTTTAAAGACGTATTAATAGTCCAGGAGAATGAGAGGGAGCTGTCCAGCAGATCCAAAAACTCTTTATGAAAAACTCCATCATAGAAATTGTATTAAATAAAATTTGGCAATATTGTTTATTTAAAGACTTCTCACATGCCATGGAGTCAATGAAATACATGCAATTCCATCCACATAAGGAGGCAGAAATCCTTAGGGTTTTTTTTCATGTTGTTCTTTTTAAGAAAGATAACTACTTACAAATGTTTAAGAAAAGTCTGCTACACAGTAATAAAAACTGCATGGTACTGTCATAGAAAGAGACTGGTGGATCAATGGAATTGAATAGAAGACCCTGAAATGAACCCACACACTTATGGACACCTCATTTTTGACAAAGAAGCCAAAACCTTTCAATGGAAAAAAGATAGCACCTTCAACAAATGGTGCTAGTGTAACTGGATGTCTACATGTAGAAAAATGCAAATAGATCCATACTTAATCACCCTATACAAAACTAAAGTCCAAGTGGATCAAAGACCTCAACATAAAACCAGTCATATTAAATCAGTTAGAAGAAAAAGTGGGGAAGACCCTAGAACTCATTGGCACAGGAGACAACTTCCTGAACAGAACACAAACAGCACAGCCTCTAAGATGAATAGTCAATAAATGGGACCTCATGAAACTGAAAAGCTTCTGTAAAGCAAAGGACACTGTCATCAGAACAAAACAGCAGCCTAGGATTGGGAAAGGATCTTCACTAACCCTGTATTTCACAGAGAGCTAATATCCAGCAACAGCAACAAATCAAGTAATCCAATTAAAAAATGGGGTTCAGAGCTAAACAGAGAATTCTCAATAGAGTAATATAGAATGGCAGAGAAACATTTAACAAAATGCTCAACGTTGTTAGTCATGCAAATCAAAATGACCCTGAGATTTCACTTTACACCCATCAGAAGGGGCATATAGAAAGACCTGAAGGATACAGGAGTTCCACAAGGAGAGCAACAGAACCAAAAAATCTGGCCCAGGGGTCTTTTCTGAGACTGATACTCCAACCAAGGACCATGCATGGAGATAACCTAGAACCCCTGCACAGATGTAGCCCATGGCAGCTCAAGTGGGTTCCTTAGTAATGGGAACATGGACTGTCTCTGACATGAACTCAGTGGCTGGCTCTTTGACCCCCCCGTCCCCCCCCCCAGGAAGGAGCAGCCTTACCAGACCACAGAGGACAACAATGCAGCCAGTCCTGATGATACCTGACAGACTAGGGTCAGATGGAAGTGGAAGAGAACCTCCCCTATCAGTGGACTGGGGGAGGGGCATAGGAGAAGAAGAGGAAGGGAGGGTGGTATTGGGATTGGACGAGGGAGGGTGCTAGAGTTGGGATACAAAGTAAAAAAACTGTAATTAACAAAATAAATAATTAAAAAAGAAAAAAAGAAAGGCCTAATAAAGTAAAAAGGCCTGCTACACTCACTCAGAGAGCCACTGACCATACTAGTACATCTGAGTCTAGCTATGAACCCTTCAGAAAGCACCCCACCCCAGCATCCATGATTGCTCAGGCCTATATACACAGAAGCACTGTTACTGACTAACAATCCTTTTGGTTTTTGGTTGTTTTGAATACTCCTCTGCTCTCTCTAAGCTCAATGCTACACCAGTCTCTCAAACATCCAGTCCTTTCCCAAATACTCTTCACTCTGGACAGAGAATTTGCATGTTCCAGTGTCATCTCTAACTCCATGTCTCCAGCAGCTATCCCATGGTCCTGGCATGGAGATGCCTCAGTCTCTGCTGTGACACCCAAGCCCTCACATTTCCACAGCCACGCTCCACTGGCCACAGTGAACCCGCTGTAGCTCTGCCTAGTGACCTCAGTTTTATCCTCTTGCTATTTTCAGTGAATGTATGCCATCTGGAGTCCTCCTCACAAATACCTATAAGAACATTATCCATTAGCACATGCCTCGATACCCTCTAATAGTTTTCCTTGTCATCAAATAACGGGTGGCCTTCTTCCTAATGCCAGGCTATCTTACGCCTCTGCAAGTATTTGCCATAGAAGCTATTCATGCAGATTGTCACAACTTCTTCTCACATGAAGCCCATGCGGCACCAAAGCATCAGCTGTCTTAGCTTCTCACCAGCATCTTACACTCTTTTCTTCAATTAGTTCACATTAGTTTCCATGACAAAATTCTCTCCTGGCTGCCTCCTGCCTGCCTGTGACCCCCTTCTCCTCTTCACACATTTATTCTCTCTGTATTAGTTACTTTTCTCATTGCTATGCTAAAATTTCTGACTAAAAAAAAAGTTTAAAGGGGGTGAGCTGAATTTTGCTCCCACTATAAGGGAGAAGATAGTCCATTATGGTGGGACAAAGGGTCACTAGTTACATTGTGTCTATATTTAGTAAGAATATGTTAATCTCTACAAATTCGTAATCCAGAGAGAAGAAAAGGGCTAGAGTTACTCTCCACCTTGGTTTCTCTATCTTCTTCAGTTTGTGGCACCAGCTCATAGGATGGTGCGATCCATTTCAAGGTACGTTTTTCTTCAGTTAAACTTTTCAGGAAATATTTTCATTCACATTCCAAAGGTATGTTTCCATGGTAATTCTAAATCCCGTCAAGCTGACAATGCAGATAAGCCATCATATATCCAGTTCTTGTCAATTTAATAGCCAAATCTATCACTTTAAATCATAACATTTCAGCCCTTACCCCAAAGTCTCGTTTTCATCCCATAATGCAAAGTGCATTTACACCAACTGTGTAAATCCCTATAGGCTTTAACATTCCCAATACTATCCAAAAGACAAAGTGTCTTTCTCTCTTAACTGTGAGCAGCTATAAAACCAAATAACAAGTCAGATACTTCCAATAATACATAGAATAAACATTCCCATTCCAAAGGAAATGAGGTGGGGCATAGCAAGGAAAGATAAGAGCAAAGCAACACTGAAATGCAACAGGCAAACATCAAACCCTGCATCTCCATGCCGGGCAACTGGGCCTTCTGATGGAAGCTTCTTCTAGGCTGCCGCAACCTTGGGTAGCACCTCTCTGGTTCTGCTGCCTGCAGCATACATAGCTCCTCTCTAGAGCCTTCTCCAGCTCTGTGTCTGCAGCTTTTTTTCAGGAAGCATTCCATAGTCCTAGCATGGCCAACAAGCTTGCAGTGCCTTTGCAACTTAAACTTCCCCTTCATTGCTTCACAAAATGGTCTCTCCAAGACTCCCTGTGGGGACACTGATTCTGCAATGCAGGAGACCAGACGCTTCCCGAATCCTTAGTGCAAGCTGCTTCCATAACCCTGGGACTTTTACTTCTTCATTCCTCCTTCTTACCTGCAAAGATATACCATACCTCTTGATTCACTTTGAGGACAGACTCTCAAATTAAACATCAGTCAAATCACTATAAATCTTGTCTTATATTAAGAAGAAATATTTTGATTGCTGTACCAGGCAAAGAACATTGACTATCTGAAATGCCAAAGACAGAAAGGGGTATGTGAGAAGTTAACGACACAGTGTGAGGATAGCAATAGCAGTTATGAACATAGAAAACAAGCTAGCACCTCTCTGTGTGTTTCTGATTTCTCCTCCCACTCTGTTCCTTTCATTATGTGTGGCATATTGGTAGTTAAGTTTACCTTTTACCCCTAAATTGCAGAGATACTGAGATGGTTTCATAACTGAACAAAAATCTTAAAAGAGATTTTCCAGAGATCTAGTAAATAAAGAATTTTTTAAAAATTACATTATATGTGTGTGTGTGTGTGTGTGTGTGTGTGTGTGGTGTATGTACAGACCAATGTATGACCATTTCCAATCTCAGGAGAGGTGGTACTCAGGCTTGATTGCAGACATCTCTCCAAGGCAGATTAATACTTTGCACTGCCTCGCTAGGGCCCAGAAACTCTGTGTTTGCTGTGTCCTTGCATGAGCAAGGGTAAGAACTTCAGCAGCACATAATTATATTTCCTGTCTCTTAAATCACAACTGTCCTTATGTGAGTGCCGTACACTCTGTTTCGTTTCTTGTATGTTTTATGGTTTGTGATTATTTCTGTAAAGGAGCATAGCCTGGTGAGCCCTTGATAAGTTCCAGCCAAACCTGCTGCATTTACAATCAGCAGCAGAGGCTGACCGAAGCATAGAGATACCAGAGGGACCAACAGGCATTTCCCTGGACACACTGCTGTGCTGGCCATTTGTGTGGAGACAAGATCATTGGGTGACAGGGTTTTCTGCAAGAAGTTTTAGGCTGGGAAGCCAACACCATATGGAAGTGTTTTGGAAGCATTTAAACCTCTTGCCTGAGGCTGCAACAGAAAAGCAGACATCTCAGAGGATTTACCCGTGTTTCTACCTTACCCAAGAAGTTTCAAATTAGAAATAAGGACAGAAGTGCTTTATGATAAGCATTGTTTGTGGAATTTGTTGGAGCTTATGTACTGATTCAAATGATAAAAGCACTGAAAGAATCTGGGAGTGCATCCAAAGCATTCATTTACTGAGCACCTATTATTGAGAGAAAGCTCTAGGATTTCACCCTCAGAATGCACAGAACCAAAAAGTTACAACCTTGAAAATATTAATTTTAGCATTGTAGCAAAAAATTGAAAATTATTTTATATCCCAAACCAAATATTACTATAGTAATTATGCCATAAGTCAGGCTATAAGATTATGTGATCAATAAAATGATAATCTTTTCCATGATAATATTTTAAGTAGAAAACGAATTCAAAATACTATTTTCAGTGTAAATCCACAAGGAGATAAAGGCCAAAAGAATTCTTTGTAATAAAATTCAGAGAAGCAAAAATAGTTTTTGGTGAGTGACATTGAAATTGAAATTTCCTTTCTAGACTGCTGAGGCAGCTCGGCAAGTAAAAGCACTTGCCCCCATGCTTCACCACTTAGATTAATGTCCCAAGCCCAAACAAAGGTTGAAAGCAAAACTGACTCCCCGTACCTATTCTCTGACCTCTACCTGCAAAGGATGGCACACAAGCCTACACACACACACACGCACACGCACATGCACACACAGTTGCAAAAATAATAAAATAAAGGTGTGGTTTTCAAAAAGTTAAATACACTTAGTTTTAAAGGGTTATAAAAGTACTTGGCATGCAAGCCCAGTGAGCTCAGTTCTATATGTGGAACCCATGTGAAGAAGAAAGGAGAAGAAACTCTAGTGAGCTGATTGCTTTGTACACGCACTGTAGCATGGAGGAATGTGTTTGTGTGCACGCGCACACACGGTAGTAATAATGAAGTAAATTTACAATCTTTGCATTTTTAAACTATTAAGTATCACTTCTTTATGTGTTCAATTAAATATCGTATATTGCATCTTCTCTTTTCTGACAGGAAACATAAACCCAATAAATCTCAACAATATGTCTGCTTACACAAAGCCTGGAAATGTCAACACTAGTTGACATGCCAATGAGGATAGTGAAAATCTCATGGGGCCGTGTTTCTAGGTGAAGAGCTACAGGCAGTTGATTACTGCTGCATAAGAGAGAATTGCTCTTCACCGGGCATGAGCCCCTAACTGGTTATCTAACACCAAGTGGTAGTAAGCCCTGAAAGTATACACAGCCGTGCATCACTAATAGACTCAGCAGATTGGAATACTACCAGCAAAAGAAAAGGCCATGATCTCAGAGTAAGTGTGGGGTGCAAAACGGGGAGGAAGAAGGTTGGAAGGGGGAGATGAAGGGGACAAAAATGATGTGAGTGTACATACATGGAATTTAAAATATATATATTTTAAAGTATTCTAAGATAATATATATATATATTAAAGTATTCTAAGATAATACTTTGGGATTACTGGGTAGTATATCCCAAAGTATTATCTCATAGGTGCAGTGCACTGGGGCTGTAAGAAATAAAAGTCAGTCTGTGAAGAGTACAGCTGGGAGGGGTTGAGGGAGGGGGCTTCAGTCAGGATATATAATGAATAAGTGATAAAAAATAAAAAGAAAGAAAGAGTGGCAAAACATTAATGAATAATACCAGATCTCAGAAGTTCTGAGCTCATCAAAGAAAGAAGATAGGTAGTTAACGATCAGGAACGGCTTGAGGGAAGAATTAGAAAAAAATCAGAGAGGAGATAAAAAGGGGAGGGAGTTAAGAAAGGACAGGTAACACAGAGTAGGGCTGACACAGAATTATGGCCACACTGTCTTATCTTTATTTGCTCTGACAAGACAGAAGAATAGATAATGGGAGGAGTAACCTGTAACAGAAGTTGAGATGTTAGGCCCTATTTTCAGTTCCACTGCAGAGACATAAATAACTCGATGAATCAGGGTGTCTGGTAAGTGCTAATTTATCCTCTGCTTCCCAGGCGAGACCACCGTGTTCCACAGACCACACTTTGAACCTCCACGTAGCCGCTCAAGTGATGCTGGCTAGAAGAAAGCCAAAGGTTGTTACAAAGATGCTTCCTCGTGCACAAAGCCAGCTTTCCAGAGGGCTTCAGCAGAGAGTGTGTGCTGTTGTTGGGCCTGGCATGTTTGCTAATGCTTATATCCTCTCTAATGAGCAACAACACTTCCATGGGCTGGTGGAGCCCATACAAAATTAGCCTTCACCCTGTGGGCAAAGATGTCATCAGCTAGTTCACCTTGCTAAAGCTAAGAGCAAAATATTAAAAAAAAAAGACGTAAAACCTATCAATTCCAGTTAGCAACAGTAAAAACAAGGCAGAGCTCATGAAAATATTTCATTACTCAATGCAAAGGCATCAATTTGTATAAGCTGAAAGCTTTATGATTATTTTAACCCAAAAATGACTTTTATTTTATTATTTCTCAAGACATATCATTTTATTCTTACCCAAGTGCTCTACCAAGGAAGAAAGACCTAAGACCAAGATATACTGAGAAAAAAAAAACTAATATTTTCATTTTTTAAAGATTTATTTGATCACTTTTTATTTTACTCAAAAGATTTTTCTACCTGCATGTATATATGTGTGCTGTGTGCAAACCTGGTGCATGTAGAGGTCATGAGAGGGCACCACATTGCCTGGAATTGAATTTTCAGACAATTGTGAAGTTCCGTGTGAGCTCCGGGTATTAGGAACAGAGCCTGGACCCTCTGCAAGAACAGCGGGTATTCCTAACTATTGAGCAATCTCCCCAGATCTTCAGTCTTAAAAGCTAAGGGGCGAGAGTGTGGTTTAAACTGGTCAGCAACAGAGTACACTCCAGATTCAAAAGGTCCCTGAAGCTAAAAAGCCATACTCCCCTGGGCATGCATTCATATGCATGCATGTGTAGGCACTCGAGCTCAAGCACACACACACACACACACACACACACACACACACACACACACAAATGTGGAAGACACTCCTCCCTGGCAGAACTCAAAGGAAAGCGGCAGTGATAAAGACACAGAGACTTGTTCACCTTTTCAAGATTACACATCGTATGACATCAGGGTGTGGCGGTGTATGCCTCAAGAGGATGAGAAGTCTCAGGCTAGCCTGAGCTACAATGAGATTCTATCTCACCTCTGGGAAGACACAGTAGGAAAAGGCCAGAGTCCTAGCTTGACAAAAATCAAGTATCTAAAGGATAAAAGGAAGGACTCTATGTCTCTTATGAAAGATGTGTAGAAGCCCATTTTCATTAATATGGTAGAATATTTGAGGAGGGCTACTAACAAAGGAAAAAAGTTTATTCACAGTTTCAGTAAGTAAAAGTTTAAACAGTACACTGCCAGTTTGAATGAGGACCACGTAGCAAATGATGACGATAGGAATGTGTGTGTGAGAGTGATCATGTGGCCAGAGGAAACCAAAGCTGGAACTACATGATCTACTGTGACACACAAACTGCATCAACACGTCAAACTTTTAGAAACAGGCCAGTCAAGTAAATAACCAGCTGAGAGTGCCTGAACATGTTTGTCTTCATAGTTGTTACTAATTCCCACACTGTAAAGTTGCACCAATGTGTTCCAGCAGCAAAGGCTCTCACTAGGCCCCAGAGAGAGGGCTCAGTGGCTAAGGGTGCTTGCAGAGCTTCCAGAGGACCTGAGTTTGGTTCCAGAACACAAGCTTGACAACTTACAACTGCCTGTAACTCCAGCTACATGGGACCACATACTGTCTTCTGGTCTCCAAGGGCATGCATACATGTGGCATATATGCAAACAGACACATACGGGTAAATAAAAACATATTAATAAATAAAATATTTTTAAGAAAGACTCTCACTACCAATTCTGGATATCTTCTAGTTATTTACATTTTTTGAGACAGGGTTTCTCTGTATAGCCTTGGCTGTCCTTTGTAGACCCACTTTGTAGACCAGGCTGGCCTCAAACTCAGAGATCCACCTGCCTCTGCCTCCCTGAATGCTGGGATTTCAGGTGTGTGCCCCTGTGCCTGGTTTATGCTTTTTAATCGGCTTAGTGTGAGCTTTATTTTTTTTTAACTGTTTAAAGGTGTTTTTTGTTTTTTTTTTTTTGTTTTTCTGAAAATTGCCCTTTATGCTCATCCTTTCATGTTTAAAGTAACCCATTTTTAGTACCGACTTTCCTTAACACATACTGAGCTACCTAATTCAGTCATTTGCCTTAAGTGTTGAAAATCAGTTCCCTTGGACTGTTGCCATCTTTTAACTTTATTGCCATTTTGAATTTCCATGTAAATAAATTTAAGCTTCCTCTCTGAAGTCTAGCTTCATAGGACAAGAAGGCACCAGGCAAGCTCCCAAAAAAGGGAGACAACAAACTGTGCTACCCGGCCATCTGTGAACCACAACCATGATCAGCACAGTAACGCCAAGGGTGCAGCTGTGGCACACACAGCTTGGTGTTAACCAGTAGCTCTCTAACTGGGACTTAAAATCTGCTCAGCAAGAGGGAAATCATGCCTGGTATTGGAAACCTAGCCAACCACCCAGCACTAGTCTTGGATCTTGGAGGAGAACTTCCAACCTCCACTCTTGAAACAGCATAACCCCTAGCTACATTCTAAATATTTCTCCCTATACCCACAGATAAGTGTATTTTCTCACACTTTGTGTAAACTTATTGATGCTTTCTGTTTTTAGAAATGAATTTCGTGTTTTGTGGTGGCTCATCCTGTAGATTAGATTTTTAAATGCAGCCATGCGGGTCTGAAGGTGGCTCACAGGTTAAAGCACTTGCTATGCAAGCAAAAAAAAAAAAAAGAGAATTCAGATTCCCACATTTTTTTTCAAACTTGTAATTAAGTTATATTTGTATTCTAGTCAGCCTGTGTATATAATCCCAATTTTATAGAAATAATGCAACCCACTTCCATGTTATGTTGTAATTTATGAAACTAGACACAGTCCCCGAGTCCACTCTTAGGCCAAACTGATAAATCACAGTGGTCCGCTGACCATTGTTACCCATTTCCACCCCCTGCTCTGGCCTACAAGCTCTTCCAGGTCTAGCTAATGCTTGGTCTCCTGAGGAGGGTTCAGTAAATCAAACCCCCCCCCTGCTTTTTACATTTCTACGTCTCGTATTTCACCAGCTGTTGCATGACATCGTAAAGTACTGTGCGAAGACAGAGAAGATGGTTTTTCATCATTTCCTTGGGCGTATATACACTACTTCATTACTCGTTAGCTATTTGACTCATCTAGCTTTAGTTCTTCCTCCTGCTTTCTCGTTTTAGCTGCACATTTAACAGGGCTCTGATCTCTCGTGCTGGGATTGGTGTTTTGTTTCAGCAGTTATCCTGTGATTTACCATGTGCAGCTTTACCGTAGCTCAGCTTTACTTAAAAATGATAGCCGTGTAGGTTGTAAGTTAAAGCACTTGCCATCCAGAGAAGACCAGAGTTCATATGCTCAGAATCCACATGAGTGCCAGGCAGTATGACAAGCACCTGTCAGTCCAGCCTCAGAAGGCAGAGACAAGGGATTTTAGGAGCACAATGACTACTGAGATTAGCGATCAGTGGGTTCTAGGTTTTATTGAGAGATCTTATCTCAAAGAATTACATAGAATAGTGTCTGAAAATTATTACCATCATCAACCTCAGGCCATCCACACCCACATTTCCACCTACATACATCCAAATGTGTAAGTACACACACACACAGACACACATACCATGGTGTATGCGTACATATATATATATATGCATATATACATATATTTGTGTGTATACATGTATACACACACATATATGACGTAAAAGAGAGGTGCTCTTCAGCATATTCTCATATGTGTCGTCCTTTGACCTACTATCGCCCTACATTTAATTCTATATTTGTATATAGTATTGTATGACATGTTGTTGCTTGTCTTTAACTGTTTACTTTCTCAAAAATTTTTGAACAAAGTCACACATATCCAACACAGTATTTTCAGCTCTCTTTGACTGACATGTAGAAATGGTTCCACCTCATCACCACAGAGGAGGAAGCATCCCAGAAATACCAGGAGGTTTGAAAATATAAGCAACCAATATAATACAAATGTCAATTGAATAAGAGTGAAAATTATATAAGTCATTTCAAACGACATAGAAAATACATTTTATGTTTTATGCTTATTTATAATAGAATGTCAGAAGAGTTTTACAATTATATTGTGACTGATGGCATCTATAATTATTATCTATAATTCCCTGAAGTATTTAATAAAAATAAAGGTAAACACCTAGGGTTCCCTTCTCAAAACTATATATATATATTTTTTTTATTTTTATATTAATCACAGGTTATTTACTTTGTGTCCCAGCCATAGCCCCCTCCCTCATTCCTTCCCAATCCCACCCTCCCTCCCTCATCTCCTCCCTGCCCCTTTCCAAGTCCACTGATAAAGGAGGACCTCCTCCCCTTATTCCATCTGACCCTAGCTTATCAGGTCTCTTCAGAACTGGCTGCAATGTCCTCTTCTGTAGCCTAGCAAGGCTGCTCCTCCCTCGGTGTGTGTGTGGGGGGGGGGACCGAAGAGCTCGCCATTAAGTTTATGTCAGAAATAGTCCCTGTTCCCCATACTAGAGAACCCACTTGGATACTGAGCTACCATGGACTGCATCAGGGCAGGGGTTCTAGGTTATATCCGTACATAGTCCTTGGTTGGAGAAACAGTCTCATGAAAGACCCCTATTTGGTCCTTGTGGACCTCTTGTCCTCTCCAGGTCTTACTAACTCACCCTTCTTTCATATGATTCCCTGCACTCTGCTGAAGGTTTAGTTATGAGTCTTAGTATCTGCTTTGATACACTGCTAGGTAGAGTCTTTCAGAGGCCCTCTGTAGTAGGCTCCTGTCCTGTTATTTGTTTTCTTCTACCTTCAATGTCCATCCCATTTGTCTTTCTAAGTGAGGACTGATCATCTTACCTGGGTCCTCTTTCTTGTTTGTCTTCTTTAGGTGTATAGATTTCAGTATATTTATCCTATCTTATAGGTCTATATAAGTGAGTATATACCATGTGTGTCTTCCTTCTCAAAACTTAAAACAAGGCAAGATGCCTGCTCTCAATATATTTAGTCAACATTTTATTAGATAGCCAAGTAGTAAGATAAGGCAAATAACTGGCAAAATTTTGAAACATAAACAAAAAATCATTTAAAATAAGTAAAACTGTATTACATATTTACAGAAGACACGACATCACTGCAGAAAATACCCTGGGACTTACAAAAACTTAATACTTAAATCTTGCAAGTTTGCAGCATTTTAAGTCCATATTCAAAGTCAATTACATGCCTGTGTACTATTAACTTTAGTTGGATAATCCAATTAATGAAATTTTCATTTCTAGTGTAAATTACAAAAGCAGCATCTGAGACACATTCTAGAGCATGCATTTATGGAAACACCTGTAAGACCTCTTCATGACATACCTCAAGACCTTACTCAGAGTGACTGATGACCTCAGTAAATGGCCAGATAGACCATGTTCATAACTTTAAAGACTCAGTTTTACTTAAATGTCAGTTTTCCCCAAAATTAGATGATTTTATCAGTAGGATTAATATAATGCTCATAATAGCCAAATTTATTGAAATTAACGAGACTATTATAAAATTTACATTAAAATTATTTATAATAGCTAAAGAGGCTGTTCAAGAAGAAATACCAGTTAGAAATACAAACATACCCGGATGCCAAGACTCGCTTTAAAGATAGAGGTAGTATGGCTTCACCATAAAGAACCAATAAAATGGCCAAAAGATCGAGACAGAGACTCTGAAATAGACTCACATCTATATATTCACTCGATTTTAGATAAACACACAAGAGCCTTTATTGCAAATGAGGCTAATGCATCATTCATTATTAACACCTCCTGACTCCTAACTGGTACTGAATCTATAGCTGTCTTTGAGATGGATATAGGCCGAAACTAAAAAGACAGAATTATAAGTATCCTGACTGAGGTATCCCAGAAGCAGAAAGACGCACAGGGTATATATTCACTTATAAGTGGATATTAGACATATAATATAGGATAAACATACTAAAATCTGTACACCTAAGGAAGCTAATCAGGAAGGAGGACTTTGGCTAAGATGTTCAGTCCCCAATCAGAAAGGCAAAGAGGATGGACATTGGAGGAGGGAGAAAACAGGGAGCAGGACAGGAGCCTGCCACAAAGAGCCTCTGAAAGGCTCTACCCTGCAGGGTATCAAAGCAGATACTGAGACTTATGGCCAAACTTTGGGCAAAGTGCAGGGAATCTTATGAAAGAAGTGGGAAATAGTAAGACCTGGAGAAGACAGGAACTCCACAAGGAGAGCAACAGAACCAAAAAGTCTGGGCATAGGGTTCTTTTCTGAGACTGATACTCCAGCCAAGGACCACTCATGGAGATGGCCTGGAACCCCTGCACAGATGTAGTCTATGGCAACTCAGTGTCCAAGTGGGTTCCAGAGTAATGGAGACTGGGATTGTCTTTGACAAGAACTGATTGGCCTGCTCTTTGATCACCTTCCCCTGAGTGGGGAGCAGCCTTTCCTGGCCACAGAGGAAGACAATGCAGCCACTCCTGATGAGACCTGGCAGACTAGGATCAGGGGGAAGGGAAGGAGGACCTCCCTCATCAGTGGACTGGGAGAGGGACATGGGTGGGGAAAAGGGAGGGCAGGGTTGGGAGGGGAGGAGGAAGGGAAATACAGGGGGGGGGATACAAAGTGAATAAACTGTAATTAATAAAAATAACTAAATAATTTTTAAAAGGAAATAATATCACTATTAAGATCTGAGAAATGTTTTAAACAAGATACAAGCACTAAATAAAAAGAAAAAAGTATTAACTTTCATCAAAATCATATTTTTACAAAAAAAAACTCAAGTAAATAATAGACTCAAAACATATTTCACAAAAAGCATATCTAACAAAGAATAAATCTCAAGAAAGAAGAATCCCTATAATAATAAAAGCCAAATAACTTAAAAGTAAACAAAATTCTAAGAGAGAAAAAAATAAACAGTGGTCAGTTATATAAAAATGACCTAGCATAACTATTCTCCATAGAAATGCATAGGGAAACTACAATGAGATACTAGCATACACACCAGAATGGATGGGTTAAACAGACAAATAACTCAATTGTTGAAGAGGTTGTGAACAACAGGAACGTGAATAAATTATGTGTATATAATATGTTTGTATATATGTGCATATTAACCAAGAGATATTCAATCATGTCTCCAATAATTCATAGGAGAGAAGATTTATGGTAGGATCACTATGCTAGCCAAAATCTTGAAGCAAATCAAGGGTCTACTTTTGGGGTTTTGTTTGTTTGTTTCGAGAGAGGATCTCTCTGTGTAGACTTGGCTTTCCTGGACTCACTTTGTACTCGATTTGTAAACCAAACTCGAATTCAGAACTCAGATACACATGCCTCTGCCTCCCTGAGTGCTGAGATCACAGGCATGCACCACCACGACCAGCCTAGTGAAGACTTTCTAAGGTGTAGAATGTTAATACACAGTGAAATAACATTCAATGATAAGAAACATTTAGGAGACATATTTAGGAGTTTTATGCTAACTAAAGACTATTTCACAAAAGAATACCATACAATTCCACTGACAGAAAGTTTCTAGAACTAACCTCTGACGGACTAAACGTAAGGGCTAGAATTGCCTGTGGAAGTAAGCAAATGACTTGGAAGCTGCAGGAGGGAACTTTCTGGAGTGATGTCCATTTTCTGCATCTTGACTGTGGAGGAGTAGGGAGATTCACAAGATCATCCCTCATTCCTCCACCCTTGTTTCCCTACCCCCACACTCCTATCTCCCCACTCCTCCACCCCTATCTCCCCTCTTCTCCTCCCCTATCTCCCCACTCCTCCACCCTTAGCTTCCCACTCCTCCACCCCTATCTCCCCACTGCTCCACCCCTATCTTCCCACCTCTCACCCTCTCTCTCCCAATTCCTCCACTCCGTGTATCTCCACCCCAACCTCCCACCCTAGCCCAGCCACCAAATATCTAGCTGCTCCTACCACCTGTATGCTGCTCTGCCTTAGTGCTCTTAGCCTCGGGGAAAGACCAGCGTACACAGGCTGTGGAAGACTAGGAGAGGGCTCGCACAGATACGTAGCATTTGTCAAAACTCAGAACTGTACGTTTTCCTGCAAATTTATCTAAAGAATACCTTTATAAAACACTGAGTTATATTATGTTATAAATGCTGACATATTGAGGGGAATTTGTGCTAGTATCTATGACTTACTTTGAATTGCTCAAAGATTTGATTGATGACCACTTACAGGGATGGATGGATTGCCACGTAAAGTGACAAGGCAAGTATAGTAAAATATTAACAGAAGGCTCCTGGATGGGTATACAAGCTTGATATGTAGGTCTTTCAAATTGACACGTTTATAAATTTATACATTTGAAATGTTCAGAATAATGTGTTAGAAAAAAAAAACAAAACAGGGTATGTAAGAAGTGGCACTCCACTGTGCTAGACAAAACATTCAAATCTCAGAATCCTAATTATCCCTTTTGAAAACTGACTCAGACCAAACTGTGGAGAGACACAGTACGACAGGAGGGTTCCAACAAGAAACATCCCCCATAGGCTCGAGTATTTAAACACTTGGTCCCCCGTTGTTGGTACCACTGTCTGGAGAGGTTTAGGAGGTGCAAACGAGATAAAGAAAAGATGTCACGTGAAGCTGGGTTTGAAAGGTTATAGCCTCTCCTTACAGTGCTATTTTGGTTTTAGTTTTGATCCTCTTCCTCCCCATTTCCTCCCTCCCTCTCTACCTCCCCACCCCTCCTGCTCCTCCACCACACTTGCCATCTGCTCTTATATCTTCCCTTCTCCATAATTTACTCTTATTCTTTTGGAAACATAAGCCAAAATAAGTTCTTGTCTTTTGTCACAGTGCTTTAAAAGGACAATAAAAAATTAACTAATACATGGGTCCTTAGCAGAAACAGGGGAATGAGAAATGGATAATAAAGGTAATGACCAGAGGAAGAATGACCTAAAAGCACAGTGAGGGGAGCCCTGGCAAGCCACTTCAACCAGATACCTTGTACAGACTGTGCAGTAACTGCTCCTCACAGTTACAGCTACAGTTCTTAGTGTCACTTTTTTGTTGTTGTTTGTTTTGTTTTAATGCTTATGATGACTTTGTGATATAGCTGTTGCTATCCCTATATTATAGCTGCAATAACTATAATGAGAATCTTGCCCATAACAAAAATGGCTTAGAAGGGCTGAAGGTAGGGCTCAGTAGTTCTGACTATTTCCTGTTCTTCCAGAGAACTGAAGTTTTACTTCAGACACCCAAGTCAAGCCACTCACAATCACATGTAATGTCAAACCCAGCAGATCCAACACTGTTTTCCAGATTCCATGGCACCCCACACATACGTATACACTCAGTTAATTTTTTAAGATCTATTTATTTCTAGTTTATGCATATGGATGTTTTCCTATATGTGTGCTTATGCACCATATGCATGCAATACCCATGGAGGCCAGAAGAGGGAAGCCGATCCCCTGGAACTGACGTTGTAGATGGTTGATAGCCCTACATGAGTGCTATGATTAGGACACTGGTCCACTGGAAGAGCAGTCAATGCTTTTAACCAATGAGCCATCTCTGCAACTGAAAAAATAAATAAATCTAAACAACAAACAAAACTGGCATGCAATGGTGCTATGTCTTAAGACTAGGGCATCCCTTTGTACAAAACCTGAAGTTCATGTTGTCAAGAACTGCAATTTGTTTTCCTGTATGAACCCTGAGCTCTGAGAGAACTCCCATCCTCTAGCCTGTACTACGGCACAGCTAAAAGCTCTGTCCGATCTGCAGCTTCCCTTCAGAGTAAGTAGACTCTGAAACCTACAAAGAATACAACCTCTATTTTTTCCAAAGTGCATGTCTTTGTCATCAAATCCCTTTTCCTTGGTCCTTCAGAGCCCTTGTTCTCTATGGAAAGCTCAGGAGAAAACCTGTAAGAAAAAACAAGACAGCGAGATGAAAGAGACAAAGGGATAGATCATCAGAATGTCACGGAAAGGCAGGTGTCTAACTGCTGGCCAAAATGTTAGATTACTACAGCAGTTCAGCTGCCTAGTTTATCTCAATGCCAGCTACCCCGAATTAACAGAGACCCGCATATATCAGCAAACAGCTGAAGATAATTTTCAACAACACTGTGCCCAACGCAAAGGAGGAGATTCTAAAGATCTCATTAAACCTTTTGAGCCTGAATGTTTGCCTGATTTCATTGTAAGTCACAGACTTTGCCTCCTGTGCTCTCTGAAATGTTTCTCACGTCAGTCTCTTTCTGGTAAGACGGTATGTCATGGTAAGCAGATGGTGAGCAGGCTGGTTTGCCGTAGGTCTGAAAACTGAGCTGTAGCAGCCCTCTCTCTGAAGCTTATGAAGCCTTTCCATGTGTCCTGTTAGGTTTGATGATGCATGGCCAGGGGACTTCTCTCAATAGAGCCAAACGAGAAGGGCGAATTCATCTTCGGTATCACTTCCTCCATGCTGCCTCTGGTATGACTGAGGTCTCTGATTTGGCTACCAACTCAACCCTGGGTAAAGGATCACATCCACCTCTATACTGCACAAGTCAGACCCTCTCCTGAGTGCTATTAGGATTCAGAGAAACAATATAAACTGCTGAAGAAAAGAGAAAAGTGTTGGTTGGCTATTAGTGCTCTGACCAGGTGGGTACCATTCGATAAATGCCAACCTTGAATCTTTCAAGAGTCTTGACAGTGTCCTCTCTTCTTGTCCATCAAAATTCTTTGCATATCATTCAACATGTGAATACCTGTAAGAAGTTTTTGTTCTTTTATTTTGTTTGTTTCATGGCACTGAGCATGGAACCTAGGGCCTTGCATATACCATGCAAGCACTCTTGAGAGATACATTCCCAGACTTTTGGCATTCTTTAATTCCTATTCAGCTAACTGAGTCCAAGACATGAAACACTCTTTGGAATTACTCTTCCTACTGAAGGAATTGAGTTATCAGCAAATATAGCTGTTTCTGAGTTCTTAGACCATGTAACCTAGGAAGTTTTAAAGTTTTATTCTTTATTTTTAATTATATATTTTATATTATATTATATATTTTAAGTATATGTCTCTATGTGTTGTGTCCGAGTAAGGATATGTGCACATGCACACGGGTGTCAACAGAAACCAGACAAGGGTGCCGAGTCCCCTGGAGCTAGACACCATCTGAAGTCCAGGTTATGGGGGACTGTGAGCCAAAATATGTGGCTGCTGAGAACCCAAATCATATACTCAGGAAAAGCAAACAGCACTTTTCACTGCTCTCTTTCTCTCCAGTCTTTCATGAAGCTATTCTTTATTAAATCATAACTGCTTTTACTTTTTATTCCAAAAGTTCAAATGCAACACAGGTTTCTATTAAAGCTTCCCTCTTTCTATATCAAATGTTCAACAGACTTAGGAAGTATACAGACAAGAAGTGTCAAACTTTCTGTTAAGGACTGAGCTGCATTTGTGAATGGCAAACGCATGTGTGTGGTCTGTTGCCACCCACTGAGGAGTCCACACCAACAAATACACAGGTACCACATACGTGACATCTGCAGCATGACTTCTCCCTCGCTGGTTAACTGCTAGACGCTAAGTGGGACTTCCAACTCAGAAGGCAGGATGTATGCATTAATTAAAAAAAACCAACTATTCTTATGTTTTAACTCAATCTGGAAATAGAATGGCTACAGCCACAATTTTCTGTTGTGCTCTCATGTTGTTCAATGTTGGTTCACTTGGTTTACACTATGTTCACAGACATCCAGTTCATGCCTTTCTCATTTATGCCATCCTGACAGCAACTTTGACCCTCATAATGTTGAAGGGCTAAGAAAGGCAAGGCCACTACAACTGCCTTGGCCTTTGCTATTGGATGAAGGAACTCCACATACAAGTACTTTAAGAAAGAAATTCACTTTAATATTCATAATGCTTCTCCTAGCTGTTCTGAAAAATCACAGATGCAGGAGCAAGAATCCTCATAGCACTCACCTCCAAATCAAGGGCAGCTTGTGGGGAGGCCAAACGCTTTTCTTCCTGAGTTTTGATGGTGAAGGACTGAACCTACAAATTAATTTAATAATCATAATATAAAGGAAAGCCAGAGATGATTTCAATCCAAGCTATCTATATCTTTGACCTAGGAAGTAGTATCATGTTTTCAAAAAAACCCTAATGTTTTCTTATACTACTAAAAATCAATGGTCAGATTCTCATTCTCATCAAAATGAATTCTACAGAATTCCCTGGATTAGAATTGTTAACAGACAGTTTATGGCATTTTTCCTATTAGAAGGAAGATTAAATTTTCAATTTTTAAAGTCCAGCTAAGTCAGAGAATACACGGACTCATTTACAGTAGCTGCCATAGCCTTGGGAAAGATAGTGCTCTGACTATCCCATCTAAGAATTATTCCCAGGGCATCCCATCAAAGGGCAAATTTATTTATGTCATAGAAGAAAAATACTCAGAACAAAAAGGCATGTCTTTCATTGCCTCTGAATCTGTCAGTTCTATTGCCTCTACATCAGAAGCATGAACAACTGGGAACTTCATTTTGCAAGTGACACGTGGGTGGGGAGTTGATAACGTCAGAGAATGTACAGTGAACGTGAAGCAAGGTGGAAACTCACTGATCTCCAAGCTGTGGATTCAGGGATCCCCTTCAAAGAATGGAGGTGTGAGACAGGAAGAGTTCCAGCTGGACAGGCTTGGAGTTTTATTCTGTTTCTGATTGTGAATCCAGAGCAAATCACATTACCTTTCTGGGTCTTGTCATTTTGTATAAATAAAGAAGAATACAAGATATATTTTGGCTGCATGTGATAGAAACCAAATTTTACAATAGTTTAAATGAAAAAAAAACTTGAATTTATTATACAACGCAATCAGGATTTCCAGAAAACAATGCTCAGAAAAATGACTATATGGATTTTTATGGGGCAAGCTATTTCTCCTCAGTATCTTTTTTTCTTAGTCTTCATTTGGTGGATAGGATTTTTTTTCCATTTTAATGATATCAATTAGAATACACCAAACAACATTATTTTTCAAAAAACTGGTTAAAGAAGAAACTTTATTTTTGTCAACCTCTATATTTACAGAAATCACAATATAACATGCAGCTTTGAAGAAATAATAAAATGAGAATATGCCAAAAATCATGAATTCTTTAACAGGGAGCCAGGATGTGTAACGAAGAGAAGGAGGAGGAGGAGAAGGAGGAGGAGGAAGAGGAGGAGGAGGAGGAGAAGGAGGAAGAGGAGGAGAAGAAAGGGAAGGAGAAGAAGGAGAAGGAGGAGGAGAAGGAGAAGGGGAAGGGGAAGGGGAAGGAGAAGGAGAAGAAGAAAGTTTATGGATACATGTATACATGCATATATATATTTACATGCAATACATATGTGTATATGTATATTCATATATGTGTATATATATATGCACATAAAAGTAAGAGGTAGAAATGTGGGATAAAGGAAAAGCATCTAGAAATAACCAAAAACTTCAGCAAAATGGAAGAATACAAAATCAACTTTTAAAAATCAATAACTTATCTACAGACCAAAAATCGTGCTGAGAATGACATTATGGGCATACACCTACTCACAACAACCTCTAGATACACAGAGAGATGGTAGACAGACAGACAGACAGACAGACAGATAGATAGATAGATGATAGATAGATAGATAGATAAAACTCCTACAATGAAAACTTTAAAATTCTGAAGAGAGAGGTTGAAAAAAGACACTAAAAAATGGAAAGACAGAAGCTTTTCAGTTTCATGAGGTCCCATTTATTGATTGTTGATCCTAGAGCCTGTGCTGTTGGTGTTCTGTTCAGGAAGTTGTCTCCTGTGCCAATGTGTTCTAGGTGCTTCCCCACTTTTTCTTCTAACAAGTTTAGTGTGTCTGGTTTTATGTTGAGGTCTTTGATCCACTTGTACTTTAGTTTTGTGCAGAGTGATAAATATGGATCTATTTTCAATTTTCTACATGTAGACATCCAGTTAGACCAGCACCATTTATTGAAGATGCTGTCTTTTTTCCATTGAATGGTTTTGGCTTCTTTGTCAAAAATCAAGTATCCATAGGTGTGTGGGTTTATTTCAGCATCTTCTATTCAATTCCATTGATCCATCAGTCTGTTTATATGCCAGTACTATGCAGTATTTATTACTGTTGCTTTGTAGTACAGCTTGAGATCCGGGCTGGAGATGCCTCCAGATGATCTATTTTTGTACAGTATTGTTTTTGTAATTCTGGGTTTTGTGTTTTTCCATATGAAATTGAGACTTGTTCTTTCAAGGTCTGTAAAGAATTGTGTTGGTATTTTGATGGGAATTGCATTGAATCTAGTTTGCTTTTGGCAGGATGGCCATTTTCACTATGTTAATTCTACCGATCCATGAGCATGGGAGATTATCAGAACAAAATGACAGCCTACAGATAGGAACAATCTTCACCAACCCTATAACTGACAGAAGCCAATTATCCAGAATATATAAAGAAGTTAAACAGCAAAAAAATCAAGTAACCCAATTAAAAATGGGGAACAGAGTTAAACACAGAATTCTCAATAGAGGAATATCAAATGGCAGAGAAACACTTATTAAAGAAATGCTAAACATCCCTAGTCATCAGGGAAATACAAATCAAAAAGACCCTGAGGTTTCACCTTATACCCATCAGAACAGCTAAGATCAAAAACTCGAGTGACAACATGTGCTGGAAAGATGGGGAGAAAGGGGAACCCTCCTCCATTGCTGGTGGGAATGTAAATTTGTACAATCACTTTGGAAATCAATCTGGCGCTTTCTCAGACAATTAGGGAATAGCGCTTCCCCAAGATCCAGCTATAGCACTCCTAGTCATATACCCAAAACATGCTCAAGTACAAAATAAGGACATTTGCTCAACCATGTTCATAGAAGCTTTATTTGTTATTGCCAGAATCTGGAAGCAACCCATATGTCCCTCAGCTGAGGAATAGATACAGAAATTGTACATTTACACAATGGAATACTACTCAGAAAATAAAAAACAAGGAAATCATGAAATTTGCAGGCAAATGGATGGAACTAGAAAAGATCATCCTGAGTGAGTTATCCCAGAAGCAGAAGGACACACATTGTATATACTCACTTATAAGTGGATATTAGACATATAATATAGGATAATCATACTAACATCTGTACACCTAAAGAAGCTAAGCAAGGAGGGTAAGAAGATCGATCCTTATACAGAAAGGCAAAGTCTATGGACATTGGCAGAGAGAGAAAACAGGCAACAGTACAGGAGCTTACCATAGAGGGCCGTTGAAAGACTTTACCCAGCAAGGTATCAAAGCAGATACTGAGACTCAGCCAAACTTTAGGCAGAGTGCAGGAAATCTTATGAAAGAAGAGGGAGATAGGAAGACATGGAGAGGACAGGAGTTCCACAAGGAAAACAACAGATGCAAAAATTCTGGGTACAGGGGTCTTTTCTGAGACTGATACTCCAACCAAGGACCATTCATGAATATAACCTAGAACCCCTAGAACCCCCACACAGATGTAGCCCATGGCAGCTCAGTCTCCAAGTGGGTTCAGTCATAATGGGAACAGGAACTGTCTCTGACATGAACTCAGTGGCTGACTCTTTGATCACCTTCCCCTCATGGGGGAGTAGCCTTACCAGGCCACAGAAGAAAACAATGCAGCCATTCCTGATGAGAATTGATAGGATAGGGTCAGATGAAAGGGGAGGAGGAGCTCCATGGGGAGGGGTATGAGAGGATATGAGGGAAGGAAGGTGGGATTGGGAGGGGTGAGGGAGGGGGCTACACCAGGGATACAAAGTGAATAAACTGTAATTTATAAAAATATAAATAAGGAGGCAGGACAAGATGGCGGCACCAGGAGAACACTGAGTCTGAGGAACAGGACAACATTCTCCATACAGCGACCAAGAGACTGAACTCTGGGCCCTAAAACAACAGCGATCGTGTTTCCCAGGTGAGAGGAAACCCCCACAGCATGGGAATCATTCGGGTCCATGCTCAGGTCACCCAGCCAGAACCTGGAAGAGATCCTGGGCCTCACAGGCACTAGGTCACCAGACCAGAGCCACACGCCTGCGGGTCCTGATCACCTTCCCAGGCTGATCGGTGGGCACAAAAAACCACCAGAGACTGGGAGTCCCAGTTGCAAGAAAATCCCACAGGGAAGGAAGGAAATGGTACTGACTTGGGTCACCCAGGCTTTCCCTGAAAAAAGTCTTGCAGACCAGCAGGTACAAGCCGCCAGCATTAAACTGGGCTCCAGCCGTGAGCACAGACAGTTGCTGCCTGCTAGCTCTCCAGCACAGACAGAGCTGTGCACCCCAGGGCAACAGAGACTAGAAGTCACTGTCAGGAGAAATCCTCACAGGGAAGGGCCCGTAGACCTGCCCAACCCAGGGACCTGCTTTGTGCCAGATAGCCTGCTGTTACCAGGAGAGTGGTTCCCACCCACCACAGATTTCTGCTTGGGTACTGGGGCACAGAGTCCCAACCTCAGACCTACAGAAGCCCAGAATCCCCGAGATCAAACCCCAGATACTGCTCCAAGGGGCAACCAGTTATCCCTAACAAAACTGACCAAACCACAGGACACACAGGTTACAGCAGCAGATCACTAAATTTATAGCAAGAAACCCAGAAGCAGGGCAGCTGTCTTCAGGACTTCTCCAGGTGAGAGGAGGGCCCTCTCTACTAATAAGGACCACAGTTACCACTCAGGTCTCTATGCCTGAGGTGAGCAGCAGCAACTCCTGAAAAACACTGGCCATCTAGTGACTTTAACCCAAAAACCTGAGAAGGCTTTCTTCAGGAAAAAACATCTTCCTGCCAAGGGGATTCTCTCCACCACAGGATCCCAGGAACCACCAGAAACTAACTCCAAACACCTAAGATAGCCCAATGCGTAGAGGCCAGTGTAAAAGCTCAACCAACAAAAGACAGAGCAATATGGCATCTCCAGAACCCAGTTATCCAGGGGCAAGTTTCCCTGGACACCCCAGCATAATTGAAATTCAGGAAGATGAGCTAACATCTATGCTCTTGGAGAGGATAACAGAGGAAACAAATAAAATGCGTAAAAACCTAGAGGAAGATAAACTCAAACAGATTATGGCCATCCGTAAAGAAATAGAGGAAGATAAAAACAAACAGAATATGGCCATCTGTAAAAAAAAAAAAAAAATACAGGAAGTTGCAGCCAAACAGTTTGTGGCTTTTAGAGAGGAAATGCTAAAATCACTGAAAGAAATAAAAGAAACAGAGGATTGTTCAAACAGCTGAAGGAATTTGAAGGAAAAACAGGAAAATACAGTCAGACAGGTAAAGGAAATCAACAAAACAGCTCAATATCTGAAGATAGAATTGGAAAAATTAAAGAAAACACAAATGGAGGAAATTGTGCAGAAAAAGAAGATAGGGAAGAAAACAGGAACTACAGAGGTAAGCATAACCAGTAGACTACAAGAGATGGAAGAAAGAATCTCAGGTGTGGAAGATACAATGAAAGAAATCAATGGATCTGTCAAAGAAAAGGTTAAATCTAAAAAATTCCTGACACAGACCATCCAAGAAATCCAAGAGAATATAAAAAGACAAAACCTAAGAATAATAGGAATAGGAGAAAAAGAAGATTCCCTCCTCCAAGGCCTAGAAAATATTTTCAACAAAATCATTAAAGAAAATTTCCCCAACTTAAAGGAGAAGCCAATAAGAATACAAGAGGAAGAGGCTTATGGGGAGATACGAAGTGAATAAAGTATAACTAATAAAAAAAGAAAAAAATTTAAAAAATAAATAAAAATAATAATTAAATGAAAATTATATATATATATATAAATTTAACAAGTGAAAAAAATGAAAATGGAAAGACAGCCCACACGCTCATGGACTGGGAGAACCATCGCTGTAAAAAGTGACCCTTCTACCAAGTGCAATTCATGAATTCACCACATTCCCAATGAAGTTATGCCACTTGGGAAGATGATGCATCCCTGCCCAAGAGTTATGGACTATGTGACAGAAACCCCACTGCGCGAAGCAAGAAACCTCTTCATAAGTTGTTACTAAGGGGAGTTCAGGAGACTCCAAACATATAAGCTACTTATGCTACCCATGAGTTTCATCAGAGAAGTTAAAAACAAGTCCCTGTTACTTCAAATACCATGCTCTTCAGACACAGAGCTCAGGATTCCAGGGGGATCTTCCCAGTAAGCTTCCTCCCTGAGCACCAGGTTTCATAGTGACAAAAGGAGCTATATGAGCTTCCAAGGAATGTGAGCTATCAGTAATCCTACCAACCATGATACCTATTAAGCACAGTAACAGCACGACAGGGTATCCCTAAAGGTTCAATGGGGGCACTCAACATTGGGTCTAACAGAACCCAAGGCCTACTCAACAGGAAGGAAATTATGCTTGGTCATAAAAATCTTGCCAATTATGCAGGGATAGTGAGCTAGAGGATCTTAGAGGAAAAAGTGTGACTGCCACTTTATTAAAGTAGCATGATTCCTAACTGCATTCTAAATATTTATCCTTATACCCATAGATAAATATAGTTCTTAGTTCTCATAAAAAAAAATACTCGTCATTGCAGCAGATCTAGATTATTACAAAAATCTACAGCTGGTCAAAATACAGAGAACAAGTGATTGTGGGGTGTCAAAGTAGGGAGAGAAGGCAGAAAGGCTGTAAGAGTCAGACAACCAGGAAGTGTGCTGTGATATTGTGTCTCCTAGAGATGACAGGGAAGCTGTACTTTTGATACCTCAACAATGTGGCTGCCTAAATAATATCTGAACAGTGACAATACCAAAGAACATGCTAACGTGAGAGGCGGAAATCTTACGGGGCTCCTACCCTAGCCAAATACTTGACCTGCTGAGAGCAGGAGAATTAGTCTTCTCCGGGCATGAGCCTCCTGTCTGGTTATCCACTACCAAGAGCTCAGCCCTGAAATCATACATATACAAGTGAACAAGCAGCATTAAACAGACTTAGAAGATTGTGTTTATATACTCATGAATATATACATTTACCAATAACAAAGAAAAAGAAATCATACTTTGAGAGGGCATGAGGGCATATATGGGAAGGGATGGAGGTGAAATGATGTAATTATTTTTCTTTAACTTTTTTAAAATCACAAAAATAATTTGAATGAGGAAAAATTAAAAATAAAAATAATTACAACAAATGCTGGCAAGATTTTCAGTGTGACAGCAATACAAACAAAACCAGCTAGTATGGAAATCAGTTTGCCTCAAGGAGGTAAAAAGAGAGCTACCGTAAAACTCAGTCAGACTACTGATTATTTCCCCCAAGGACACCAAGTCAGCAGAGAACAGGAAACCGTACAGCTATGTTTACTCCAGCTCCACTCAGAACACTAAGCTGGGCCAGACTATACGTTAGATAGATGAAAGTATAAAGAGCATGTATTCTATGGAAACAATGAGGTATTTCACTCACAAAGTACAAAAGTATTTCTTTCACTCTAAAATTGATGGAGCTGAAGGTGATCATATTAAGTGACAAAAACCAGTTTCTGAAATACAAACACATTTCCTCATCTGTATGTTCCTGAATTTTATATAGATACATAATGTATGTTTATGTGACATGAAAGTAGAAGAAACATTTTCTAAGGTAGCAAAGAGGACTAGTTGGAGAGGGACTAAAATGGAAGGAAAGGAGGGTATGAGGGGAAATATTACATGCTTGTATGGATTTTAAAAATACCATCATATACAATACATATACACATATATAACAAAACGTTTACATAACTTGCAAATAAAGATAATAAATCACACAGCTTAATGAGAGATAATTCCTGGGTTTTACCATCTTGAAATTCAACATTGTTTATACAATATATGCAACATGTTACACACACATATATACACATATGTACATATATACACACATAAACATACATTTACATACATGTACCCACATAAATGCACATACTCATATGTACACATACTCACAGAGGTACACATATGACTACACTTTTTGTAACATGGTAGATATTGACATAACTGGTGAGTATAGGCTAAGCTCATTTGTTAGTAAGAGACAATAACAATAACAATAGATAAAAGATTTCCCCAAGATACGGGAGAGTCTCACAAAAAACATTCATCATAAACATCTTTCATTTATGACCTAAATATTATCAAAGCTTATAAACTTGTGCTATAAAAGGACAGGCTTCTTTTTAGTACAGGATTTCGCAGATGACTTTTGAGATTAAAGCACGTGGTCTCACTCCTACTGCCAACATTTTCTGTATATGTACACAATTGTTCAATGGCAAGGAGTCCAAATGTCCATGAGCAACAAAATTCATTTAGTAAGTTATTGCAGAGGGTCTATGCACTAAATACTGAACTTGAAACACGTTGAGCAAGGACTGGAAAGATCTTATAATTAGTGAATACATGTAACTTGTTTGTTAGAAAATGGTATCTACCAAAAGCAATATGCAGATTCAGTGCAATCTCTATCAAAATTACAATACAATTCTTGATAGAATTGTCTTTTCAACAGTTTCTAGCTTCACATGGAAACACACAAACACACAAAAACAAACAAACAAATGAAAAATAAGATATCCGAAACAATCCTGAGTAATAATAATGAACTGTTAGTGGCATCGCCATCCGCAAATTCCAATTGTATTGAAGAGTTATAGTAATAAAAAGGCATAGTATTGACATGAAAATAGACACATTGATCAGTGGAGTCAAACTGAATACTCAGAAATAAGTTCATACACCTACAGATAACTGATTTTTTTTAAATAAAGAAGGAAGACATATAGACTAGAAAAAAAAAAGCATCTTCAACAAACAGTACTGGTCAAATTGGATGGATACATGCAGAAGAATGCAAATAAATCCATATTTAGCACTCTGTACAAAACTTGACTCTTAATTGAACAATAATCTCAATGCAAAGACCCATAATGCTTTGTTTGGGCATTTTTGTACCTTACTTGTCTTTTTATTTAATTATTATAGTTCATTTTGTGATGGTTTTTTTTTTCTTTATTTAATTAATTAATTTATTTACTTTATATGTGGCTGCAGTCTCGCTTTCTCCTTTTTTCCCCAGTCTTTCCCTTCTCCCCCCATACATTTCTCCTCCCTTTCCCTTCAGAAAAGAGGAGACCTCCCACAGATATCAAATACCTTTGGCATATCAAGTAGCAGTAAGACTGGGTGCGTCCTTTCCTATTGAGGCTAGATGAAGGAGCCCAGATAGAGAAAAGAGTTCAAAGGGAGGCAACAGAGTCAGAGACAGCCCTGCCCCTAACTCAGTTTCCTGTTTTTATGAAACTTGTGCATGTTCTTGTATGTGTGCTTCTTATACATGCTTTTCTTGATTGTGTGTTTGTTTGTTGTCTGTTTGCTTCATTTTATTTTTGCTGAATTTTTATTTTCTATTCGCATTCTCTTGCTTTTTTTAACTTTTATTAGTTACACTTTATTCACTTTGTATCCCCTCATAAACCCTTCCCTCCTACTCTCCTAATCCCACCCTCCCTACCCCTGCTTCACGAATGCCCCTCCCCAAGTCCACTGATAGGAGAGGTCACCCTCTCCTTCCTTCTGATCTTAGTCTATAAATTCTCATCAGGAGTGCCTGCATTGTCACCTTCTGTGGCCTGGTAAGGCTGCTTCCCCCTTAGGGGGAGGTGACCAAAGAGCAGGCCAATCAGATTGTGTCAGAGGGAGTCCTTCTTCCTATTACTATGGAACCTACTTGGACACTGAATTGTCATGGCTACATCTGTGCAGGGGTTCTAGGTTATCTCCATGCCTGGTACTTGGTTGGAGTATGAGTCTCTGGGAAGACGCCTGTGTTCAAATTTTCTGGTTCTGTAGCTCTCCTTGTGGGGTTCCTATCCTCTCCAAATCTTACTATTTCCCACTTCTTACATAAGATTCCACGCACTCTGCCCAACAGTTGGCCATAAGTCTCAGCATCTGCTTTGATAGTCGGCAGGGCAGAGCCTTTCAAAGGCCCTCTGTGGCAGGTTCCTAACTTGTTTTCTGTTTTCTTCTTGTTCTTCTTGTTCTTGTTCTTGTTCTTGTTCTTGTTATTGTTATTGTTATTGTTATTGTTATTCTTCTTCTTTTCTTCTTCTTCTTCTTCTTCTTCTTCTTCTTCTTCTTCTTCTTCTACTTCTACTTTTTCTTCTTCTCATGTCCATCCTCTTTGCCTTTCAGGATGGGGACTGAGCATTTTAGTCAGGGTCCTCTCTCTTGATTAGTTTCTTTACATGTACAGATTTTAATAGGTTTATCCTATATTACATGTCTATATGAGTGACTATATACCATGTGTGTCTTTCTGCTTCTGGGACAGCTCACTCAGGATGATCCTTTCTAGTTCCCAATATTTAGCTGTGAATTTCATGATTTCCTTGTTTTTCATTGCTGGGTAATATTCCATTGTGTAGATGTACCACAATTTCTGTATCCATTCTTCAGTTGAGGGGCATCTGGGTTATTTCCAGCTTCTGGCTATTATAAATAAAGTTGCTACAAACATTGTTGAGCAAATGTCCTTATTGTGTACTTGAGCCTCTTTTGGATATATGCCTAGGAGTGGTATGGCTGGATCTTGAGGAAGTGCTATTCCTAGTTGTCTGAGAAAGCGCCAGATTGATTTCCAGATTGGTTGTACAAGTTTACATTCCCACCAGCAGTGGAGAAGGGTTCCCCTTTCTCCACAACCTCTCCAACATGTGTTGTCACTTGAGTTTTTTTGTTTGTTTGTTTTTGTTTTTACATTTTATTAACTCTGTATCCCAGCCGTGTCCCGATCCCTCATTCCCTCCCAGTCCCTCCCTCCCTCCCTCATCTCCACCGTGCCCCTTTCCAAGTCCACTGATAGGGGGGACCTCCTCCCCATTCATCTGATCCTGTTTTATCAGGTATCTTCAGGACTGGCTGCAAAGCCCTCCTCTGTGGCCTAACAGGACTGCTCCTCCCTTCGGGGGTGGGGAGACCAAAGAGCCAGTCATTGAGTTCCTGTTAGAAATAGTCCCTGTTCCCCTCACTTTCCCATTCTGATGGGTGTAAGGTGAAATCTCAGGGTCGTTTTGATTTGCATTTCCCTAATGGCTAATGACTTTGAGCATATCTTTGAGTGTTTCTCTGCCATTTGATATTCCTTTACAGAGAATACCCTGTTTAGCTCTGCTCCCCATTTTTTAATTGGATTACTTGGTTTGCTACTTTTCAACTTCTTTTGATGACAGTGTTCTTTGCTTTACAAAAGCTTTTCGGTTTCATGAGGTCCCATTTATTGATTGTTGCTCTTTGAGCCTGTGCTGTTGGTGTTCTGATCAGGAAGTTGTCTCCTTTACCAATAAGTTCTAGGGTCTTCCCCACTTTTTCTTCTAACCAATTTAATATGTATGGTTTTATGTTGAGGTCTTTGATCCACTTGGACTTCAGTTTTGTGCAGGGTGAAAAGTATTGATCTATTTGCATTTTTTTACATGTAGACATCCAGTTAGACCAGCACCATTTGTTGAAGATACTCTTTTTTTTCCATTGTATGGTTTTGGCATCTTTGTCAAAGATTAGGTGTCCATAAGTTTGTGGGTTCATTTCTGGGTCTTCTTTTCGGTTCCATTGATCCACCATTCCGTTTCTATACCAGCCATGCAGTTTTTATTACTGATATGATAGTATACCTGAGCGACCCCAAAAACTCTACCAGGGAACTCCTACAGCTGATAAACACCTTCAGCAAAGTGGCCGGATACAAAATTAACTCAAAAAAATCAGTAGCCCTTCTGTATACAAAAAACAAAAGGGCTGAGAAAGAAATTAGGGAAACAACACCCTTCACAATAGCCACAAATGACATAAAGTACCTCGGAGTAACCCTAACCAAGCAAGTCAAAGAGATGTATGAAAAAAATTTCAAGTCTCTGAAGAAAGAATTAGAAGATATCAGAAGATGGAAAGATCTCCCATGCTCATGGTTTGGCAGGATTAACATAGTAAAGATGGCCATCTTACCAAAAGCAATCTACAGATTCAATGCAATTCCTATCAAATTACCAACACAATTCTTTACAGACCTGGAAAGAAAAATTCTCAACTTCGTATGGAATAACAAGAAACCCAGAATTGCTAAAACAATCCTCTACAATAAAAGATCTTCTGGAGGTATCTCCATCCCTGATCTTAAGCTGTACTATAGAGCAACCATTTTAAAAACTGCATGGTACTGGCATAGAAACAGATTGGTGGATCAATGGAACCGAACAGAAGACCCAGAAACGAACCCACACACTTATGGACCTGATCTTTGACAAAGATGCCAAAACCATACAATGGAAAAAAAGACAGTATCTTCAACAAATGGTGCTGGTCCAACTGCATGTCTACATGTAGAAAAATGAAAATAGATCCATACTTATCACCCTGCACAAAACTGAAGTCCAAGTGGATCAAAGACCTCAACATAAAACCAGACACATTAAATTGGCTAGAAAAAAAAGTGGGGAATACCCTAGAATTCATTGGTACAGGAGAAAACTTCCTGAACAGAACACCAACAGCACAGGCTCTAAGAGCAACAATCAATAAATGGGACCTCATGAAACTGGAAAGCTTTTGTAAAGCAAAGGACACCGTCATCAAAACAAAGTGACTGCCTGCAAATTGGGAAAGAATCTACACCAACCCTTTATCTGGAGGAGGACTCATATCAAGTATATATAAAGAACTAAGGAAGCCAACTAAAGAAGAAAAGCGGCAAAACACGTAATCCACTTAAAAAAATGGGGAAGAGAGCTAAACAGAGAATTCTCTGTAGAGGAACATCAAATGGCAGAGAAACACTTAAAGAAATGCTCAACGTCATTAGCCATTAGGGAAATGCAAATTAAAACAACCCTGAGATTTCACCTTACACCCATCAGAATGGCCAAGATCAAAAACTCAAGTGACAACACATGCTGGAGAGGTTGTGGAGAAAGAGGAACCCTTCTCCACTGCTGGTGGGAATGTAAACTTGTACAACCACTCTGGAAATCAATCTGGCACATTCTCAGACAACTAGGAATAATGCTTCCTCAAGATCCAGCCATACCACTCCTAGGCATATATCCAAAAGAGGCTCAAGCACACAAAAAGGACGTTTGCTCAACCATGTTTGTAGCAGCTTTATTTGTAATAGCCAGAAGCTGGAAACAGCCCAGATGCCCCTCAACTGAAGAATGGATGCAGAAATTGTGGTACATCTACACAATGGAATATTACTCAGCAATGAAAAACAAGGAAATCATGAAATTTGCAGGTAAATAGTGGGACCTGGAAAGGATCATCCTGACTGAGCTGTCCCAGAAGCAAGAAGACACACACAGTATATACTCACTCATATAGACATACAACATAGGATAAACCCACTAAAATCTGTTCATCTAAAGAAACTAAGCAAGAGAGAGTACCCTGACTAAAACACTCAATCCCCATCCTGAAAGGCAAAGAGGATGGAGATCAGAAGAAGAAGAAAACAGGAAACAACCTAGGAACCTGCCACAAAAGGCTTCTGAAAGGCTCTGCCCTGCAGACTATCAAAGCAGATGCTGAGTCTGATGGCCAACTGTTGGGCAGAGTGAATGGAATTTTATGTAAGAAGTGGGAAATAGTAAGAGCTGGAGAGGACAGGGTCTCCACAAGGAGAGCAACAGAACAAGAAAATTTGAACACAGGGAACTTCCCAGAGACTCATACTCCAACCAAGGACTATTCATGGAGATAACCTAGAACCCCTGCACAGATGTAGCCCATGGCAGTTCAGTGTCCAAGTGGGTTACATAGTAATGGGAAGAGGGACTGCCTCTGACATAATCTGATTAGCCTGCTCTTTGATCACCTTCCCCTGAGTGGGGAGCAGCCTTACCTGGCCACAGAAGATGACAATGCAGCCACTCCTGATGTGATCTGATAGACTAAGATCAGAAGGAAGGAGAGGAGGACCTCCCCTATCAGTGGACTTGGGGAGGGGCATGAGAGAAGAAGGGGGAGGGAGGGTGGGATCGGGAGGGGAGAAGGGAGGGGCTTGTGGGGAATACAAAGTGAATAAAGTGTAATTAATAAAAAAAATTCAAAGGAAAAAAAAGAAATGTAAAGAATAATTATAATTCCAAAATATTAAAAAATTATAGAAAGACAAATAGTTATAATGTGAATATATTTTGTATCAGTATAAATTTCAGGAAACAGAAATATAAAGATAATAATCATTTCTGGGAAATAAAGAATTCAAAGAAGAGAGGAAGAGGCCTCCAATTGATAGCGACTCACCAAAGAAAAATAGTTTTCTCTAACGTAGTCTCACTGAGGGTCTGGCCACAAGACACACATGTGAGTAGAGCCACAGTAAGCAATTTCAATAAATGATGGAGGCTCTCCCGAATCCTACTGAGGACCACAAAGTGAACAGCAGGCCACGCCACGGTTCTAACAGCACACTACAAAATGTCTGTTAAAGTTAGCTGTGCTCTGCTCAGTTCCCTCTGTGGCTGCTGCTCCTTGCATGTTGTTTTGATACACTTTCTCAGACTTGAGTACAAGAGCAACAAACGTGCTTTTTGGCAATGTTTTTACAGAAATTATTTTTTAATTTATTTTGTCCATGATGAAGGCACAGTTTGGAGCTTGGGGTGTGCCAGCAAGCATACGCCTCTGAGCTACATCTCCAGCCCCCAATTTTGGCCAATATTAAGGAAACACATCTGAATTTTTAAACTAGCCAAACTCTTTCTGTATATAAAAGATGAAATATGGTGATATCATCTTCCACCAGATGACACCGGCTGGCACATTGTTTCTGTGTTATGAAAGGAAGAGCACCCCTTGCCCAGACACACAGGAAGCCTGCCATTCCTTCCTACTTAGCATACAAATTATGAAACTGGATAGTATACAACATTTTTAAAACATCATTGAAACTTCTTGGACTGAAATCTTAAGCCTCCTCCCTGCTCTGACGACTTTGACTCTCACGTTCATTGCCTGAGTGAATTAGTCTAGTTCATGGCCTTTTCGGGTAGCCAGACATTGATTGCTGCTAACTGACAATGCACAAAGAGTTAATCAATATATATATCTTAATTTACATACATTTAAATTTTTGCCTAGTTTGCTCCATTTGGAGAGTATGGAATGATTTCTCTACTAGCCACTTCCTGCTACTACAGACACCTTGACTTTACCAATATTTATGACCTAACTGTGACTCTCTGATTCTAATTTTGAAATTACTGAGGGAATGTCCTTGGTCCGTAGACATAACCTTTTATTTTCATATGACTCGTGAAAACGTGATTTAAAAATATAACTACCTATCCCGCTAAACTCTACAGGAAAGGGCAAAATGATAAATAAAGCATGATACAATGATCAGACATACAACAGCCCTGTGTAAATTCTAAAGATATGAATCAAAATAATACTAGTGCCCTCAGTAGGTAGGCATCTATATAAACAAAACAAATTGAAAGTGATCAAACATGTGAATGTCACGTAGAGGAAGAGGGAGATTAGGAGACAGCTAACTTTATAATGAGGTAACTGATGCCTGTATTTGTTTGAGGCCTTTCTCAAGGTCTAAATCAAAACAAAAATCTTTTCCATCTACTTTTCTTTAAATTAAACTATGAAGTTGTGTCTCCTAGTGATATCAGAAGCTACAACCTTAAAGTTTTATAAACATGACGGTCGAATGTGAGCTTAATATGGACACCACCAATAGGTGTGCCAAAGTGGACATGCCAAAGCCCACAGACCTCAGCCCTACACAAAAATCTATAGGCAACAAGAGAAATTTGGGTGCAGAAGAGATAGTCTTCTGCAGGAAGGAGCACACCAATTAGTTGTCCAGTACCAAATAGTCAACCTTGAACACATACATGCAATATCATAAGGACTAAACAAGCTATCTCTATGAATATATATACATATACATGCATATACATCACACATTTACCTCATATACATATAAAACATACATCATATAAAAACACATATGCACATGGACAGGCACACACATATATACATACACATATACATACAATAACAATTAGTGATGTCCTCATGGTGGATTTTTCCTTTGATGAGAAGGAAATGTCCCTCCTCATCTTTTTTTGATTAATTTTGGTTGAAAGTCTATTTTATTAGATATCAAGATGGCCACTCCAGCTTGTTTTCTGGGTCATTTGCTTGAAAAACCTTTTTCCATCCCTTTACTCTGAGGTAGTGTCTATCTTTGTTGCAGAGGCATGTTTCTTGGATGCAGCAGAATTTTGGATCCTATTTCCACAACAATTCTGTTAGTGTGTCTTTGCATTGGAGAGTTGAGACCATTGATATTGATATATATTAGTGATCAATGAATGGTAGTTCCTTTTATTGTGGAGTTGGTGTCCTCAGTGTATTTGTGTGTTTGTTTTCTTTTGATTTTTTTTTGTTATGAAGTTATCTATATCCTGTGTTTTCATGGGTGTATCTAGATGTCCCTCAACCAAAGAATAGATATAGAAATTGTGGTACATTTACACAATGGAATACTACTCACCAATTAAAAACAAGGAAATCATGAAATCTGCAGGCAAATGGATGGAACTAGAGAAGATCATCCTGAATGAGGCAACCCAAAAGCAGAAAAACACACATGGTATATACTCACTGATAAAGTGATATTAGATATATAGTGTAAGTTAAACATACTAAAATTCTATAGTCCTAAAAAAGCTAAACAACAAGGAGGACCCTAAGGAAGATACTCAATCCTCATTCAGAAGGGAAAACAGGATAAACATCAGAAGCAGGAGAATACAAAGAACAGGACAAGAGCCTACCACAGAGGGCCGCAGAAAAACTACCCAGCAGGGTATCAAAGCAGATACTGAGACTCATAGCCAAACTTTGGGCAGAGTATAGGGAATCTTACGGAAGAAAGTGGAAGACAGAAAGACATGGAGAAGACAGGAGCTCCACAAAGGGAACAACAGAGCCAAAAACCCTGGACCCAGGGAGTCCTGCAGAGACCTATACTCCAACCAAAGATCATGCATGGAGATAACCTAGAACTCCTGCACAGATGTAGCCAATGGAAGCTCAGTCTCCAAATCATTCCCTAGGAAGGAGATCAAGGGATGTCTCTGACAGAAACTGATTGGCCGGCTCTTTGATCACCTCCCCTTGGGGAGTGCAGACTTACCAGGCCACAGAAGAAGACAATGCAGCCAACCTTGATGAGACCTGATAGGCTAGGGTGGTAGAAGGTGAGAAGAACCTCCCCTATCAGTGGACTAGGGGAGGGACATTCAGGGAGAAGAGGGAGGGAGGATGGGGACTGGGAGGAGACCAGCAAGGGGGCTACGGACAGGATACAAAGTGAATAAAGTGTAGTAACTAGTACCTAAATTTTAAAAAACAATTAGTGAAAAAAAGATAGCATGAATTTGAAAGAGAGTGGGCAGATATATATGGGAAGGTTTGTATAGAGGAAAGGGAAGGAAACTTTGAAATTCTATGGTAATCTCAAAAATAAAATAAAGTAAACAATGAGAATGGTGAGAATTCCATTTAAGTTTTAGTTTTTATTTTTACATAGTCTCTACTAATTGCAAATGTCTTTATGAAGCATGCAAGAGAAGACATTTAAATCTGAGAAAAATTTTTATTCCATTAGAACTGAAGAGTCCTCATAATCACTCACTTACTGCCTAAGATACTGAATGAGGCTAAGGAGATCATTTTGCAAATTCAACAGAATTTGATTATCTGCAGAGAGATCCTGTCTTAAGAGGAGAGCTGTCTCCTTACAAACTGTTCTTAAAATATTGGTAAGGAGAATTGTGTCTGTTCTAAAATGTTGCCGTTTCCAATTAATGGGAGAAAAAAACCTGACTCATCATGTATATATATATATATATATATATATATATATATATATATACATATATATATGTATTAAGAAGTTTAATTTTTAAGAACCATTTTAATTGTCAACTCCAACTGATAATTTAAGCCTACCTAAGTGAAAAAAGAAAGAAAGAAAGAAAGAAGCATACTGCAATTTTGCAAATATTTTAATTATTTGACTATATTTATTATATTAAATGAGTACATTAATTTCACAGGGAAGTTGTTAACTTTCTAGCTTTATTTCTGACTGAGTTAAAATGAATTAAATATATAAGACAGATGTCATTAGATTTTTTTTATGTTTATATATATTTTTTTTCTTTTTTTTTTTTTCAATGAAGTTTATTCAGGAACCTTGAACAATCATCTGACCGTGGGTAAAGCCAGCCCACAGCTTAAATAGCCTCTGGGTAGCCAACCCCAGCGTGCCATGTGGGCAATGTAGATAGGTCCACATACATGGAAGCAAGCCAGATCCTTGGCCTTAGCCAAATGTGGAGTTGTTCGTGACAGAGAGCACTCATCGGGAAGGTGGAAGGCAGAAACCAGCTCCATCTTTAAGGCGCGGCATTTCGCAGCTCTCTACAGTTCCCCCTTTTTGTTTTAGACGCATCAGGCAAGAGTAGAGGTCTGATCTCTGATATTAGAAATAAATTGATTTTAAAACTTTCCTGTAACATAAAAGGGAAAGCCTTGTTGATAATTTCAATGCAGGTCTCTATTTTGTTTTTGTTTCAGTTTTTTAATTTTTATTTTTTAATATTAATTAGTTTATTTACTTTGTATCCCAGCTGTAGCCCCCTCCCTCATTCCCTCCCAATCCAACCCTCCCTCTCTCATCTCCCTCCTGCCCCTCTCAAAGTCCACTGATAGGGGAGATCCTCCCCCCCCCTTCCATCTGACCCTAGCTTATCAGGTCTCTTCAGGACTGGCTGCAATGTCCTCCTCTGTGGCCTAGCAAGACTGCTCCCCCCTTGGGGGCGGGTGGGGAGGTCAAAGAGCCAGCCACTGAGTTCATGTCAGAGATAATCCCTGTTTCCCTTACTAGGGAAACCCAATTGGATGCTGAGCTGCCATGAGCTCCATCCGAGCAGAGGTTCTAGGATATATCCATGCATGGTCCTTGGTTGGAGAATCAGTCTAAGAAAAGATCCCTGTGCCCAGATATATTTGGTCCCTGTGGAGCTCTGTCCTCTCCAGATCTTATTAACTCCCCTTCTTTTATATGATTCCCTGAACTCTGCTCAAGGTTTGGTTATGAGTCTCAGCATCTGCTTTGATAGACTGCTAGGTAGTCTTTCAGAGGCCCTCTGTGGTAGGCTCCTGTCCTGTTACTTGTTTACTCCTACTTCCAATGTCCATTCCATTTGTCTTTCTAAGTGAGGATTGATGATTTTATCCCAGGTCCTCCTTCATGTTTAGCTTCTTTAGGTGTACAGATTTTAGTATGTTTATCCTATCTTTTAGGTCTAGTATCCACTTATACATGAGTATATACCATGTGTGTCTCTCTGATTCTGGGATACCTTACTCAGGATGGTCTTTTCTAGATCCCGCCATTTGCCTGCAAATTTCAGGATTTCCTTGTTTTTAATTGCTGAGTAGTATTCCATTGTGTAAATGTACCACAATTTCTGCATCCGTTCCTCAGCTGAGGGGCATCTGGGTGTTTCCAGCTTCTGGCTATTGCAAATAAAGCTGCTACAAACATGGTTGAACAAATGTCCTTGTTGTGTACTTGAACGACTTTTGGATATATGCCTAGGAGTGGTATGGCTGGATCTTGAGGAAGCACTATTCCTAATTGTCTGAGAAAGCACCAGATTGATTGCCAAAGTGGTTGTACAAGTTTACATTCCCACCAACAATGGAGGAGGGTTCCACTTTCTCCAGCATGTGTTGTCACTTAAGTTTTTTATCTTAGCCATTCTGATGGGTGTAAGGTGAAATCTCAGGGTCATTTTGATTTGCATCTCCCTGATGGCTAAGGACACTGAACATTTCTTTAAGTGTTTCTCTGCCTTTTGATATTCCTCTACAGAGAATTCTCTGTTTAGCTCGGTACCCCCATTTTTTAATTGGATTGCTTGATTTGTTGCTTTTTTTTTTTTTTAAAACAGTGTTTCTCTGTATAGCCTTAGCTGTCCTGGAACTCACTGTATAGACCAGGTTGGCTTCAAACACAGAGCTCTGCCTGCCTCTATCTCCTGAGTGCTGGGATTAAAGGGGAGTTCCCCCACCACCCTGCCAATACTTATCTCTATTTAGTTAGTGTTTCTACTATGTGCGAATGGTGTCAGTGCCCCCAGCCCTCATGTGTGGTGTTAAGTCAGCAGAAACATAACTCAGCTGTGGTGTCTGCCATTGAGGCCTTAGGAAAAGAGGTCATTAGGTTAGAGACTTGATGATGAAAATTCCTAGGAACTTTAGAAGATGAGATGGGGACAAGACAGACACACATACACATGTGCCCTCTCTTAATTTGTGATGTACTGTGCTACCTCGGGTAGCTGTCAACAAGAAAGCTATCTATTATTGTTTTATTTATGAGACATAACCCAGGAGGTCTTCAACTAGTAATGTAGCCTAAAATGAATGAAATCCTGATAATCTTGCTTCTGTCCAAGTACTAGAATGAAGTGTGCACTGGCAGGCCCAGTGCTTGGTGTTGTTGGTTTGTTTGTTGGTTTGTTAGTTTTGTCAGTTTTTTGAGACAGGGATTCACTGTGTACCCCTGGCTGTCCTAGAACTTCCTCTGTAGAACAGGCTGGCCTTGAACTGACAGAGATCTGACTGCCTCTACCTCCAGAGTGTTAGGATCAAAGTCATGTGCCACCACAGCCCAGTTCATGTCTAGTTTTTTTTCTTCACTTTGTATAAATATTATTATTATTATTTTACAATTTATTCATTTTATGTCACAGTTGTAGACCCCTATCCCATCTCTTCCCAGTCACACCTTCCTTCCCTCTTCCTACCCTATTGCTCTTCTCTAGTCCACTGATAGGGGAAGTCCTCCCCTGCTAGGCTATCAGGTCCCATCAGGACTGTCTGGATCCTCTTCCTCTGTGGCCTGGCTAGGTCACCTCATCAGGAGGAGGTAATCAAGGAGCAGCCAACTGATTTTATGCCAGAGACTGTCTCCTCTCCCCTTAGTAGGGAACCCACATGGAGACTGAGCTTTCTATTAGCTACATCTGAGAAGGGGGGGTCTATGTTCTCTCCATGCACAGTTGATTCATCAGTCTCTGCATTAGCCGCTGGGCCCAGCTTTTTGAGTTTTGTTGGTCTTCTTGTGGGACTCCTGTCCTCTCCAAGGCTTTCTACATCCCCATTCTTCCATAAGACTCCCTATGCTCTATCCAAAGTTTGGTTGTGAGTCTCTGCACCTGCTTTGATCCCCTGCTTGGTAGAGTCTTTAGAGGACATCTGTAGCAGGCTCCTGTCCTGTTCCCTCTCTTCTACCACTTCCAGTGTCTATCCTGTTTTCCCTTCTGAATGAGTTAAACAACTTCCCTATGTTCCTCCTTGTTGTTTAGCTTCTTTTAATATGTTCATCCTATATTATATGTCTAATATCCACTTATAAGTGAGTACATACCATGTGTGTGTTTCTGCTTCTGGGTATATAACTTACTACCTCTACCATCAAAAGAAAAAATAAACAAATGAAAAAAAAAGGAGTCTATCTATTGCCACATGTGGTCGTTGACTTTAAACTTGAACTTCAGAACTATAAACAAACATAAACATCTCTTCTTTACACTGTACGATTCTTTTTTTTTCTTATCAGTTACATTTTATTAACTCTGTATCTCAGCTGTATCCCGCTCCCTCATTCCCTCCCAATCCCACCCTCCCTCATCTCCACCCTGCCCCTTTCCAAGTTCACTGATGGGGGGGGGAATCTCCTCCCCATTCATCTGATCCTGTTTTATCAGGTATCTTCAGGACTGGCTGCAATGCCCTCTTCTGTGGCCTAACAGGACTGCTCCTCCCTTGGGGGGTGGGGAGGTCAAAGAGCCAACCATTGAGTTTCTGTTAGAAATAGTCCTTGTTCCCTTTACTATGGGAAACCAATTGGTTACTGAGCTGCCATGGGCTAATCCGAGCAGGGGTTCTAGGTTATATCCATACATGGTCCTTGGTTGAATGTCAGTCTCAGAAAAAAACCCTGTGCCCAGATATATTTGGTCCTTGTGGAGCTCCTATCCTTTCCCCATCATACTAACTTCCCTTCTTTCATATGATTCCCTGTACTCTGCCGAAGGTTTGGTTATGAGTCTTTGTATCTACTTTGAAAACACTGCTAGTTAGAGTCTTTCAGATGCCTTCAGTAGACTCCTGTCATACATTCAATGCACATCCCATCTGTCTTTCTAAACAAGGATTGATCATCTTACCCCATGTCCGCTCTCTTGATTATCTTTTTTAGGTGTATAGATTTCATTATGTTTATCATATCTTATAGGTCTATATAAGTGAGTATATACCGTGTTTGTCTTTCTCCTTCTGGGATATTTCACTCAGAATGATCTTTTCTAGATCCCACCATTTGCCTGCAAATTTCATGATTTTCTCCTTTGATTGCTAAGTAGTAGTCCATTGTGTAAAAATACCACAATTTCTGTATCCATTCCTCCATTGACGGACATCTGGGTTGTTTCCAGGTTACACTTCTTTAGAGCCATAGTCTGTAAACTCTCTTTGGAAATAGAGAGCAGATGGACACCTAAGAGGAAAGCCCACTTTAAACATTATGATCATTGTTCCTCCTAACAATACTGAAAGCAAGGTGCTATTTATTTGTAATTTTTGCAAATAAAGAAACTGAGGATAGTAAAACTCAGTAAGTTACCCAAGAGTTCAAAGCTGGAAAATTCTGCATTCAATTTACACATTAGACTTCAATCCCTGTGTTCTGATTTTTTTCTACTCTTCTTTCTTCCCTCCTTTTGCTCCATTCAGAACCAGGGAAAGATTTTCTAGAGTAATATACTTTGCCTTCTTCCTCATCATATCTCCTGTAATCATAAACCCTCTATAGATATAGTATCTTGTGTACTGTATGGATTCTTCACCTGTAAATAAACAGCTGATTGGCCTATCACTGAGGCAGGAAACAGGATGGAGGAGTTCTGGTAGAGAGTGAATGCTGGGATAGAATGAAGCCAGCAGAAATTTACGCCAGCACACTGAAGAGGACAGAAACCTTAGCAGAAGTAACGAGCAATGTGGCAGAACTTAGAATAGAATAAACAAGATATTCATTATGAGCAAGGCAGGGAACATGCCTAGCTATATTGTCCTAGACTTTTGTAATACATTTAAGTTTCAGAGTCATTACAAGGGCATGGGTGAAAAACATGAGATACAGAAAAAACCCTTTATCAATTTTCCTTAATTTTCTCTCCACCTTCCTCTCATTTGGAAAACATATTTCCTTTCTTTTGTTGTCAGTTCACCTTCATGTTTGAAAGAAATGGCCAGAGGCTAACCAGCCAACCATTGGCTGAGAACACACTCTATTTAGTTCTATAAAGTTCGGACCTGTTAAGCAGCTTCAGTACCAGGAACACCTTGGCCCTGCAGAAGAAGCCCTGGAAGAACTACAAGAAGGAGTCAGGAAAATAGAGTAGAAAATGCCTTTTGATCTGGGATGGTTTCCTGGTGCTCATAGGTAAATGTAGCTTGAACTGAAATGAAAGTCTAAATACAACAAGGGCCCCTACAGTGAAAGAAACCTTTGATCACATTTATAAGCATAGAAATGTGCCTGCTACTGACAGGTTTACAGATGTGCTCATATATTGTATTTATGTGCTATGTGATCACATGACAGATGTGATGCTATTCAAACTAATTTACCACAACTTTTCCCATTAAAAATAGCACCACACAATGCCTGTCTTATAAGCAGATATTAGCCGTATAATATAGGCTAGCCATCTACAGACCTAAAGAAGCTAAAGACTAAGGAAGACCCTAGGGAGGATGCTTAAATCTCGTTCAGAATGGCAAACAGGACAGTAACCAGAGTAGGTGGAAGAAAGAAAATCCGATGGGAACAGAGAGTCCTCTGAAATGATTTACCCAACACGGGATAAAAGCAGATACTGAGACTAACAGACAATCTTTGGGCAGAGCGCAGGAAGTCTTGTGGAGGAAGAAATGGATGGGAATAGAAGGACATAGAGGGGACAGGAGCCCCACAAGGAGACCAACAAAACTAAAAGATCTGAAAAACTCAAGTGACACAATGCTTGAGAGGATGGGGAGAAAGGGGAACCCTCCTCCATTGCTGGTGGAAATGTAAATTTGTACAACCACTTTGGAAATCAATCTGGTGCTTTCTCAGACAATTAGGAATAGCGCTACCTCAAGATCCAGCCATACCACTCCTAGGCATATATCCAAAAGATGTTCAAGTATACAAGCACATTTGCTCAACCATGTTTGTAACAGCTTTATTTGTGATAGCCAGAAGCTGGAAACAACCCAGATGCCCTTCAGTTGAGGAACAGATACAGAAATTGTGGTACATCTACACAATGGAATACTACTCAGCAATGAAAAACCAAGGAAATCATAAAATTTGCAGGCAAACAGTAGGATCTAGAGAAGATCATCCTGAGTAAGATATCCCAGAAGCAGAAAGACACATGGTATATACTCATTCATAAGTGGATATTAGACATATAATATAGGAAAAACATACTAAAATCTGTACACCTAAAGAAACTAACCAAGAAGGAGGACTCTGGCTAAGATGTTCAATCCCCATTCAGAAAGACAAAGAAGATGGACATCAGAAAAGAGAGAAAACAAGTAACAGGACAGGAACCTACCACAGAGAGCCTCTGAAAGGCTCTACCCTTCAGGGTATTGAGGCAGATGCTAAGACTCATAGCCAAACATTGGGCAGAGTAAAGGGAATCTTATGAAAGAAGTGGGAAATAGTAAGAACTGGAGAGGACAAGGAGCTCCACAAGGAGAGCAACAGAACCAAAAAGTCTGGGCACAGGGGTCTTTTCTGAGACTCATACTCCAACCAAGGACCATTCGTAGAGATAACCTAGAACCCCTGCAAGGATGTTGCCCATGGAAGTTCAGTGTCCAAATGGTTCCATAGTAATAAGAACAGGGACTGTCTCTGACATGAACTCAGTGGGCTGCTCTTTGATAACCTCCCCCTGAGTGGGAGCAGCCTTACCAGGCCACAGAGGAAGACAATGCAGCCACTCCTGATGAGACCTGATAGACTAGGATCAGAAGGAAGAGAAGGAAGACCTCCTTTATCAGTGGACTGGGGCGGGGAGTGGGCATGGGTGGAGAAGGGGAAGGGAAGGTGGGATTGGGAGGGGAGAAGGGAGAGAGCTACAGGGGGGATACAAAGTGAATAAATTCAAATTAATAAAAATTAAAAAAATTAAAAAAAAAGATCTGAGCCCAAAGGGTCCTGAAGATACTGATGCACCAACGGAGGACCATGCATGGAGAAGACCTAGACCCCCTGCTCAGATGTGGCCAATTGGCAGCTCAGTCTCCATGTGGATTTCTGAGTGAGGGGATCAGGGGCTGCCTCAGTTGACTGCTCTTTGAGCACTCACTCCTGATGATACAGGCTTGCCAGGCCAAAGAGAAAGAGGATCCAGGCAGTCCTAATGAGACTTAACAAGCTATGGCAGTTGGCAATAGTGGAGAACTTCTCCTTTCAGTGAGCTATGGGAAGGGGATAGGAAAGAAGAGGGACAGGGGGTAGGACTAGGGGGAGTTGAGGGAGGAGGCTTCAATTGAGATATATAATGAATAAATTGTGAAGAAAAAAATTAAAATAAAAAAGAAATCAGAATATAAACATTAAAAAAAAAAAAAAAAGCACCACACAAGCCCAAGCCCTATCGACACTGGCCACTGCCATTCCAAGATTCTAAGTGGATTTTTCATCATTCTGAAGACTGCCTTTAAGACCTTTCAGACTGCACCTCTGCCACATTTTCTCTGTTTAGGCTCACCTTTCCATTCCATACGCTAAGAAAAGTCATTCTCTGGAACTCTGGCAGAAACTGTATTGGGTAGCTGTAGTGAAAGTTTGAACTAACCAGAATTTTGTGATATTTAAAAATCGTGGCACAATCTTTGATTGTTGGTGAGTTTTAAAAGAACTGTCTCCTGAAATATAATGGGTCTGATAGGACAGCCTCAAATCAGCACAAAACTACAGAAATGAGTAAATGGCACAAAAAGATGGCATCTAAAAACTGAAGTAAACACACACACACCAACACGGTATTTGAGAAAGTAACAATGGGGTTATGATCTTAAGGAAGACACAGTAAAGGATGATCTTGTCCTTATCTCACACATATATTTTAGTGGGTTATAGTTGCAAAAATGAGAGTAAAACAAGAAGCTAACCAGAATATTCTCTTATAAGTACCATAATGACTGAGTAAGAACTATTTTTATATAAAGTAATGCTTTATAGTATTTCATGATATTCACTGTAGAGGATAGTCATAATTTTTTGATTTAGCCTTCCTCATTTTAGTAAGTTTTAGAATGAATATTGTTAATTTCTACACATGAAATGAGGATATTTGTCTGTGAGTTTACTGAAACTATAATGTGCTTGACAAAAGTGTCACAATTCCAAAATTGAGGTGCTTTTTTTTTTAAGTTGGGTCTTCTTCATTTGATAATGTTTTATTATTCCATGTACTGAAATAGAATTCTTTATTATACCTATTCCTAAGTTTCTAAACTTTTTTGTGGTAAAGATACATTCTTGTTTTTGATATTTTGGGTTTTTTAATTAAATTTTTATTTTTTATATTAATTACAGTTTATTCACTTAGCATCCCAGCTGTAGCCCCCTCCCTCATGCCCTCCCAATCCCACAATATTTTGGTGTTTTGATAGAGGATTCTGGGTGTATAACTTGGAGTGGCCTCAAATTCTTGCTCAATAGGCCTACCTGACCCTCAAAATGCTGAGACTACCTATGTGCGCTCTCACACCTGGCACGGTAGCCTGAAAAGTTTCGATTTCCCTTTGTTCCCAGAATGAATTAATATTATGTTAATTCATATTTAATCAGTAACCTTCTTCAATGCTTTCTGCAAAAAAAAAAAAACTTATCTTCAGGTTTGTAGGAGGTAGGATTTGTTATGCACTTTGCAAAATGAAATATTTATTTTTGATGTTTCTATTTTTAATTATATTTTACTCCAGGTTAAATATCAAGCAAATTGGTGAGTAAAATGATTGCAAGAATATTTTTCTTGTTTGTTTGAGTCTCAGAAGGAAGGCTTTCATCATTCATTTGATATTTACCCTAGTAATCTGTGATGGATAATCTTGGCTGCCAATTTGGTACGATTTGGAATCAAAACAGAAACATCTTTAGACATGTCAGCTTCTAAATTAGATTAATTGAGGTGAGACGATATAGCCTAAATATCTCTCCATCTCTATCTATCTATCTATCTATCTATCTATCTATCTCTTCACACACACACACACACACACACACACACACACACACCAGCCCCCATTCATCTTCTAGGCTGAACTGCCCTTACTATTCTTGCTCAGATGCTACACATAGCCTTCTGACATCCTCATCATGAGAGCATCATGTTCTGTTCCTGTGTGTCAGTAGGTGTTAAACACAGTGCTACTCCTCTGCCTAGAGTCACTGAAATAACTGATCCTCGAGTACTGAGGATAGCCAAAGAAACACATGACCCACAAATCAATAATCACCTTCTGCCCCTGCCTTGCTATGAAAGCTGTTTCTGATCACCCAGACTACTGCAGAGATGCTGTCCTGAAGGAATATTCAACCTGGTCTGCCCACCACTGGTCCAATGAAAAACAGCAGACTTGTCTTGATAAACAAGTATCACGTAGGGAGAGGTTGCCATCAAAACACATAAATGATCCTGTTTTATTGTGCTCCTTATGCTCTGTGAAAAGAGCACCTTCAATGTAATGGTTATAGATGCAGCATATCTGATCTTGAAACTGAGCTGTGACTGACAGAAGACAAGACTGAAAGAAAACATTTTTCTGAGCACACAGCTTCAGAGAAAGCAAGCAAAGCAGCAACATTCAATACACACAGCTTCTATCCTGAAGTTCCCACTGCACCAACACCTCCAGCTGGTGGCACCCTTAGTCTCTTTGCAGGAAACTTGAAAGAAGAATTGCTTAGAAGTTTTAGAAGAAAAGAGGAAGTATCATCAAGATGAAACTATGGGGAACAATATCTCAGTAAGCTCCTAAAAGCGCTGGCTGCAGAAGAATTGATAATCAGACTACATTAAAACTGGGGGCTTTTTACTCATCAAAAGAACCCTTTGGGAAATAACCAGAAAAGCTCTAATTGTGAGGAAGCTTTACAACGCATTCTTAATAAATAGCTGGTGTCCAGAATATATAAATATATAAAGAATACTTCAAAAACTTGTGAAAATAGGCAAAATATAACAAGCATTTCACATAACAGAAAATAATATTTGGCAATAAAACTATAAAATGGTGCTCAAATTCATTACTAATTAAGAGAATGTAAATTAAGATAAAAAGAAATAGCATGTTTCCATGGGGTTGACAAATTTTAAATATATAGTCAATGGGGATTCAGATAATAAGGCTATAAATTGGCACAGCTATTTTATAAGACGATTTGGCATTATATATTAAACTTTAACATTCACAGACCTTCTTTCACATTTTTACACACACACACACACACACACACACTCTCTCTCTCTCTCTCTCACACACACACACACACACACAGGTTATGAAAAACGATCACACATCTTTCGAATGCCCTAATGATGTTGCATGCCAAAAAGCCCAAGAGCTTCCAGGAAAATACTGCTTCCTTAATGTTCAAATTATGATGCCATAAGTTAGTAACCAACATGGGAGAAATCTTAGATGGGAAATTTTAAATAGCTCTTTTAAGAAAATTTAGAGTTTATAGGAAAAAAGAAATGTATCCATACTCAGAGAAATATAACAATGACAAGGAAACAAGACATAAATTCTTGATCTGAAAAACATATTAGGTGCAACTTAAATTGATAGTATTGATAACAGGATTGGATCAAACAGAAGAAAGAGTTCTAAGAAAAACTGCTTGAAAGAACAATTGGACATAAAAGAAAAAGGCAAATAAAGAATGTAAGCAAGGACATTAGTATTGTGACAATAGAGTAATATGTGGGTTATGTAGAATTCAAAGAGGACTTCAAAATGCCAAAGGAGTACAAAGTTTATATTTGATACACTTTTATAGTGTTTTTAAACTTTTTTTCTGAGACTGGGCTTCATGTAGCAAAAGCTGACCTCAAGTTTTCTATATCCCCTCAAGTTTTCTAAGACTGACTGGCCTTAAACTTTTGATCTCTCTACCTTTACCTCCCGAGTGTCATGAGCACAATGCCCCATTTGTATGACGCTGAACATGCAGCCCAGCTAGGCTACCATACCAACAACTGAGCTGCATCCAGAGGCTCAGCTTTACTTTTAACTGATACAGTAATTATACACACTTTAGGGATATAATGTAACATAGTAATATAGATTGGATAATTTCCACATCTATCACATCATGCAAATTTCACTGAGTGCAAAGCTTATTAATAAAAACAAGCAAAAACGTCCTAATCCTAAAGGATACAAACCGCTAGTACAAGAAGCTTAACTCAATTAATCTACTCCGAGATACTTTATAACAATAATGGCAAAGATGAAAGATAAGGTGTTCAGGGTTGAAAGAAAAAGAGACTAAGCTAATATCATAGGGTGATGTGATGCATCTTACAGTGAAATTCTCAGAACTTCTCCAGGCCAACAGCATGGCATGAGTCTTTCACAGTGCTGAAGAAAAAACAGACCACGAATGCTGAACCCAGCAGATAAATAAAATAAAAACCCACAAATAAAATCTAAGGAATTATAAATCCACCAGAGATATATATCTGTCCTGTGAGAAGTACTAAAGGAACCTCGTCATACTCAAAGAAATGTTGATAACTACAATGAAAGCATGCAAAGATACAAAACTTGCTAGTGAGACTACACAAAAAGAAATCAGATGTAAGAATGGTGCATCCATTTGTGTCTCTAGTATGAAGACTAAAAAGCAAAAGAATTTAGTTCCTATTATTTCTGTCTCATATGGCAGTTGAGCACAGAGGAACAAAGTTGCTCACTTAAGGTTAGCTAGGAAGAAGAGAAGAGACAGACAGGAAAGTGAAAGGGACAAGTTGTATCCTTCCAAGGCAGGCATTCAGTGACTTCCACCATTTCTTAATACTTCAGTATAACCCAATAATAATGCCACACATATGAATCCTTCAATGTACTAGTCCACTAATGAAGTTACAATCGTCATAATTGAATTACTTCCCCAAAGCTTGACCACTGAGTATCCCTTTATTGGAAACAAAGCCTTCAGTACATGATCTTTTGGGGGTACAAGAATCTGCAACCCATAAGACAACTAAAGGAGATCAAGGGGATACAAATCGGAAAGGAAGAGGTCAAAGTGTCACTATTTGCAGATGAGATGATAGTATACATGAGCGACCCCAAAAATTCAACCAGAGAACTCCTTCAGCTGATAAACACCTTCAGCAAAGTGGCAGGATACAAAATCAACTCAAAAAAATCAGAAGTCCTCCTGTATACCAAAGACAAAAAGGCTGAGAAAGAAATTAGGGCAACAACACCCTTCCTTCACAATAGCCACTAATAACATAAAGTACCTTGGTGTGACTCTAACCAAGCAAGTGAAAGACCTGTTTGAGAAAAACTTCAAGTCTCTGAAGAAAGAAATCGAAGAAGATATCAGAAGATGGAAAGATCTCCCGTACTCATAGATTGGTAGGATTAACATTGTGAAAATGGCCATCCTGCCAAAAGCAATCTACAGATTCAATGTAATTCCCATCAAAATACCAACTCAATTCTTTACAGACCTTGAAAAAAAGATTCTCAGCTTCATATGGAGAAACAAAAAACCCAGAATCTCCAAAACGATCCTGTACAACAACAAATCATCTGGAGGTATCTCCATCCCTGATCTCAAGCTGTACTATAGGGCAACAGTAATAAAAACTGCATGGTATTGGCATAGAAACAGAAAGGAGGATCAATGGAACTGCATAGAAGACCCAGAAATAAACCCACACACCTATGAATACTCGATATTTGACAAAGAAGCCAAATCCATTCAATGGAAAAAAGACAGTATCTTCAACAAATGGTGCTGGACCAACTGGATGTCTACATGCAGAAAAATGAAAATAGATCCATATTTAACACCCTGCACAAAACTAAAGTCAAAGTGGATCAAGGACCTCAACATAAAACCAGATACTCTAAATCAGTTGGAAAAAAAAAGTGGGAAACAGCCTAGAACTCATTGGCACAGGCTCTTCCTGAACAGAACACCAACAGCACAGGCTCTAAGAGCAACAATCAATAAATGGGACCTCATGAAACTGAAAAGCTTCTGTAAAGCAAAGGACACCGTCATCAAAACAAAACGACTGCCTACAGATTGGGAAAGAATCTTCACTAACCCTTTATCTGATAGAGGACTCATATCCAGTATATATAAAGAACTAAAGAAGCTGAAAAGTAGCAAACCAAGTAATCCACTTAAAAAGGGAGGAACAGAGCTAAACAGAGAATTCTCGACAGAGGAATATCGAATGGCAGAGAAACACTTAAAGAAATGCTCATCCTCATTAGCCATCAGGGAAATGCAAATCAAAACGACCCTGAGATATCACCTTACACCCATCAGAATGGCCAAGATGAAAAACTCAAGCGACAACACATGCTGGAGAGGTTGTGGAGAAAGGGGAACCCTCCTCCACTGCTGGTGGGAATGTAAACTGGTACAACCACTCTGGAAAGCTATCTGGTGCTTTCTCAGACAATTAGGAATAGTGCTTCCTCAAGACCCAGCTATACCACTGCTAGGTATATACCCAAAGTTTGCTCAAGTACACAAAAGGGATACTTGCTAAACCATGTTTATAGCAGCTTTATTTGTAATAGCCAGAACCTGGAAACAACCCAGATGTCCATCAACGGAGGAATGGATACAGAAATTGTGGTATTTTTACACAATGGAATACTACTTAGCAATCAAAAAGGAGGAAATCATGAAATTTGCAGGCAAATGGTGGGATCTAGAAAAGGTCATTCTGAGTGAAGTATCCCAGAAGGAGAAAGACAAACACAGTATATACTCACTTATATAGACCTATAAGATATGATAAACATAATGAAATCTATACACCTAAAAAAGATAATCAATTGAGCGGACATGGGGTAAGATGATCAATCCTCGTTTAGAAAGACAGATGGGATGTGCATTGAACTATGACAGGAGTCTACTGAGCATATCTGAAAGACTCTAACTAGCAGTGTTTTTCAAAGCAAAGACTCATTACCAAACCTTTGGCAGAGTACAGGGAATCATAAGAAAGAAGGGGAGTTAGTCTGATACAGAAAGGATAGGAGCTCCACAAGGACCAAATATATCTGGGCACAGGGTCTTTTCTGAGACTGACATTCAACCAAGGACCATGTATGGATATAACCTAGAACCTCCACTCAGATGTAGCCTGTGTTAGCTCAGTAACCAATTGGTTTCCCAAAGTGAGGGGAACAAAGACTATTTCTAACAGGAACTCAATGACTGGCTCTTTGGCCTCCCCACCCCCCAAGGGAGGAGCAGTCCTGTTAGGCCACAGAGGAGGGCTTTGCAGCCAGTCCTGAAGATACCTGATAAAACAGGATCAGATGAATGGGGAAGAGGTCTGCCCCTATCAGTGAACTTGGAAAGGGGCACGGTGGAGATGAGGGAGGGAGGGAGGGAGGGACTGGGAGGGAATGAGGGATCGGGACACAGCTGGGATACAGAGTTAATAAAATGTAACTGATAAGAAAAAAAATAAAATTCAAAGAAAAAAATAAAAAATAAAAAAAAGAAGTTGATGAAAGGAGGAAGGAAAAAAAAAAGAATCTGCAACCCTTGTCAACAAAGAATTAAAACCAACTAACAGCCTAAGTCATTGAAGCCCAAAGGAAGACTATTAGAGAGGAGAAAGAACATTAACAACAATGGAAAACAAGCTGCAGAGCAACTTCATTGGGACTTTCCCTAACATCCATTAAATGTTAGGTGAAATTCTTCAATAAAGAGATATGTCGTTACCAAATGGGGGTGGGGGGAACTATGTTGTTTAGGAAAAACTCACTCCCCTTGTACTGATACATACATAGTTGAAAGTGAAGGAATGGAATGTATTTTAATGGCAAATATAATCCTCAAGAAATTGGGAGCAATTGGGTGAGGTGGCACAGGCCTGTTATCCCCGAACTCTAGGAGGCAGAGGCAGACAGATCTCTGTGAGTTCAAGGCCAGCCTGATTTACAAAGCGAGTCCAGGACAGCCAATGCTACACAAAGAAACCCTGTCTCAATAAAAAATCTAAAAAAAAAAATGAAGAAATTGGGAGTAACTGTACTTATGGCTGATAAAATAGACTTTACATAAAAAGATCAAAAGAGACAAAAAAAAAACCTCTTAATATAGTGAGGAATCAATTCCACAGCAGGAAATAAGTCTAAACATATCACTCACCATTCTTATGGTATGAATGTGGAACGTTCCCCAGCAGGCTCGTGTGCTGGAATATTTGGCCCACTGTCTAGGAGATGGGGAATCTTCAACAGATAGGATTTTACTAGAAGAATCGAGTTCCCCAATGGTTACTCTGGATGATTACAGCCCTGCCTCGTGCTCAGGCCACCTGAGTGAATTCCTGAGATGCGAGGAAGTCAGGAGTCGCCACACAGTCCCCTTCCCACGAGCTGCTTGCTGACCTGCCTTCCACACAATAATGGACTTTATTCCCTCAGACATGGGCCAGTATCAAACCTTCCTTCCTCAAGCCACTTCTTCTGGGTATTCTGTCCTAACAGCTAGGAGGATAAATGACGAAGCACTGTGGTGCAATTATCACCGTCACGCTACGCTCAGAACTCTTCCTCTTGCTGAACTGTAATTCTACTTACTCAAAAGCAATGCTCCATTCTCCATTTTCCCTAAGCGATCTGTTCTCCTGACTGACTCCATGCATTGGGTTACGACAAAAGTGGAATTCCAAAGATGGAATCATACAGTATGTGTCCTTCCTTTTACATGGAGACATTAACATAATGTTTCCAAGGCTGCGCTTTTTTGGAATATATGTTAGAATTTTTAAAGAAGATGTTCATTATAAATTATATAGTGTGTATATATTGTGAGTGTGTGTGCTCATACATACTTCCATTTTACCTATTGTGAATAATGTAGCTATAATCACAGATCCATAAGGATCTCCTTAGGACCTGATTTTCAGTCATTTTGAATGCTGCTGATTTGTATAGTATTGTAAATCTTCAAGGAATCACTTCCTTGAAGTGATTCACTCCAGCGCATGAGGGTCTCAAGTTTGGGGCATGCTTGTCAAATGCCAGCGCTTGTTGTTTCCTGGTTTTGTTGGCTTGTTTTTCGATGGCCAACACTGCATATCAGTGTTATGCCTCTTTAAGGATGAGTGATGCTGAGCATCTTTTCCTGAACTTACCCAACATCTGTCTTTTGGGGGAATGTGTTTAAAATAAGCTTTATTACCAGGTTCCATGAGCTCTCTGTATTGTAACCCTTTGCCAAATACGTGGTATGTAAGTACTTTCTGTTGGGTGAGTTGTCTCTCAGTTTTGTCAAAACTTTTCACAAATCAATGTCCTCAATTCTCACAAAGTTAAACATGTCTGGTTTTTTGTTTTGTTTTGTTTTGTTTTGTTTGTTTTTCCTTTCATCACCTGAGTCTCTGAGTTGCCAAATCCAGCTTCAGGAACATGCAAGTGCACAACACTGGGCCAAAGGATTTCCTGAATTCATCCTTGTAAGTAGAGTTGCTCACTGACCACAGATGCACATTTTCAATATTATATCTAATGTTGAACTAGCTCACAAATGAATAAGTAACCCCGGAGCAGGGATGGGGTTGTCTCTGACCTGGTCTCTGTTGCACGCCTTTCACTTACTTCACCCTGGCATGGCTGCCTTGCCAGGACAATGTGAAAGAGGAAGTATACAACCCTAATGAGACTGGATATGCTGGGGCGGGTTTGAAGAGGGGTCCTCCTCTTTTCTGAGGGGCAGGGAAGGAGGGATAGGGAAATGAGGGAGGAACAGAGGTGAGGGACTGGGAAGAGAGGTAGGAGAGCATACAATTAAGATATAAAGTGAATAACTGATGAAAGAAAGAAACAAAGAAATTAAGAAAGAACCATGAAAAAATAAAATTAGAAAAAATTTAAGAACACATATCAGAGAATGATTCATCAGACAATGCATAAAATCCCATAAATAATCAAAGGAAAAACTCTCATATTTGGCTATATTAAAATTAAAACATTTTTCCCAGGAAAAGCATTATAAAAATTAAAAAGCAGTCAAGAAACCATGATTACAAGATATTTTAAAAAACAGTTATAATCAATGTTTTTTAAATCCTTAAAATAAAGGGCCACATTTTTCTATTTTATTTTCCCTTCTCCAAATTCCTCCCAGATTGTACCCACCTCCCTATCCACATAACTTCATGTTCTCTCTCCTCCTCTTCCCTCCTCTCTCTCTCAAAAAAGAAAAAAAAGACCAAAAGTCCAGTAAGATACAACATACCAGAACAAAATAAAATGAGGCAAACCATAAAGTCTGTTTTGTGTTGGCTAAACAGTCCTGAATACAGGGCCTGCCTTGGAGTGTGGCTGATATATGACACTTGGAGAAAATCAACGCTCCCTTACCCAGCAGGTATCAATGGCAGATAGCTTCATGGTGAGTCATGGGAATTTGTGTCTACTCATCCTTATTAGTACTGGGATTTTATCTGGTTTGAACCTGTGCAGCTCTTGTGTGTTTGTCACAGCATCTATGAGCTCATGTAGATCTGTCCTGTTGTGCCTGGAAGACACTGTTTCCTTTAAGACATCCACTATCTCGGGCTCTTCAGATCTTTCCACCCCCACCACTGCATACATCCTTAGGCTTGAGGGGAGGAGCTCGATAAAAACATTATATTTAGGACTGAGTGCTCCATATATAGTCTCTTACGCTCTGCGCATTTCCCAGGTGTGGGTCTGTGTGTTTATTTTCATCTACTGCAAGAAAAAGTTTCTCTAATAAGAATAAAGCAATACACATATCCATGGTATGGCAATATGTCATTAGAAGTTATTTTAATGCTATGTTTCTTTAGGGTCTTTTTTTCAATTTTAATAAGGTCTTTGAGAATTCTGTGCAATGTGTATGAAGGGATATATTCATCTCCACTCCGACTTCTTTCAGCTCCATCCCTTCTTTGATGCTCACCCAATTTTGTGTCCTCTTTTGTTTTGTAAGATTAAATATAGTTTTTAACGCATTAATAATAGAGGCTCTTGGAAAGGCCATGTTTTTTAAAGGCTAGGATATAAAAGAGAAATCACACCTTGACTAAGTATAGTTCTCTGTGTTAATCACCATCTACTATAACAAGAAACTTGTCTGGTAAGGGTTGAGAGATGTACTAATCAATATATATAATGATAAATCATTAGGAGTCAGTTTATTTATCATCATAAAAAGAGACCTATGTCCAGCCATAGTTTCTTAACCCTGTTAATGGATTCAGTAATAAATTTCAACTTATGCAATTGGCTTTAAATCCAATCAGAAAGGGGTTGGCTGCTCCCATGACATTTGCACCATTACTGCACAAACAGATATGTCTTACCAGCTGAGACTACAAAACAGTGCAGTGCAAAGTTGTAAAGAGGCATCTTTATCATACTGTCTTCCAGAGGCCCAGGGATAATTGTGGAAGAGGTAATAGAGAAATTATAAGCAGCAGAGCTGACTACAAGGAAATAGTACTTTCTAGACACATGTGGGCAGTTTTATTGTGAATTCACACAGCAGTGTTGACATATGCAAACTAAAGTCAACAAAATCTCACCAAGAGAAAGTGGTGAGCACAAAGTCTCACCCATCCTACCCCCCCAAAAAAAGAGTTATTAACAATTGTTAAGTCCTCGGAAAGGAAAAGTCAGTTTTGTTTGAGTATATGGGCCTTGGTAGGTTGTCCATTCTCCAGGGGAAAGCCACATATTCTAGAGTATGTAGGCAGAACAAATTAGGCTTGATGTGCTTAAAAGGAAAAGGAGAAGACAAAGTTGTGTACGTATAAAGGGGATTGGAGCTGGGAAGAAGAGTCAGGTGAGAGGTGAATATGTTCATTCATATACACTTGTACAGAATTCTGAAAACATAGAAGGACCTAGAGGGAAGAGGAGCTTCACAAGAAGACCAACAGAGCCGACTAACCTGGGCCCATGGGGTCTTATGGAGCACCAATGAGGACCATGCCTGAGCTCCAGCTAGGCCCCTTACACAGACATGGACAGTGGGTAGCTTGGGCAATGTGTGGGTCCCCTAGAAAGGAGATGGGGTTGTCTCTGACACAGACTCTGTTGCCTGCTTTATAGTCACTTCCCCGTGGCGAGCCTGTCTCACCAGGCCACAGGGGAAGATGGACTAAGTTCTAATGTAACTTGATGTGCTCATCTGAGTTGGTGGGGAGAGGCTTCCCTTATCTGAGAAGTAGGGAAGGGAAGATAGGACGAAACAGAAGGGAGAATGGGAACAATAGGAGACAAAGGAGGGCCTACAATGGGTATATGAAGTAAATTAATTAATTAATCAATTAATTAAACTGAGAAGAGTTAACTATATATGAATATATATGTCAAATCGAATATATATGTCAAATAAATGGAAAATAAACAAACAGAAAGTTTTCAATTCTACTAGAAATTAAGGGTATTTATATTACACAAACACAAGGAATTAGATTCAGTACTTAAATAAAGCAATGTTTTCAAGACAAAAAAAAAAAAAACAGTAAAATAAACTAAAGGCCAAAGTGAAATGAAAATTATTTGTGCTACATTCATGAAAAAACTGCACACAGAGCTATAAGGAAAAACACCAACACAAATGGGTTAAAGAATATGTAAGTAGATCATCAAAGCACATTTTATGCTTTTACACTAATGCTCAACATGATATACAAACATATACTATCTATTTAAAGTTGATTTAATAGATCCATACTTATCACCCTGCACAAAAGTAAAGTCAAAGTGGATCAAGGACCTCAACATAAAACCAGATACTCTAAATCAGTTGGAAAAAAAAGTGGGGAACAGCCTAGAACTCATTGGCACAGGAGAAAACTTCCTAAACAGAACACCAACAGCACAGGCCCTAAGAGCAACAATCAATAAATGGGACCTCATGAAACTGAAAAGCTTCTGTAAAGCAAAAGACACTGTCATCAAAACAAAACGACTGCCTACAGATTGGGAAAGACTCTTCACCAACCCTTTATCTGACAGAGGGCTAATATCCAGTATATATAAAGAACTAAAGAAGCAGAAAAGCAACAAACCAAGTAATCCAATTAAAAAATGGGGAACGGAGCTAAACAGAGAATTCTCGATAGAGGAACACTGAATGGCAGAGAAACACTTAAAGAAATGCTCAGCCTTATTAGCCATTAGGGAAATGCAAATCAAAACAACCTTGAGATTTCACCTTACACCCATCAGAATGGCCAAGATCAAAAACTCAAGTGACAACACATGCTGGAGAGGTTGTGGTGAAAGGGGAACCCTCCTCCATTGCTGGTGGGAATGTAAACTGGTACAACCACTTTGGTAGTCAATCTGGTGCTTTCTCAGACAATTAGGAGTAGTGCTACCTCAAGACCTAGCTATACCACTCCTAGGTATATATCCAAAATTTGCTCAAGTACACAACAAAGACATTTGTTCAACCATGTTTGTAGCAGCTTTATTTGTAATAGCCAGAACCTAGAAACAACCCAGAGGTCCATCAACAGAGGAATGGATACAGAAATTGTGGTATTTTTACACAATGGAATACTACTCAGCAATCAAAAAGGAGGAAATCATGAAATTTGCAGGCAAATGGTGAGATCTAGAAAAGATCATTCTGAGTGAAGGTTCCCAGAAGGAGAAAGACAAACATGATATATACTCGCTTATATAGACCTACAAGATATGATAAACATAATGAAATCTATACACCTAAAGAAGAAAATCAAGAAAACAGACACGGGCGAAGATGATCAATCCTCATTTAGAAAGACAAATGGGATGTGCATTGAAAATATGACAGGAGTCTGCCACAAAAGGCATCTGAAAGACTCTACCTAGCAGTGTTTCAAAGCAGAATCTAAGACTAATAACCAAACCCTTGGCAAAGTGCTGGGAATCATATGAAAGAAGGAAAGTTAGTATGATATGGAAAGGATAAGAGCTCTACAAGGACCAAATATATCTGGGCACAGGGTCTTCTCTGAGACTGACACTCACCCAAGGACCATCTATGGATATAACCTAGAACTTCTGCTCAGATGTGGCCCATGGTAGCTCAGTAACCAAGTAGTTTTCCAAAGTAAGGGGAACAAGGACTATTTCTAACAGGATCTCAAGGGCAGGCTCTTTGACCTCCCCACCACCCCCCCAGGGGAGGAGCAGTCCTGTTAGGCCACAGAGGAGGACCTTGCAGCCAGCCCTGAAGATACCTGATAAAACAGGGTCAAATGAAGGGGGAGGAGGTCCTCCCCTATCAGTGGACTTGGAAAGGGGCAGGGAGGAGACCAGGGAGGGACTGTGGGGTTGGGGAGGGAATGAGGGAGTGGCATACAGCTGGGACACAGAGTTAACAAAATTTAACTAAAAAGAAAAGTAAATTTTTTTAAAAAATAAATAAAGTTGATTTAATAATTACATAAAATATACTTAAATGCCCTGATAATCTATTTTACATAAAAAATTCATGACATTGGCTGCTTTGGAAAGGATATTATTGGCAATATTAGTCAGAAAAAAATTATAATCTTTTATAATGAAATAAAGAAGCTAGAGAGAGATGGCTCCATCAGTAAAGTACCTGCTGTAGAAGCAGGAGGACCTGAGTTCAGGTTCCAAAAAGCCAGGTCCAGTGGCATGCCTCTGCAGCCCTGGCACTGGTTTAGCAGACACAGGTGAACCTCTGAGGGCTCATTAGCCAGACAACCTAACCAGTTGCTGAACTGCAGGTTCATCAAGAGACCTCTGTCTCAAAAATAAGATAAAAAGCATTCAAGACAGACACCCGTGTGGACCTCTGTTATCTACACACAAATGAGGTTTGCATACACATCCAGGTGTATTTGTGTGCACTCATAGACTACAGCACACAAAATTAATTAGATGTATAAGCAAAACAAAGAGCAGTTATTGTTAGCACATGACTTGATCAGTGAGATCATGGGTGTGGGGTTGTTCGCAATATTCTATAGTTTAACATGTTTAAGAATGAAAGGAAGACTAATAAATAACTCCCACTAAGTTAAAAGGACATGTTACAAAACTACAGTGGAAGCAGTTCCTAGTTTTGAAAATTAATCAAAATGAATAGAAATAGGGATAAAACATCTTTTTGGAAAAAAAAAAATGCTTCTTAATACACAAGTAGCATTCTGAGTAAATGAGAAAAAGATGCGGAAAGGTACCCTGGCTACTTGAGTCCTGTTTTAACTAGATCACCCCCTGCTGTACCTTCAAGTACATGTGGGAAACATCAGCTCCATCCAAGACTATCCCCAGCGGAGAGGTGCCAACATCTGCCTACGAACAAAGGTGTGATTTGGGCCCCAAAGCATTGCTGTGGCAAAAGCAAAGTTCCCAGAAGCTGAGTGAAGCCCACGTGATCCCTCCCAGGCCCTCCTGTTGCTGGCCACATTGTCTGCAAAGGAAGCAAGTCGCACGTCACTTTAGTCCATGAAGAATACAGATAGGCTACACAATTTGGGGTAATAGATGCCAGGCCATTAGTGTTTGCTACAACTGTTAAATTTTCCTCACATATGATAAACTAACTGCCTTAAACTTTGTGGCCTGTGTGGTTTTCAGGCATCGAGTTACGTGTAAATTTATTAGACTTTCGGCTGAGGAAACTTTCTTAGAGTGAAGTCTGAGTTAATGAAAGAATAAACAGCTTTAAAAAAAATAGAAAAAGGGAAAATGCCTTTGGCATCGGAACGTCAGCATTTCCCACACACAGTGTGTTCCTCTTGTCAGTGTCTCAGGCAAGCAGACTCAAGGATGCCTGCTTCAGTTCCCCTAAGAACATGTCCACGTTCAAATGAAGTTAAGACCTAACTTTTCTTCTCAGTAGTTTAAATTGGGTGTTCTTCTCCCTCTTTTTCATGAGAAAGACGGCAGGTCTCGCCAGGCTCATCTTCGGGGCAGAGTGAATTACCCTCTCTATTCTCTTGGAAGCCAGAGCGACCACAGCCACCATCTTAACTCCAACTCCTATTTGTTTGCTGCACCCGCTGGCTACACCATAAACCCCTCAAAGGATTTGTGGCTCTTTTCCTCAGTCTTAGTGTTCCAAGCAGCCATCATGAGTGTTTGCTCATCCAGTATTTACTGAAGGACAGCTTCCTACTACAGTCTGCACTTTCACGAGTTTTGTAACCTTGCTGATTCCCTGAGCCATGGAAAGGACGGGCCATGCTGGGAAGATCCACAAACAAGAGGGCAGAACTCTCTCCCTTTAGTTCCTACTTGGTGCTTGCTCAGGGATGAGAAGGTAAATTCTGTACCAGTTCTGCCAAACTCTTAACTGTCTCCACGTATTTGAGGTCCAGGAAGTTGAATGTGTGCTAATGACCTCACAGGAGTATTTCTCTCCTAGGAAGTTATTTGTCCTCTATACTGCAGTAGATTTTGCCTTGGTCATTTTTCAATGTCTGTAGCGGTCATAATAGCAATCTGTCAGCCCCCAGAACTTTCTACCAGGCATGCAGAATAAAAGGCTGAGGAAATTCATTAAGCCAACTGGAGAAGTTTAATGCACAGCAGTCAGAGCCCAGCTGACCCTGCAGTCTGAACGTGGGATGGCTTTGACAGAGGAATAAAATATTTCTTGTTCACTTCAGTGTAGTCTATGCTCCTTCTCTGGATATTCACAGTGTTTCTCTCCCAGTGGACTACAAATACCTTGAAAGTTGCTTTGTTTGTCAACATTCTATACGCTAACAAGAAAAATCATTCCATGTATGAAACTGTAAAGCATGGAATGTATTTGAAATTATGCCTATGATAGGCAGTTATTAAAGCGTATTAATGCTTACAGTAAAATTATTCATTGCTAATTCAAAAACTAATTATACAGATGATAGCTTCCACCTTTACTCATCATTTAGCTACTTCAAAGCTTCTCACTTTCTTAGTGACTCGAAAGGAAGAACACAAAATAAATACATCAATAACAACAGTTTTAATTACATATAGTTTGTGCACCACACCTTACACATCACTCTTACCTATAGGCTGTCGAATATTTACTGTTTTGAACAAAGCTGTAAAAGTTTACTCACCTCACAATTCATATAACTAAGATTAAGACGCTTGAAGGATTTCTGGGAATTTTATGTCAGAAAGGGGCAAGCCCAGGGCTTCAACAAGTGTTTCTAATTCCTAATCAATTGGTGTCCTTTTCTCTCTCGTAAGAACCATCTCTTGCTTATGGATGTGTTGGCATAATAGGTTGAGTTATAACCTTCCTAAAACTTTCAAGTGCTAACCTCATTGCCTGGGAATGTGCTCTTTTCTGTATATGAGGTGATGTATATGAGGTGATGAAAGGTGTGTGAAGATCCCCCTTAGGCGACGGGTTAAAAAAGTGCTGTAATCTAGAAACAGGGGGAGATACGGGCGGATGGGATGGAGACACCGGAGGAACGCACCTTCAAACAAGAGATAGGAAGCTTATCAAAGCTAATGGAGAACAGAACCATTTTCTATTCACAGTTCTGATGGAAATTAGAGCATTCCAGAGCATCCCACATTTTCAATATCCTAATACCCAACCTAACTTTCACCTCAATTCTCTGCCTACTGCAGCTGGGTGAGGTTTTATTACAAATTATGATGTAAGCCAAAAAACCCTTGCTGGTGAAGCCTATCTTCCTTTCGGTCATTGTCACTGAAAATCTTAAGTCTCCACTTAGTTCATCCTAACATAAGGTCACTTTCATTAATAAGATTCATGCAATGGCTACTTCATGAGGATTCTTAACAGTACTACAATAGATGCATAATTGATTTTGGTCATGTTGATCATAAAAGGATTCTATTATCCCAATTTTACACAGAAGGCAAAGCTCAAAACAGTTGGTAAATTTGGTTTCTTGTCCATCTCTGATTTCACTGTCACAATTTGCATAGGTTCCAGGACATTAGACAGAGGAATGTTTTAAATACTGTAAGAAAAGGAGTAACTCCAATGACTGGATTTTTTTTTTCAAAACAATAAATTAAGAAGCTTCTAATTCTTTCATTTTAAAGGAACAACTCTTCAACATTGCAGTAGATCTGAGTGTAAAGGAAATTTAATTAGGTCAACAATGGTCATTCTCTCCCATTGAAGATCAACAGGCATAGAAAGTTAACAGTTATTTTCTTGTTGTACTGACCTGTGTTAAAGCTGTCTGAGATACACTAGTTCAGTGATATCCCCTAATTTTTTATTTTGGCAATCAGATCAAAAATGGAAAGTGGAGACCAGCAAGATGGCTCAGTGGATAAAAGTGCTTGCTGCAGAAGCCTAAAAGGCTGGAATTGACCCTCAGAACTCACATAAAGTTAAGAGAGAACCGACTCTACAAATCTGTCCCCTTACCTCCACACACGTTCTGTGACACATGCACTTACACACACAGAGTTTTCAATTGCTGTGTGTGTGTGTACAATTGGCTAAAGCATATGATGCAGGTGTGAGAATAAGCATATTTGTCTTTCTGAGCAGTACTTGCTTTACTTAATATGGAATTCAAACACCATGTTTCTGAAAATGTCATGGTTATGTTTTTCTTTATTCCCAAATTAAATTCCTGCATCCGTGTACATCAAGCTTTCTTTGTATATTTATGTATCGATGACTATCTGGCTGGTTTCATTTCATTTATGACCATCTCTGGCTGGTGATGTTATTCAGCAGGTAAAACTACTTGCCATCAATACCTAATGACCTAAGTTTGATTTCAAAAATGCACAGAGGAAAGAACTGCTTTCCAAAAGCTGTCTTCTTTCTCCACATGTATCCATGACATGTATAGTTCTAGACACACAAATCACAGGCATATACACAGCTCTCTGTGCGTGCGTGTATGTGTGTGTGTGTGTGTGTGTGTGTGTGTGTGTGTGTGTGAGTGTGTGCGCGCGTGTATGTGCGCTCAAGAGATATAGAGCACTTGCCAAATATGTACATGCCCTGGGCTCAATTCCTAGAACTGAAATGTGTGTGTGTGTGTGTGTGTGTGATGACAAGATGACTCAATTGGTAAAAGTACTTGTAATGCAAACCTGGGAATGCAAATTTGGTCCCCAGGTCACATGGTTTGAAGGAAAGAACTGACTTCCAAAACTAGTCCTCTGAACACCACATACATGCAGTAGTGTACAGAGAGAGAAAGAGAGAAATTTAAAATTTTTAATTTTCAATAATGAGTCAAATTACAGGGAGCTGCAAAATGTAAAATTCATAAGGCATGGTATTGAAAACTCCTTTTATTTAGTTTGATGAAAAGTCAAAAATGGGTACAGATCAAGACTTACTTTTAATGATAAAGAAAAAAACCTGTAAACTTGTAACTAGTGATTTCAATATCACCATTGCAACAGTCTTCACTGGCAACGGTGCATGGAGAAATAAAAGTTTGTACATTTCTGTTTTGATAAAGTATTGCAAATGGGCCTTAAATAACCTGTGGTGGGTGTCAGTTTTTCCTCCCTGCCCCAAGCTCCTAGAATAGAGACTCAAGATATGTTTCCAAATACTTTGGCCATATAGCTAGGTTCTTCTCTGACTGGCTCATGACTTAAACTAACCTGTTATACTAATCTACATTCTGCCATATGGCTGGTTACCTGTGCTCAGGTGAAATTCATCTGTCCTCCTCACATCTTGCCAGCTGAATCTCCTATTCCTGGCTCTATCCCAGAATCCTTTCTGCCTGCCAGATGCCCCACCTCCTATTTCATGCCGCAGTTATAGGCCATTGGTTTTTAATTGACAGGCAACACATCCATACAATACACAAGATATTTCTTCTACAATAACTCTAGCAGATGGGGAAGTAAAGCCATGTTTGTAATTTCATTTGTCCCTCCAGGCCTAACATAACTACCCACCATGTTGGGTAGTTATGTTGTGATGGTAGCTGTGATGGTAGCCTACAGTATACCTTAGCCAACACCCATGCCAATAAAACAACAGAGCACTATAGAGACTGCTCAGACTATGCTAATAGTGAGGAAGTTGTTAGCAGTCCCTTGAAAAATGAAGGTAGGAGTCTCTAGACTCAAACCTGATATGCTAATCAACTCTTCTTCTTCTTCTTCTTCTTCTTCTTCTTCTTCTTCTTCTTCTTCTTCTTCTTCCTACCCACGTCACATGGCTTACAAGGGCTGATTAGAATGTGGAGGAGAAAGATTAGTTAGAATGGAGACTTCCCAGCATGAGCTTTTGAGTTAAAATTCACACAACTGCTTTCAGTCACCTATTCTCCTATAAATAACCCAAATAAACCCATTGCTTCACCAAGCTGCATTTAGTCTATGTGAAGTCTCTTAACAGTGAATACACTTTCTTTAGGTCCCTTCAGGAAACATGATGCTATGCCATTCTTTCATTAATGTACATTTATTAAGAACCTACTGAGCCAGGCATGGTGGCACATGCCTTTAACCCTAGCACTCAGGGAAGCAGAGGCAAGTGGATCACTGAGTTTGAGGCCAGCCTGGTCTACAAAGAGAGTCCAGGACAGCCAAGGCTATACAGAGAAACCCCTTCTCAAAAATCTAAAAGAGAGAAAGGAAGAGAGAGAGAGAGAGAGAGAGAGAGAGAGAGAGAACAGAAGGAAGACAGGAAGCATGGAAGAAAAAACCTTCTACATGTCAGGAACTAGACTGTATAAGATAAAATTAAGCATTGTTTATCCCTAAGTACATGTAGAAAATAATCACAATGTCACCTTCAAGATGTATAAGTAAAGGAATACCTAATGGGATAAAATGTTGACAAAAAGATGAATAATCTCACAAAGGTTGTGACACTAGCCAAGGTCCTGGAATTCATTAGACATTAATCCATGGAAAGAGACCATGGCTGTTAGTATCACTGTCAACACAAAATAACTATGTCACAGACTTGTTTTTTAAAGATTTATTCTTTTCTCAACAATTTGGAATATATAAAAATGAAAAATCCCTATACTTTGTTCTTTTCTGATTGTTTGTTCATTTTTTTTCTAAGACAAGTTCTCACTATGTAGCCCAGGCTGACCTCAAATTTTTAATTTTCCTACTTCAGCTTCTCAAGTACTAGCATCACAGGGATATAATACCCTGACTGGCTATACTTAGTTCTTAATATGTATATTGAATATCCTCAGGAAATGTTCTAAAATATGTGAATTTCTCTGGTGCATGCTTGCTATAATTGTTTAAATCATACCATAAAGACAAAGAAAGTTCCATGGATTCACATGAACTTCTCTTTCACTTAGAAATTCTTAAAATTTTTTCCTCATGAGTTCAAACCATCCGTTATATGACCTAAAACCTCTAATATTTTGAAATATATTTTACCCGATTAGAATTCTACTTAATTTACTGTAGTTCTCTTTTTCTCAAAATATGCTTCAAGTTTTTAAATGTCCACAGTGAAATTGAAATACAAAGGTCCTATTATAAAGACAGAACACAGTGTCTTCACTAAAACATTATCTAACTGCTATTGGCTCATGGGAATATGAGCAAAACTATTCTCTGTCACAGTTTCTGTTATAGTTTGCCAAATAATGTTCCTTTTAATCTATTTGCTTTTTTGTACTAGGAAGAAAAACAAACCATATTGTAAAAAAAAAAAAAAAAAACTCATCAGTATTTTGGGGCTTTTGTTGTTGTTGCTGATGATGATTGGTTGATTTTGCTTTTGTTGTGTGGTGCTGATAGAACTGTCCTGGCAGGAATAGGGGTATTTTAAAGAGATACACGTGTGACCCTCCATTTGACTTTCAGGCTATTGAGGCAATAAACCATAAAGGAAATAGAATTTCATGAGGAATCTCATAATGGGGAAGGAAATAGCTAAGACCCTGAGGTACCAGCCAGAGAAGGAACTTGACTCCCTGAAAGAGATTTCACGCAAATCTTACTATCTGCCGGATCACCTTGAAGGAGAGAGCAGACCATGACAGTGATGGGTCAGTAATGAGTGAGACTACATCTTGACTAGTATTGCTTGGCTATGCCTCTTGCTGTATTTAAATACAATGTCAGTAACCCAAAGACTTACTTGAGATTTTCTAAACTTTTTATTCCCAATGTGGACACACTGAATAAATAACCTTTCTCTGCTTTTCTCCATTACTTACCTTTTTAAAATGACTTTATATTTTTATTTATAAATGAACACTCCCCCATTTTCCTTCCCACCTCCAACTCCTCCCATGTCCTGCCCTGCCAAATCAATTCTCTTTTTAAACTATTATTGTTACAGCTACGCACACACACACACACACACACACACCTGTATATAAATAACCTACCAGATTCCTTTAGTGTTGCTTACATATACAAGAGCAACAGTTGACCTGGCCACTACTTGCAATTCAACAACCTATTCAGCATCTCACCCTTGGAAGAAACGGATTTTTCCTCTCTCGGCAACCAATGACCACCTGTAGCTCTCACCTTTTCACTGGACTATTGATTGGTGGTTGATCCTAATTTGTTAGGGCTGCAAGACCTCATCCGTAAAACTACAGTAACACTGAGGATGAACCCCATGGCGCTGTATGTGGTGTGTCTGCCCCAAAAAGAACTCAGAGATAACACACATGCACACTCACAAGCACATTAAAAATAGATAAGATAAATATCTTAACATCTCAAATACGTCATTTCATCAATGCCATCCATTTGATATTCTATTTGCAAATTATACAAATCTCATGAGGAAGAGCATTCTCCATTATATTTGGTTTCATGAGATCCCCATGTCTCAAGTATGCTGACAATGGTGAATGACACACTTCTAATCATCACCACTCCGTGCCTTTCTATATCCTTCATAAGAGAAAGTACAAGTGTATGAGAGGTTTCCATGATCGCAAAGAGATCTGGAGCTAATTCTAACTCCTGGATGACCCCCCAAAATGTGCCTTTTACTTTACATCAGTGACCAATCAGAAGTCCACTGATAGGGGGGACCTCCTCCCCATTCATCTGATCCTGTTTTATCAGGTATCTTCAGGGCTGGCTGCAAAGCCCTCCTCTGTGGCCTAACAGGACTGCTCCTCCCTTGGGCGGTGGGGAGACCAAAGAGCCAGTCATTGAGTTCCTGTTAGAAATAGTCCCTGTTCCCCTCACTTTGGGAAACCAATTGGTTACTGAGCTACCACAGGCTACATCTGAGTGGAGGTTCTAGGTTATATCCATACATGGTCCTTGGTTGAATTCCACAGACAGTGTCATTCTGCTTCAAAACCAGGGGATAACCTGGATGCCAAGATGTCTTAAAACTTGGGTCTTGTTTTTCTTTTTCTTTTTTTTTTTTTTTATTTTTATCAGTTACATTTTATTAACTCTGTATCCCAGCCGTGTCCCGATCCCTCATTCCCTCCCAGTCCCTCCCTCCCTCCCTCATCTCCACCGTGCCCCTTTCCAAGTCCACTGATAGGGGGGACCTCCTCCCCATTCATCTGATCCTGTTTTATCAGGTATCTTCAGGACTGGCTGCAAAGCCCTCCTCTGTGGCCTAACAGGACTGCTCCTCCCTTGGGGGGTGGGGAGGCCAAAGAGCCAGTCATCGAGTTCCTGTTAGAAATAGTGGGTCTTGTTTTTCTTAATTCTATCTATTCCCACCTGGATACAATGTCAACAAATGTCTGAAAAAATCTTCCCATATTGAACTAAGCACCAAAAGTCATCATTGACATATTTATTTTTTTCTTTATTATTATTATTATTATTAATTACACTTAATTAATTTTGTATCCCCCCATAAGCCCCTCCCTCCTCCCCTCCTGATCCCACCCTTCCTAATCTTTCTGCATGCATTCCCCTCCCCGAGGCGACTGATAGGGGAGGTCTTCCTCCTCTCCTTCTTTCTGATCTTAGACTATCAGTTCTCATCAGAAGTGGCTGCATTGTCATCTTCTGTGGCCTGGTAAGGCTGCTCCCACTTTGGGGGGGGGTGATCAATGAGCAGGCCAATCAGATTATGTCAGAGGCAGTCCCTCTTCCTATTACTTTGTAACCCATTTGGACACTGAACTGCCATGGGCTACATCTGTGCAGGGGTTCTAGGTTATCTCCATGAATAGTCCTTGGTTGGAGTATGAGTCTCTGGGAAGTTCCCTGTGTTCAAATTTTCTTGTTCTGTTGGTCTCCTTGAGGAGTTCCTGTCCTCTCCAGCTCTTGCTATTTCCCACTTCTTACATAAAATTCCATTCACTCTGCCCGACAGTTGGCTGTCAGGCTCAGCATCTGCTTTGACAGTCTGCAGGGCAGAGGTTTTCAGAGGCCCTTTGTGGCAGGTTCCTAGGTTGTTTCCTGTTTTCTTCTTCTTCTGATGTCCATCCTCTTTGCCTTTCAGGATGGGGATTGAGCCTTTTAGTTAGGGTCCTCTCTCTTGCTTAGTTTCTTTAGATGCACAGGTTTTAGTGGGTTTGTCCTATGTTGTATGTCTATATGAGTGAGTATATACCCTGTGTGTCTTTTTGCTTCTAGGACAACTCACTCAGGATGATCCTTTCCAGGTCCCACCATTTACCTGCAAATTTCATGATTTCCTTATTTTCATTGCTGAGTAATACTCCATTGTGTAGATGTACCACAATTTCTGTGTCCATTCTTCAGTTGAGGGGCATCTGGGCTGTTTCCAGCTCCTGGCTATTACAAATAAAGCTGCTACAAACATGGTTGAGCAAATGCCCTTTTTGTGTACTTGAGCCTCTTTTGGATATATGCCTAGGAGTGGTATGGCTGGATCTTGAGGAAGCGCTATTCCTAGTTGTCTGAGAAAGCGCCAGATTGATTTCCAGAGTGGTTGTAAAGTTTACATTCCCACCAGCAGTGGAAAAGGGTTCCCCTTTCTCCACAACCTCTCCAGCATGTGTTGTCACTTGAGTTTTTCATCTTGGCCATTCTGATGGGTATAAGGTAAAATCTCAGGGTTGTTTTGATTTGCATGTCCCTAATGGCTAATGAGGTTGAGCATTTCTTTAAATGCTTCTCTGCCATTCAATATTCCTCTAGAGAGAGTTCTCTGTTTAGCTCTATTCCCCACTTTTTAAGTGGATTACTTGGTTTGCTACTTTTCAGCTTCTTAAGTTTTTTATATATACTGGATATGAGTCCTCCTCCAGATAAAGGGTTGGTGAAGATTCTTTCCCAATCTGTAGGCAGTTGCTGTGTTTTGATGACAATGTCCTTTGCTTTACAGAAGCTTTTCAGTTTCATGAGGTCCCATTTATTGATTGTTGCTCTTAGAGCCTGTGCTGTTTGTGTTCTGTTCAGGAAGTTTTCTCCTGTACCAGTGAGTTCTAGGGTATTCCCCACTTTTTTTTCTGGCCGATTTAATGTGTCTCATTTTATGTTGAGTTCTTTGATCTACTTTGATTTTAGTTTTGTGCAGGGTGATAAGTATGGATCTATTTTCATTTTTCTACATGTACACATCCAGTTGGACCAGCGCCATTTGTTGAAGATGCTATATTTTTTCCATTGTATGGTTTTGGCATCTTTGTCAAAAATTAGGTGTCCATAAGTGTGTGGGTTTATTTCTGGGTCTTCTGTTCAGTTCCATTGATCCACCAATCTGTTTCTATGCCAGTACCATGCAGTTTTTATAACTGTTGCTCTATAGTACAGCTTGAGATCAGGGATGGAGATACCTCCAGAAGATCTTTTATTGTAGAGGATTGTTTTAGCAATTCTGGGTTTCTTGTTATTCCATACGAAGTTGAGAATTTTTCTTTCCAGGTCTGTAAAGAATTGTGTTGGAAATTTGATGGGAATTGCATTAAATCTGTAGATTGCTTTTCGTAGGATGGCCATTTTTACTATGATAATCCTGCCAAGCCATGAGCATGGGAGATCTTTCCATCTTCTCATATCTTCTTCTATTTCTTTCTTCAGAGACTTGAAATTTTTTTCATAAAATCTTCGACTTGCTTGGTTAGGGTTACACCAAGGTATTTATGTCATTTGTGGCTATTGTGAAGGGTGTTGTTTCCCTAATTTGTTTCTCAGCCCTTTTGTCTTTTGTATACAGGAGGGCTACTGATTTTTTTTAGTTAATATTGTATCTGGCCCCTTTGCTGTAGGAGTTCCCTGGTAGAGTTTTTGAGGTCACTCACGTATACTATCATATCATCTGCAAATAGTGATAATTTGACTTCTTCCTTTCCAATTTGTATCCCCTTGATCTCCTTCAACTGTCTTATTGCTCTAGCAAGGACTTCCAGCACTATGTTGAAGAGATATGGAGAGAGTGGGCAGCCTTGCCTTGTTCCTGATTTCAGTGGGATTGCTTTAAGTTTCTCTCCATTCAGTTTGATGTTGGCTATAGACTTGCTGTATATCACCTTTACTATGTTTAGATATGTGCCTTGTATCCCTGATCTCTCCAATACTTTGAACATGAATGGATGTTGGATTTTGTCAAAGGCTTTTTCAGCATCTAGGGAGATTATCATGTGGTTTTTTTCTTTCAGTTTGTTTATATGGTGTATCACATTGATGGATTTCCATATATTGAACCACCCCTGCATACCTGGGAGGAAGCCTACTTGATCATAGTGGATAATATCTTTGATGTGTTCTTGGATTCGTTTTGCAAGTATTTTGTTAAGTATTTTTGCATCAATGTTCATAAGGGAGATTGTCTGAAATTCTCTTTCTTTGTTGAGTCTTTGTGAGGTTTAGGTACCAAGGTGACTGTGGCTTCATAGAATGAGTTTGGTAATGTTCCTTCTGTTTCTATTTTGTGGAATAGTTTGAAGAGAATTGGTGTTAGTTCTTCTTTGAAGGTCTGGTAGAATTCTGCGCTGAAGCCATCTGGTCCTGGGCTTTTTTTGGTTGGGAGACTTTTGATGACCGCTTTTATTTCCTTGGGGGATATAGGACTATTTAATTGATTTACCTGGTCCTGATTCAGCTTTGGTAAGTCAAATCGATCAAGAAAATTGTCCATTTCATTTAGATTTTCAAATTTTGTGGCATATAGACTTTTGAAGTAAGTCCTAATGATTGTTTGGATTTCCTCAGTGTCTGTAGTTATGTCCCCCTTTTCATTTCTGATTTTGTTGATTTGGATGGTGTCTCGCTGCCTTTTAGTTAGCTTGGCTAAGGGTTTGTCGATCTTGTTGATTTTCTCAAAGAACCAGCTCTTGGTTTCATTGATTCTTTGAATTGTTTTATTTGTTTCTAATTGACTGATTTCATCCCTGACTTTGATTATTTCCAGCCATCTACTCCTTCTTGGTGTGTTTGCTTCTTCTTTTTCTAGGGTTTTTAAGTGAGCCAGTAAGTTGTTTGAATGAGCTGTCTGAAATTTCTTCTTGAAGGCACTTAGTGCTATGAACTTTCCTCTTAGCACTGCTTTCATTGTGTCCCACAAGTTTGGGTATGTTGTGTCTTCATTTTCATTGAGTTCTAGGAAGATTTTAATTTCTTTCTTTATTTCTTCCCTGACCCAGCTGTCTTTTACTAGCAAGTTGTTCAGTTTCCATGTATGTGTAGGCTTTTTGCTATTTCTGTTATTGTTGAGGTCCAGCTTTATTCCATGGTGATCAGACAGGATACAAGGGATTATTTCAATCTTCTTGTATCTGTTGAGGCTTGCTTTGTGACCAACTATATGGTCTATTTTGGAGAAGGTTCCATGAGGTGCTGAGAAGAAGGTAAATTCTTTTGTGTTTGGGTGTAAAGTTCTGTAAATGTCCATTTGATTCATGACCTTTGTTAGAGACATTGTTTCTTTATTTAATATCTGTTTTGTTGATCTGTCCTTTGTTGAGAGTGGGGTGTTGAAGTCTCCCACTATTAATGTGTGGGGATCTATATGTAGTTTAAATTTTATCAATGTTTCTTTAACAAATGTGGGTGCTCTTGTATTTGGGGCATAGATGTTCAGGATTGTGATGTCTTCCTGGTGGAATTTTCCTTTGATGAGTATGAAGTGTCCTTCCCCATCTCTGTTTATTAATTTTGGTTGAAAGTCTATTTTATCAAATATTAGAATGGCTACTCCTGCTTGCTTCTTGGGTCCATCTGCTTGGAAAGTCTTCTTCCAACACTTTACCCTCAGGTAATGTCTATCTTTGTGACTTAGGTGTGTTTCTTGTATGCAACAGATTGCTGGGTTTTGTTTACGTATCCATTCTGTTAATCTGTGTCTTTTTACTGGAGAGTTGAGTCCATTGATGTTGAGAGAGATTAATGACCAGTGGCTGTTAGATCCTTTGATTTTGATATTGGCTGTGGTCATAAGGTTGTGTGCTTGGTTGCTTTTTGTTTTACTGTAGTAAGGTTAATTATTTCCTGTGTTTTCTTGAAAGGAGCTAATTTTTGGGGGTTGTATTTTCCCTTCCAGTGTCTTCTGTAATGCTGGATTTGTGTGTAGGTATTGTTGAAATTTGTTTTTGTCATTGAATATCTTGTTTTCTCCGTCTATGAGGACTGAGAGTTTTGCTGGTTATAGTAGCCTGGGCTAACATCTGTGTTTTCTTAGGATCTGCATGATACCTGTCCAGGCCCTTCTGGCTTTCATAGTCTCTGTTGAAAAGTCAGGTGTGATGCTAATGGGTTTGCCATTATATGTTACTTGGCCTTTTTCTCTCTCAGCTTTTAGTATTTTTTCTTTGTTCTGTATACTTACTGTTTTGATTATTATGTGGCGGTAGGATTTTCTTTTCTGGTCAAATTTTGGTGTTCTGTAGGTTTCATGTATTCTTATTGGCCTTTTCTTTAACTTGGGGAAATTTTCTTCAATGATTTTGTTGAAAATATTTTCTGGGCCTTGGAGAAGGGAGTCTTCTATTTCCTCTATACCTATTATTCTTAGGTTTTGTCTTTTCATATTGTCTTGGATTTCTTGGATGGTCTGTGTCAGGAATTTTTTGGATTTAACATTTTCTTTGACAGATCCATTGATTTCTTTCATTGTATCTTCCACACCTGAGGTTCTTTCTTCCATCTCTTGTAGTCTACTGGTTATGCTTACCTCTGTAGTTCCTGTTTTCTTCCCTAACTTCTTTTTCTGCACAATTTCCTCCATTTGTGTTTTCTTTAATTTTTCCAATTCTATCTTCAGGTCTTGAGTTGTTTTGTTTACTTCCTTCACCTGTCTGATTGTACTGTCCTGTTTTTCTTTTAGTTCCCTCAACTCTGTTTCTTTTATTTCATTCAGTGCTTTAAGCATTTCCTTTCTAAAGGCCATAAACTGTTTGGCTGCAACTTCCTGTATTTCTTTACGGATGGCAACATTCTGTTTGAGTTTATCTTCCTCTATGTCTTTATGTATTTTATTTGTTTCCTCTGTTATCATCTTCATGAGCATAGTTGTTAGGTCATCTTCTTGGATTTCAGTTATGCTGGGGTGTCCAGGGCTACTTGCCCCTGGGTAACTGGGTTCTGGAGATGCCATATTGCTCTGTCTTTTGTTGCTTGAGCTTTTACGCTGGGCTCTACCCATTGTGCTATCTTGGGTGTTTGGGGTTATTTTCTGGTGGTTCCTGGAGATCCTGTGGTGGAGAGAATCCCCTTGGCAGAAAGCTGGTTTTTCCTGAAGGAAGGCTTCTCAGCTTTTTGTCTATAGTCCCTGGATGACTGGCATTTTTTCAGGAGTTGCTGCTGCTCACCTCAGGGATAGAGACCTGAGTGGTAACTGTGGTCTTTGTTAGTCGAGAAGGTTCTCCTCTCACCCAGGGAAGTCCTGAAGATCAGCTGCAGTGACCCAGTTGGACATCTGGCACGCAGCAACTGTTTGTGCCTGTGTCTGGAGCACAGCTGAGTGATGGCGGCTCAGCCCTGCCGGTCTGTGAGACGTTTTCCAGGGAAGGATTGCGTGATTTAAGTCAGTACAGTTTCCTTCCTTCCTTGTGGATTCTCTGGAGCAAGGGACTCCCAGTCTCTTTTATGCCCTGGGACGCACTGCTCCGTCTTCGCCAGCTAGCTGGAGTGCAGAAACTGCCTGTGTCTGCCTTTCTGGCCTTTGGGAGCCTGGGCCTCTGCCTAAACTGGGTAATTTTCTCGAGAGCTTTTTGGGGTGGGGGTGTCGGCTGAGTGCTCTGAGATCAGACCAGCCATTTCCCTCCCTGTGGGTTTGCACCTGACAGTGAAACTGAGTCTCTGGTGCCCTGGGACCCACAGTTCTATCTGAGGCGGCGAATCAGGCACCCAGGCAGGCAGGGCTCTGTGTAGGCACCACAGTCCCCGGCTCTGGCTCTGGGCTGGCTCCTGGGGCGCCTGCAGAACCAAAGTCTTTTCCAGGGGATGTCTGGGTGACCTAAGGTCGGTCCCAATCATTTCCTGCCCCATTGGGTTATCTCTAGACTGAAAATTCCAGTCTCTGATAGTGTGGTGTACACGGTTGAGACACTGGCATGTGTCTCTAGGCGGGCGACCAAGCGTCTGGCAGAACCAGGATCTCTTCCGGGGTTTAGCCAGGTGAGTTAAAAGCTGATTGAATCCCCCACCGTGGGGTATCCTCTCACCTGGGAAACAGAATCGCCTGTGTTTTATGGACGCGAGTTCTGATTGCTGGTCACTGTGCCGATCCTGCTGTGCTGCTGCTCAGAATGAGAGTCCTCCCGGCACCGCCTCCCCCATCATTGACTTATTTAAATGCTCATTAGGCATTTCAAAGGAGTTGGTGGCCTCATATGGGTATGAACATGTCTTGAAAATTCAGAGTGGCCTTTGTCAGGCTAGAAAATATACATAATATCTTTATTTCTACAAATATGACAGATTTTAGCATCTCCTGTATCATAGCTTCACCTCAATAAGAAACGACTTTTTTCTTAGAGACCTCCTGGTCTTTGGACAGCAAGGGAAAATGCTCACCCAGAACAGTTGTTCCCACTCATTTCTAAATGCTACCATGGATCCAGGGGTAGCACTTGCTCATCTCTTCTATTTGGAAAGCTCCTTAACTGCTTTTAACTCAAGTGATACAAAGTAATGTTGAGATTTTTTTTTCTAAAGGAGAAGGCAGCCAGCCAAGGGCCCAATTTTAAGGAATACACTTTTTTATGTGTTCACACATATAACCTTACCTATGGATGGAGTTGTCTTGGTGCCTCAAGAAAGTTAACCTAGTTACTAAGGACCAGGTATTTAAGGCAGTCTAGCCACTCCCAGATCCAGAGGGAGAGGAGGCTAGAGGTGTCTTTGTAAGAGAAACTGCCCCAGGCTCAGGGCTCCCAAATAAAGTGGGAACAGCAAGTGAATAGGCCCCTTAGCAAGGCCATGAAGTACCCAGAAAAGAAGTGGGCACTAGGCGCAGGGGGACAGGTGTGCACCTTGGGCCGTCCAAGTAAGTATGAAGCAATCCTGAATATGCACTGGTCAGCACCATGTTGGTTGGCTAGTTGGCTTGTTGATTGGTTGGTTTGGGGGTATGTGCTTCTCCTCCTCCTCCTCCTCCTCCTCCTCCTCCTCCTCCTCCTCCTCCTCCTCCTCCTCCTTCTCCTTCTTTTTCTTCCTCTTCCTCTTCTTTTTATACATACTGTCAATATTTTTCACAAAAATGTCCACAAGTAGAAAACACATATTTTAAACTCAAATTTAATCTCTTTTTACTCAATGCTCAACATTGACATTATTTTCTTCCTTAAATAGAAATTTATTTTTTTTAAGTATCAAACCTTTTAAACGAATTAAAAGCTGCCAGCTCATAAGATGTAATTATCAAGGGAGATCATTCCCAAGGAGAACATTGTTGCAGGATATTCGATCCCATTGTGAACTCCAACAAAATTGTGAACTATAAAATTTTGTTTCTTGTTTGGTGTGGTTGAGCCCTATAACACATCTTTAATCCAAGAACTTTTTTCATTGTAAACAGGTGATTATGGTGTGGTTCACCTAGCCCTAGCAACAGCTTTAATTCAAGATCTTTCTGCACACCGGAGGTGGAGCAAGAAACCAGCTGACAGGATCAAAGAGGAGAAGGGAATTTGAGTTGAGGAGTATTTAAGATAGCATAGAGAAAAAGAAAGCGCTTTTAGCTTAAGCTCTGGCTTTAGCTTTGGCTTCAGCTCCTCAGCTCCCTGACTTTTCAAGCTTTGAGCTAGCAAGCCTTTGGCCTTGGGTTTTTGGCCTTTACCTGCTGGCTGTCATTTGAGCTATTGAGCCTTTTGGGTTTTTCCATCTGGACCTGAGCTGAGTAGGAAGGTTAGCTGGGTGCTTTCTCTGCCTCTCTAATCTACCAGGTTCTCACCCCAGCATCTGGCTCCTGAGTCCTTATTGGTAAAGTAGAACAATTGGGGTTTTCATTTGTTTTTTAAACAGGACATGTTGACATATTTCAAGGTATTTCTTCATAAAGAGGATAGAGAGGGGATCCCCCCCAATTAATGACATTGATATTTGAACAACTCCAGTCTCTGCTACACTTCTGCACGTTCATATAATATTCATATAATGCTCCACTGCCAAGACGGATGGGTGCTAGTGCCTGCCTGACATTCGGGGAGCTCTGCATTTGATGCCCTGCATGATGGGACAGGGCTGGAATACCAGCATTTAGGGGATATAGGCAAGGGATCATAAACTCAATCCATCCTCCGTGAACTTGAGTGTCGCAGGTCACATGATGGACTATGTAATGTCTACTTGTGTCGTGAAAAAGAATTTTAGCACTGTTTTTTACAGTGCTGAAATGCATACATGTATATAAGCAACTGCTAAGTGATTCTTAGTTTAACATGCAGGGTGGGAGATAAGAAGGAAACAGGTGAGCAACTGAGAGCATCATGCTGACACACACTTAAGAAAAACTCTGAAATGTGCTTATTTGGGGGCCAGAACAACTGTCAGGGCTAAATGAATGTTATTTTACAAAAGAAGATCATGGAACCACACCATGGTCAGCACTGATAGCCTCTGTGTTCTGAAAACCACAGAACATACAATACAAAGGCGAAAAGGAAGAATTAACAAAGGAAATTAATACAGGGCAAAAGAACAAATCCAGATGAGCGGTAGAACCAATATTTGACTACATAGGGGCAAAATACAAACCTAGAAATTTTTCTGAAGGAAAAGAAAATACAAAAATAATATTAATATGAATTAAAAGGACTTCATAGTAAGCAAAAATATAAAAAAGACTAAATACCTTGATATTAATAACTTTACAATTTTAGTCAGAATGAATTCCTCTAAAAATGTACATTCTAAAACTGACTTGGAATAAACTCAGTATTTTTATTCTGCTATTGCTTTTGAATGAGTAGCTATAAATCTGTCTGATGAAACTAAGGTCAACATGATTTTATAGACAATTCCTGCCAAATCTTTAGAAATATCTAGTAAATATAAAGCTTTTTTTTTCAAACAAGAGGATGAGGGTAATGGTTCCCAACAATTTTAGAAGTTTTCTTTAAACTAACAGTGCTGCAGAAAACAGCATGGTGATATATGTGGAAAATATCTTTTTTAATTTAGTAATTTATTCACTTTACATCCCAATCATAGCTCCTCCCTCCTTTCTTCTCCTTCCCACCCTCACTCCTTTTTCCCCTTTCCCCCTCCCCTATTCCTCAGAAAAGGGGAGCCCCCCCCCCCAACTAACCTACCCCAACTCATGAAGTTGAATCAGGACTGAGTGTGTCCTCTTCCCCTGGGACCTGGCCAGGCAGTCCTACAGGGGGGAGGAGGGGTGATAAAAAAGCAGGCAACAGAGTCTGTGTCAGAGACAGCCCCTGCTCCCCTTACTAGGTTACCCATATGAAGCCTGAGCTGTCCATCGGCTACATCTGAGTAGGAGGCCTAGGTCCAGCCCACGCATGGTCCTTGGTTGGTGCTTCAGTCTCCTCAAGCCCTCCAGGGCCTTGGTTAGTTGGTTCTGTTGGTCTTCTTGTGGCGCTCCTGTCACCTCCAGGTCCTTTGGTCATTCCCTCCACTTTTCCACAAGACTCCCTGTGCTCTACCCAATGTTTGGCTGTGAGTCACAGCATCTGTTTCTATCTGCTGCTGTGTGGAACCTCTCAGAGAACAGCTACGCTAGGCTCCTGTCTGTGAGCATAGCAGAGTCGTTAACAGTGTCAGGAGTTGGCTTTCTCCCTTGGGGTGGTTCTCAGGTCGAGCCAGGCATTCTTGGAAATCCCCTCCATCTCTGCTCTATCTGCTCTACCTTTATCCCTGCACATCTTGTAGGCAGTGTAAATTTTGGGCAGAAGTTTTGTGGGTAGGTTGGTGTTCCCCTCCCTCCACTAGGAGTCATGTCTAGTTAGAGGGTGGCCTCTTCAGTTTCCCTGACCCCTGCTACCAGGAGTCTCAGCTGGAGTCACCCCCACATCCTCATAAGAGCCTTCCCTGTCTTAGGTCCCCAGCTTGCCACAGAGAGGCCCCAGCCCATGACTTCTCTTCTCTCTACAGACCCTCTGTTCTCCTGCCTCTGCTCTCCCCAGGTCTGCTCTCCACCCTCATTTCTCTCTGAGCTCCCTCTCCTGTCTTTACCCTAGCTTCTTTGTGGGACAAACAAGAGCTCTGTCCTAGGCTGGCACAGGATTCCCTGGGGACTGAGGATGCTCCTGAACCTCTGATTCTCTTTCCTCAACCTCCCAAATGCTTACACCGCAGGTGTGAGCTGCCACATGGAGTTGTTCCACTTTGACTAGGACATTTTATGCTGTAGCAAACAAAGTACCTCTTGTCGGGTGAAAACTAATAAATCTGAGAACATCAGAGTATTATTACCAATGCACCCAGGATTTAATATTTTTTCAGGTAAGCAGTGGCTGAAACTATTTTGTGATCCCTATAGTCATGATAAGTATTAATACCAACGAATCTGCTTATGCCAACAGTGCCTAAGTATCAAAGCCTTAAAAATATGAGGGAAAAGCTGGGTTGAGTGGCACAGGCCTACAATCCTTCAAGACAGTGTTGGAAGGATGAGTCATTTGAGGACAGCTTGAGCTACATAGTTAGACCCCAACCATATGGTATGAGGGTGAAGTAATTTTAAGATAAATTTCTTTTTTTTAAAGATTTATTATTTATACAACATTCTGCCTGCACACCAGATCTTACTATAGATGGTTATGAGCCACCATGTGGTTGCTGGGAATTGAACTCAGGACCTTTGGAAGAACAGTGAGTGTTCTTAACCTCTGAGCCATCTCTCCAGCCCAAGATAAATTTCATAAATGAGGGCACATATTTTATTGAGAAAAATTAAAAAGTTAAACATGCAATGAAAATGCAAACAAATGGAAAGGACATTCTGTCTTAAACAAGAACCCTACTGTTGTCATAACCCAATTGTCTTTAATGCAAGTCTGGTGAATATCTTGACAAGGGCTTTCACAAAAAGAGCCAAGCACATGATGAAATCTACGTGGAACAGTAACAAGTCAAGAATTGCTAACACAGTCTCCATGAAGAGGCTGGTATGAATTTTTCCCCACAGAGTAATCAAAAGAAAAAAAAGAGAAGTGTGCATTGGGAGACATACACACTTTCAACTACTTTGACACTGATTTGTGATAGGTAGAAAGTGGACACCGCTACCTAATACAAACATTATTCTATGCTGTATGTGTACCTGCATGCATGTGTGCGTGTGTGTCTTCATATATGTGAGTGTAGGTACCTGTGCACTGTGGTACACTCTGGAAGTCAGATGACAAGCTGAGGTGTCACTTCTTGCCTGACACTTTATTTTTGTTTGCTCTGACAGAGAGCTGAGGTGCTGTCTGTTTCTTTCTCCCTCCTGAGTCTCAGAGGACCACCAGGATTGCACACACATTCTAGGATGTCTGGCCCTGCATGGACTCTGGGATCTGCGCTGAGGACCTCCAACTTCTGTGGTGAGTGTTTGACCCACCATGCCATCTCCCAGATCACCAACAGAGACTTCTGAAAATGTAAGAGTCTGCTAGAAAATGCTCAGAGCAACAGTTCGTAGATGACAGGCAACTTAGGCTGCGCACGCTTTCCCTCTGCTTCTCTCCAACTGCTGGTCTAATGGAAGATGGAACAAATCAGCAAAGCACGAACAGGACTTTTGTGTCCTGCAGTTGTAAAGATGTTACATCAAATGCAGTGATGCACTTGAGCTGCCCTAGGTCTAATGTCCCTCGGAGCCACTCACTGCAGTCCTGGAAGGGGAGCAGTGAGCACAAACCTGACCTAATCTATTCCTGACTCTTCTGCTTACAATTGCTGCTTTCTTCCAAGTAGGGCTGAAACAGAATTATATGGAGACTCCATATTAAAATCTTTGATGTGTTTCTCACTGGTGAGAGTAGTTCATTCTCCAAGTATTTTGTTTATTTATTTTACTTTGGATAGTCAAGATTTTATGTTCCCATCTTTACTTTTGATTCCTCTAGCATTTTATGCATATGCTAAGGCTCAACATTTCTGTTCAGAAGTTCCTCCTAATAGTTACACCATATTGAAGAAAATTGAGTTGTTTTGGAGTATTTGGTGTTTGTTCTGTTTTGTTTTGTTTTCTGTCTCACTTCTCAAATCATTTTAGTTGTCCAATCTGTAATGAGTAGTGCATTTTCAGGTAGGACCAAAGAAAAGAAAGCCCCAAGGTTTAAGTAACGTGACTTGCAAATCTTACCCCATATGACATCTATCCCACAGTTCTTAAACATAAAGATTGTCACTGTCAGTTGCTTCTTTCTCCAATACAAAACCAAAGCTCATTCCTCAACACACAGCCCTTAAAAGCAGTGCCATGCTGAGCTAGAAGAGGGCAGCAGAAGTCTGGACCCAGGTGATCATGTGGCCTGCTGCCTCCTAGTCTCAACCACTACTTAGTTGTTTTGTTTTGCTTTGTTTTGTTGGGTGTGTGTGTGTGTGTGTGTGTGTGTGTGTGTGTGTGTTTATATCTTTTAAATACAGCAGGTGACCATTTCAATAGTTTCTGATTCAGTATCTTTGGAGTCACGTCCAGAAATTGGCATTTGGTGAAAAGAGGCCATTTGTTGCCCTCTTTACTCCCAGTCGCTTGAAAGTTTGAGAACCATGCCTAGTTCTCAATGAAATCTGCATAGCTTAGTTATTTTCATCTTGTCTTTTATGTTATAAAATTATAACTCATAGTTGCTAACATCAACTTTCCTTTCCCATTTAGTTTTCCTAAGACTCTCACAATCATATTCCATCTTATTCTCATACCTACTTCTTCAGATACAAATTATTTTAGAGACAACAGTAGAATAGAAGGAATATGATTAGATTGATAACTGCACTTCCCTAGGCCTCCCTTTTCTCAATAACAGTGTGCCTGAGGAGCAATGAGATGCTTCATGGAAATTACTGAACAGGGTGTTTGAACATTTGATACATGTTAAGAATTTCATTTGTTCTTTTACTACCTGTTATAAACAGAGACTTGAAACCCAACTCCTTTATTTTCCATAGTTTTGCTCTGAATAACAAGGACATAGACATTCTGGCCCTTACATATCATTAGCAGAGTTGAAAAAGAATCCCTTCGGCCTGTGTGAAGACACAAACCTGAACAGAAAGGGAGGGAAAGAAGAGATGACTGATCCCTCCAATTGTAAATACTGAGCTCCGGTAATCTAAAAGAATGCAGGTCTTTAAAGTATTTAATAGTACTGTAAACATGACTCAAACATGTGGAGAAGTCAAGCTGGTATCTACACAGAGCTGTCACATTTTACAGATGTGCATTTACAGAAATGTAACTCTGCACACAGCCAAAAGAGAAAGGTAAATGCGAAGTTGGCCACAAAGCCTTTGATCTACGATGGGGTTCTGTCTGCCAGATATGCTAGGAATATTAGCTTGTGAGAGCAACCAACCAATAACTGGGTTGACTTAACGCCCGTGTGAGATCTAGGAGCAGGAACCCATATCCGGCACTGCTTGGGTTGCCATGATCCAGAGACTAGACAGCAAAAAGATGTAATGATAAAATGACTCCTAATTACCTTCTGTTATGCTCATAGATCAGTACTTTGTCAAGTGTCATCAGAGAAGCTTCCTCCTGTAGCATATAGGAAAAAAACACAGAGACCCATGGCCAGACATACCACACACACACACACACACACACACACACACACACACACACGAGAGAGAGAGAGAGAGAGAGAGAGAGAGAGAGAGAGAGAGAGAGAGAGAGAAAACCTTGGAACACTTAGCCTAAATGGGATGTCTCCATCAATGGGATGTCTCCATCAAATTCCTCCCTTTAGAGCTCAGAAAACACTGCAGAAGAAGACGTGGAAAGCATGTTAAGAGCCAAAGGGGATGAACTGCGCCAAGAAAACCAGGTCCTGTAAATCAGCATGAGCAGAGCTCACAGGAACTCAGAGACTGAGGCAGCATGTACAGAGGTACAAGGCTTGTGTATATGCACTAGGTCCTCTTTGTCCATATTATGGCTTCTGGTTTAGTATTTTTATGGAACCCCCGAGTCTGAGAACGAGTGGGTCTCTGATACTTGTGCTTTCTCTTGGGCTCTTTTCCTTTTGTTGGTCTGTGTTGTCCAACCCCGATGTGATAGTTTTGTGTTATCTTATATTTTATTTTATTATTATCTCTTAGAAACCCTTTCTTTTCTAATGACAGAAAGAAAATTAAATCTTGATGGGAGGGGAGGAGGGGATGAACTGGAAGGAGTGGGGGACAATAATGAGGATATGTCATGTGAGAAAAGAATCTATTTTCAAAAAGAGGGGGGAAAGGAAAAGAAAGACTTCTCAAACTTTGGATAAACTGAGTATCAACTGTACAATAAATTAGACACTAGAAATTACTGTGATTTGGGGTTTTATAAGAAAAAGAACAAAATAAGGCAAGTAACTTACTGGTAACAATTATTGTTTATCAAAATAGCTCAAAGAAATTAGCATTTGTCACGGGGGCAATAAACAGCACACACATATATAATGCGTGTAAAAATACAGCCCAAATAAACAAGAAATAATGAAGAAATAAAGTAGATTACAAACCTATTTTGAAACCAATTTTCTGTTATTCAATGTAATTTAGTGAAACATTCAAAACAAATTAAGAGGAATTATTAACTTAACTGAAAGGGCTAAAACAACCAATGGTTTCACCAGATACATCAATAATCCCTTTTACACCACAGAAATCTAATTGGAGTGACCAGAATAAATGAATGACCCAGATAATACCAGGAGCAATTTAATTAGTTTCATTTCAGGCTTAAGCTTACATTTCCAGGTGACCCTTTGAGATTAAAGCGGTGATCAGATTTTCCACATTCACTTACCTCAGCACCGCAAATGGACACCATTTCTTTCAGCCTCAATCTTCTTGCCGGAAAACTGTAAAATCTCACAACCTCACTAAACATTAAATAAATAATCCTCAGACAATGAGCAAAGTCAGGGCTCCTTCCAGCCTTTAGTCCTACAGCATATACTAACATGGTAAGTACCATGTATGGACATACTTAGGATGTTGCTCCCCTTGCCGTTCCTGAACAGGAAGTGGCACATGTGACTCACTGCATAGTCCTCAACACGCGATTAGGAAGTGGGCACAAGCGAACATAGGTAGCTATTAAATTCAGTCAGTGTGAGAGTTCTAAGAACACACACACAAGTCCTCCTGTGAAACTATACTTGTGTCAGGCTGTATCAGCTTATAGACTAAAAGCTATCTGCGGGGAGCTCAAAGTCACAGCCTTTGATGAGAGCATTCGCTCTTGCTGTGCCTGAATATGGGTTTATTATGTTTCTGGGTTAATAATGTTAAACAACAACAACATTTTTCATAGTTTCTTGAAATATTTGTCTGTGGCTACTTTCAGTTGCTTAATATTTCCCCACACGTGAGTAACTCTGTGTGTGTGTATGTGTGTGCGTGTGTGTGTGTGTGTGTGTGTGTGTGTGTTTCTGAATACTTCTTGTTGTACTTTAGGCTCGCTGCTCTCATTTTTCTCTGGTATTCCTTTGTCTACCTAATATTCAAGCCCAGGGAATTTTACATTGCAGATGTTATGAGATACTCAACTTTAGAAATTCACCTTAGTTCTGGCTATCACCTCTAATTCTCTTCGTCATCTCTGAAATGTCAGAGTTTGTTCTTATTAAATGCTTATGTTTCTAGTTACATAGTGGTCCCCTCCTTCTCTGCCTGTCTATGACTTTGTATAAATGGTATGAACTGTTTTCTTCTAGTTGTAACCTAAAATTTTATTCTCTATTAAGAGAATTATGGGTTTTTCCCTGTATTTCTATTTTATATGTCTAGGTGTCATGCCTAAATGTATGCCTGTGCACTGTGTGGGCACAGTGCCAGAAAAGACCAGATGTGATGTCCTATCCTCTGGAACTGAAGTTATAGATGGTTGTGAGCCACCATGTGGGTGGAGAGAATTGAAACTAGGTCCTCTAGAAGAGCAGCAACTATTCATAAATGCTGAGCCATCTCTCTAGAGCCTAAGGCTTAAGTTTGTATTGGGCCGATTTCAGGTTAGCATCTGTTAGACTAAATATGTCAAAGTGGCATAGAAAAGCACTGTGGAGATGGCCTAGCATGCTAAAGAGGTGTCTCTACTGGAAGTTCCAGGTTCAGTCAAGCTTTTCTGCTCAAGCTGGTCATATTCAAATACCTCCACATCTTGGGTATGCACTGGGAATTAGTCAGCATCTGACCATGTTGCTATGGTCCAAGCTTGGGTGGGTTTTTTGTTGTTGTTGTTTTGTTGTTGTTGTTGTTTGTTTGTTTTTGTTTTGTTTTTTTAATGGATTAAGATTGCATTCTTACAATTAAATCTACATGAATCTTAGGGCTTAGAACTGATCAAATGGAAAAGAACTGAGTACAATCCCAATTAAGTTGTCTGAATTTAGCATGCATCCTGTGTTTAGCAAGCCTTAGCACAGCTCCACATGCATCTAGCCAGGTTAGAATTTCTCACTGGCAACGTTACTGATTAGGCATGAGAGCTGTAACTCATCTACAAGAGAGTCAGCTTGGCTTTGGTTCCAAATTCTCCCTTGCCCTTGTGAATGCTTTAGGGAATCAACTAGTAAATGTCCCGAGGGTCTAGGCTCATTTATTGAAAGGATACATGGTATGAGGGTGCCCTCTAGGCCATCTCTGCTACTTGCACGTGGTTCTTCTCTCTCCCTAACCTTCAAACGCTTTCAAGTGACAGTAGAGATCTTATTGTAAGAAATTCTGCCCTTCGTTTTTTACTAGTGTCTGAATACCAGCAATTATATTTCTCCATCTTAGCAGAGAGGCACGACCTGAAAGAGAAAGACAGGAAAGACAGATTTAATCTACCAAAAAAAATAGTGTTTGAACTAGCATACTATGGAAGGAGAGTTATCAACTTTCTTTTCCATTTGAGAGCTAAGGTAGACACAGAAAAGGCTTGCCCCTCAGCTGCCATTGAAGTTAACCCCTGCATTCACCTTTTCATTTCCTATGTTGTACTTTTGCAGGTTCTTAAGGACTCTCTCATGAGATTACCTTCCTTAGATTTTTATGATTGCCACTAACCAAATCTGGCCAACATGAACAAGCTGAAGATGAGCCCAGTGACACAGCTAAGGGTCTGTTGCTGCCTGGAATTGATGGTAATGGATGTCAGTTACCATTATAAGAAGTCTGTGCATCAAGAGATGGTAGGCATAAGTCATGACCATTCTCAGTAAAACTCAAGACAGATGTTCTATTGTTTATGGTAAATGTTCTCCCAGTGTGAATCTTATAGTCCAGAATGCTACTCTAGTATTTATATTCCTCTACAGCAAACAATCTTAATATTTTGAAATATGGAAATATTTGAGAACACTGTTAATATTTTTTTTTCAATGCAGTTTATTCAGGAACATTGAACAATCCTCGGACCCCGGGGAAAGCCAGCCCACAGCTTAAATAGCCTCTGGGTAGCCAACCCAGGCGTGCCACGGGGGCAATGCAGATAGGTCCACATACATGGAAGCAAGCCAGATCCTCGGCCTTAGCCAAATGTGGAGTTGTTCGTGACAGAGAGCACTCACCATCGGGAAGGTGGAAGGCGGAAACCAGCTCCATCTTTAAGGCATAGCATTCCGCAGCTCTCTACAGTTCCCCCTTTTTGTTTTAGACGCATCAGGCTGTTAATATTTTGTGCCTTTCTTAAAAATATTTATTTAAAAGCATATAATATCGATATATTTAAATTCCCCTTGCTGCCTTCACACACACACACACATTACTGAGGGAATCATGAGCTCCAGGTAAGAAATAGCCCCCAAAATATAGGTAAGAAATTACCATAATTACCAGAAGAAGTATAAGGCAGTGTGTTGACATTGGTTTTCCTTAAAAATTCTGGATTGGGACAAAGAAAGTAAACTCTTAATAGTTGAGAGAAATTAAGGCGTTAAAAAGACAGATATATAAGATTAAGACAGACACAGAGTACAGTACAAGCATAGAAACCAATTTTCCTGGCAAGGTTGCTAACGAGCATTGGGTTCAGAGTCCACTCTCTGGATCCAGGGTCCTCTTTCATTAGCCTTCCACCTCCAGAATTTGCTACTTTAAGCTTTAGATTGAGATCTAGGACTAAATTATATCAGCAGTTTCCCTGGTTCCTCAGCTAGCACAGGAATACTACAGGGCTCTCCATTACGATGTTCGTGGTTGTGATCTGAGTGTGAAAAGTCTCCCAAAGGCTTGAGATGTGTTTAAATATTTGATACCCAGGTAGTAGCACTATTTTTCGAACATTGTGGGACGTTCAGAGGATGGAGACTCACTGGAGAAGGAACCTTGAGGATCGACATCCAGATTCCCACTTCCTGACAGGAAATGCAATATGATCACCTGCTTCAGGCCCCTGCCATGAGGAACTATCTGGATCTCCTTGAACTATAATGTAAAATAATATCCTCTCCGCACTGGTTCATTTCTGTCAGCTTTGCACAGAGTAGAGCCATCTGGAAAGAGGGAATCTCTGTTGAGAAATGGCATCTACCAGATTAGCCTGTGGGACATTATCTTAATAAAGACTGATGAGGGACAGCCCAGCCCACTGTGGGGAGTACTTACCCCAAGGAAGTGGTCCTGGGTTGTATTAAAAGGTAAGCTGAGAATTCCATAAAAAACAAGCCAATAAGAAACAACCCTTTGTGGTCTCTGCCTCAGATCCTTCCTCCAAGTTCCTCTCTCAAACTCCTGACATGGCTCCATTGATGAGGGACCCGTAAGGCAATAAACCATTTCTGCTCCCAAATTGCTTTGAGTCATTGTTTTATCACAGAAATAGAAAAACAAACTAATACACCTCTCCTTGTCCTAGTCATTATCAAGTAGCATCTAAGGCACCTGAGAAAGGAAGTCTAACAGTCACAGTCTTTATAGGGCTGTTCTGTGGACATGTCTGGGAAGAGAATCTTGACTATCAATTGATAAAGGACGCCACAGCCCTCTGTGGCCATTGTTATGTCCCTGACAGGAGGCTGTGGGCTGTATAAGAAAGCCAGCTGATCCTGAGCCAGAATGAGCCAGAAATGGGCTGTTCCTCTGTGGCTTCTGCTTTAGAGTCCTGCTTGCCTTCCTGCCCTGACTTCCCCCGGATGATGGACTGAGACCTGGAAATATAAGCCAAATAAATGTTTTCTCGCTTAAGTTGCTTTTGGTTAGAAAGCTTTATCACTGCAACAGAAAGAAAACCAGTACATTCTTTATGTTGCCTCTGTCAGGTATTTTATCACCACAAGGAGAAAACTAAATAATATACCATGTGTGCCAATTCCCATAACTCTCTCTTATGTATCTATATAAATCTTGCTGTATTTCTCTAGAGAACCTTGATAAATATAATCCTCTTATCCCAATGTTCTTTTGAATTTTGACATAGTTTTAAAAAATACTATCAAAACAGAAGGAACAATTAGCAGGTATTCATGAATTGAAATAACCTAAATGGGACTATCTATTGTAGCAATGTATACACAGAGAAATAGAAATATTCAAGCCACTTAAAGCTCGTTCATTTAATGAGAACTGGTGCTTCAAAGGGCTGATTACAAATGCAGGAGGGTGTTCAAAACCACCAGATGAGAATATTCTGCCTGTAGGCACTTTCTGTGAAGGAAAGCCCAAGGCTGACAGAAGCACCAGGGAGTCAGCTCAAACACAAAAGTGTCAAGGTGACAGGTCCTGAATCGCATGCCTTGAACCCTTTCAGAGAGACAGGCTTGCATAAAATCGGGTGTTCTTTTGTTTGGTGCTAGCATTGGCCTTCATCTTTAGCAGCTAGAGAGAATACTTAGAGAATCAGAACCCTTTGAGCACATAGAGATAATCTAGCCAACAGCTGAAGTCGTGTATCCACAGGAGGAGTGATTCACCCAAGGTTATGCGTGTGATCAGTTCAGGAGGGAGCTAAGAATGAAATGCATAGGTCACTTCTAATCTAATCCTTTTCGCAAAACACTCTAGTGTCTGTCGGTTCCAGGAATTCATCTGAAAATTATAAGGCTGAAAACTTAATGAGCTGCAGCAATCTATCACAGAAAGCCTCATGAAAGCTCATCCAATCTTAGCATTTCAATGTTTTTCAGTTTATCAATAATGCGTGAGAATAGACAAACAATGTCTGCATTTGAAATTAGCTAGTTTGCTTGCAGTTTGCTTGTCCTGCAAAATGGACATTTCTTAAGTTTCGCCAGAAGATTGCCAACATGTGTAGAATCTCATTCAGTCTTATTAGAATGTTAAGTAATTATCCTGAGGAAATTCCTTATATTAGGTATTTTGCCATCACCAGGATAATTTCCCTTTTTGCACTTATTTGTGAAAGGAGAGACAAAGACACATTCAACAAAAATAAAAACTTCTCCTCTCTTGAAGGCAAAGCTTGGGTTCTTGTGGTTTTCATAAGCACAGATCTCCAAATATTCCATAAACTTCATGAACAGAACACAAATGCATGGGCTGTTTAAACTTTGTTCATGGCATATGCTATTAAAATTGCATTACAAGCAAGCCTAGTAAAAACCGGTTAGTCTTCTTTTCAGCAATTTTGAAAACTAGAACTTGTTTTCCTCAGAGTAGACATGGCTGAGAAAGAAGGTGACTTCATGCTCTTGAGTCCACTAAGGACTGATTAAATAGATGAAACTCATCCTATAAAAGTCAGACTCCTCAAGATCCACTATACCACTCCTAGACATATATACAAAATATGCTCAAGCATGCAAGGACATTTCTTCAACCATGTTCATAAGAGCCAGAACCTGGAAACAACCCAGATGTCCCTCAACAGAGGAATGGATACAGAAATTGTGGTACATTTACTCAATGGAATACTGCCCAGCAATTAAAAACAAGGAAATCATGAAATTTGCAGGCAAATGGTGGGATCTAGAAAAGATCATCCTGAGTGAGGTGTCCCAGAAGCAGAAAGACATACACAGTATATACTTTATTATAAGTGTATACTAGACCTATAAGAAAGGATAAACATACTAAAATCTGTACAACTAAAGAAGATACACAAGAAGGTGGACCCTGGGTAAGATGATCAATCCTCACTTGGAAAGACAAATGGAATGGATATTGGAAGTAGGAGAAAACAAGAAACAGGACAGGAGCCTACCATAGAGGGCCTCTGAAAGATTCTACACAGCAGTATATCAAAGTAGATGCTGAGACTCATAACCAAACCTTGGGCAGAATGCAGGGAATCATATGAAAGAAGGGGAAGTTAGTAAGACCTAGAGAGGACAGTAGCTCCATAGAAGCTCTGGGCACAGAGGTCTTTTCTGAGACTGATTCTCCAACCAAGGACCATGCATGAATATAACCTAGAACCCCTGCTCAGACATAGCCCATGGCAGCTCAGTATCCAAGTGGGTTGCCTAGTAAGGGGAACAGGGACTGTCTCTGACATGAACTCAGTGGCTGGTTCTTTGGCCTCCCCTCCCCCTGAGAGAGGAGCAGCCTTGCTAGGCCATAGAGGAGGACTTTGCAGCCAGTCCTGATGAGACCTGATAAGCTAGGGTCAGATGGAAGGGGAGGAGGACCTCCCCTATCAGTGGACTTAGAAAGGGGCAGGAAGGAAATGAGGGAGAGAGGATGGTATTGTGAGGAAATGAGGGAGGGGGCTACAGCTGGGATACAAAGTAAACAAACTAATTAATTTAAAAAATAATTAATTAAATCAAGAAAAAAAAAAAGAATTAGAAAGATTGTAGAGGCCAGGAGAGCATCACCACCCAGAAATACATGTGAACTTGCCACCACAACCACTAACAAACTCTGAAGGTAAGGTATTCACATCATTACTGAAAAGAATAAAGAGTAAGAGCAAAGGACAGCAGGACCAAGAAATCCATAAATGCCGCAAAATGTGAAGGGCTCTCACGATGTAGAAACAGCATCAGGAGAAGAATCATACAAACAACTGTCAATTACAGTACCATGAACCCTTGTCTCTTGAACTCCCACAAATCCACTAGCCTGCTTACTTCTGTGGAGAAGTAAATGGAGTGATTATGTAAGTATAAGTATGTCAATAAATGTGAAATAGATGGTATTGTGCTTAAAGTTCCTTTTTAAAGTCTTACTTTTTTTTTGTTGAACAACCCCTCCTGTACCCTCTTTTCTAAATAAGGAGATTAGGATGCAAGGCAAAAGCCCAAGAAAGAGGAACACCCAGTCTTTATATAGGCATGGGAGGGGAGGGGCGAGGCGTGGTTCTCTGCTAATGCCAAAGACAAACACATATTGTATTCCTCTGTCTTCTGCTTCTTTGAGATGCTTTTCTAAGGATCACCTGTGACCAGAAGACTATCTATTTTGATAAGCTCCTTGCTGTGGCCTTTGGCCTTTTCTGGTGTAATTGGCATGACTGAAGACCTCATGCTCTGGTAACTCCAGACTTGAGTGCTCCTAGTCTTCACCGATGGCTAAACTCAACCACTCCCCCCAATCAGTTTATACTTCCCCAGGCCTCCTCTGAGCTCCCATGGGTGTGCATTCCCAAAGAATCCGTTTTATCACTTTGGCAATCCCATTGACACTCCTCCAACAAATATGCCATCAGCTCTCTTCTTGTAATTACTCTCAATGTTATAAAATAGACATAAGCTTTCCTTTAGTATGTTCAACAATCTGTTGATTATAAAGAAGAGGAAATTAAAATACTCAAGTCCTACCTATCAGGGCCTAGAAAGGATACGTAACAGGAAAGTGAAGGAACTAGAATCAGCACAAGATACCCAAGACCAACTTCTAAGCACAAGGGAGACTTATTTTCCCCATAGGCACAAAGGGCAGGGAATAAGAGACAAAGGTGGGAGATGGAGGAAGAGGGAGAAAGGGAAAAGGAACAAGGTAGAGGGAGAAGGGATATGTTTCTCCCAGAGGTACAAAAGACTGCCTCTGGGTAGAGAGGAGACAGATGTGGCACATAAGCAAATGCAGTTCGTAAAGGGGAAGCCCTGTGTTAGAACAAGGTGTTTAATTTTGATTTTGCATATTAATTAGGTGAGCCAAAGGGGGTTCTTGATTGCTGGACTTCATGCTTTGGTAGTTGGACCTTGGTGGTGAGCCTCAGAGGGAGAAAGTGGCTAAATAAGGGCAGAGACCTAGGTAGTTGGCTTTAGGAATGTAATCTAACAATTTAGTGAGACAGAGGGAATAGGGGAAGGACAAGGCCTGCCAGAGCCATGTTTGTTATTATCAGCCTGCTAGAGCCCTTCAGAATGTCTATACACTTAACCTTAGCACTTAACATCCAGGGCATTTGATACCACACCATAAATGCCTTCAGGTGATTACAAAATACATAGGCTAATTTCTAACCTTCAGCATGTATTAAACAAACAATACACTTCCCTTCTTAGGGAACTGTATATGGACACTCCCAACTGCTGCTTAGCAGTTTTGCCATAGGTTCTAAAAGAGTGGTGAAACACCAGGATATCTCAGGATTTTTACAGGGAGATGAAGCAGAGTGTTCTAAGGGGAGGTGAAATACTCCACCTTCAGGAAAACTCCTTAAGATAGGAAATAAACAACTCAAATAGCTTTAGGAAGTCCCTGAAACTGACTGGATTCACTATGCTCCTCCATCCCAAGAGTATCTAATCAGGTAAGCTGGGGTTCTCAGAAGAACCTGAGCATTCTGAAAGAAGCAGAGATCAGCTAAACAGCTTGGACAAGGCAGGAAGCAGCCCAACTGCCTTCTAGAGGCTCAGGAGTACCTGTTGAGCTGCTGGAAGTACGCTCCAGGTTTCCAGTTTTGGATGAACTGTCACTCATACTAGGCTTTTGGTGATAGGGCTGGTCTTTGAGGGATTTCTGTTCCTCAAAGTAACCCCTCACCCATATACTTGTAAGTAACCACAATAAAATTTACTGCTTCATCAAGATAAGCTTTGGTGATATCTGCACTTTGGATTGTCATCAGTTCCATATTGAGGTACCATGGAATAGTGCACATAACACCATTAAATGCTTTTCCCTCAACCTTTATTTTTTATGTGATATTCACTGTATGTGTGCATGACTGTGTAATCTCAGAGTTGTCTTTCTTTATCAGATAATTTTTGAAACTGTATCTCCCTGTGTCCCCTGTGTCCTCCTACTCAACCCTTCAGTTCACAACAGCTCTACCTTTCTGACTCTGTGTTCCCTTCCCAAGGGTTTTGAACCACAATTCTGTTTTATTAGCATATCTATAACATCTCCACCTCAGCTCTGTTCCAATTCTGTGATTTCAATGGATCTTTGTTATCCTTGGAATGATATTCAGATGTTCAACCTCCCCTCTTATATGATTCCAGATCACACAGAGTTTTGTCCATGGATTTTCTCACTTAATGCATTCTAAACAAAACCATCCAAGATAGACCCAGTAAAGACTTTTGAGAGCAGACTGAATCATGAGTGTTTTGCCCTCATGAATGATGTAATTCATTTGTGGCTAAGTGGGTTATCATAAGGGTAACTTTTTTATAAAAGTAAGCTCTCTCTCACTAGCCTGCAGATCTCACATTTTTGATACCTCCTTCCATGTCATGACCCAACAGGAAGCCCTTCTTAGACACTAACTGGTAGCCAACATCATACTCTTAGACTTACAGAACCATAAGCTAAATAAATATCTTACCCTCACATAAATTACTTGTCTGCAGTATTCATTTGCAGCAATGGAAAATGGACTGAGATGGTATGCAAAGATGTTTCCTAAAGTAAATAAAATACGACAGGAATGAATTCATCTCATCTCTGTTTCCTCGTCTATAGATGAAAACTGCTTCCTTTGAAACTTCCAGTCCTGTTAGATATCATCCCTTTGGATAATTGTCTTAAACCATTTCTATCACTGTTCGTAGAGAGCTTTACATGCATATTTGCTCTCATTGTCCAAATCAGTAAATCAAAAATTTGTAGGCATCTGTTGTTGTATTCCAGCCAAGCCAGTGTAATATATGCCAACCAAAGTTATTATCAAAATAATATAAAATTGGTGAGATATTTGTTTTCCATGAAAAAACTTATCATAAATATTGAAAATGCATTATAGTTGTTTTTCTCTCCATCCAGTACATAAGATAAATCATTTCTTCTTTGCATAATAGCTAAAATGCAGCTCCAGATTTTGATTTCATATATTTGTAAGTAAAGCAACAAAAGCCATTTGATAAATCTTCTCAGACCATGTGCATTCTAGTAATTACAATATACAGTGGGATAAAGACTCACATATTTCCCTCAGTGAGATGTTGTTTTACTGTGATAGTATTACCAAGAAAAGTCTGTTGAGAAGTAGCTGAAGAGTAATTCAAATACAAGACCGAAACAAAGCCACCATTTATTTTGTGTTATAACCCCAAATACTGGTCTCAAAAAATAGCCAGATGCTATGCTCTGCCCTGTCTGTGACAGCTCACCTGGCCCAGCAGACCAAGCCACTTTCGAAGACTGCATTTCGTGGAGGTACTCTTGTCTTCAACACAACACATAGTGTTTCCTATTGAATGACCCAGCGGGTAGGAAAGAGAGGCATCTTATATGATCACAATACTGGAAGAATGTACCAGGGAAAGAAATTATTTCACTTCAATACCCAACATAACATTCTAATACACACCACACACACAGCAAGACTTCAGGGTTCTCACAAATTCCTGAACTCATCTCTACACATTTCTGACCTTGTACAGGAAGGCTACCTTCTAGGGACTGGTGTTTCCTGTTACTTTTCCAAGCAGACTCCATTGATCTAAAACTACCATTTGCTGTTCCAAGCAACCCATGGTCTTTCTGCACTGTGGGACAGGCTGAGTAGTGACATGGCTCTGAACTAGGATCTGACCATTTTCTCCACTTTCTCTGATCTCATTTATTTCATCAATTCTCAAGGACTGTTCAGGAAAAAACAAAACAAACAAACAAACAAAAAAAAAAACATGTAAATGTGACTTCCAGTCCTGAGGATGTAGCTTGCTTTGTGGAGGCCTAGGCTCCATCTGCAACACTGAACAAGACCAGGCATAATGAACCATGCCTGTAATCCCAACACCTGAGAGGCAAAGAGAGGAGGATCAAGAGTAAAGGATTTCTATTCCTAGCTGTGTTGCCAATTTTCCAGCTCTCACTCTACATCTGTGTGTCTGGCTCATGTTCTTCATACGTGAAAGCTAGAGGTACATTTGTTCCACAATGTTAGGTACTGAGAATCCAATGAGATAAAGCTCAATAAAGCATTTTGAAAAGACTAGTGTGCTGAACCTTCACCTCTCTGGCAGAATCTCTCAGCCTTCAGCCACCTTCATTGGTAGCTATTGTTCTGAACTTTAACCAGGAGAATAAAAATTGCCACACAGGGATATTCATAACAGCAGAAAATAAAAATCACTCATTAAATTCCAATTTCCTCCTTCCAGGCATAGCATTTTCCTAAAGGATGAGGGAAAGCAACTTAATTCCTCTGCCACTGTCTCACACAGAGAAAAAGCTCAGGGGTTGGAAGGGCAGAGTCCGAGACAAATAGGAGAGGAAATGATTCAAAGGGCAAAAAAACACACTCTGAAGATCAGTTACCCAAAGAGATAAAAGAGAGTCCTGAAATTTTTGTGAAGCTAAAAAATTAGACTTTAGGGTATGCAAAAAAGAACTGAAAGAGATTATAAAAAGGTGCTAAAAATTACAGATGAGTTTCCTCAGTTTCAGCACTGACTCTTTGGGAAAGCAACGAACGTCCACAAACTATCCTCCTCACCCTCACCACAGGTGCCTCTTCTCCTGCTGCCTTGAACCCAGAAGCCCCAGCAAAAATGCCTTCTTCCCATTCTTACTGCTTTCCAAGAGTCAACACATCCACCTGGAACTCCCGTCTTTTCTTTGATGTTAACTGGACTGCTGGTTAAAATGGGAAAGTCAAAGGAAGGACCACATATTTGAACCAGTTGTATCCAGTCTTGCATCTTAGGTAATGATTGTTCCCATTTTCTAACAAGAGGTTCTAGATACCCCAAAGAGAGTATGGGCAGTCATTATGCAGTATGGGCAGCCATGCATTCATGAGCCACAAGGAGGAGAGGGCTCATTGCAGAGTGCTGTCAGGTTAGTCTTCCCTGCCTCTGTTTCTCTATGTCCTCACCTGTGCCCCTTTCCCTGAGGTGTGACCAAAGCACCCTCTGCAGAACCAGAGCTGTCTGCTTCCCTTCAAATTCCACACCACCGTAATTCATGCCCACGTCTGTAATCCTGGCACTCAGGACATAGAAGATCAGGAGTTCGGGACTACTTTTGGTCAGGCTAAGCTACAGGAGACCCTGTGTCCAGAAAAAAAGTGGGGGGGGGGGGGCGGTGAAGAAGAAAGAAAGGAAAGAAGGAAGGGAGAGTACATGTTTTTAAAAAAACAAAACATGCTCATGCAAGCTCTTTGGTTGGTGGTTCAGTCTCTGTGAGCCCCTATGGGCCCAGGTTAGTTTACTCTGTAGGTCTTCTTATGGTGTCCTTGACCCCTCTGTATTCCTCAATCTTTCCTCTCAACTCTTCCACAAAACTCCCGGAGCTCAACCTATTGTTTGCCTGTGGGTGCCTGCATCTGTTTCCACCAGCTTCTGGATGAATTGTCTCAGAAGACTGTTATGCTAGGTAGGATATCTAGTGGAGGGATGGGGACACCAATCCACCCACTCAAACCTTCACAGGCCTAATTGAATAAATATTTTTGTATAGACTGGTTTGCCTGAATGTGTCTGTTTACAAGGTGTGTGCTTGGTACCTGCAGAGGCCAGAAGAGGGCATTGGTTCCTCTGAAACTGGAGTTTCAAATGACTGTGAACCTCCATGTGGATGCTGGGAACTGAGCACAGGTTCTCCAGAAGAGGAGCCAATACTCTTAACCACTGAGCCGTCTCTCTAGCACTTAATTTTATTTTTTTAACTGTTAGGAAGTTTCTGTTTCAAGCTTTACTTCTCAATGATAAGTAAATTTTAGGATTGCTGCCAATTGTCAAAAACGAAGCCATTTCAGTCTGATCCACGGTGTACCCTCTACGCCTCCTCGGTTTCAGACCTGTTTCTTCTCCAGGGTCCCAAAACCTCCTGGGAGTAGATGCCACAGGGATGCCTCCCATCAACAAAACCTCTGTGTCTGTACTCCCCTACCTCAGTGAACATTGGGAATCCCCTTGGAAGCTACTTCACATTCAGATGGGTGAGAGGTTGTCATTGAGATACACATCTATCTCACCAAATATTAAGTGAATCCCCAAATCAACTCCTAGTTTCCCAAAATTCTCACTGAGATTCTGAAGACATAAGATAATGCATTGGGGGGAGGGGGGAAATCAAGAGGAAAGGGGCCTTAATTCTTAGCTGGCTGTATTAAAATAAGCTTACTTTTACAAGTTTCACAAATGCAAGCGGCTGTGAGCACACTGAGCACCCCTTGGTGGAAGCATTTAAAGGGAGGGGCCCTGGAGCCACACTGTCTTCCAGGCGAATCTGCTTCCGCACGGAGATTATGAATCTGGCATAGAAACTGAGGAGGAGTTCAGAGATGTCAGCTGGAGAATGCGAAAACACCAAGGATTTGTCAGTTTCGGAGGCCCATCAGCCTCCAGAGACTTTACCAAGGCACATTCAAGTACATTTGGATTCCTGCTACACAAAGGGAATTAACGAACAAGAAATACAGCACTCTCAGAATGAGAGCATGTCTGCTCCTCTCTGTCCCTCCTCTCTTCCCAGACTCAAAGCACAGAGAGCAAAAGAGGCGAGCAGGGACCTGGCCCGGAGGCATGGCCCGCCCTGCGCCTCCTCCGCAGCTGGGTCAGCTGTGGTGAAGACATCATTCCTCAACAAAGAAATCAGAATTTTGTCTCACAGAATATTAGACTTTCTAATAAGTTTCCGATGACTTGTAACTGAATGTGACAAAAAGCTACGAAGTCTTCCCAATTTACAGAGAGAAACAGGACAGACTCAGAGGACCATGGTGACATCAAGCTACTTCCTGACATTCCCTAATGAGGACCTCCCGCTCTGTGAACTGCCAGTGCTTAAAGAGAGAAACAACTGTGCTTCTTACACAAAGATGAAGCCAAACTCTGCGGCCCCTACCATCACCTCTGCAGCCATTGGGAGCATGGCTCCTCAGGGCTCTGGGTATCCTCTGCCCAGACTCCTGATACTTTCTTTACTTTGAACCTTCCCCCTCTCTTACCTCCTTTAAATTTCACAATCTCAGACACAATCAATGGTGGGTTTTTTTTTTTCCTGAACTCTATTACACTCGTTCTTCTGCATTCCTGCAAAAGATACTGCAGTGTATTTTACTTGTTTCTACGTCTGCTCCCATGGGTTGTAGTCTGCTCAGTAAGGAGCATGGCTTAGTCAAGATTGGACTACACTAGTTTTTGCACACAGCCTGAAGCAGATGGGTGCTCTAATAAATACTAGCTATAGAAATGGTTGCCTTCCGTTTCCTCTTTCTCACATAAAGGGATCCCCACAGGCTGCCAAGGAGGCTCCTGTCACATAGTGAGGCAGTCACCCATCTATTGTTCCTTAAGGATGCTCAAGTTATCCATCCACAAAGTTGCCATACTCCAAGGTCAAACCTGAAATAATCTCTTATTTTGTGAGGTTTCTGTGATTATTCTGTGAGGTTTCTTTTTAATTCAGACATATTCTAGATTTTTTTTAAAAAAAAAAGTAAACACTAAATCTTTAGCTCTCTTACAAAAGATTCTTCCACTTTCTTAGATTCTTTTATTTAAGGGTCCCAGACAAAACTAACCCAAATAATATTAGAAATATTATTACTTTCTCCAGGGAAGTCTCTGTAATGTGTTCATCCTCTCATTCCTCTTGAAATATTTCAGCCAACTGCTCAGGAGAGCTGGGTCCATTTCTGTCAACTGTAATCCAGTTTAGTTTTAATTGAACTATCACAACCAGCTGAACTGAAGGGGAATTCTGTATGATCCACTTGAGGTGGAGTTCTCAGTGTCTAGAGAAAGTCTTATTGGTAAACTAGTCCATTTATTCATTGCTTCTCTGTTTCTTCTTCCTCTTCTTCCCTCCCTCCCTCCCTCTCTTCCTCCTCCCCACCCCTCTCTCTCCTGAGAATGTGAACATATTTTGAGTCTAAGAAACTTTCCGCTTTAATAGTATTTCTGAACAAATGTAGTTCCATGCCAGGCAGACTTGTTATTTCTTTTATTACTTTGTCTTAAGGACATGGAAATTTTCATAAACCATACATAGTCAATGCACAGTAGAACAGAGTGGCATTGTAAAACCTCTTGCTTCAGTGTCAGAGAGTCCTAACCACATTCCAAAACCTCAATTTTCATCTGAGTTTTCTATCAAGCTTAAACCTCATGGCAGTGAAATCAGTGAGGTTTTGCTGAGAATCTTTGATGAATGAAGAGGAGAAAAAAAAAACAAAAACAAAAAACCTCAAGACATCCTTGACTAGATCTTTTCCAAAATAATCTAGATGCTGGTCCTTGGTTTCTGTATAGATCTGGTAAACATGACTTCAAACACTGAGACACCACATATGATACTATAATAAGCCTGGGCTTTCTTTCTGTCTCCCTCTCTTAGCTGTGATTTACTTAAGGTCAACATTTGCATCTGTTCAACCCTGTGTGCTCCAAATCCAGCAAAGCTCCCGATACAATAAGTGCTCCAAAGGTGTATGCTGAATTCAGGAGTAAAGAACAAATAAAAGTAATGGACAATCAAAGTAAATTTGTTCTATTCAATTCCTAAAGTCAGTCAGCATTTTCTGAATCCTGTCAGTTCAGCAGGAAAGTCTGTATCCTCAGAGTTTTAGGGTTCTTTTATCTTGAATGTCTGGCTTAAAGGACCCCTCTTGGACCAACTGATTCTCCTTTGCAACTGAAACTGGAGACTGTGAAAGCTCTACCACAGCGCACTGAAATGAGGCTTACTCTGTCTGGTGGCCCTTAAAGCACAGCGCATTATGGGATTTAGTCATGTTCACGTCAGTGTGCAGGACAAGTTGATTTGACGGGACTGTGGTTAAGAAAGGGTTGGAGAGCTGGAAAATGGACAGCATCTGAGGAACTGGCAGAAGGTGCCCCATCAAAAGTAAGGTGGCAGAGAAAAGAATTCCAGAAAACCACTGACTACCTCGGCCCACAAAATGGAGAATGTCTACAGGAATTCTCTAAGGTGCTTAAACCTGTGCAGCTTGACAAAGGGTGGGGTTTTGTCATTGCTGCTGTTTTGTTTTGTTTTGTTTTGTTTTGTTTTGTTTTGTTTTGTCTTGTCTTGTCTTGTCATTTCAGGCGTTACCTTTGGCCGAGAACTCTGTCACTACAAGGAAGAGGGAAACTCTGCGGAGGGAAGATTCAGGGAGCCTCACCACCCGCTCCCTCAGCTGCTGGCAGGGCCTTGAAGCTAGGCACTGCACTCATGCCTCCCCCAGCTCTGCGCATCAGTGTCCTCTGCACAAGCATGCTCAGCACACATGCCATCCCACATCCTCGAAACACAACTATCACTCTGTAAGCACAGCTGTACCTGTACCGCACACACGCACATACCACACACATCATGTCACACACCATACCACACACACACAAACACACACACACCACACCACACACACACCACACATCAAGCACAAGCCACATAGCACACAAACACACATACAACTTAGATCTCTTCCCAGGAGGGGAGAACCCTGGTAATTCTTCATTTTAGCTCATAACTCAGGTACATACACATTATTGAACTGAGGCACTTTTGAAGAGGTGCTTGTTTTTAATTTTATTGCATGTGCACATGTATGTATGATGTATGTGAGTAGGGTATCCATGTGCCACAGAGCACATGTGGAGGTCACAGGACAACCTGGTTCTCTTCTTCAACCTTTATGAGGTCCCCAAGACTGAACTCAGGTTATCATGTCATATAAGCACTTTTCCACACTGAACCATCTCACCAGCCCCAAAGTGAAACATTTTTAATGCGAAAGTGGCTGCTACTTGCAATTTTACTAAAATTTTAATAAGTTATATAAGTTATATTCTTTCTAGGCAAAAGCAGAATGTTCCACAGTTCATAGCACCAAAACATCGTAGCTGAATGAAGGGACATGCAATTAAAAGAAAAATGCTGAGGCATGGAGCCAAGATAGCAACTAGCACACACAGTTTCTGAGCTGTGGAAGAGCTAAACGTCTGAGTTGGTGAGTGGAAGGACCGCTAACCCAGGAAAACAACGGTGAGGCTTTCTAAACAACAGGGAACATCATAGGAGGTGAAAACTTTGGTCTTGGGTCACCCGGGGACTTGTGTGGGGAAGGTGAGAAAGGACCCTTTGATCTCCTGGCACTCCCCTCCCCCAGAACTCCCTCCTCCTCGGCACAGCAGACTCCTCTTTCTCAGTGCAGACCTAACTGCCTGGGGTATACATCCGCTGAGGCGGAGCTCCAAGCCCTTTTTCAGCAAATGCCAGCAGTACGTGTCTCAGAATCCCAGATTCGCGTGGCAGCTGCACCATCCTTCCAGGGCCCAAGTCTGCTAGACACCATACTAGCTCTGCAGGATCACCATCACTGACAGTACAGCCCGACCAATCCCACAGTGACAGAGAATATGCTATATACTCACCAAAACCAGGCAGAAATGCCATACAAGCTAGACACACCAGGCGCTGGGCCTCCCAAGCTTGAAGAGCACAGTGAAGAGACCCCCAGGACTTCCCAGAAAGCATCTGGACTAGCAACCCAGTCTCCAGTTACAGCGGGACTTTCTAACCTGGCAGCAGAGCAGCACTGAGCTGGAGGGGCACATCAGCCCTCCAGTTTAAGACTAACCAGGGCCAAACCAGAGAACAGAGAGCCTGATAACCCCGGTCCCTACTGACGTGACCACCCTGAAATCTCCAGCTGCAGCAAGACCTCAGAACCTGGCAGTGACAGCAGCACGAAGCTGGCAGAGCACATCAAAGAAGCAGGGCCAAACCAGAGAGCAGAGAGCCCGGATACCCCAATTTCTACCAAGTGACCTGCCTGTAAGTGAGTGCACCCTTGAGAATCTGCAGATCCCCAGATCCTGGGTAATTCTAAAACAGAAGCCAGGCATCGAACCCCCCTCCCACCCATATACCCACTTTGGGAAACAGAGGGGCACTTGGGACATTGAAGTTCCTGCTCTGTGGGTCTGATTGAGGAGTTAAGGCAGTTAATGCCAGAAATTGCACTGCGATCATCACTAGCACCTGCGACATATACAGTGCAGAGCCCCTCCCACACACTCAAGGGTTCAACATTAGCCATCACTCTGTACCTCGAGACACACGTCCACGCACACTTACACACACAGACACACACACACTCACGCTCGCATTTGCCCCGTTTGCACCTGCGTACTTTTCTCCCACAGGTACAGCTAGTCCTCAGCACACGCTAAGGAAACGGAACCTCTCTCAGCTTCCTGAAGAACTCTCCAGACTCCAGAGAGAGACAGCACCAGTCTGATCTGCAGAATCCAAAAACAAACAGGGAAGGTTTCAGATAAGCCAATGGCTAGGGGTAGGCGAAAGAATACTTCCAACATAAATCAGGACATCATGACTTCACCAGCAAACCCCAAAATTGATGGATACACCAATTCAGCAGAAGCACAGGAAAATGACTTTAAAGCCATGCTTACCCAATTATTTGAGGCTCATAAGGAGGAAATGAACAAATCTTTCAAAGAGTTGGCCAGTCAATTGGAGGTAAAGAAAGAAGAAATAGACAAAATCCTTAAAGAAGCAAAGGAAAACATAGCCAAACAAATAGAGGCACAAGTAGGGATAAAATTAGTGGCATATAAAAAGGAAACGAACAAAGAAATAGAGACCATCGTAGAGAGACAGGAATCCAAATTAAAACAGATGAAAGAAATGGTGCAAGGCATGAAAACAGACTTAAAATCAATAAAGAAAAAGCAAAATGAGAAAACCCTTGAGCTGGAGAACTTGGAGAAAAGATCAGGAACCACAAAAGTAAGCATCATCAACAGAATACAGAGATGGAAGAGAGAATCTCTGGAGCTGAAGACACACTTACAGAAATTGATACTACTCTCAAAGAAAAAGTAAAATCAGAAAAGTTCCAATCACAAAATATCCAAGAAATCAAGGATGCTATGAAAAGACAAAATCTAAGAATAATAGGAATTGATGAAAAAGAATACTCCAGGCTCCAAGGTCCAGAAAATATTTTCAAGAAAATCATAAAAGAAAATGTTCCCAACTTACAGAAAGAGATGTCCATGAATATACAAGAGGCCTACAGAACACCAAATAGACTAGACCAGAAAAGAAACACATCACGTCATATCATAGTCAAAACACTAAATCTACAAAACAAAGAAAAGATGTTAAAAGCAGCAAGGGAAAAAGGCCAAGTAACATATGAAGGTAGACCTATCAAAATCACACTGGTCTTCTCATCAGAAACTATGAAAGCCAGAAGGGCCTGGGCAAGTATCATGGAGACTCTAAGAGAGCACAAATGTCAACCCAGACTACTATACCCTGCAAAGCTTTCAATCAACATAGATGGAGAAAACAAAATATTCCATGACAAAACTAAATTTACACAATATCTATACAGCAAACCAATCCTACAGAAGATACTAGAAGGAAAACTCCAATCCAATGAAAACAACTTCACCCAAGAAAACAGGGCATACAGATAATATCCCATCAAAAATGAAAAGAAAACAAGCAATGAAACAGGGTAAGATCACCGACTCTGTTACAAAAGGAACTAACATGCATTGGTCACTATTATCTATCAATATCAATGGACTCAACTCACCAATAAAAAGACACAGGCTAACAGAATGGTTGCGGAAACAGGATCCAACATTCTGTTGCATCCAAGAAACACACCTATGCAACAAAGATAAACACTACCTCAAAGTAAAGGGCTGAAAAAATGTTTTTCAAGCAAATGGTTCCAGAAAACAAGCTGGAGTAGCAATCCTAATATCTAATAAAATAGACTTTCAACCAAAATTAATCAAAAAAGATAAGGAGGGCCACTATATTCTCATTAAAGGAAAAATCCACCAAGAGGACATCACAATCTTGAATATCTATGCCCCAAATACAAGAGCACTGACCTTCGTAAATGAAACATTATTAAAGCTTAAATCATACATTGATCCTAATACCATAATAGTGGGAGACTTCAACACCCCACTCTCATCAAGGAACAGATCAACTAGAAAGACACCAAATAGGGAAATAAAAAAACTCACAGAATCCCTAAATCAAATGGACCTAATAGACGTCTACAGATCTTTTCATCCAAACTCAAAAGAGTACACCTTCTTTTCAGCACCACATGGAACCTTCTCCAAAATAGACCATATAGTGGATCACAAAGCAAGCCTCAACAGATACAAAAGGATTGAAATAATCCCTTGTATACTATCTGACCACCATGGACTAAAGCTGGACATCAATAACAACAGAAACAACAAAAAGCTGACACGCACATGGAAACTGAACAACTTACCACTCAATGACAGCTGGGTTAAGGAAGAAATAAAGAAAGAAATTAAAGACTTCCTAGAATTCAATAAAAATGAAGGCACAACATACCCAAATTTATGGGACACATTAGCAGTGCTCAGAGGAGAATTTATAGCACTAAGTGCCTGCAAGAAGAAATTCGTAACATCATATACAAACAACTTAATGGCCCAACTGAAAACCCTAGAAAAAAAAAGAAGCAGATACACCCAAGAGGAGCAGACTGCTGGAAATAATCAAACTCAGGGCTGAAATCAATCAATTAGAAACAAATAAAACTATCCAAAGAACCAATGAAACAAAAAGCTGGTTCTTTGAGAAAATCAACAAGATAGACAAACCCTTAGCCAAACTAACTAAAAAGCAGAGAGAAACTATCCAGATCAGCAAAATCAGAAATGAAAATGGGGACATAACTACAGACACTGAGGAAATCCAAACAATTTTTAGGTCATACTACAAATGCCTATATACCACAAAATTTAAAAATCTAAATGAAATGGATAATTTTCTTGACAGATTTCATCTACCAAATTTAAGTCAAGATCAGGTAGAAAGACTGAATAGCCCTATATCTCCCAAGGAAATTGAAGTAGTCATTAACAGTCTCCCCTCCAAAAAAAGCCCTGGACCAGATGGCTTCAGCGCAGAATTCAACAAGACCTTCAAAGAAGTGGTAGCACCAATTCTCCTCAAACTATTCCACAAAATAGAAACAGAAAAAACACTACCAAACTCATTCTATGAAGCCACAGTCAGCTTGATACCTAAACCACACAAAGATCCAACAAAAAAAGAGAACTTCAGAACTATCTCTCTTATGAACATTGATGCAAAAATACTCAATAAAATACTTGCAAACCGAATCCAAGAACACATCAAAGACATCATCCACAATGACCAAGTAGGCTTCATCCCAGGCATGCAAGGGTGGTTCAACATACGGAAATCCATCAATGTAATCCACCACATAAACAAACTGAAGGAGAAAAACCACATGATCATCTCCTTAGATGCTGAAAAAGCATTTGACAAAGTCCAACACCCATTCATGTTTAAAGTCTTGGAGAGATCAGGGATACAAGGCACATACCTAAAGATAGTAAAGGCAATATACAGCAAGCCTATAGCCAACATCAAACTCAATGGAGAGAAACTTAAATCAATCCCACTGAAATCAGGGACAAGACAAGGCTGCCTGCTCTCTCCATATCTCTTCAAAATAGTACTTGAAGTCCTACCCAGAGCAATAAGACAACTAAAGGAGATCAAGGGGATACAAATCAGAAAGGAAGAGGTCAAAGTGTCACTATTTGCAGATGATATGATAGTATACATGAGCGACCCCAAAAACTCAACCAGAGAACTCCTTCAGCTGATAAACACCTTCAGCAAAGTGGCAGGATACAAAATCAACTCAAAAAAATCAGAAGCCCTCCTGTATACCAAAGACAAAAAGGCTGAGAAAGAAATTAGGGCAACAACACCCTTCAAAATAGCCACTAATAACATAAAGTACCTTGGTGTGACTCTAACCAAGCAAGTGAAAGACCTGTTTGAGAAAAACTTCAAGTCTCTGAAGAAAGAAATCAAAGAAGATATCAGAAGATGGAAAGATCTCCCGTGCTCATAGATTGGTAGGATTAACATTGTGAAAATGGCCATCCTGCCAAAAGCAATCTACAGATTCAATGCAATTCCCATCAAAATACCAACTCAATTCTTTACAGACCTTGAAAAAGAGATTCTCAGCTTCATATGGAGAAACAAAAAACCCAGAATCTCCAAAACGATCCTGTACAACAACAGATCATCTGGAGGTATCTCCATCCCTGATCTCAAGCTGTACTATAGGGCAACAGTAATAAAAACTGCATGGTATTGGCATAGAAACAGAAAGGAGGATCAATGGAACTGCATAGAAGACCCAGAAATAAACCCACACACCTATGAATACTCGATATTTGACAAAGAAGCCAAATCCATTCAATGGAAAAAAGACAGTATCTTCAACAAATGGTGCTGGACCAACTGGATGTCTACATGCAGAAAAATGAAAATAGATCCATATTTAACACCCTGCACAAAACTAAAGTCAAAGTGGATCAAGGACCTCAACATAAAACCAGATACTCTAAATCAGTTGGAAAAAAAAGTGGGGAACAGCCTAGAACTCATTGGCACAGGAGACAACTTCCTGAACAGAACACCAACAGCACAGGCTCTAAGAGCAACAATCAATAAATGGGACCTCATGAAACTGAAAAGCTTCAGTAAAACAAAAGACACTCTCATCAAAAAAAAACGACTGCCTACAGATTGGGAAAGACTCTTCACCAACCCTCTATCTGACAGAGGGCTAATATCCAGTATATATAAAGAACTAAAGAAGCAGAAAAGCAACAAACCAAGTAATCCAATTAAAAAATGGGGAACGGAGCTAAACAGAGAATTCTCGATAGAGGAACATCAAATGGCAGAGAAACACTTAAAGAAATGCTCAACCTCATTAGACATTAGGGAAATGCAAATCAAAACAACCCTGAGATTTTACCTTATACCCATCAGAATGGCCAAGATGAAAAACTCAATTGACAACACATGCTGGAGAGGTTGTGGTGAAAGGGGAACCCTCCTCCATTGCTGGTGGGAATGTAAACTGGTACAACCACTTTGGAAGTCAATCTGGTGCTTTCTCAGACAATTAGGAGTAGTGCTACCTCAAGACCCAGCTATACCACTCCTAGGTATATACCCAAAATTTGCTCAAGTACACAACAAGGACATTTGTTCAAACATGTTTGTAGCAGCTTTATTTGTAATAGCCAGAACTTGGAAACAACCCAGTTGTCCATCAACGGAAGAATGGATACAGAAATTGTGGTATTTTTACACAATGGAATACTACTCAGCAATCAAAAAGGAGGAAATCATGAAATTTGCAGGCAAATGGTGAGATCTAGAAAAGATCATTCTGAGTGAAGGATCCCAGAAGGAGAAAGACAAACCTGGTATATACTCGCTTATATAGACCTACAAGATATGATAAACATAATGAAATCTACACACCTAAAGAAGATAATCAAGAAAGTGGACACGGGCGAAGATGATCAATCCTCATTTAGAAAGACAAATGGGATGTACATTGAATGTATGACAGGAGTCTACCGCAAAAGGCATCTGAAAGACTCTACCTAGCAGTGTTTCAAAGCAGATACTAAGACTCATAACCAAAGCCTCGGCAGAGTGCAGGGAATCATATAAATGAAGGGGAGTTAGTATGATATGGAAAGGATAGGAGCTCTACAAGGACCAAATATATCCAGGCACAGGGTCTTTTCTGAGACTGACACTCAACCAAGGACCATCTATGGATATAACCTAGAACTTCTGCTCGGATTTGGCCCATGGTAGCTCAGTAACCAAGTAGTTTTCCAAAGTAAGGGGAACAAGGACTATTTCTAACAGGATCTCAAGAGCAGGCTCTTTGACTCCCCCCCCCCCCAGGGGAGGAGCAGTCCTGTTAGGCCACAGAGGAGGACTTTGCAGCCAGCCCTGAAGATACCTGATAAAACAGGGTCAAATGAAAGGGGAGGAGGTCCTCCCCTATCAGTGGACTTGGAAAGGGGCAGGGAGGAGACCAGGGAGGGAGTGTGAGGTTGGGGAGGGAATGAGGGAGCAGGATACAGCTGGGACACAGAGTTAACAAAATGTAATTAAAAAGAAAAATTAAATATATATATATATATATATATATATATATATATATATAGAAAAATGCTGTGTCAAATGTGAAATTAAATATCATTTCCTTAAGACTTTAGTCCCCTAAGACCTATTACATTATAGTGTAACCAACTCCCTCTATGAAACCATCTTCTGTTGAGGCCTGTAGCAGCCATGACAAGCAGATATGTCTGCAGCAACATGCAGAGAAAGAAGTTCTTCTCCTCTTCCTGACAATTCTGAGAGGTGTCCCAGCTGTAGGCAGCCTCTCCTTCCCTCTCTATTGAGTTCTTACTGATCCTCAAGGCTCTCCCAGACACTTACCACTTAAGGCTTTTCTCTGGTAGACAGACCAGTGAGACCAATCAGCCCTCTCTATTCACCTCTGCAAATGGCTGTGCTTAGAAAAAAACCTGAGACTGTGTAACCAAAATTGTTGAGTTATCAGTTAAATTGAAGAACTAGTCAGTATTGACCATAGAAAATAATATAAAAATCAGAAGTACAAAAGAGATGGGGAAGGACACTTCATACTCATCAAGGGAAAATTCCACCAGGAAGACATCACAATCCTGAACATCTATGCCCCAAATACAAGGGCACCCACATTTGTGAAAGAAACATTGATAAAATTTAAAGCACATATAGATCCACACACATTAATAGTGGGAGACTTCAACACCCCACTCTCAACAAAGGACAGGTCAACAAAACAGAAATTAAACAAAGAAACAATGTCTCTGACAGAAGTCATGAATCAAATGGACCTAACAGACATTTACAGAACTTTACACCCAAACACAAAAGAATTTACCTTCTTCTCAGCACCTCATGGAACCTTCTCCAAAATAGATCATATAGTGGGTCACAAAGCAAGCCTCAACAGATACAAGAAGATTGAAATAATCCCATGTATCTTGTCTGATCACCATGGAATAAAGCTGGACCTCAACAATAACAGAAATAACAAAAAGCCTACACACACATGGAAACTGAACAACTTGTTACTAAATGACAGCTGGGTCAGGGAAGAAATAAAGAAAGAAATTAAAGTCTTTCTAGAAATCAATGAAAATGAAGACACAACATACCCGAACTTGTGGGACACAATGAAAGCAGTGCTAAGAGGAAAGTTCATAGCACTAAGTGCCTTCAAAAAGAAATTCGAGACAGCTCATTCAAGCACCCTAATGGCTCACTTAAAAACCCTAGAAAAAGAAGAAGCAGACACACCAAAAAGGAGTAGACGGCTGGAAATGATCAAACTCAGGGCTGAAATCAATCAATTGGAAAGAAATAAAACAATTCAAAGAATCAATGAAACCAAGAGCTGGTTCTTTGAGAAAATCAACAAGATCGACAAACCCTTAGCCAGGCTAACTAAAAGGCAGAGAGACACCACCCAAATCAACAAAATCAGAAATGAAAAGGGGGATATAACTATAGACACTGAGGAAATCCAAACAATCATTAGGACTTACTTCAAAAGTCTATATGCCACAAAATTTGAAAATCTAAATGAAATGGACAATTTTCTTGATCGATTTGACTTACCAAAGCTGAATCAGGACCAGGTAAATCAACTAAATAGTCCTATATCCCCCAAAGATATAGAAGCGGTCATCAAAAGTCTTCCATCCAAAAAAAGCCCAGGACCAGATGGCTTCAGCGCAGAAGTCTACCAGACCTTCAAAGAAGAGCTAACACCAATTCTCTTCAAACTATTCCACAAAATAGAAACAGAGGGAATATTAGCAAATTCATTCTATGAAGCCACAGTCACCTTGGTACCTAAACCTCACAAAGACTCAACAAAGAAAGAGAATTTCCAGCCAATCTCCCTTACGAACATTGATGCAAAAATACTTAATAAAATACTTGCAAACTGAATCCAAGAACACATCAAAGATATTATCCACTATGACCAAGTAGGCTTCATCCCAGGTATGCAGGGGTGGTTCAATATACGGAAATCCATCAATGTGATCCACCATATTAACAAACTGAAAGAAAAAAACCACATGATAATCTCCCTAGATGCTGAAAAAGCCTTTGACAAAATCCAACATCCATTCATGTTCAAAGTATTGGAGAGGTCAGGGATACAAGGCACATATCTAAACATAGTAAAGGCGATATACAGCAAGCCTATAGCCAACATCAAACTGAACTGAGAGAAACTTAAAGCAATCCCACTGAAATCAGGGACAAGACAAGGCTGCCCACTCTCTCCATATCTCTTCAACATAGTACTGGAAGTCCTTGCTAGAGCAATAAGACAGTTGAAGGAGATCAAGGGGATACAAATTGGAAAGGAAGAAGTCAAATTATCACTATTTGCAGATGATATGATAGTATACGTGAGTGACCCCAAAAACTCTACCAGGGAACTCCTACAGCTGATAAACACCTTCAGCAAAGTGGCCGGGTACAAAATTAACTCAAAAAAATCAGTAGCCCTCCTGTATACAAAAGACAAAAGGGCTGAGAAAGAAATTAGGGAAACAACACCCTTCACAATAGCCACAAATGACATAAGGTACCTCGGAGTAACCCTAACCAAGGAAGTCAAAGACTTGTATGAAAAAAATTTCAAATCTCTGAAGAAAGAATTAGAAGAAGATATGAGAAGATGGAAAGATCTCCCATGCTCATGGCTTGGCAAGATTAACATAGTAAAAATGGCCATCTTACCAAAAACAATCTACAGATTCAATGCAATGCCCATCAAATTACCAACACAATTCTTTACAGACCTGGAAAGAAAAATTCTCAACTTCATCTGGAATAACAAGAAACCCAGAATTGCTAAAACAATCCTCTACAATAAAAGATCTTCTGGAGGTATCTCCATCCCTGATCTTAAGTTGTACTATAGAGCAACAGTTTTAAAAACTGCATGGTACTGGCATAGAAACAGAATGGTGGATCAATGGAACCGAACAGAGGACCCAGAAATAAACCCACACACTTATGGACACCTGATCTTTGACAAAGACGCCAAAACCATACAATGGAAAAAAGATAGCATCTTCAACAAATGGTGCTGGTCCAACTGGGTGTCTACATGTAGAAAAATGAAAATAGATCCATACTTGTCACCCTGCACAAAACTGAAGTCCAAGTGGATCAAAGACCTCAACATAAAACCAGACACATTAAATCGGCTAGAAAAAAAAGTGGGAAATACGCTAGAACTCATTGGTACAGGGGAAAACTTCCTGAACAGAACACCAACAGCACAGGCTCTAAGAGCAACAGTCAATAAATGGGACCTCATGAAACTGAAAAGCTTCTGCAAAGCAAAGGACACCGTCATCAAAACAAAGCGACCACCTACAGATTGGGAAAGAATCTTCACCAACCCTTTATCTGACAGAGGACTCATATCCAGTATATATAAAGAACTAAAGAAGCTGAAAAGCAGCAAACAAAGTAATCCACTTAAAAAATGGGGAACAGAGCTAAACAGAGAATTCTCTGGAGAGGAATACCGAATGGCAGAGAAGCACTTAAAGAAATGCTCAACCTCACTAGCCATTAGGGAAATGCAAATCAAAACAACCCTGAGATTTCACCTTACACCCATGAGAATGGCCAAGATCAAAAACTCAAGTGACAACACATGCTGGAGAGGTTGTGGAGAAAGGGGAACCCTTCTCCACTGCTGGTGGGAATGTAAACTTGTACAACCACTCTGGAAATCAATCTGGGGCTTTCTCAGACAACTAGGAATAGCGCTTCCTCAAGATCCAGCAATACCACTCCTGGGCATATATCCAAAAGAGGCTCAAGTACACAAAAAGGACATTTGCTCAACCATGTTTGTAGCAGCTTTATTTGTAATAGCCAGAAGCTGGAAACAGCCCAGATGCCCCTCAACTGAAGAATGGATGCAGAAATTGTGGTACATCTACACAATGGAATATTACTCAGCAATGAAAAATAAGGAAATCATGAAATTCACAGGTAAATGGTGGGATCTGGAAAGAATCATCCTGAGTGAGTTGTCCCAGAAGCAAAAAGACACACATGGTATATACTCACTCATATAGACATACAACATAGGACAAACCCACTAAAACCTGTGCATCTAAAGAAACTAAGCAAGAGAGAGGACCCTAACTAAAATGTCCAATCCCCATCCGGAAAGGCAAAGAGGATGGACATCAGAAGAAGAAGGAAACAGGAAACAACCTAGGAACCTACCACAGAGGGCCTCTGAAAGCCTCTGCCCTTCAGACTATCAAAGCAGATGCTGAGCCTGATGGGCAACTGTTGGGCAGAGTGAATGGAATTTTAGGTAAGAACTGGGAAATAGTAAGAGCTGGAGAGGACAGGTCTCCACAAGGAGAGCAACAGAACAGGAAAATTTGAACACAGGGAACTTCCCAGAGACTCATACTACTCCAACCAAGGACTATTCATCGAGATAACCTAGAACCCCTGCACAGATGTAGCCCAGGGCAGTTCAGAGTCCAATTGGGTTACATAGTAATGTAAAGAGGGACCGCCTCTGACATAATCTGACTGGCCTGCTCTTTGATCACCTCCCTCTGGCGGGGAGCAGCCTTACCAGGCCATAGTAGAGGACAATGCAGCCACTTCTGATGCGAACTGACAGACTAAGATCAGAAAGGAGAGGAGAACCTCCCCTATTAGTGGACTTGGGGAGTGGCATGCAAGCAGAGGGCGGAGGTAGGGTGGGATTGGGAGGGGAGGAGGGAGGGGCTTATGGGGGGATGCAGAATGAATAAAGTGTAATTGATGAAAAATTTAAAAAAAAGGGGAAAAAATAATTTAAGAACCTTAAATGACTTTCAAAAGTGGAGGAAAACATGGAGTTAGTCAATTGGCATGGAGCACGTCTCGCCCCTGGGGGCAATGGTCTCCTGAACCTATTCAGACCTCGGACACCACCACTGCTAGTTCTAGAACTGACACAGGATGTTCCAACGAGGGGGTTAAGGCTTCTCGTAATATTTCCTATAAGCCCACACCTGTTTGTCTATATCCCCCATTTTTATTCATTATTAGCCAGATAGAGCCAAGTAATTGTGGTGATGATACTTGCTTTTTTGCCCAATGCTGGAATGCTAGTGAATTTAGGTATGCCCTGGTTACTCGCATGCCTCACTGTGTGCCTGTGCCCGTTGATGCCCCTCACGCTATGACTCTCTTCAGACAGAAAAGGGATCTTGGAACTACAGCCACCATTGTTACTACCATCTCATTGGCGGCTGTTGGAGCTACCACCGGGGCATTAGCCAGGAGTCATACTGGGCAGACTGCTCAGACCCTGAACAATCATTTAGCCAATGTAGCTCATGCCTTAGTTGTACATAAAGGAATTAATGCTCAACTAAAAGGAAGCTTGATGGTGTTCAATCAGAGGATTGACCTCATGCAGGAGCAAATTGATACCCTATGGCAAATCGCTCAACTTGGCTGTCAATGAAAATATGCTGGACTTTGAGTCACTAGCATATAACATGAGAATTTTTCCTGTGCTGCAAATCTGTCTAAACAATTGTCGAGCTATATTTTAGGTAATTGGACTGGAGAATTCGATACTACGATGGAGCAGCTGAGAGTGGCCATTGTCACGGTAAATTCTACCAGAGTGGATGCAGGACTAGCCACAGGATTATCATCATGGATTGCTGCAGCCATGAATCATCTGAAGGAATGGGCGGGCATGGGAGCGTTAGCAGGCCTTCTGGTGTTGGTCTCCTTGGTTTGCCTGTGGTATATATGCAAGATTAGAGTCTCACAACAGTGTGATGCAGCCTTGATCATTCAGGCCTTTACAGCCATTGAAGCAGGACATTCTCCCCAAGCATGGTTGGATACCATAAAAAGCTAAAATGTTACGCTCAGGATGCGAGGCTAAGCACTGCACTCAGGGTCAGCCACTTTGGACCCAGAGAAGAGCATGTCTGGTTGCATGTGGGTTGATGCCCCAGGTCCCGCCTCTGAGAAAAAGGTATTGGACGGGTCTGATGCTCTTTGGGTGGATGACACCTAAACGAACATCGGTACAAAGTCCCAATTTATTTCTAATATCAGAGATCAGACCTCTACTCTTGCCTGATGCATCTAAAACAAAAAGGGGGAACTGTAGAGAGCTGCGGAATGCTATGCCTTAAAGATGGAGCTGGTTTCTGCCTTCCACCTTCCCGATGGTGAGTGCTCTCTGTCACGAACAATTCCACATTTGGCTAAGGCTGAGGATCTGGCTTGCTTCCATGTATGTGGACCTATCTACATTGCCCACGTAGCACGCCTGGGTTGGCTACCCAGAGGCTATTTAAGCTGTGGGCTGGCTTTCCCCAGGGTCCGAGGATTGTTCAAGGTTTCTGAATAAACTGCATTGAAAAAAAAAATCAGAAGTAAAGCTACATATATGTGTGTTATACATATATGTATATATACATGTATGTACACATAAACATATATATCACATATATGTTAGTCTTTAAATCATAATCTGTTAGACTGAGGGATTTATCCTTTTTAAAGGCATATTTTATGTTCCTGCTTTCTTAGAATGTCAGACAGCTTACGCTAAAATATGAGCACATATCCGTAGGCTGAAATAAATTCAAGAACTGTTGCAATGTACAGGAAGAGAATTTACTCTTTTGATTCCAGTTGAAAAGACCCACAGGAGGTGGTGGGTGGAGTTACTTTGCTCTATCTCAGAAAATAGGTTTCCACTCAGGAGTTACAGGAAACTCCACACCTGATCTGTCATTATTAAGCCAACCTTGTAAAGAAATGTAAAGCATTCTTTTTTCCACCTCATTCCCCAAGTACAAAACTGTTTTCTCTTGATCTTTCCCTCCTTTTGGTTTGGGTCACAGTGTTGCATGGCAGAAGGAAGAAGTGATTTTCCCGAACACTCAGGCAAGGCACCAGAAGATCATATTTTGGAAAATGAGAGGCCAGCCACACTGAAATCTCTCTCCCAGTCACTGTCTCAAGAGCAAGGTAATTATTAGGAACACTGAAATGGATCCTTGGAGAGGTAATGTCTTGAGAGGCAGGAAATGAGAGGGCACAGGAAACATGAAATGTGTGCCTTCGAGCGGCTGCATTAGCAAATCTCTGACCACAGAGCTTCACCTGCTGCCAAGCTGCGGAGAGCGATGGGGAGGGAGCAGCAGTCTGATCACTGATTGACAAAAGTTTCCAGGGCAGAGCAGCAGAATTATTTAAAGGCACTCAAGTGGGATTTGATTGCACATCCTCATGAAGTGCCAGGATGAATGATTCACATTTCCTAGGGACCACAAATGACCAGTAATCTGTTATTTCAGGGGCTTTAACACTTGTGAATTCCAATCAGCATAGCCTGGTGAGTCTGAAGTCCTGTATCTGATGAGACCTGTAATTAAAAACCCAAATCATATCTGAGCGGCCCCCACAGGTCTGCTTGCATTTTGTGCTCAATTTACTTTTCATTTGAGGTGAAAAAATCTAATTATATGAACAACAAACAGCATTATTTTCCCCTCCCCCTGGCAAAAACCTGGTGTTAAGTGTCAGCAATTATTTAGCTAATCATAACTCCATGCATGGCACAATTAATCCCTTAACAGCATCATCTATTCTGGGTCAGGAGTTCTCTCTTGCTTAGCTCTTAATGAATTTCTTTTCTTAGAGTTACACTAAGTGAGGTCTGAACAGCACATCAAGGAGTTATCCATGGTACTAAAATGGTCACCTAGGCAGGCTGCAGTCTGAGCCAAGTCCAAGCAAGAAAGCATTTGCGATGAGCTTTCAACCCAGTAGGGCTGATTGCTGGTGAAAAAAGAAAAAAAAAATCCAGCAAATGTTTCCCAAGAACCGGTTAAATACCCAGATCCTTGGTTGAATGTCAGTCTCAGAAAAGACCCTGTGCCCAGATATATTTGGTCCTTGTGGAGCTCCTATCCTTTCCCCATCAGACTAACTCCCCTTCTTTCTTATGATTCCCTGTACTCTGCCAAAGGTTTGGTCATGAGTCTTTGCTTTGAAAACACTGCTAGTTAGAGTCTTTCAGATGCGCTCAGTAGACTCCTGTCATACGTTCAATGCACATCCCATCTGTCTTTCTAAATGAGGATTGATCATCTTACCCCATGTCCGCTCAATTGATTATCTTTTTTAGGTATATAGATTTCATTATGTTTATCATATCTTATACTCACTTATATAAGTGAGTATATCCCATGTTTGTCCTTCTGAGACTGACATTCAACCAAGGACCGTGTATGGATATAACCTAGAACCTCCACTCAGATGTAGTCTGTGGTAGCTCAGTAACCAATTGGTTTCCCAAAGTGAGGGGAACAGGGACTATTTCTAACAGGAACTCAATGACTGGCTCTTTGGTCTCCCCACCCCCGAAGGGAGGAGCAGTCCTGTTAGGCCACAGAGGAGGGCTTTGCAGCCAGTCCTGAAGATACCTGATAAAACAGGATCAGATGAATGGGGAGGAGGTCCCCCCTATCAGTGGACTTGGAAAGGGGCATGGTGGAGATGAGGGAGGGAGGGAAGGACTGGGAGGGAATGAGGGATCGGGACACGGCTGGGATACAGAGTTAATAAAATGTAACTGATAAAAAAAAAAAGAAAAGAAACTGAAAAAAAAAATACCCAGATCCATTATATGTGATTTACACAACATGAGAAAAATGCTTTCTTTTTCTCCCCCAAATAAACTCAACACTTACTACACATAGTTGCTTTATAGAGATTAAGGAAGATTACCTATTACCATACGAATGGTGCCGTTAATGCCAACATGTTTTGCACACCCAGGGATGAACGCTATACCAGGCATTCTACACACAGGAGTATAATGCTCGTGAAGCAGCTGTGCAACCATGTCGGCTCATTTCCTTCTCTCCACACGACTACTCTGAACAAGCAACTTTAGATCTTGGACTGTTTCCCTCCCTTGTGTTGGAGTAACTTATGTACCTCTGCATCTCTGAGACAAAAAGAGAAGAAGAAATGACTCCTAGTAAAGGAAATGAACATGTCACCAGGAAGACATACATGTTACACATTTTCCAAAGACTAGAGGACCCAAAAATAGCATTCCTAACTCCCTCCTTTCCAGTCTACCTATGACATAAACAGACAATGGGGATTTTCATTGTGAGCAAAACCTATCAAATAAGAAAACTCAATTAAAAAGAAATGAGTAAACTCCTCTTCCAGTTCATTTCCTGACCAGTTTTTGGCTTTCACCAAGAATGTCCTAGGGGTTAATGTTTCCCAGCAGGCAATCCCTCTCACATAATCAGGTTGCTCTAGAGACTTTCTTCTTAAGAGCCTCTTACTTGTAGTTTTTTGACACAGTGCCCTTTTTCAAGACAAAAAAATCACAAAGAATTGTTCAGTGGAAGCATGTGTTGACAAACCAAAGCCCATAGGGCACATTTAGCCTTTGTCCATTTTTGTATACGGTTCATGAGATAAAGAATCTTTTTGAAGTGGTTTTACAAAACCAACAGGACAATGTTTTGTATCATGTCATCATATAAAAAAAAGCATTCAAATATTTACAATTAAAATTCTACAAATTACCTATGATTACTGTTTTTATATCCTATGACCACTTTTGCCAACAATTATAGAACTAAATAGTTGCAGTAGAATATTCATGTTCTGCAAATTTTCAAACATTTACTGTCAGGCCATTCCTGGAGTAGGTCCATCCACCCTTGGTTTGGAGTAGGTCAGATATGAGGGGGAATACGCATGTCCACAACATCATCTGAACAAAAGCAAAGTAAAACTTAAAAACCCGACACTGTAAAAGATCTTTCAACGAATGAGAACGGCCCCCAAAAGCTCATATTCTTGAAAGCTTATCCTCCACTTAGTAGAATTCTTTGGGGAGGGTTAGAAGGTGTGGCCTTAATGGACGAGGTGTAAAACCAAGGGTAGGCTTTGAGTTTTCAAAAACTCAAGCCAAGCCCAGTCCTCCCCCACCCCCTCCACCCCCACCTCTCATTCTCTCTCTCTCCTTGGCTTCCTGCTTGCATAACAGGATGTAAATCTCTCAGCTACTGTTCCAGTGCCATGCCCACCTGCCTGCTGCCATACTTCTCACCATGGTGATCACGGATTAAGCCTCTTAAATCATAGACAAGTCCCCAATTAAATGCTTCCATTTATATGCAGCCTTCATCATGACATTTCCACAGTAACTAAGGCCAGACCATTGGCTGAAATCTACCAAAAAGGACAGTCTGCCCATGAGCCACTGATGGGGTTATACAGGATACAATTTCCATTTCTGTCATTTCAGAAGTATACTGTCCTGTCTCTGAGTTGTAGTTGCTTACAACATTTCCTCGGGATTTTCCAGACTCACTTTAAATTCACCTCTGTCCCAAAATAAGCTGTATTGATTGACCATTGAGACTGCACTTTCTTCCCGATCCTTCACTCTCAATTATATTTCAGCTGCTAATGTTAACACACAAGGAAATGGTTGTCAGCAAGGAAAAACAAGTTACAGAATACAAGAGAAATCAAATTTTCTCTAGAAACAGTTGGAACCAATTTGTTAATGTAGTTACTTCTTCAGCTTTGACTTAACAACAAGAGCCATCTGTGGATAGTAGAGTCTGACTTTGAAATATCAAGTGGCTTCTAGAAGGAAGACTTTACTCAGGGACTACAAGGTGTTTTGGTCATGGCATACACTTTACTGTGGTTAACTGACTTAGTTACTGTTCTATTGCTATGAGGAGAAACCATGTTCAAGGCAACTCTTTAAAAAAAAAAGCATTTAATTGAGGGCTGGTTTACAGTTTCAAAGAGTTAGTCCATGATCATCATAATAGCGAGCAGGATAGCAGACAGACTGGTAAGCAGTGTGCTGGAGAAGTAGCCGAGAGATTTATGTCCTGTGTCAGGAGGCAGAGGCAAGGAGAAGGAGAGACAGGAAGGAGGAGAAGAAAAGACTGGGCCTGGAATACACCTGCCCTGACAGAGACTGGGCCTGCCATAAACTTTTGAAACCTCAAAGGTCACCCCCAGCAACAAGGCCATACTTAGTCCAACAGGCCGTATCTTCTAATTTTTCAGAGCAGTTCACTAACTAGGGACTAAGCATGCAAATATATGAGCCTGTGTGAGCCATTCTCATTCAAACCTCCACAGTGGCTGATCAATAGTGAAAGGGAATCTGTTATCTAGGATTGCTTTTGCTGTCCACTTAACACACTAAACTTTAAGTTGTTTCATTTGCTGTCAGAGCCTTTACCTTAAACGGAGGATCATACATTGTAATTTGTAAACCTGTAAACAAGGAAGAAAGCACACAGCAGGTGATGTTTGGGAGATACCCTGGTAAATTATTATTGGTCTCTTAATAAGTCAACTACTAGTTGGAGAAAACAAGATAGCCATACCAAAAATGCAAGTCATGTGGTAAGTACAGGAAGATCATATGAACACATAGGTATAAACAATACGTGTACACACACACACACACAACATACTTCAGAATGAACTTGTAAGGAATAGGAATGTGTGGTTTTTGATTCTTAGCTGTTGTTCACTCTCTGGCTAATTAATTTGATGATGGTGAAGTCAAACAAACTACAATATCTGCAAGCTTCATGAAGAGTAATTGGACCGTGGGGTTGAATCATTAAAACCCTATTTATTTATAGCTCTGTCTTCTGAATTTCCTTCAGTCTGTATTGGATATCAGCAGTGGATAATTTTTATACTTGATCATATTCCTACATTCATTATAAAAGGTGATACGCCACATCTAGGCTACTAGGTCTTTACTAGAGTCTGGGGCTAGCATCAAGTCCAATACTTGGGAAGGTTATTCTGTGTGATTGTCTGAAAATGGTGAAGTCAGGGATCTGGAAGAATTCAAATGACAGAAGTCAGCTGCATGAAAAGGAGAAATGCTTAAATGGACCAAGTCTCATAGAAACAAGTATGGATTTTACTCTGAAACAAAATGGAGAAGAAAACAAATAACTAAATCAACTTTAAAACTAATGCTGTCTTAGTTTGTTACAAGATAAATAGAACATACTATAACCCTCAACCCAGCCTCAACCCAGCCTCAACCCAGCCTCAACCCAGCCTCAACCCAGGAGCTTTTTGATAAGGGTACTTAAAGCCTAAGAAGTTAAATTCCATTGAAATTCCTATTTTCCTGTCCTGGATTCATGGCAATAGTCAGAAAATCTCTGTTTTGTAACATACTACACGGTTGGGCATGGAGTAATACAGGATCTTAATTATAAAGTGTGTTTGCATTTATTCCGTGCATTCAGTTTCTCTTCAGGTCTTTGTTAAATTATTTTGATGAACTTAGTGCTTGTAGAGTTTAGGGAGGGAGCTGTGCATGCAATCACAATGCTTCAGGTTCAGAGCAGCATGAGGGCAAGCTCTGCAGAAGCTGAGGGAGGTGCTTTCCAGTCCACCTGGACTTTCCTTTCAGCACATGTTCCTTCTGTCTCGTGCAAGATTCATGCAAAACAAGTAATACTCACTGCTCTCTAGCTATAAAACTAGATTGACTAGAGAAAGATTACAAATACACAACAACAATGGAGTAAGAAGCCTTTGTTACAAAAAAGAAAGTTTTTTTCATTTATAGTCAGAAAGAAAATCAGTATCTTCTACACATTTTATCAAAAGTAAATACCAATGCCTGTAAGTCTATTTTTTAGAAAACTTTATATTCCCATTCATAAATAGCAGTATTGGAGCTTTATGTGTTTCTCTTCTCCATATGGCCATGCTGCATAGCTCTCCTTCCTCAGATTTTCATATCACATGTCTGTCTAATTGACATTTGAGGACAGGCAGCTGATATTACCTTGTTAGGGCTGCCAGAGCCCAAGTCTGGTCCAAAACGTTCCATCAACAAGGTCAGGGAATTCTGAGCAATCTTAGTCTCCTATTTCTATCATGATGACACTGACCTTGGAGACACAGTCATTTGCCCAGGGCACACAGTAGAAATGAATTCATGTTACAACCTCATTTTCATCTGATCTATATTTTGCTTTTAACTGGGTTTCTTTAAGGTCTGCAAAGGACCGTTTTTAGTTGTTTTCTTTTAGTATACAGGAAGGTATTTGTTTGCACTGTTGTTTAAATTGCATGCTGAGAAAAATCAAGACAAGGATGTTTGGTCCACAGCTGGTGGGGAGTGCTGAGAGGGTGTTGTATTAACCATGTCTTTTATTTTCTTTATTCTGTTGCTTTGACAGCTGGGGTCTTGCTGACTGTGGAAGGGCTGACTCTCCAGGGGGAGCCAATACTTTCCATAAGCAACTCAGCCAGAGAAGACCATGTCTTGCAAATATAAACATACCAACGAACTTGTTGCTAACCTCTTCATTTATCAGGTTTTCACATTCTAGAACCCTATCCACTACACTAACCATCCAAGGGTCAGATAAAGAAGTCTGAGGATTACCTGCATGTCTTAGTAATTGCTGACATCTAAACCAGCTGACTGTAAGCCTGCCTTGCTCCTCCTCATAAGTACACTTTCCCCCACCCAGGTTTCCTTTTCTAGTAAATTCATGAAGATAACACGTTCTTTCCCACTGACAATCATATCTTCATACTGGCTTTGCCATACTTAACTAACAACACAAGCTATAATTCAAAATAAATTCCAATAGGCAAATGAGGGAGAGCCTGGATTCTCTGCAGGGAACACAGGAAGGGGAGTCTGAGCTTCAGAGCCATCTGTCCTCCCCTTCCTCTTCTCCAGTTGTGTCAGTGAAGCTTGACTAAAGCAAAAAGTGAACAGAAAAGAAATATCAGCAGTGAGGGGGCAAAGACAGCTCACCACTGCCATACTCCACACACCGGAGAATTCCCTGAATACTTTAGGGACCTCCGCTCAGTATAAGCTGGAGTTCATACCTTGATGCTGAAAAGGATTTTAGGACTAGCCAGTTTAGTGTGCCAGAGTTGGTGATTTTATTATATTCTAATATAGTTAAATAAATTACAATAATATTGTTTTATTATGTTTATAATTATAGTAAAATAATAATATATATACTTAAATATATTATTATTTAATATATTTATATTTTAATATAAGCTTAAACATGAAGATGTGCAGAAGAAATGTTGTAACCTGCTTAAACTCTATAGCCCCTCTGTTGTGACCTCCTTTATTTCTTAGCATAACTATAGCTCCTCTGTTAACACCTGTTGTAGCCTTTAGCATATCAGAAGCCATTTTGCCTCTAAGTCTCCATTTTGATTATGTATCTATGGTTTGGAAAGAATTGAAAATTGTTTTTTTGTTTGTTTGTTTGTTTGTTTGTTTGGGGGGGTTAGTTTGGGGTTTGGAGCACAAGCCTGGGTAAAAGCCAGCCAGGTGAAGACATGTCCAGCCACCTGGGGAAAGGAACTAGCTTTACTGCATTCTTTTCCTGCCCACTAGAGATATAGTTGCTAGGAAATTGGCCCAGATGGCCAGGCCAGAACTGTTTATGGTCTTGGTGCCTAAAGTAAACCCATTGTTATGCCCAGTTCATGAGACCAACAAAGACTATCAGGAATCGACTCTGCTGTAAATACATGAGGGTTTATTGTATAAGTGTTCAAACAAGGGACCCAAGTCTCACTGATGCAGCAGTAGAGAAGTAAGCCCTGGGTGAACAGGGTTTTTAAAGGGAAAAACCCCAAGCAGGGGGTTTCCGTGACAGCAAGCAGGGGAGTTCATGCCTTGGCATTACAGGATTGGGTAAAAGTCATAGGACAAGGTGATCCTCTAGCTGAGGCACATAATCACAATTGCCATTCTTCAAAACTATATCTGGAATGTTGGGGAGAATTTTCCCAACCGATTCTTTTTGATTGTTGCCAGTGAGATTGTCTTTGTTTTCCACCAAGTATTTATTCTGTGATATTTCCTGGAGGCTGTTGCTAGGAGAGTTAACTTTGTTTTCTGCCAAGTGTACATTCTATGATATTTCCTGGTACCTGAGTTCAGCCCCTGGTCAAGATGGCATCTCATTTCAAAATGGAGTCACCCATGCTAACTTAAAATCTTCGTAATCATTTCAAAAGTCAATTTCTCTTACCCAATCATGTAACACCAAGGCAAGTAACTCCTGCTTGCGGGTTTTCCCTTTAAAAACCTTATTCCCCTTGACCACGGGGCTGCACTGCTCCTCTTCAACCAGGGAGAATGCTGCAACTTGAGCTCGATCTTGTAATAAAAAGATCCTCATGTGTTTTGCAATGAGCTTGACTCGTGGTGGTCTTTTGGGGTTTTGTGAATCTGGCACAATAGTTTCATTTCTCAAACTTTCTATACTTTGTTACCTGGACACTCTATGGTGTCCCCAACTGCAGAACCAATCAAATTAAAGGTCAGTTAGAAACTCTGTCTAGCTAGCCAAAATGATGTAATGTTACTTCTTGCACCTGGATACCTGGTTGTGGTTTTGTTACCTGGTTGTTACCTAGATGCTGTTTGTTTCCTACACCTGGTTACACTTTTGTTACCTGGTTGCTATTGATTACATTTTTTAAATTTTATTTTATTATTTTATTTTATTTTGTATTTTAAAAACCTGCCTTAGAAACAGACCAAAGTCATAATCTGGCTCTCAGTCCAGATCATGGCCCTGAATGGTCAGTTTCTATTTAGCACTGAGTAAACCTAGTCTATAAGTTGAGTCTGGTGTCTGAGTGATCATTGAGAGGCTATCCCTGAACTGGTAACAGGAAGATACTCCTAGGTGAGAAGATGTGCTTCCAAAGGGAGAATAGGAGAAACTAAGTACCAAAGTATGGGCACAGGGCTTCCAAAGAGAGAATAAATATTTAAGTATGTTAGCTTTGTTCTTACATAACCTTTTGGTGGCTCTGAGGTTACATCTCAAAGCACTGCACAGAAAACTTTTTCTTTCCTTCTCTGTTTTTGAAGAGAAATATGTGAGGTGGATCTGGAGATGCTCTAGATAAAATTATAGTCTGATCAGTTTAATCCAGAAGCCACTAGAGATGTACAAGGAGTTTGGTTCATGCCCTTTCCCTATATAATGCAATGTCTTAAATCCTTGCCATTCAGGCTCTGCTTCTGGAACAATCCTGACAGGGGAAGCAAGGCACAATAGCTGGGAATGGAGAGGACCTCAGGTAGCAATGAGTGCAAGGAAAACAGACTCTCAGCAGGCAGCTTCAGTGAGGTGGTTTGTTTAATGCGAGGAACCAAGGTTATATATACAATTGAGAGGGATAAGTAGGGGCTTTCAGGGTCAGTGTACATTATTGAATGGGGGCACTAGGAATGCCTAATTTGTATAACAAGGAATTTCAGAGGCTGGGGGAAATGATCTTACAAAGGGAAAGGAAGTTTAACCTGGCTACCAGGCTACCTGAACTCCCCTGGGGGCAAAGATGGGGTCACAGGGCTATGTGCACAAGGACACACAGACATGTGGCAAGTGAGTAGTAATCTTGCCAGTATTAGGATGGGAGGAGTCAGAGGAAGAAAAGGGAAAGGAGAAATGTTGTAATTATATTTTAATTTTTAAAATAAAAGAAATTTAAAAATCTTCAAACCACATGCAGAAAGAAAAAAATGTCTGGGGTTCGAACATGCCTCAACCACACTGTTGCTCCAGGTTGGCCTCCTGCAGTCCTATGGCTCCCTAGACCCACAAATCGGGGGAGAGGAGCATGGAGGAGAGAAAGACTTTGTGATTCTTAATTGTGCTTGATTTTTTTTTCTTTCTGCATGTAGTTTGAGGCTTTGTAAATTTCTTTTATTTTTAAGATTATGATATAATTACAGCATTTCTCTTTTCCCTTTTCTTCCTCCAACCCCTCCCATATACCACTCTTTGCTCTTTCAAATTGATAGCCTATTTTTCAATGATAGTTGTTCCATGTATAAATGTATATACATATGCATATTCCTAAATACAACCTGCTCAGTCTTTATAATGTGACTTACATGCGTGTTTTCAGAGCTGACCATTTGGTCTTGGATAACCAGTAGGTATGGTTTTTTCCTGGGGAAAAATATTTCTCCCACTTTCAATATTCCTTAGTTACCTATAGTTTTTTGTTTTTGTTTTTGTTTTTGTTTTTGTTTTTGTTTTTCATTTACTTAGATGTGAAACTATTTAATCTTTTTTTAGTTTATAAGAAACACCATGATGAGAATTGGTGTTCTCATATTCTGAATATGTCCTTGATCACTAGAAGAGGGACTAGTCAAATGCTCTATGTTCTTCATTAGGTTCTTCTTTTTATTGAAAATGTTTTCTTATACAATATATCCTGATTATAGTTTCTTGTTTCTCCAGTCCTCCCAGTGCTTCTCTACGTCTCCTCTCCTCCAGATACGCTCACTTTTCTATCTCTTATTAAAAAAGAATAGGCTCCTAAGAGAAAACAACTAAACATGACAAAATAAAATATAAGATGAAGCAAAAACGTTATATCAAAGCTGAACACAACAACCCACCAGGAGGAAAAGAGTCCCAAGGGCAGGCACAAGAGTCAGAAGTTCAGTTGTTCTCATAGCCAGGAGTTTCATAAAAATACTAAGGTAAGAACTATAATATGTATGGAGAGGACCTGCATGTCCATGCTATAAACCCATGTAGGCCCCATGCTTGCTGCTTTGGTCTCGGGGAGCTCATGTGTGCCTTGTTCAGTTGATTCAGAGGACTGTGTTCTCCTAGTGTCCTCCATTCTCTCTGACTCTTACAATCTTCCTGCTTCCTCTTGCCCAGGATTCTCTGAGCTCTGAGCTGAGGTATTTGATAGAGACCTCCAATTGTTAGATTCTCTCTCCCCATGATGTCTACCTGTGGGTCTCTGTATCTGTTCCCATCTACTTCCAAAGGAAACCTCTACGACAACTGAATAAGGCACTGGTCTATGATCTATATAACAGAATACAATTAGGAGACATTTTATTATGTTGTTGTTTTTGTTTGTTTGTTGTTTTTGTTGTTGTTGTTTTTAATCAATCATGTTTGGTTTTACTCTAAGTCAATGGGCTATCTAGTCTCCGGTTCTTGATTATCCAAATCAGAGATTGGTTGGCTACTCCCCCAAGTTCAGTGCCAACATTGCCCTAGCATATTTTGCAGGCAGGCCAAAATGTAAATTAAGTTTTGTGGCTGGGTTGGTGTCCATGGTTTTCTTTTGGTAGCTTGCAGAGAACCTTCCCATACCAAAGAGACTAGAATGTAGGGAGGAAAGGCATCAGCTTGACTTCACCATGTTCAGTGAGTTGTGGATGTTGTCTGCAGTGATGGGGCACCACTGTCAGTTTTCAGAGAACAACCTATTATCTTAACATCAGCCTCAGTTCTTCAGGGATTTCCATGTGGCCTTCTTGACCAACAACTCAATTGAATGCGACCCCCAGACCTGCCACTGGGAGCCTTGCCTGGCTTCAAGAGTTGGCCAGGTGAGGCTTTATATTCTCCAATTACCAGGAATTCTCATTAGGACCCCCCTCATAGATTCCAAGAAGTTTCCACTGCAGTAGGCTTCTACACCATGCTCCAAATGTCCCACTTCCAACCATCTCTCCCCTCACTCTCTTCCTTCATCCTATCTCTCCCCACCTGATGCCATCACCACCCACCTCCAGTCCATCCATTAAATCTAAATCCCCTTACCAGGGAGATCCATGTGTCACCCCAGATCCCTCCACTTTAGTTAATTCCTCTTGTCTAAAGATTGTAGCTTGGTTATCATTTACTTATGATATATAAAACTGAGTACATACCATAATTATAATTATGTCACATATAGGTAAGTACATGCCATATTGTCTTTCTGAGTCTGAGTTACTTCACTCAGGATGACTTTTTTTTTTCTAATTCCATCCATTTATTTGCCTGCAAATTTCATGTCATTGTTTTTAACAGCTGAGTAATACTCACTTGTGTAAATATACCATATTTTCTTTATATATTCTTTGGTTGAAGAGCATTAGGTTGTTTCCAGTTTTATGGCTATTATGAATAAAGCTGCTATGGACATAGCTGAGCAAGTGTCCTTGTGGTAGGCTAGAACGCCCTTTGGGTATGTGTCCAAGAGCAGATTACTGGGTCTTGAGGTAAATCAATTCTCACTTTTCTGAGAAGTCACCATATTTGTTTCCACACTGGCTATACAAATTTGTACTCCGACCAGCAATGGAGGAGTATTGTACCACACCCTAGCCAGCATGTGTTGTCACTTGTGTTATTGAGCTCAGCCATTTTGACAGGTGTAAGATGGAATCTCAAAGTAGTTTTGACTTGCATTTTCCTGATGGCTAAGGATGTTGAACATTTTCTCAGCTATTTGAGATTTCTTTATTGATAATTTTCTGTTTTGATCTATACTGCATTTTTAAATTACTTAGTTTTTCAGTATTTAATTTTTTGAGTTCATAGATATTTTGGATTTTAATCCTCTATCAAATATGGAGTTGGTAAAACTTTCCCCATTCTATAGGCTTCCATTTTGTTCTATTGACAAGTTCCTCTGCATTACAGATGCTTTTTAGTTTCATGAGATACCATTTATTAATTGTTGATCTTAGTGCCTATGCTATTAGTGTTCAGCTCAGAAAGTCAGGTCCTATGCCAATGCATTCATTTTTCTCAACTTCATATGGAAAAGTAAAAAGCTCAGGAAAGCTAAAATAATGCAAAACAATAAACAAACTTCTGGAGGTATCACCATCCCGGATTTCAAGTTGTACTACAGAGTCATAGTAATAAAAACTACATAGTATTGGCACAGAAAGAAACATGTTGACCAACGGAATTGAATTGAAGATCCAGACATGAACCAAAATACATATGGACACCAGATTTTTTTTTAGAAAGAAGCCAAAAACACTATGGGTGAAAGAAACAAAAACTAACAACAAAAACTTAGCACCTTCAACAACTGGTCCTGGTCAAACTGGATGTCTGCATGCAGAATAATGCAAATAGATCTATATCTATTTGCACAAGACTCAAGTCCAAGCAGATCAAAAACCTCAACATAAAACCAGATACACTGAACCTAACTGAAGAGAAAGTGGGGAATCACCTAAAGTTCTTTGCATAGGGTTGAGGCCTTGTGGTCTTTCATCCACTTTTGTATGTCTATTGATGTTATAGTTGTTTGGCTCAATTTTAAGCATTCATCTTGATGAGATTGTATGTGTACAGCTTCTGATATTACTAGGAGGCACAGTCTGACTCTTAGAATCTTTCTGCCCCCTGTTAACTCAATGTTCTGTGAGCCATAGGTGTAGCCGTTGTTTTGGTAGTTCTAGCTGTTGGGACTGAGCTTTACAACTCTGCATTTTGATTGGTTGTAGTTTTCTGTAATGGTCTCTGCCTGTTGTGAAGAGACGTTTCCTTGATGAGAATTGAGAACGACATTTATCTGTGGATTTAAGGTCAAATGTGTAGAATGTGGTTAGGGTTTAATAAAGTGGTAGCCACTAAGGTATTCATGGCACTACAGGACCCTTAAGGTTTTCACAACATGCTTGTCAAATGCCATAGTTGGGTAGGATTGCTGGTTTCCTCCTGCCTTCAGAAGCTTGCATGGCACCTTCTGGTCCTTATGGAGGAGGCATCAGGACAGTTCTTGTGCAGGACTTCCTGCTCCACTGCTACTAAGAGGCTTCAACCAGATTTCTGGGGAAGGGGTTTCTTTTCTTTTCATGCCTCCCTCAATTTCCCCTGCCTTTTTGTCTCATCTCAAGTGAAAAATGAATAAATAAATTAAAAGCTTGAGCGTTTTTGGTTTTTTCTTCCATTCTCCATTCCTTTCATGCCCTTGTGCTTCCCAAATGAGGCAGGCTGAAGACCACATAGAAGAGGCTGGCTCTGGCAGAGTCCTGACAAAGTCATGGACGGTCTTCTGCAGGGTTAACCCTGGGCTGGAATAATGGGAATGATGAAATGCGTCTGCTGCACCTGTACCTGTGCAGGCGAAGGGTGCGGGAACAGGAGCATCTCCGTGAGTCTCTAAGGACCCAGGATGGAGGAAAAGTGAAGTACTGTGTCATCCTCATCCCCGATTCTACAAAGGATTTAATTAGGCTTTTAAATTAAAATGTGTCATTGGTGTATATTCATCTAACACAGTGATGGGCTTCACAAGGATGATCTCTTTCAAGAATCTCTTCATTCGATCAAATTCACCACCTCCCAGCCCTAGCATCTCAGACAATAAATAAAGGAAGAAAAATAAATTGGTAGGGAAAATAAAGATTAAAGGAGGAAGTAAGGCAGCTCCAGATAATGGTACTATGGAAAGATTAAAAAAAAAAAGTAAACAAATGCAATCAGGTAACCTAAAGCAATACTTGGGAAGTTAAGGCAGGAAAAACCCAGATCTAGGCTCATTTAAAATCAATAAGTAGGGAGAGAACAAGACAAAACAATGCTGGTTAACCAAACTGAAATTATATATTAAATGAAGAAAGTATGAAGGACACAGAATTGGCTGGAGATACAGAATGTATCTCTGTTAAGTCCTTTTTCTGGGCATAGGCACAACACCTGCCTCTATTCAGTGCCACAGATGGGTATGGAGCAGGGCATGGCTTTATGCCATTCCACACATGAGTGAGGGTATAGGGCCTGACTCTGCAATTGCTGGAGTCAACTGTCCAGACTACATTTCCGTTTCTAAGAACACTGTGTGGTTTTTACACTCTATATAAAGGTATTCTGAGGCCTCGTGAGACATGTTCTAACTTAGAAAAATGTAAACAGAGCAGAGAAGAGCTATTTCCTCTAGAGGTGTCTTATCATCTCAAAGGGGCTTTTTGAAAAATGAGTTCTGGCGACTGCTTCAGTCAAGTGCTAAGAAGAGAGGTTTTCTCGGGATCTGTGTAGTATGTGGATCCCAGGATTCCTGTTCGGCCAGATGTCCAGTCTAGTGAGTGATGTGCTCAGCACTGATTTTAGCTTTCAGACAGAACAATTTATGTGCAAAAGGCAGGAACCAGACTTCACACCTGCAGCTCTTGTATATAAAATAATATCTAATGACGCTGAGAACAAGGGTGGAAGTCAAGGCCCTGCACTTTAGTGAGTACAATTCACCTATAACATTGTGGAGTTAGGGCTCACAGATACTGATATTCCTCCTAAAAAAAAAAAAAAAAAATCTGAGGAATGACCAACAGGAAAACATAGCAGAAAAGGCATCTCATGACAGGATACGCTAAAAACTGAAGAGATCTGGTGAACAGCAATGCCACCTGTTCAAAGGAGAATTGATGGGTCACAATAAACTTGTTGGAAATACATTGTACTATAATTTCTGGGCATACCCTTCTTTTTATCTTGAATATTTAAATAAATATATGGTAAGAAATTGAATCACTGATTCCAGTACTGAAGAAAACATAATATAAAAGATAATTAAATCAAGACACATTAGTTTATAAGAGAAAAACAATCACACTATAAGAAACGAGACAGCTAAACTGCAAATTTAATATAAAATAAAGATGGCTTTTTTATATTAGGATTCCAATAGACTCAAAATGCTACTTATTAACACTAACAGCATTATAATTGAGGTTTTTTGGTTTGTTTGTTTTTTTTTTTTTTTTAAGACAGGGTCTCACGTGTTCCAGGCTGACCTTCACGTGTTCTCTTTCAAGCCTCTATTACCTTTGGCAAGTTTCTGCCCCTATGAGCCTCAGTTTCCTTACCTGGGGAATATAAAACTGTCCTTACACATCCTCATGCCGTGTTGACTCTACACAAGGTTTGGGTTTCTATCATCCCTTCATGTCTGCTTTCTTTGTGACTTCTAGGCTGTGCTGTGAGGAAAGAGGCAGCCAGAAGCAGAGAGCACAAGTCAGATTTCCTGTAGGGAGCAAGGGCTTGCCTGCAGCTCTGCAGTTTCTTCTCTTTGCTCCACTTACATTTCAGCTGTGAGTGGATTTCCTTCTCTTAATATTAGTCTGGGTGTTTTACAGTAGACAAATCCCCTTGGCTATGTCTGTGTGTATAACCTAGTCTCCCTTGCAGGAGAGGCAGTGCCCTTCACAAACCAGAGAAAATGTGCTTTGGGAACCACTCCAAACCATCAGTGTTATCCTCTCCTATTTTGTTTGTTCTACTGCAAATTCTAAGGTGTCTCACTTTTTGTTTTGTTCAATTCCTCATCTCCTTCCCTGAAAGCGCTCAGTAACACCTCCTGCTTCATCAAAATTGCTTTCTGATCCTGAAAACGCATTTGCTCCATGGTATATTCTTTAGCCCTTCACATCTTTCTGAGCCAACAGTTCTCTCTGCTGCTTTTCAACTTGGGAGAGGATCTTCAGTTAATCTCAGCAAGCTGTAAATCCTTTCATTTGCAAATGTTCCTCTTTCAGGTAAGTGCATAAGACAGCTACTGAGCACTTACTCTCAGAATTGAGAGATGAGCGCAACACAGCACCCCTCTCCCCCTCCCCGCGCAAGGAGTTCACAGAAGTGACCAACTGCAAATAATTGTTTGGTGGTGAAGAAAAGCTTTGATAGAGAATTGGTTTAACTTGTAGCCAGAGGCGTTTTTATTCAATTATTTCTAGCCTGCCTTGTTTCAGAAAAGATTGATACTTTTGCAACCTGATGTAACTTAGACTTGCGTTGTTAGGACTTTACATCTTTCTTAGTTCACTTCTTGCCCTTGAGAAGATGGGCCCTTCAGAAGATGGCCTTGTTTGGGCCATCTTTACACATCTTCCTCCTATGTAGACACTGAGCCTCAGAAAGAACATATTTAAAATGCCATTGGGGGAACTATAAAGAATCCAGAAGGATACACACACACACACACACACACACACACACACACACAGGACCATGCATGCACACATGCACACACCTGTGGCTACTGAGTGCACCTGACAAGACGGTACATACACTGATGCTGTTTCCAGATTTCTGTGGAGGCCACACTGTAGCTAGTACTTCTGTTTTCCTGTTGCTGCGTAACAAATTAACACAAATTTAGCAGCGCAATAGCCATGTGAATCCACATAGTTATATAGGTTGGAGGTCAATTTTAGGTAAGCTTGTGCTTATTAGCTTCCTGCACTCAAGATGTCAGGTCCAGGTCCATTGCTTTGTTAGAGAAAGCATGCTCAGGCTCATTCCAGATGGTGAAAGAATTCACTTCCCTGAGGCTGCATGCCTGGAGTCCAGTGTCTGGGTGTCTGGGAAATCAGAGGCTATTCTTAAGTCATTACAAGTTGGTTATTTCTATAGTCCAAGCAAACAACACCTAATGTCCCCATCACCGAGTCTGTCTAGGGCTTCAAGCCTCGGCTTTAGGAAGGTCCTTTCTAAGAATGGACCTGGTAAGGCTAGGCTAAGGAAGATAACTTTAAGATGCTGGTCCTCTAACAGTCCAGATCCCACAAACTGAAAAAAATTAGCCACACTCCCTGTAGCGCTCCCCATCAAGAGTTAAGAAATTGTAGTTTCTATAGATCCTAGTTTATGGTCATGGAAGCCAGGTATGTTTCTCTGTTGAGGAGATTTTTTATGGCTCTCCTGAAAGACTGGGCTTCAGCAGTCTTCTTTTCCTGTTAGCTGTCCTTCTGAACTCTATCATGCCTCCCTCAGGTGATCCCTTCGAATGAATGAAGCCCTCTCCTTCCTTTAGGACCCTGTCCTGATGCTTCTGCCATATTGTGATGCTCTTTTTTTTTTTTTTCTAATGATCTCCTACCTTAAGATCTGATTACAACTCTGACACTGTTCCTCCTAATGAACTTCATTCTTGCAGAGGAAGAACAATAGCCATCTTGTTTCCTTTTCTACAGATAGTCCCTTACCCACAGTCAACTGCGCCATGTAGCATTACCCACTTATGAGCACATCACCCCATTATCCCACACTTTAGGGAGACGACTCCATGCAACAAAAACAGCAAGGGAAGTAAAACATGAGACCGTATGAGCCTGCCCCACCCTCAACTGGTTCCCTCCTCAGGTGTGGGTATTACCTTCATTCTAAGGGACTAATGAAGAGGAAGGGAAAGAAATCAAATCATGGCAGAAGACCAAAAGGGTTCTAGGCCCTGAGTGGCAGACAAATCAGAGAGTCACATAGGAAACTACTGCCCCTCCGTAACTCCTCAAACTGTGTGTGAAATGAACATTTTATTTTTTTGTAAGACTAAAGTTCCTTTTGGAAGATAAAATGAAGAAAGACTGGAGAGACCTGGCGATTATGCCTCTGGCAGCACAGGACTAACGAGGCACTCCTCTGTGCTGGGAAGAGATGCGTGGCCACAGCAACTCCTACTAAAGAAAGCATTTCGCTGGGGCCTTACCCACATTTCAGAGGCTAAGTTCATGATCATCATGCCAGGGAGCATGGTGGCAGGCAGGCACAGTGCTGGAAAAGTAGCTGTGAGCTACACCCTGATCCACAAGAAGAGAAGAGAGGGGGAGAGGGAGAGAGGGCAGACAGAGAAAGACAAGGCAGAGCATGGGCCTTTGAAACCTCAAAGCCCCAATAGCACACTCAATCCTTCCGAGCAGTGCCACTCTCTGATGACTAGGCATTCAAATATGTGATCCTGGGCGGAGGCATTCCTAATCAAATCACCACACAGGGTTTAGCTTGAATACAGCCTTGTCATCTAACCAGAATTATACACATTTTAGACAGATGACAAAATTCAGAGGTGGGAGGGGTATCATGTTCCTTAATCCTCTTAGCTAGCAGAACTAAGCACACAAAACTGTTTCCTAGTACAAAAGCTACTGAATTTAAGATATAAAATCTCAGTTCATACTCTAAGCGAGGCCAAGCAAGCATTGCTTTACAAAATTTCTGAAACAACTTAATAAAGCACCCAGTGTGTTTTGGGTGAGCACAAAGAGAACCTGTAAACCTTGTTCAGAGAGTCCTATCAAGAATTCCTTCCTGGTGCTATCAAGAACTTCCTAGGCCTATCAAGAACTCTTTCCGAGCCTTTTTAGCCTTATGGAGCCTGGATTTCCTGTGGGAAGGGGCAGAACCTTAGACACGCGGGAAAGTCTGCTGTAAAGAGGAGGAGGCATCTCCAGACAGAAGCGATGGTGTGCTGGAGAAGATTTAACAACCGAGCATCCCAAGAGGCCCAGGCTAGTTACAGAATTTGCAGGTCCCCTTGATGTAAATATACTATGGCAAGGGTGAAGCTCCAGCAGGGACCGCAGATTCAGGCTTGTCAGAGAGGCAACCTCAGCTAGCAGTGTGAAGAAAAGCAATCCCGTTTTTACTAGAATCAGATTTTTATTAATACGTTAGAGACTTGTTAAGCAAGTAAAGTGATTGAATGGATTTAGTAAAAAGGCGGAGCCTGGTGCTAGGAGAGCCGACCTATACATTGAAACAAAGCAGCAGGCGTAAGGTTACAGACATAGGTCTTTCCTGTCCCTTCTGTTCAACCTGCAGTCTCTCCTGTTGAGGTTAGAGACTTTTCACCGGCTTCGGGCTCCTGATGCGGAGGGCTGGATCGGCCGGGCCGGAAGTTAAGGACCTCAACCATGCTCATCTCTTTTTTTCCACATCCCGAACCTGCTGTCCTCACCTTCCAGCGTTTCAGGGCTTCAGTCTCGGACCTTTCAGGTGCTACTTTGTAAAAAGCACACTCTTGGCGTTTCTTTGCTACTGTCTTCCAAAGATTAGAACCATAAATAATAGGAAAACTTAATTACAAATCTCCTTTTTAAACGGTATTCAGCTATGTTGTGTTTAAATCTCCATAAAATCACTCCTTAGAAATTGCTTAATTGTGTTTCCTCTGCCATTTTAAACTGTTCATAAGAAGGAAAAAACTTAAAGTGTCTGGTTTCTAATTCTCACTCTGAATCATCGCAGAAGCCTTGCTTTTGCTGCTGAAGACAGTGCTGTTCCAATAGACACGGCAACATCAGCAAATTCAGGAGAGGATACCTGGCTGTGGGAGGAAGAAAGAGGGACACTTCGGTTACCTGCTTCCTTTTAATTTATGCCTAACAGATTAAAAATAAAAAACGCCCACTTAAAAACGTTCATTCTTACTCAAAAACCTTGAGTAGTGCGTGTAATGATTGTAATAACCTTGCACTTAGTGCGCATAATTATCGTTCCAAACGGATTTGTTAAAACTTCCCCACAAAGGCGTTGCTCTCTAGGTCATAGGGACCTAGATTCCTAATTTCAATTACTACTGTATTAAACCCACTTATTAGCATAATGAAAACAATCATTTGCATTTATAGAATTTCTTTTTTCTCAGGAGCATATACTCTCTCAAAAAGTATTCGCCTTACCTGCAAGAAGTCCTGCCAGCAGAGCAAACCTGAGGACGAGCCTTCTTGTAGCCTGACAGAGTTGTAGAAATACTCACTGAAGACTCTTTGCCTCTGTACCCCGCAGCCTCATTCTGCAAACAGGCTAGTTCTCTGTTTTTTAACAAAGGACCTCTTCCCAGGTTCTGTGAGCCACCGTAAACACCAAAAGAGTTGCACCGTATATAACTTTATGCACTTCTAAACGCAAAAGCAATGAAGGGGATGAAAAGTAGAGCTGGTGGGCTAGAGGGAAGACTGTGATTTAAGAGTGCTTCTGCATGGCAGAGGTTAAAGAGATGCTCAACATCCTTAGCCATCAGGGAGATGCAAATCAAAACGACCCTGAGATTTCACCTTACACCCATCAAAATGGCTAAAATAAAAAACTCAAATGATAATACATGCTGGGGAGGTTGTGGAAAAAGGGGAACCCTCCTCCACTGCTGGTGGGAATGTCAACTGGTACAACCACTTTGGAAGTCAATCTGGTGCTTTCTCAGACAATTAGGAATAGTGCTACCTCAAGACCCAGCTATACCACTGCTAGGCATATACACAAAGTTTGCTCAAGTACACAACAAGGACATTTGCTCAACCATGTTGCAGCAGCTTTATTTGTAATAGCCAGAACCTGGAAACAACCCAGAGGTCCATCAACGGAGGAATGGATACAGAAATTGTGGTATTTTTACACAATGGAATACTACTCAGCAATCAAAACGGAGGAAATCATGAAATTTGCAAGCAAATGGTAGGATCTAGAAAAGATCATTCTGAGTGAAGTATCCCAGAAGGAGAAAGACAAACACGGTATATACTCGCTTATATAAACCTATAAGATATGATAAACATAATGAAGTCTATACACCTAAAGAAGATAAACAAGAAAGCAGACATGGGGTAAGATGATCAATCCTCACTTAGAAAGACAAATGGGATGGGCCTTGGACGTAGGAAAAAACAAGTAACAGGACAGAAACCTACCACAGAGGGCCTCTGAAAGACGTATCTACCTAGCAGTGTATCAAAGCAGATACTAAGACTCATAACCAAACCTTTGGCAGAGTGCAGGGAATCATATGAAAGAAGGGGAGTTAGTATGATGTGGAAAGGATAGGAGCTCCACAAGGACAAAATATATCTGGGCACAGGGGTCTTTTCTGAGACTGACACTCCACCAAGGACCATGTATGAGTAAAACCTAGAACCTCTGCTCGGATTGAACCCCGTGGTAGCTCAGTAACCAATTGGTTTCCCATAGTGAGGGGAACAAGGACTATTTCTGACAGGAACTCAATGGCAGGCTCTTTGACCTCCCCACCCATCAAGGAAGGAGCAGTCCTGCTAGGCCACAGAGGAGGACTTTGCAGCCATTCCTGAAGACACCTGATAAAACAGGGTCAGATGAATGGGGAGGAGGTCCTCCCCAAGTAGTGGACTTGGAAAGGGGCAGGGAGGACATGAGGGAGGAAGGGTGGGATTGGGAGGGAATGAGGGTGTGGGATACAGCTGGGATACAGAGTTAATAAAATGTAACTAATAATAAAAAAAATTAAATTTAATTTAAAAAAAAAGAGTGCTTCTACTGTTCCTGAAGATCCAGGCTCAGTTCCCAGCAACACACTGGCCTTCAAACAACTACCTGTAACTCCAGTTCAAGGTTACAGTGCCCTCTATTGGCTTCTGCTGCCATCCACACATATGTGGCACACAATGAGGAACACACATGAAAATAATCTAAAATCAAGAAATGATTAATGCTTTCAAAGTAAGGATATATTCAAAAACACTTTAAAAAGGCATTTAAATTGTAGCCTTCTGACGCCTCTAGATGCAAACTAGCAGAGGTTTCCTGTACTTCAGAAAAAAGAATATAATGCTTTTTTTTTAGAAGTGTTTGTGTCATGGAATCCTCTAGCACGTTTTACAAACTGCCAATACCTACACTTACAACCAAAGAATTTTAAACAGTTGGTTAGGACAAAAATAAAAAATTTAGAAGACCTGCCTTAGGATTTTTTGAATTTCCCTGAGTGTCTTCATGGCACAGCTGGATGCTGACATTTATGGACTTCCAGTAGCAGCACTGATTTGCTTTGGTCATCAGCTACTAGCTATGTGATCCTGAGAAAACTATCAGTATGTCTGGACCACAAAATTATAAGCTGAAAGTTGGATACTTGGACTGAAAAGAATATACTTTCATCTCTAAACTCCTGTGGGTTCTAAACAATGAAAAAAACAGTTCCAATCAAGAATTATAATCCTCAACACACTTGTATTCAGCATTTACAAAATGGAACTACTATGTGGGAAATATATTGCTAAGATTTTACTCCCATATAAATTACATAAGCTACATGAGAAGCCAAAGAACATATATTAAAAAAACTCACAATCAAAGAGGCATATGTTAAATGCATATAAGGGTCATTTTAATACTTGCCATTTCTCTGGAACTGAGTGTTAATGTCAAAGAAAAATTACACAGAACCAGTTTAACAATCAAGTAAAACTTTATTCCAGTCTACTACAGTAAGAAAGTGATGTTGAATTCAATCACTGAAACAGAAGACAGAATGCAAATATTTTTTCAATTTTTTATTTATTCTTCTCTAATACATTACATTGCAACCACAGTTTCTCCTCCCTCCTCTCCTCCCAGACCCTCCCCATATTTTTAAATACTGGACTTAATATAATTGTACTGACAAAATTAAAAGAGAAGACTAGTTAATGTCTTACACCATCTTTGTTTATAAATACTATTCAGCTGTTAAAAGAGAAAATTATGAGACCCACAGGTAAGTGGACAGAACTGTCAACAATCATCCTGAGTGAGGTAACCCAGACTCTAGAAGACAAATATTGCATGTTTTCCCTCCTTTGTGGATGTTAGCTTTGGTGCTTTTGATATCTGTTTTATTTGGAAAATGCATAGAGGTTAAGAAACTAGTAAGGCACCATGAGGGAGGAGGAAATCTTTGAGGGGAGGGAACAAAACATCCAGTGATATAAGGAGGAAAAGAAATAAACAGTAAGGACTAAATGTGGTTCGTTACTGTGGTGGTTTGGATAAAAATGGCTCCCATAGGCTCACAAATCTGAATACTTGGAATGGTGCTGCTTGTCAGGAATTAAAGGTATGGTCTTGTTGAATAAGTGTGGCCTTGTTGGAGAAAGTGTGACACTGAGGGTAGGCTTTGGGGTTTCAAATGCTCAAGGTAGGCCCAATCTCTCTCTCATTCTCTCTTTCTCTCTCTCTCTCTCTCTCTCTCTCTCTCTCTCTCTCACTGCTGCTTCTGCTGCTGCTAACTGATGAACGTAGAACTCTTAACCACCATGTCTTCCTGCATGCCACCATGCTTCCCACCATGACAATAATAGACTTAACCTCTGAAACTGAAAATTAAATGTTTTCATTTAGAATAGTTGTCATGGTCATGATGTCTCTTCATAGCAATAGTCAGTACTAAGACAGTTACATGGATATCTGAAAAAGAAAAAAAAAGGTTAAACTTAGGCTGTATACAAAAGAGCATAACCAATTGTTTGCACAGCTGTAAATTATCTCAGAGTGTGTTATTAACTTAGCTACAAGGTCCAGAAAAAGTTTAGCAAAAGATTTACTACACCCAAAATTATGATCATTGCCAGATCATAATCATAATAAGTCAGACTCTTTTACTGAAGATATCACACATTTGAGTCATAGAATATAGAGAAATTAAGACTTGTCCCTATTGGATAGCTTTCATGGTCATGGCTGAAGTGCTATCGTGCTAGCAAGGGAAAAGAGTAATCCCCAATTTTATCTCGATGTGAACTCTGCGAACTATGACAATGACCTGCTGGCAAGATGTGTACAAGGAAGCAATAGTGGCGCAAATGCTGTGGGAATGACCGACAACTTTCCGATTGGCTCCAAGGCCCACTCCACTAGATGCAACCTATACCTTGCTTTTTAACATGGCCAAGAACCCATCACTGGACAGAACATAGTTCCTACAGAATATCTTACTGCTAGTATTCTGCTAGACAGATATAATATTAAAATGACTCTTAATGATTTCTTATTATACCCATAGATCAGTGCATCACTCTGCCCTCATCATAAAAGCTTCTTCTTGAAGTACCTGAAAATTAACACAAAGCCCATAGACTTATCAATACATAGATAAATGACTGTGGAGTGTTCAACTCTAAGTGGGATATACATACCACACCTCTCCCTGTAAGACTTAGGTATCTTCTCAGAAGATGGGGCACAGTGATGGAAAGAGCAATATGTGGTAGACAACATCAAGGAAACTGTTTTTCAGACACAAAAGGGAAATTGCACATATGAACTCATCAATTATGATAGTAATTCACATGACCTATGCAAGTCCAAGCCAGACAAAAATGTTAGCACACAGAAGGCAAAAAAATCCCACCACTAGCTAAGGAGTTATTAGAATTTGATAATTGCTTGGAAAGGGAGAATCCATTTCTTTTAATGTAATAACACCTGATAGGTCAACCATACTCTAGGCCAGGCCCTATTCTCAGGCAAAATAAATGGGACTCGATGGGCTTGAAGGAGGAAGAAGAGGAAGACAACACAAGGTTGAGTGGGTAAAGAGTTATGTGTGGAAAGGTAGGGTCTTGGAAGAGTTGGGGAAGGGAGATAAGAATAATCAACATTGGGCTGGAGAGATGGCTTAGCCATTAAAGGCTAGGTTCACAACCAAAAATATAAGAATGATCAACATACATTGTATGAAATTCTCAAAAAAATTAATAAAAGTACTATTATTTATAAAAATCCAAATACAGCTCCAAAGTTAAATTCCTCTCAGGGAATTGGGAGCTAGGGACCCTATTGTTAGTATTGAGACAGCCTGCTTCTGGGTTGCCTAGCAACCTATGATGTCATTATGTGTCACTGGCCAGGTGCCCACACCTGGAAGGCATGGTTACCTTGCCCCTTAAAGGGAACAACACATGGTCACTCTCTTGCTTCTCTTGTCTCTTGCCTCTTGCACCCTCTTGACCTCTCCCCTTTCTCTATCAGGGTGCCCCTCTCTTTCTCTCTTCATGTCCCTCTCTCCCTTCTCTCTCTCTCTCTTCATCTCCATCTAATAAAGCTCTTTCATATAAACTCTGTTGTGCGCCTAATCGTCATTATTTAATTTGTCACCAACACCTATCTCTTTAGATAATTTCATTTCAAAGGAATGGTGTCCAGGTCCTTAAGATTTTAATCCTATGGACTACAAAGTTATATCACAAATGACTAGGAAGAATTTACAAGTGCTACTTTATTAAGGAATTGCTTCAATAAGTTAAAGAAATACTAATTAATGGATCCTAGGTTACAGTTACATGAGGGAAAAGTTCTGCTTTGCTACTGTTAATTCAGGACTATATGTAGTAATCATGTATTTCAAAATACGTATTTTGAAAGCTTGACAAAATTATTTTGAGAGGTTTTACCATATAGAAATGACAAGTTTGCCACTTTGAAAATGAATCTGGCGCTTTCTCCGACAATTAGGAATAGTACTTCCTCAAGATCCAGTTATACCACTCCTAGGCATATAACCAAAAGATGCTCAAGTGTACAACAAGGACATTTGCTCAACCATGTTTGTAGCAGCTTTATTTGTAATAGCCAGAAGCTGAAAACAACCCAGATGCCCCTCAGTTGAGGAATGTATACAGAAATTGTGGTACATCTAGACAATGGAATATTACTCAGCAATAAAAAACAAGGAAATCATGAAATTTGCAGACAAATGGTGGGAACTGGAAAAGATCATTCTGAGGGAGGTATCCCAGAAGCAAAAAGACACACATGGTATATACTCACTCATATAGACATACAACATAGGACAAACCCACTAAAACCTGTGCATCTAAAGAAACTAAGCAAGAGAGAGGACCCTAACTAAAATGTCCAAGAAGGAAGACTGGCTAAGATGCTCAATCCCCATTCAGAAAGGCAAAGAGGATGGACACCAGAAGAGGGAGAAAATAGGGAATAAGACAGGAGCCTGCCACAAAGGGCCTCTGAAAGGCTCTACCCTGCAGACTATCAAAGCAGATGCTGAGACTTATAGCCAAACTTTGGGCAGAGTGCAGGGAATCTTATGAAAGAAGGGGGAGATAGTAAGACCTGGAGAGGACAGGAGCTCCACAAGGAGAGCAATAGAACTAAAAAATCTGGACACAGGGGTCTTTTCTGAGACTGATACTCCAACCAAGGACCATTCATGGAGATAACCTAGAACCCCTGCACAGATGTTGCCCATGGCAGTTCAGTGTCCAAGTGAGTTCCATAATAATGGGAACAGGGACTGTCTCTGACATGAACTGATTGGCCTGCTCTTTGATCACCTCCCCCTGAGGAGGGAGCAGCCTTACCAGGCCACAGAGGAAGACAATGTAGTCACTCCTGATGAGATCTAATAGACTAGGATCAGAAGGAAGGAGAGTAAGACCTCCCCTATCAGTGGCCTTGGGGAGGGACATAGGTGGGGAAAGGGAAGTGAGGGTAAGATTGGGAGGGAATAAGGGAGGGAGCTACAGGGGGATACAAAGTGAATAAACTGTAATTAATAAAACTAAAAAAGGAAAAAAAAGAAATGTCAAGTTTGAAAGAGATAGACAAGTTTAATATGGTTCACACATTAAAAGGTATATACATGTAAACATTTCATGTCACACCATAAATATGCACAAATGCCACCTTTATTTATATTATCTAGAAATAAATAATAAATTAATCTTAGAAAAAGGAAGAGAATTCAGATGATAGGGGAAAGATTAACTAAAGGTCAGTTAAGCTGAGATGAACATGAAGATCTTTCTTTTGGTGTCAAGGCTTTAATTCCATCTTGTCATTATTTTATCGATTCCAATAACAATGCTTTTCTCATCTCTTGGTTGTTTCAACTGACATATTGTGAACTGCGTTCATTAAATTCACATCTTAACTTTCTAAACCTGGTGTGTATTTTCTACTTAATGATGGCTTCCAATCACTGTTAATCAGGAGACAGTGATGACATTAGATGGTATGACTTGCCAGTATTCAAAAAGACCCAGATTTGAGACAGAGCCTTGTATACATATTTGATACTATGAGTGAAATAAATACTATCAGAGTAATGTTTCAGGAACCCTATTTTCTTACAAAGCAACAGCCATTGCAAAGAGACTAACTCATTACACTAGTTATTAAGACACATACTGAAAACATGTACTTCTGTGTTCAGCAAACAAAATAAAGGTTAGGACCATGACCAGTCTTACTAAAAAGATGAGCTATGCATCAGAGCCATCAGAAGATACTGTGGGAAGCATCTTACTTGTTTTTCCTCGGTAACACCCCAAAATGTGCTACATCTTAGAATGAGTGGAATTCTAAATTTAAGAAAAATACTTTAGCTTTGATGTGCTATCACTGCTGAGCCTAAGCCATATGTGCAGGTCTGCTGTACTTATTTCTCCTCACCTCAAAGCAAGATTATACACCTTTGTATGCTTTTAATAAAAGTTACTGAGAGGAAAGCCCAGCTGAGAACACAGGCCACGCTTACGATCACTGGATCTCTTGTTTCTTCTTAAGCTGCCTGCTTTAAATTGTATCTCAAGTAGAGCCTGCATCACACCTCTTGAGGCATCCAGGATGAAACAGTTCCTGACACTCACATGCGCTGCCATGGCGCTCACTCTCTCACAGTGGGAGACTCTTCTCCTATGCTTCAAAATTCAAGAGTCAAATATGCCAATGCTGTCTTTCCATGACGGAAGAACCACCTCATGTGGTTTTGTAGTGAGAAAAGTTCACTGATTCAGCAAAGCCACAAGCTGATACTGGCTTTGGTTTCCTTAACCTAATCCCAATGGAGAGCAAGCTGGATTTTCTTCAGAAAGGCTTTGATTCAAATTCAAGGGAAACTATTGTTTTTTAATTTTTTATTTAACTTTTATTAATTACACTTTATTCATTTTGTATCCCCCCATAAGCTCCTCCCTCCTCCCCTCCCGGTCCTACCCTCCCCCCCTTTCTGCATGCATGCCTCTCCCCAAGTCCACTGATAGGGGAGGTCCTCCTCTACTTCTTTCTGATCTTTTTTTTTGTTGTTGTTGTTGTTCTTCTCAATGCAGTTTATTCAGGAACCTTGAACAATCTTCTGACCCTGGGGAAAGCCAGCCCACAGCTTAAATAGCCTCTGGGTAGCCAACCCCAGCATGCCACGTGGGCAATGCAGATAGGTCCATACACGTTAAAGTGCCTGTAGAGGGACCTCTAAATGGTCATTAGCAGCCCCCCTCGGTGTATATCTTAAGTAGTTTTAGATTGGCTTTTTTAAACAGGGTTGGGAACCCTCATACATCTTAAAGGACATTTGCCCCATGCCTTCTGGGGAATTCTCAAGCATGCCAGGTGTCACTGTGACCAACAGCCTCATCAGACTGTTTGTAAGGTGGCTGTTACAACCATGTCCTTCTTCCTGGCCATTGAAGACCTCAAACTTCCTGGGGACTGACGGTAGAGTCCTCGAGTGACACATGATCATCTATGTTTCCCCTACTTCATGGGCAAGCTTTAAGAAACAAGGTCAGAGTTCAGTCGGCAAAAGTTTTCTGCTTAAAGATGAAATGTTTGGGTTCAAGTCCCCGCTCTGTCACTAGTCAAGGATCTGAACAGGAGCAACTCATTTAACATCTCCAGGTCTCAACAAACAATCTAGAAAGGCAAGTTAAGAATCAAATATGATTTTAAAACTTCAAACTATAGAAGAATCTACTAACTTCAAATGCTGTGGAGATGCAAATAAAAATAATAATATCCCCGGTATCCCATGAACAACCATACCAGATAGAGGAAGCTTTGAAGTATGTGGGGGGATGCTTGCCCTTTGCTATGGAAATGCATCCTTTATTTTACATGCAGTGTAATAGTTCATGCCATCTTACACCAGGATTCCTTAGAGAACCTCCCTAAAAATTGTTGGAAGATGCTAAGCGACATGGTCAAAGGCACAGCTACAAGGGCATAAATAGCCAACAATGAGAATACACTTCAGAGGACAGAGCTGTGGGCATGGCTGTTGGCAGTCTTGCGTTCCCGCTGAGATTATTTTATAGCAACACTCAAACTGTTTGCTCACTCATCTTACATCGTGATTGAACAATTAGGACACGCTTCCGGAAGGGCACTTAAACCATAAATGTCATGTTTTCACAACCTTCCATGTAACCTAGTCATTCAAATGTGCTTCCATTCTCCATGACACACTGCGAGAATTTTAAAAACCTGACATATTTTCTGCTGGAATTCTAAATGTTGATAAACTTTAAATATTGACAAATTCCAGGTTCTGTGATGGTTATTTTCTCCAAATAATTACAATGACATTAGCAGGGCAGAAATCCTCAGAGAACTGAGCATTATAGGAAAGCACTCGTGGCCAGAAGAAATATGGCGTGTTTGGAAATACTGGGATGATAATGACCAGCGTTTGCTGGCTTTTATTTTGTGTTGGGTGCTGTGCTGAAGCGCTTCGTGTGCACTATTTCATTGGAGATTCACATGTGATTATAAGAAGAGTGTGTTGTTAGTGCAGTGGAAGTATCTCAGTTGTACGTACCCAACTGCACAGAAAGACTGGAGAGAAACTTTGCACCTGCAAAATCTTGCCTGAAGCACACAGCTATGTGTTAATGGAGAGATTTAGCTCTGACAGTCTAAATGCTGTCTCAGGGCCTGAGGTTCTCACTTCTGTATTCCAAACCCTAGAAGCCGTGCTGAACCTGGGCGGGAAAGCTGCTGCAAATGCCAATGCTTCTTGTAACAGTCCTATCAATGCGGTTTTGTCCCTTCGCTACATAATTCCCAATCACCTTTCAAATCCGTGGGGACACTTTCTTCAGTCTACTTGTAGAGAACAAATCCCTCTTTTTTTCACACATACACACTCAGAGGACCCTGGATCTTTCCTTTGTACTATGTATCACCGCTATATTTAAATAATAATTCAAGTGACTCTAATTCTTAACTCCTCCATATCCTGCACTTACACCAAAAGCTTTATGGCAATGAATGTTCTGTGAGATTTAAGACAAAGAACAGGGGCCATGAAAGGGGCTTCTGAGACTTCAAACCTCACCACCACCACCACTGATGCGCAAACCCCAGAGAAACAGAACACCGCTGTAACACTGCTGCCCTGCACACAGAGCAGGGATGTGCTTTCCTGGCGTTGAGAGGCTCCCAGTCTGAGCAGGGCTGTCTTTTCTTCTGAAACACAAAAGACCACACACCTTTGAGGACACTGCCAGATTTCCTTTTCCATTTATAAATCTGTAGGGCTAAAAATTCTTCACCATATGAAGAGGGAACATAGAAATCTCCCTCAGCCTGGCAAAAACATCTCAAATTTATTAACAAGTAGACAAGCATAGGGATGTAAAGAACTACTTTGCTATTTTTGCTACAGATCTGTGTTTTGATATATTCTATTCTATGCACATGAAGCTGCTAATATTGCAAGTAGCAGATTCAAAGTCCAATGAAATCAGAAAAACCTGAAACAAAAGTGCGACATAATGCATGCTACAGGTTTTTCCTTACCTAAATTTAAAACTCTTCAGTGATTTCCAACAAATTTCCAACTAAAATCATAGTAAAGTTCTAAATATTTATTCAACCTACAATAAAATGCTCTAACATTGAGCTATAGCCCATATTCAGCCAATCTGAATCTAGAACGAAATGATAGTCTAAACTTGAGCACATCTATGTCCATACTCATGTAGGCTACACTTCTCATTTGAACTTAGCTGGGAAACACGGCAAAAGTTTGAATGACTAAAAGCATTGAAAGAAAATATAATTCAAAAAGGTTTAAAACAGTATGTAACAATTTGACTATCTGGATGTAAATAAAATAACCCAATTCTTATTAATAAAAAATTATGTGATCCCAAACCACTATATAAATATGGCCCAATTGTCTAAGAAATGTTGCTTTAAGGCAATATAAAATTTAGACTGTTCATAATGCCTTTATAAGTAAGTTTAATCCCCCTCTGTGTGTGTGTGTGTCTGTGTGTGTGTGTGTCTGTGTATGTGTGTGTGTGAATTTCTCTCTACTGTTTATAATATTTTGGTACCGTGAAAGGGCATCACCAAAATGAGAGCTAAGTGGTTATTCCTGAGAGAAATTGTGACTCCACTAAATTGTGACACTAAAAACAGTGTCAGTATGGAAGTTAATCAGCCTAACTCACTGAACAATTTGGGATCAAGTAAGCTACTCAGAGTTCAAGGCATCAAACTACCTACTGACTACAGAGCTTCATTTTTCACTCATGGTGGGATGTTTTCCAAAGCTTTAGACATTCTCTGTGGTAAGGAACAAGCAGTGCCCTTGAGTTTTATTTAGCAAACAACCTTTTCTAAACAAAGTTACAGATACCCTCCCAATCAATAAGAGATACCTAAAATATTATAACTGGCATACCAATTTCTGAGCTAATAGCTTAGCTAATAGAATGCTGATAAAAACAAAAACCATTTTTTCTGAAGACAAAGAATTTCTAAACACTTCAACTTTTTCCTAAATCATGATTGATTTATGGGATCATAAAGGAGGATGAATAAATAATTAGATACATGAGTGGATAGATAAATAAAAAAGTGAGGATAAAATGGAAGTGATATATAAACAAAAACACAAATAAAATTTAAAAGGAAGGAAGATATTTTTAAGAGTAGGAAGAAAGGAAGAGGAAAAATATAATAGATTAACATCAGTCTTGTAGTAAAAATCCTTATAAACAAAATATGAATACGGTAATATACTATCTTCTTGTTTTCAGTGTGCTAAAACCTTCCATTCCTTTGGGAGTTGATGCAAATCCAGTTTTCCCCTAGTTCTTCCCCATCACCTCCTTCAGCCTTTCTTCTAGCCCATCTCCATTCCATGGTGACTCCTTAGCAATCCACAGAAGGGCTTTCTACTGGGAGCCCAGAGCTTCAGCTCTTGTCTGGGGCTCAGAGATGCCACAGTCACCATAACTGGCTAAGAACTAGACTGGGCCAGTAGCAATCAAAGAAGGAATTGACAATCCACAAGGGTACAACTAGATATCTGCACCGAGAAAAACCTCAAACTTCTTAACTCCACACGCCTAAATCCGAGCACAAAACAAAAACAACAAAACAGAAACAAGCAAACAAGACAATGCGCTTCCTCCAGAAAGTAGAATCCCCACTGCAATAGGCCCAAAGAAAGAAAAGGGGGAAGGGAGGGGAGGGGAGAAAAAGGGAATTATCTTAGCAGTTATGGATATGTTTAATAACCTTAAAAAGGATATGAATAAGTGTCTTAGCAGACCATGAAAACACAGTTAACTGAAATAATGAAAACAATTCAAGGCATGAAAGTAAAATTTAACATGGAGTAGAATCACAAAAGTCAAACTGAAATGAAACTCAAAATGAAAAACTCAGGAAAAAGAAAAAGAAAGGGAAGAGAGAATCTTGGGTCTTGAAGATAAAGTAGAAGAAATGGATTGTTCCGTAAAGAAAATGTTACATCTGTAAGAATACAGACACAAAACCTCCAGGAAACCTGGGAAACTATGAAAAGACCAAACCTACGACAAAATCATAGAAGAAAATTTTCACAAGCAAACAAATAAAAGGTCCATCAAGGTAAACTACACATACAGAACACCAACTACGCTGGACGACAAAATAAAATCTCTACCACACATAATAAAATACGAAATAGATACAAAGAGAATATTAAAAGCTGCAAGAGGAGAAGAGGTCTCATATTAACAATTTAATGACATACTTGAAAGTTCTAGAAAACAAGAAGAAATAATATCTTGAAAGAGTAAACATGGAGAAATAATCAAACTCAAGGCTAAAATCAATAAAATAGAAACAAAGAAATAAATGAAACCAAAACCAAAAACCAAAAAAATCAATGATAAAAGAGCTCATTCTTTTAGAAAATCAACAAGATTGACAAACCTTTAGACAAAGCAGCCAAAAGACACAGAGTATCCAATTCACAAAAGTAGGAAAGAATAGGGGACATAACACACAGGAAAGATACTCAGGGAATCTTAAGGACATACTTTTAAAATCTTTATTCCACCAAACTGGAACACCTAAAAGGAGTGAATGAATTTCTTTATATATACAACCTATCAAAGCCAAATCAGGATCAAATAAACAATTTTAGAAGACTGTAGTCCTCATGGAAGTAGAAGCAGTAATTTTAAAAATCCCAACCCAAAACAAACAGGCCAGACAGATTCAGCATAGAATCCCACCAGACCTTCAGAGAAGAGCTAACACCAATATTCCTCAAATTATTCCACCAAACAGAAAGTGAAGGGACATTTCCAAATTTCTTTTTATGAAGCTGCTCTTACGCTGATGCCAAAGCACACAAAGACTCAACAAAGAAAGACACAAAGTCGCATTCCTAAACAAGAAGCTCTTTGCAAATTGATGTCTGCTAGGAAACAAAAAATCAGTTTTTAGGTTTTTCAGTGGCAAGTCACTGGGTCTATCAACCATGCTCCAGTACTCCAGAGCAGGCCCCATGCCCAGCAGTTGGTCAACACACACATACACACACACACACACACACACCCTAGCCACCAACAACAATTGTTGGGATACATAAGCAGGCATATCTATGGGCCAGCTCTGAGGGACCTGGGTCACCTTTAAAAGAACTCTCGGAGCCACTCCCCTTCCTCTTTCTCTTTTGCCTCCTCTCTTTGCCACCCCTTTCCCTTCCCCTAATAACCTCCCACGTGGAACCGGTCTCCTGGTGTGATTTGTAAACCTGCTGTGTAACTCTCACCCTGCACAATTTCTAACAACAACAACAAACTTGCGGGTTTTCTCTTTGCTTCTTGTTTGTGTGTTGTTTTGTTTTGTGTTTTTGTTTTGTTTTTTTTTTTTTTGTCTTCTTGAGATTTTGTTTCTGTCTTTTTGTTGTGGGGACATTCCTGAATGAGCATTTTGACACCAACGAGAGTAGAAGAGAGGAGCTGTCATTCAAGAGTAGACTGTAGCCAGCACAGCTCCTGAAAGATAATATATTTAGCACCATGCATATTAAGATGCTGGGCCCAGTTTGTAGTCTCATTTTGTAATCTATAACCACAGGTGGGGAGGGCAAGCAAGCGAGATTGTACGGAAGCCTGTGAAACAGTCTAAAGGATGTTAAGGGCAGTGACCCATTGCTGCAGCAAATCCTCCAGGCCATTCTGTTCCAGGTTACAATTGAAACCAGGCTTGGCAAATGGGCAGCACAAGCCAGGGCTTTAATAATGCACTAAATAAATCAACATCTAATAACTGCTCTTTTCTACCTTATCCTACTTCACTCTGTTTTGATTTTGTTCTTCTGCTTTTTGCTGGTGTGTTTGTTTGTTTGTTTCTGGAGTGAGACAGAAGCATGAAGTTGGATAGATAGGGAGGCAGGAAAGATCTGGAAAGTTGTGAGAATAGAAAGAATATGATCAAAATATACTGTATGAAAAAATAATAAATATATAATATCTAAGAAAAACAAAGCAAATATAAAAATATTATATATTTAGCAATGATACCTAATAGCTTTTCTCAAAAATCACTTAGAATTATTGCGTGTGAACAAGATTGTGAAAATTTTGTGTCTAGACTGACAGGTCCTCACAGTTGAGAGTCGAGTCTTCAAAGGCTCAGAACAAGGATCTGTATTTCAGGAACATAATGATTCCAGGTGGGTAACCTGGTTGACGTCTCTCTAGTAAGGAATCACTAGGGATGATGTGCACTATGCTCATGTGAGTACTGCAGATTAGGAGTTATGCTCCATGAGCAAAAGCACCAGTTTGGGGATTAAAAAGCCAGACCAGCATCTTGGTACTCTCTTACCTTAACCCTCTTTATGCAGCTTCTGTTTTGATAAACCAACAATAGTTGCTCTCCAAGGTTTACTGTGAAGGTTAAATGAGATAATATATTTAGCCCCAGGCCTGTTACACCACAAGACCTCATTAAGTGCTGACTTTAGCCAACTGCTCCAGAGATACATCAGTGAACTGTCTACATAGAGAGGATCCTAAAGATGAGCAACATTCATTTTTCCAATTTAACAGAATTAAAACAAGGGTTTATAAAAGAGAATGGCAAAAAGAAAAAAAAAATCACAATTTGAAATTTGGGATGAGCTAATAATTACCATGAAAAAATAAACTCTGCTCAGGGACATCTGTAAAATAGACCTCTGCCCCCAAAGTGATATATATGTTATCTCTTTCTTTCTTTCTTTCTTTCTTTCTTTCTTTCTTTCTTTCTTTTTTCTTTCTTTCTTCCTTCCTTCCTTCCTTCCTTCCTTCCTTCCTTCCTTTCTTTCTTTCTTTCGTGTGACTTCTCTAGAAGAGTTTGAGCATTCGGATGTGTAAGGGGGGCTAGGCTACCTGAATGCTTGGCAGATGCTTCTGTCCACTGCCAGTACCTTCCTAAGTTATTCCACATCTGCAACTTCTCTGTGGCCAAAGTCCCTCTCGTCTCTGCCTCAGAGCAAGCCACACTCTGCTTAGTGACATTTGAGTCACCTTGTCATTAAAAATCCTCTTTTCAGTTATTTAGTAGCTGTCTCCCCTCCCCCACTAGACTGTACCGTCCACAGAGTGTGGGTAAGTCTGTCATTACTGATTTAGCATCATTGTTTGCTTTGGAAGCCACACAGCATGAGGCTCACAGTAGGTATGCAAGGTCTTTGAGGTAGGGAGGAAGCAAAGGAGGGAGACTTATAAAAAGGGAGGGGAGGAAGCAGGCACCATAAAGGATAGAAGGAGTAAGGAAAAGATCTCTGATAGTTCAGAGACAAGAGCCATCACCCTACATGCCCACACAGGAACCTGCAAGAACTTCTAAGAAGACCTCCATTTTACCTGCATCTTGGTACACGGGTAGTGGACTCGCATTTCAACATGAGGTCTCTGAGGAGGCATCTTAAAAGCTGAGGCTGTTTGTGACAGAAACAGCAGAAGATGACACTTGCCAATGAGGGGCCCCTAGCATGTTTGGGTGAGAAAGGAGACAAGCTCTAGAAACACACGTCTGGTAAGGGAGAGAACTGGAGTGTGAGCGGGAGGAGGTCTGAGGCAGGAGACTTCTCGTTATCCGCTGTTATTCTGTTATGTCTACGACGGCAGTTGTATCACACTGGCAAGTAGTGTGACACACATGAGCGCCACACATACTCCACCTACAACACTGATGATGAATGTCAATTCTTCAAGGAATTTTTGTTAAGTTTGTAAAACAGAACTGCCAAGCTGAGTAACTAGAATATTCTGAAACCTTTACATACATGTATTTATCAATATCTGCATGGCATGTAAATTTGAACTTAGAGTCAAAATCGCAGAGAAGTTTTACACAGAGCTTACCAATAGTTGATGAGCCCTGGAAGAACCGCCCTGGCAGAGACTACCACCAACTTCTTTGCTTAAAGGAGAAAAGTAAGAGAATCCTATTTAGATGACAATCCCTACGACTTCCACCTTATGAGGATGTGAGCTAGCATGGGTGGTCTGTTCTCCTCTAGAACAGCATGGCAGGACACTGTATATCATCTAACTGCCATAGGAGGTAGGTAATGTTAGTTCTTACTTAATCCCTAGTGACAGATCCAAAACTACAATTTGTCTTTCTAATATCTTCCAAACTAGTCTAGATAGTTTCCCTTTGCCTACTAAACAACTTGTCACTAGTTTACAATCTTTTTCCAGGAATTCACCTCATTTGGCCAGAGAATCCTGCATTTAGATTGTTTTTTCTTTTATTCATAGCAAGCTGATGATGATTTCATTATCTGCCTCTCTCCCACACCACACTATTCTCTAAAGCTGCTCCTCTCTCCCGCCTCCATTTCCTTCTCTCCCTCTCCAAGGGTACCTCTCCCTACATCTCTGTCTCTACTCTGTAGCCTCTCTCTCACACACACATACACAGAATTTTGTGGGGGAGGATGGATGGATGGATGGATATCATTGATTACTATCCATGTCAGCATCTCCCTAGTAGAATTTGCATTTGTTAGTTCGGGGGCTATCAGTGTTGAAGGGACTTTGGCCAGCTCGAACATGGCAAGCATGGCTCTGGCAGGCTTTGGCCTTTCTCTCCATTTCCTTTTGCCTTGCCAAAAACTGATAGATTACATTCCTAAGGTCTATTCTCTTATTTGGCCACTTGTTCCTCCTGAGGCTGACTACCAAGGACCAGCTATCAAAGTATTAAAGTTCAACAATAAAAAGCTCCCTTTGGTTCATTTGAGTAACATGTACAATTAAAATTAAATGCCCCATTCTAACACCAGGCTTCCCTGTGCCTTTTTAAACTGTCATTTGTCTATGGGCCACGTCAGAGTCTCTTCTCTGCTTTGTCCTACTCTGGAACAAATATCCCTTGCCCCTTTTATCCCCTTTCCTTTGTTCCCTTCCCCTTCTCCCTCTCCCTCTTTTGTCTTTGTCCCTTATCCCTGCCCTCTGCTCCTCTGAGACAAATAAATCTCCTTTGTGATGAGAACTTGGTCATGGGAGTCCTGAGCAGATATTTTTCCTTACAAGTATAACTCTGTTATCCTTTGAAAGTGACATCACCAGGCAAATCCACATATGGGCTCCTGTGGTTAAGCATCTGATCTCCAGATGGTAGTGCTATGTTGCAAGGTTGAGGAACTTGGAAGAGGTAAGGCTAGTTGACAAACATGTCACTGCGGGGATGACCCACTTCCATCTGAGCCGCCTGCTTTCTGGCCAGCTCCCTATAATAAGCCATGCCACCAGCTTCCACTGTCACCACAGAGCCAGCTGCCATGCCTTTCCTACCAGAGTGGATGGTATTCACCTTAAACTATGAACCTAAATATTTTCTCCCTTCCTTCTTCCCTCTCTCCCTTCCTCCTTCTCTTCCTTCTTTCCTTCCTCTCTCCCTTGTATACATTGTTAGTTATTTTTCTAGAATTGGGAGAAAAGTAACATACCATTCACAGCAGAACAGTTTCATTCTAAGAAACAGGATGTTAAAAATTGTTTCCGATGCTGCTATTAACTGAGAGTTTATATGAATAAAACCCCTAATTGTGTTGGGTCTGACGTGTGTGTCTGTGTGTCCTGTATGCTTCATTCCACTCACCCCACACAAACAGCAGGTACTATTACTGTCTCTGCTTTACACTGAGTAGATTGTATCTTTTGGCCATTTTCTACTGGGCTCAAGGCTGATTAGATGCATACTGAACTGAAACTAAAGCCTAGGTCTTCCTGGACCCAGAGGCTGTCTAATAACAGCCACTCCAGTGCCTGCACGGTGTTAGCATTTCTCAAGCCTGGAGTCTTGTTTGCTCGAGTATTTCTAAGGCATCTCAGGGAGCCAGTGGTTTCACATGTTTAAGAAAGTCAGGGTAGGATTTTATTTCTTTCTGAAGATAGAAAAGCTTCAGATCTCTGCCTGAACCATATGTGGGCCATATAAAGAAAATCTGATTAGATGAAATGTCATATGAAGAGATAATGCTTCTATCAAACTTCACACAAAAACCACTACAGCTAATATCTGCTGATACACTCATTTTTACTTAATAAAGCCTACTCTTGAAAACTACAAAGATTAAATTGTCAATACTTGTTTCTGATTGATTTATTTGAGCCAGAGATTCTCAGATATTGTTGTTCTGTGTAATTTGATTTTGACATACCACCAGAGAGAAACAGAAGAAAAATGTAGACTCCTTACAAATGTCCCAGTACCAGGGTTCTATTGTCAACTCAAAAAAGTAAAAAATGGAACTTACATTTCAAGGATTCAAATGCCTGCTGTGTGGCCAAGGATGGCCCCAGGAATAAAGTTGAATAGATTTCACTTTTGAGTGAAATATTTTCACTAATAGCATCTCTTCTATTTTCACGTGACCCCTCCAATCCTCATACAGCCTACTGCTCTCGTCCTGCCATTGTATTTCTTCCCAAATCCCTTCCTGAAGTTCTGTCTTCCTTTTTCTCTATCCCTGTGATTCTGGTTATTGTTTTGTCAGCTTTATTCTGTCCATTGTCCTCTTTGCTTTAATTTTCATCCTGCTACTCACTTCTTATACCTGGCCTCCAGCTACTTTTGTCCCTTCCTACCCAATATTTCTGGAATCAAACACCACTGACTTGTTTTTCACTGACTGGAGTCCTTAGACAGTCCAAACTAGCTAATGATAAAACTGAAATTACTCTTCAACCCAAATTAGTTGTGTCTTCTTTAAACATTAACCCCAAACAATACTGTCCTATGCTCTAGACCTCAAAAACTCCAAGCGTAAACACATTTATGCTTTATCTTTAGCTCCTTTGAAATTGAAGGCAGTGTATGTGGACTAATGCCAACTACACCCCGGGTCGGTACTGCCTTAACCCTGTGACAATGAGGGTATTGAGGTGAGCCAAACCCTGGCATCTGAAACTTCTCTTGGAATGGTTTTATTCCTGGGAAGCTCTTCAGCCCCATCATGGTGGTAGATTTGGGGTGGGCAGACTATATGGGCATCTCACATGTAAAAACAAAGTAGCTTCTATCTGACAGAGTCTAGGAAAGGCTGCCCAAGGCTCTCACTGCATATCTACCATGAGACTCTTGGGGAGATATCGCATGGCTCCAAGCGTTCTTAGCTAGAAGGGCTCAAGAACTTTAGAAATAGTTGGTGACATTTATTTAGAAAGATGTTGTATTCGTTACTTTAATATTGTTGGGATAAAATACCATGACCAAGGCAACCTCTGGAAGAAATTTAATTTGGCTTACAGTTTCAGAAGGACAGAAGTCCATCATGGTGGGGAGACAGTAGCAAGCAAAGGCAAAGCACCAAGGAAGCTGAGCTCACATATCTTCAAACACAAGCATGAAGAGGAGAGAAAAGTGGAAGTGGCTCTAGGCTTTGAATCTGGGAGCCCACGTCAGTGACATGCTTCCTCCAGCAAGGCCCCACCACTTAAACCTCCCCAAACAGTGCCACCAATTGGACACCAAGTGTTCAAATGCCAGAGCCTATTGGGGGCATTTCTCAATTAAAGTGCTACATTCCACTTCTTGCCCCCGTATTGTATAATGGCAAGTGCATTTAGCCCAGCTTCAAAAGTCCCCACAGTCTTTCAAAGTTGAAACTTTAAAAGCCTAAAGTCTCTCTTGAAACGCAAAGCAGACTCTTAATTATAATTCCTTCTAAAAATCCAAAAGCAAATTACATCCTTCTAATGTATAATGGCACAAAATATGCATTACCAATCAAAAAGGGGAAAATAGAGGCATATTAAGGAAATGCTAGACCAATGTAAGACTGAAGCCCACCATGGCAGACACCAGGCTTCGTAGCTCCATGCCCAGTATCCAAGGCTTAGATGGCTCTGCCCCTGTGACTTTTCTGTCTGCAACATACATCTCTCTGTGTCCAGCCCTCCTTGACAGATATCCCGTCACTCTGAAAACTCAGCTATCCTATGGTGTCCAATGCAAACCAAGTTTCTCTTTCATAGCATTGTGCAATGGCCTCCTCTCATAGCCTCTTACACTGCCAGGGCCTTCATGCAAGGACAGTATTACCGCACAATGCCTGGCCCCAGCAGCCCTCTAAAACCACAAAGGAAGAATCTACGACCCAATTAGCCAGCACCACAGAGATGACACTACCAGGTGCAGCTAGGAATGGGCCCAGCCTCCCACCACCATCACATTAGCAGCAGTGCTGTTTGTCAGTTAACCTTCTAGGAGTAGACAACTGTAGGTGCTGGTTTTTTAAATGCTACTTTATTTGGGGTTCCTTAAAGCTTATACATCCCTTCCAACTCTCCAACCCCAGGTATGGGAAATAGAAGGTTGGAAGAGAAAGGGGACACAAACCTCTTTACTTCTTCCAACTGGGTAGGGTCATAGAATTCTTTTGAGAACAATACCAATCTCAGTCATGAGGATATCCAGAAGTCCAGGTAACCAGCAAACCAGCAAGCAGTACTCCATTTGCCTTCTCCAAGTCACCATGCCTTCTTCCTCTGGGCTTTCATATTCATACCCCTCAAAGTCCTCAGAATTAAACTAACTCCAGCTGGCAAAGACCACACCCCTGCACTAGACAATTATCAGCTGTGGACAAACTGAAATTGAACACTTGGAGTTATAACAAAAACAAGTTTATGTAACATAACTGAGTTTTTAAGGAAACCAAACTTCCATTACAGACAACCTCTTGGGCTCTCTCACAACTCAGAAGCTTGGTAGGGTATTGCCCTGTAAGCAGTCTTCATTCCAGTGCAGAAAAGATCTCTCATTCATGGCTCCAAACCTCTCCTACCACCACAGCGTGTCCTGCAGCCCAGGCCTTGACTGTAACACTAAGTTTAGTTGTCTTTGTGTTTCCAAACTATATATTTTGTATTTCTTTCTTCCCTACTTGTTCCTTTTTACTTAAGACCATTCTAAGCATTACCAACGTTAGGGTTACTATTGCTATGAAAAACACCGTGACAAAAGTAACTTAGGGAGGAAAAGGTTTATTAGGCTTATGCTTCTTCATCACTGTTCATGACTGAAGCAAGCCAGGAAAAGAACTCAAATAGTTCAGGAACCTGAAGGCAGGACCTGACCCAGAAGCTGTGGAGGAGTACTGCTTACTGGCTTTCCTTTCATGGCTTTCTCAACCTGCTTACTTACAGAACCCAGATCCACCAGCCAAGGAGTGTGAATGCCCAGGCTGGTGAGTGCTCACTCACAATGGGCTGGGACCTCCCATATTAATCACTAATTAAGAAAATGCCTCACAGGTTTTCCTACGCAGGATCTTCCAGAGGCACTTTCCTGCTCTCCAATGGTCTAGCTGTGTCAAGCTGATGCAAAACTAGCCAGCAAAATCAATAATAACCAAGCTACACAGTCAACAATGTCTTCAAATCTTCCCTGCTAAATTGTCTGTTCCTATTTCAGTTAATTTCAGGAGAATTTTTAGAATAAGCACAGAAGGCAGCCAGATTATTTTCTAGAGTAGCACAGAAGTGGCCTTTAGCCCCATTGCTAATATTGGTGCCCTCTGGAAACATTTCTCTTCTTGATTTTAAGAATCTCTAAGTAAAAGCTAAGTCCATGGACATTGCTACAGTTCCAGTACTCTGTAAAAAGAACAAGAGGATCATGCATATTTTGTGGACAGTTTGAGTTATGTGACTTTGTCTCATTAAAAAAAAAAATGATATGTGGGTGGGTGAAGATGTAGTTCGGCGCTAGAGTGCTTGCATATCCCGCACAAGAGCAATCTCAGTTTAATTGCTCCTTGGACAATTGCAATTCAGCTAAAGTATCAAGGAGCTGAAGCTGCCCTGGAAATCTCCAGCTGCACTCCAGTCTCCAGCACTATAGAAAGGAAGTGCCAAGTAAGAAAAGGACAAAAGCAAGCTGACCAGGGGAATAGCTGGTGGGATCTGGAGGCCCCAGAGCAGACTGAGAAGGACTGTGGTGGAGGCCACAGTCTGTCAGTTCCCTGAGTTTTCTTAACCTGGTGTGGATAGGCAGGGCAGGAAGCAAGATTATGTAAAGTAATTCACCGCTATATGTATGCATATGTGCAATACATTCACATGAAGATGAGAAAGAATCCATGACTTTCCTAAGCTATGGTTCCAAAAGGTTTTTTATAACACTATATAACTTACCAAATGCAATGGAAGCACATTTCTTCATCATGTGACAGTTTTCCTAAGTTGACGTATTAGATATTTATGTATGTGGGGACCCTGTTGGGGGCTGTGCTGTCCTCTATACACATGTACCAGAGTTACACCCTTCCAGATATCCAGAATAGAAAAAACAAACAAAAAACAAACAAACAAGCAAACAAAAAACTACAGTGTTCCTGAGAGGTCTCTCAGCCAGAGTTTCAAAGGAATATATATATATATATATATATCTCACTGTTGCTCATCTACTTTTCCGGTAAAATGCAATTTTATGTTTTCATGTTTGCACCTAATTTCAAGGGGGTTTGGGAAATGAAGGCAGTGATGGGCAGTGGCTTCCTTATGCCTGTGTGTGCTTCTGAAGGCAGCATACACATGTAGATGTCTTTCTAGCCTCGGTGCCACTACTGACAACCAAGCTTTCTAATCTAGTGGACTGTGTGAACTCTACAAAAAGGTGACAATAATCACGGCATCTGTGTTTACTGAACACTTCGATGGCGGACACTGTACTCCGCTCTTGACCTATAATCCCTCCAAATCAGTTTTCTCGTTAGACAGTTCTGGGGTCGGAGGTGGAGAGGAGGCTGGCAACCGCTGCTGTTCCTGGCAGCCAGGGAGGACTGTCGAGGAGAGCCGTTCTTAGTTTGAACACCTCATTTTTTCAAAGCACTTTCCCATTTATTACCTAATTTGAACCTCCTAATGGTACAGAGAAGTAGAGAAGACAAGTCATTATTGTCATTTTGAGGAAAGAGACAGAAATACAAAGAGGTCAAGGGCTTCTGCAAGGTCCCACAGCTAATAAGGACTAGACTGGATTCTTGACCTGTGAGCTGCAATCTAGCTGTTCCCTGGGGCAGCTCCAGCTCCCTGATACTTTAGCTGAATTGCAATTGTCCACGGGGCAATTAAGCTCAGACCTTTCCAAGAAATGGCATTCCGTGACTTTTGATCAGTCATGGTCTGTATTTTATTTGACTGCTACTGAAATCTTTAGCATTAGAGTCGAAAAATACATTCCTGCAGCCCTTTATTGTGGCAGTTGAGTGAGAGGAGCTTTTTGAACATGAGGTAATTGAAGAGCCAAGATCATTTTATACTGGGGTAAGTTAGCTTGCTGAGGTTTAGAACAGAGCATATACAGATAAGAGAAGAGGTTTCCATTCGTTTGAATAGTTGACTAGACCATGCTATGCTGTCCAAATGCTGTTTGAGACAAGAATACTTCAGAATTCACTTGGAGGGTAACTTGGCTTGTTAATAGTCCAAAGACTGAACCTGAAAGCAGAACCCTATTATCTGTCAGGACCTAGAAAATCTGGTTAGTTTCAGGAACTTCCTGAAGCTATTTTGAGTTGTTTACCTTTCTGCTAACGGGACAGGATAGAACGTTTCAGTCTTGGCAGAAACTGCTCTACAACTTGTATGTTTAAAGTTTACCTGAGTTATAGACAAGTAGGAGGGCCTGAACAGCCCTCTCCCCACAGTCTAGCAAGCTAGTGCTGGGTTATCTCAAAACTGTGAGTTGGAAGTCACAGGTTGTCTATTATGTGACTGAGTGACTGAGCCCATGATCAGTGAAGAAGCATGAGAAGAAAGATCCAAGATGGCGGTGCCGACCACCGAGTGTTTCTGAACAGCAGCTAAGCAGTGAGAACAGGGCAAACGGCAGGCCATAGTGTAGACCCTCAAACCCTGAAGTCTGTGTTTCTCAGGCAAAAGGAGAATCCATGGGGATACATGAAGGTCCATCTTCAGGCTACCCAGCTAATCCCAGGAAAAATTCCCTGGCTCCCACAGGCACTGCCATAGCCCTAGACCACCCAGCCAAACCCACCATCTGTGTATACTTTCCTGGTAACTACGGCTGGCAGCTCTGACCTTGAGCACGCACTCTCACTGTGGGGTAAATACTTTCCTGTACTGAGGTGCCCACTCTCACAGTCTTGTGAACACCTTCTGGGTACTAGCGGCTCCTGGTTCCAAACCCAGGAGCCCACTCTCAGTGTCCTGTGGACACTTCCTGGTTGTAGCAGCTCATGGAGCTCCCTCTCACCATCCTGTGGAGGGGATACCATCTGGTACTGTGGGGAGGGCAAGGCTCCATGCTGCCTGTTCCCCAGCTTTCTAGTTCACTAGCATCAGAATAATCCAGCACAGCACAGACAATAAACACAGTGGAGCTGAGCTAGGTGTGGGACTCAAGTCCAATTGTCTGCCATTTTGAGGAAGCCACTGGCACTGGAGCAACTCTAGGCTTGGAGAGCTTTCTGCCTATGCCCCTGCTACCTGTCATACCTGGGTCATAAAAAGTGAGCCAGCAGAGACATTGAATCCAGGAGAGACTACTCCAAACTCCAGAGACTCGTGGACCTAGTGTATAGTACAGACTCCAGGAAAAATCAGTCAAGGCTACAGACAATCAGAGGGCTAGAGGCCAGTGTAAGAATATAAGAAACAAAAACCAGGACATCATGTCTTCAGAATCTCCAAAAATCAACGGATATTCTATTACAGCTGAATCACGGGAAAATTATCTTAAATCTAAAATTCTGTAGATATTTGAGGCACATAAAAGGAAACAAACAAAAAAATAAAAGTCATCATGAACAGACAGGAATTCACATTCAAACAGATGATGGAAATGTTGTAAAACATGAAAACAGAATTAGAATTAATAAAGGAAACACAAACAGAGAAAACCCTGGAGTTGGAGAACTTAGAGAAGAGATCAGGAACAACAAAGGTAAGCATCGCCAACAGAATATGAGATGAAGGAGAGAATCTCAGGCCCTGAATATATAATTGCAGAAATCAGTACATATCTCAATGAAAGCATAAAATCGGAAAAATTCTGGACACAAAACATCCAAGAAATCAAGGACACCATGAAAAGATTAAACCTAATAGGAAAATTACAAAAAAGAAGATTCCAGGCTCCAAGGTGCAGAAAATATTTTTAAGAAAATCATAGAAGAAAATTTTTCCAACTTGAAGAAAGAGATACCCTTAAATGCTCAAGAGGCCTACAGGACACCAAATAGACTAGACCAAAAAGAAATTCCTCCCACCACATAATAATCAAAACACTAAAAAAGAAAAAATATTAAAAGCAGCAAGAGAAAAATGCCAAGTAACATATAAAGGCAGACCTATCAGAATCACACCAGACTTCTCAACAGAGACTATGAAAGACTGAAGGGCCTAGGTATATCATTCAGACACTAAGAGACCACTAAGATGCCAACCTAGACTACAATTGCCAACAAAATTTTCAATCAACATAGATGGAGAAACAAAATATTCCATGACATAAGTAAATTTAAACAATATATATGCAACAACCAAACCCTACAGAAGATACTGGAAGGCAAACTCCAACCCAATGAGATCAACTACACCCAGGAAAACATAGAATAAAGACGCCTTCACAATAAAGAAGCAAAAGAAAACACAGTCACCACCAACTCCACAATAAAAGGAACTAACAATCATTAATCACTAATATCAATCAACATCAATGGACTCAACTCTGCAATAAAAAGACACAGACTAACAGAATGGTTGTGGAAACAGGTTCCAAAATTCTGGTGCATTCAAGAAACACACCTCGGCAACAAAGATAGACACTGCTTCAGAGTAAAGATCTAGAAAAAAGGTTTTCCAAGCAAATTGACTCAAGAAGCAAATTGGAGTAGCCATCCCAATATGTAATAAAATAGACTTTCAACCAAAATTAATAAAAAGATATGGAGAGGGACATTTCATTCCAATCAAGAGAAAAATCCACCAGGAGGAAATCACAATCCTGAACATCTATGCACCAAACACAAGGCCTCCTGCACTTATAAAAGAAACTTTATTAAAGCTTAAATCACACAATGATCCCAACACCTTAAAAGTGGGAGACTTCAACATCCCTCTCTGTCCAAGGGACAGATCATTGAGACAGAAGTTATAAAGAGAAACAATGACACTTACAGGCGTCTTAAATCAAATGACCTTAGATGTCTACAGAACTTTTCACCCAATCACAAAAAGTATACCTTCTTCTCAGCACCTCATGGAACCTTTTCAAAGATTGACCATATAGTCAGGCACAAAGGAAGTCTCAACAGATCCAAAAAGATTGAAATAAACCCTTATATCATATCAGACTACCATGGTCTAAAACCAGATCCCAACAGTAACAGAAATAGCAAAAATCCCTACACATGCATGAAAACTCTCTACTCAGTGACAGCTGATCAGGGAAGCAATAAAGAAAGAAATTAAAGACCTCCTAGAATTCAATGAAAATGAAGATACAACTTACCCAAACTAATGGGACACAATGAAAGCAGTGCTAAGAGGAAAGTTTATAGCACTAAGTGCCTTCATAAAGAAATTCAATACATCTCATACAAACAACTTAATGACACACCTGAAATCACTAGAAAAAAAAAAGAAGCAGACACACCCAATAGAAGCAGATGGTTGGAAATAATTAAATTCAGGGCTGAAATCAATAAATTAGAAACAACGAGCAAAAGAATTGAAACAAAGAATTCAAAGAATCAATGAAACCAAGAGCTGGTTCTTTGAGAAAATCAACAAGATAGACAAACCCTTAGCCAAACTAACTCAAAGGCAGAGGGACACTATCCAAATCAACAAAATCAAAAATGAAAAGAGAAACATAACAACAGACGCTGACTAAATCCAAACAATCATTAGGTCTTACTTCAAAAGCCTATATGCCACAAAATTTGAAAATCTAAATGAAATGGTCAATCTTCTTGATTGATTCTACTTATATCCCATAAGGAAATAGAAGCAGTCATCAAAAGTCTCCCATCCAAAAAAGGCCCAGGGCCAGACGGTTTTAGTGCAGAATTCTACCAGACCTTCAAAGAAGACATAATACCAATACTCTTCAAACTATTCCACAAAACAGAAACAGATGGAACATTACCAAACTCATACCATGAAGCCAGTCACCTTGATACCTAAACTACACAAAAAACCAACAAAGAAAGAGAAGTTTTGACCAATCTTCTTTATGAATATGTATGCAAAAATACTCAACAAAATACTAACAAGCTGAATCTAAGAACAAATTAAAGATATCATCCACTATGATCAAGTAGGCTTCATCCCAGGCATTCAGGAGTGATTCAATATGCAAAAATCCATCAATATAATCCACCATATAAACAAACTGAAAGAAAAAAACTACAGGATCATCTCCTTAGATACTGAAAAAGCATTTGATAAAATCCAACACCCATTCATATTTAAAGTCTTGGAGAGATCAGGGATACAGGACACATACCCAAGCACAGTAAAGGCAATATGCAGTAAACCTATAGCCAACAACAAACTAAACGGAGAGAAACTTAAATCAATCTCACTGATATCAGGGACAAGAAAATGCTGTCCTCTTTCTCCATATCTCTTCAACATAGAACTTCAAGTCCATGCTAGAAAATTAAAGGAGATCAAGTGGATTCAAATCAGAAAGGAAGAAGTCAAAGTATCACTATTAGCAGAGGATATGATAGTATACATGAGTGACCTCAAAAATTCTACCAGGGAACTCCTTCAACTGATAAACATCTTCAGCAAAGTGGCTAGATACAAAATTAACTAAAAAATATATATATATATATATATATATATATATATATATACACCCCCATATACAAAAGACAAATGGGCTGAGAAAGGAATTAGGGGAACAACACCCTTCACAAGAACCACACACACAAAATATATGTATTTATCTTGGTGTAACTCTAATTAAGCAAGTGAAAGACTTGTATGAAAAAAAACTTCAAGTCTCTGAAGAAAGAAATTGAAGAAGATATCAGAAGATGGAAAGATTGCCCATGCTCATGGATGGGTAGGATTAACATAGTGAAAATGGTCATCCTACCAAAAGCAATCTACAGATCAATGCAATTCCCATTAAAATACCAAAACAATTCTTTACAAACCTTGAAGGAACAATTCTCAACTTCATATAGAATTGTTAAAACAACCCTGTACAATAAAAGATCTTCTGAAGGTATCTCCATCCCTGATCTCAAGCTGTAGAATAGAGCAACAGTAATAAAAAAACTGCATGGTACTGGCATAGAAACAGAATGGTGGATCAATGGAACTGAATAGAAGACCCAGAAATAAACCCACACACTTATGGACACCTGATTTTTGACAAAGATGAAAAAAACATACAATGGAAATAAGATAATATCTTCAACAAATGGTGCTGGTCTAACTGGATGTCTACATGTAGAAAATGCAAATACATCTATATTTATCACCCTGAACAAATCTAAAGTCTAAGTGGATCAAAGACCTCAACATAAAACCAGACACACTGGATCTGTTAGAAGAAAATGTGGGGAAGAGCCTTGACCTCATTGGCACAGGAGAAAACTTCCTGAACAGAACACCAACAGCACAGGCTCTTAGATCAACAATCAATAAACTTGACCTCAGAAAACTGATAAAGCTTCTGTAAAGCAAAGGACACTGTCAATAGAACAAACAGACTTCCCACAGACTGGGGAAAAAAAAATCTTCAACAGTCTTACACCTGACAGAGGGCTAATATCCAAAATATAAAAAGAACTCAAGAAGATAAACAGCAACTAATCAAGTAATCCAATTAAAAAATGGGGTACAGAGCTAAACAGAGAATATTGAATGGTAGAAAAACACTCAACATCCTTAGTCATCAGGGAATTGCAAATCAAAATGGCCCTGAGATTCCTCCTCACACCCATTAGAATAGCTAAGAAAAAACTCAAGGGACAACACATGCTAGAGATGGTGTGGAGAAAAAGGAACACTCCCCCGTTGCTGGTGGAAATGTAAACTTGTACAACCACTTTGGAAATCAATTTGCCCTTTCTCAGAAAACTAGGAATAGTGCTACCTCAAGATCCAGCTATACCACTCCGGGGCATATATCTGAAAGATGCTCAACCATACAACAAGGACATTTGCTCAACCATGTTCGTAGCAGCTCTATTTATAATCCAAAATCTGGAAACAACCTAGATGTTCTTCAACAGAGGAATGGATACAGAAATTGTGGCACATTTATGCAATGGAATTCTACTCAGCAATTAAAAAGAAGGAAATTCATGAAAATTGCAGGCAAATGGTTGAAACAAGAAAAGAGTTAGGTAACCCAGAAGCAGAAAGACTCACATGGTATATACCCACTTATAGGTGGATATTATCCATGTAATATAGGATAAACATACTAATATCTATAGTCCCAGAGAAGCTAAACAACAAGGAAGAACCTAGAGAAGAGGCTTAATCCCCATTCAGAGGGACAAATGGGATGGACATTGGAAGTAGGAGAAGACAGAGAACAAGACAGGAGACTTCCACATGGGGCCTCTTAAAGCTCCTCTCAGAAGATGCTGAGACTCATAGCCAAACTTTGGGCAGAGTGCAGGGAATCTTACTGAAGAAGGTGAAGATAAAATGACCTGGCAGGGACAGGAGTGCCACAAGGAGACCAACAGAGCCAAAAATTCTGTGCCCAGGGGTCCCTGCAGAGACTGATGAATCAACCAAGGGCCATGCATGGAGAGGACCTAGACCCCCTGCTCAGCTGTAGCCCATGAGCAATTCAGTCTCCATGGGGGTTCCATAGTAAAGGGAGCAGGGGCTGTCTCTGACATGAACTCAGTGTCTGGCTCTTTGATAACCTCCCCCTGGCGAGCTGGCCTTACCAGGCCATAGAGAAAGAGGATCCAGACAGTCCTGATGAGACCATATAAGCTACGGTCAGATAGTAGGGGAGGAGGACCTCCCCTATCAGTGGACTAGGCTCGGAGGGACGTAAGAGAGAAAGAGGAAGGAAGACAGGAGGAGATGAGGGAGGGGGATATAGCCAGAATACAAAGTGAATAAATTGTAATAAATTATTATAAAGCAAAAATGAAGATTATTTTTAAAAATAGCATGAGGAAGTTAGGAAGTGGACAAGTTCTGGCCTATAGGAAGAAAGGAATTTCTCATGATCACAGAACTTTAAAAACCATTGTCTTGGGCCAAGTCTGTAGGCTAGACAATTTTGTCTTTTCTCTCTGCTGGCATCCCTGTCTGCAAAATTGTAAAAAGACAAAACAAAACAAAACAAACAAACAAGCAAAAAAACCTATTTTTCCTCCATAAGTAAGTGCATCTCAGTAACCCCTCACCAAAGCTATGGGGTTTTTTTTGTAGCAGATGAGGACTTACAGAAAGCCACAACTGCTTAAAAGGCAAAAAATAACTAACACATCCACAACGCTATCCATACACCTACATACAGCTCAGAGAAGATGGGACAGAAACTATTTAAAACCTGCAGACCAGGCCAGGATGTCTTCTGTGAGATGGCATGTATGTTCCATATAGGACAGGGGAACTGAACTCACAAAATCTCAGTATCATTACCCAAATAAGGCCGTAAACAAACAACCCAAACCGTCCTGACAAAGTGGATGTTGGACTCCTCACAAGGCTTTACCCCGAGGTGAGTAACAAGGAATTGATGGCTCCTGAAAGAGGGAGATTCCACCTTCTTTGGGGATAAGCCCTCTGATAGGCTGGCCAATCCCAAGGGGTCATCCCTAGACATATTTGAGCAACACTAAATAACCTCAGAAGGCTGTATTTATCAACTTTAAAGCATATGTATATGTAACAATTAACACTGAAAAAGGGGCCATGCATTTGAGAAGAAATGGGAGGGACATGGAAGGAACTGGTGGGAGGAGAGGGAGGGAGAGAATGGTGTGAATACAATCCTCATTATGAAATGCTCAAGCATAATCAAGTATTTAAAACTGTTTTGTTTTCACTAGTCTCTTAAATTTGTTATATTATTTAAAATGTGTCCTAAAGCTGCCACAGGAAAGAGTAGGGCAGCCATTTAAGTATGTAGTAAGCAGAGATGTTATAAGTAGGACTTAGGAGCAGAGGGACTAAGACCCATGGTCAACAAATGGATCTCACGAGGTTATAAAGCTCCTGTACAACAAAGGTCACTGCCAACCCAGTGAAGGGTCAGCTTCAGAATCGGCAAGGAATCTTTGCCAGCTGCATAGCTGACAGATCAGCAGCTAGAATACAGAAAAAGCAGGGCTGGGGAGATGGCTCAGTGGTTAAGAGCACTTATTGCTCTTTTGGAAGACCCAGTTTCAGTTCCCAACACCCTGTTTGCCATATGTAACTCCAATTCTAAAGGATCCAATGCCTTCTTTTGACCTCCACTGCACCAGGCATGAATGTGGTACACAGACATGCATGCAGGCAAAACAGTCATACACACAAATAAATAAATCTTTTTTTAACTTTTATTAGTTACACTTTATTCACTTTGTATCCCCCATAAAACCCTCCTTCCTCCCTTCCTAATCCCACCTTCCCTCCCCCTTCTTCTCGAATGCCCCTCCCCAAGTCCACTGATAGGGGAGGTCCCCCTCTCCTTCCTTCTGATCTTAGTCCATCAAATCTCATCAGGAATGGTTGCATTGTCATCTTCTGTGGCCTGGTAAGGCTGCTCCCCCCTCAGGGGGAGGTGAACAAAGATCAGGCCAATCAGATTATGTCAGAGGCATCCCTCTTCCCATTACTATGGAACCCACTTGGACACTGAAGTGCCATGGGCTACATCTGTGCAGGGGTTCTAGGTTATCTCCATGCATGGTACTTGGTTGGAGTATGAGTCTCTGAAAAGACCCCTGTGTTCAAATTTTCTGGTCTGTTGCTCTCCTTGTGGAGTTCCTGTCCTCTCCAGATCTTACTATTTCCCACTTCTTTCAAAAATCTTTTTAAATGTTTTATAAAATAACATACACAGAACTCAAAAACACTTGGAGAACAAAAAATAAATAAAAATAAAAACTGGACTGCAGAACTAAAGAGAAATATCTCAAGCTAAGAAAAACAAATGGCTAGGAAGGACTTAAATTGTTCAGCATCTTTAGACATTAGGGGAATGCACATTAGAATCACTTTAAGATTCATCTCCCCCCAGTCAGGATGGCCATCATCAAGAATACCAGTAACAGCTGGTACAGCTGTGGGGAAAGGTAAATATGTTATATCAGCACTGGGGGAGGCAATGTAGAAATTGCTCTTTAATCAGAACAACTGAAGGGCCCCAGTCCCTCTACAGAAATATTGACAGTACGTGGGCATGTGGTGTGGGTTATTGGGGTTCTTTAGGAGGGAAAGGAGGAGCTGTGGGAATGCGGAGTCCATCTGCAGGTCAGTTCCCTGGCAGTCTGGAAGCCACAGTCTTGACAGTTGGATCTCCTTTTCAGAAGCTTCCAAGGTTGGAAATCAACTTCCCTGGCCAGAGGGTCTCAGTTATAACCCGAAGTGTTTCGGTAACCAACCCTTCAAATCACTTACATGCTTTCAGCGGGAATGTAATATGGTGCAGACACTTTGGATATCAGTGTGGAACTTTCTCAGAAAAACTAAAACTATAGTGTGATTCAGCTATACACCTCCAAGCAGAGAGCCAGAGGACTTTACACCCTGTGACAGGGGTGCCTGTACAGGTTCGTTGCTGTCTTATTCACTAGGAAATGGACAGAGTCTATATATCCAACAACTGACAAATGGACGATGATGTGGTAGATATACAACTAAATATTAATTAGCTGTAAAGAAAAATGAAATTTCCGTTACAGGCAAGTGGATGAAACCTTAGTCACCTGCACAGGGCCTGCAGCAGACTAGTCAGTCTGTGAAGCCGTATCACCAATCAGTCAATGATGTACGCACTATACCTTACCCCTGACCTGTGGATAGAGTCTAGGCAAGGGAAAGTTACTGTCTTTGGTTGTGTAGTGTCTACTCAACCCAAAAGACACCTGCAGAATCAAAACCCAGGGTCACACAGATGGTTAATCTTGTGGGGTCAAGCAATGAAATGAACAAACATGAACAAACTTGAGAAATTCGTGGGGAGGATGGACGGGTGGTCTGAGGTGGAAAGTGAGAGTACTCAGGATGTAAGATGTGTGTATGTGAAATTGCAAAGGTAAAAATACAAATCGTGTAAGGAAGGCAGGCAGAAGTCAGGAAGATATGGTGGGCAAAGATGTGAGGATACAAATTAAGCACTTGCTAAGCCAAAGAAAAATGTAAAGGGATCAAAGACCATGGACCCCAAGAGAAAGAATGACCCCCAAACCACAACGTGAGACTTATGCATTAGGGAAAGGAACGAGAACCGTGAACACGAAATATGGCAGACGGGTCTCAAGCCATCACTGGGAGAGGGTCTTTTCCCCTGAGCCAGGTCTACGTCTGCAGAGTCACTGTTGAGGGAATGGCCAAAGCAAGGGCTGAGAAGCAGACTGGAGAAACGTGGGAATGATTAAGACGCGTGCGAAAACATCTGTGCACTCCACTGTGTGCCTGGGTACCAAGTGGGAGAGTCCAGTCACGGAAGTCCACCCAGGATCCCACCGTGCTTCCCTTGGGAGTCCTAGAAACTACTAAATCACCGGGGATTAAAACAACAACAACAACAACGTTTCCACTTTTTCTTTCCAGATGAGGCGCCTCTGTTGAGGAATCTGTGATAAGGGTTAGGTAGGAAAGCGAATTCCCAGGAAATCTCATGAAAAAGGAGAATGCAGAGCGACTGCTTTATTGCAAAATCAGAGAAAGGTAGACAAGAATGAAATCTGACTGGAGAAGCTTTGGGAATTGGATTAAGGAGGTCTCAGTGGGTGAAGTGCTTAGAAAGCATCAAACAGTCAGACAGGTAGAGAGGCGGGGTGTCAGAAAGCGTTTCATCAGGTAGAGACAGATTGGAGGCAGTGCACGCAGGCAGAGTTGTGATTCCCATGTCTCTCTAACTGTATTGTGAGACAGACGAATGAATGTCTATCTCCAGAACAGCGATGGGCAGTTTAAGTGATTCTATTCCCAGTAGATGTAAATAGGATTGATTGTAGAAAATACACTCCCCAGAGACGAGAAATCTCATCAGAGGGAAGTTCAAAACAATAAACCAATTCTGTTGGGCACTCATGAGAAAAATTCTAGTAACCTTATCGCTCCTTTTGGCAGGTTTGATTCTCCAGGGCTATCACCCTGTGCAATGAGGAAATTCACGATGGCTGCCATGGGACTCCAGGCTGAGGACCACACAGTCCAATCAGAATGTACCAGGCACTATGCAAGAATAAATGAGGGCATGGAGAACTACCAAAGCAAGAGGCCATGCAGAAACATGCAGGCTCATTAGGCTGTTGCTGCTCAAGTGTTAAGCCATGCCATTGCCTAAGAAAGCAAAGAAATTCACAATAAAGTTTTAATTTTGATAAAGAGAGTGCATGCATCTTTCCCTTGATGGAACTACTCAATAACAGGAAAGGGAGTATGTTCCATTTCTTTTTTTTTTTACCATCTTTATATTCAAATTCCTCTGACATCTAAGATTCCCATTACTCCCCAATACTTCCTTATCCACACTCATCACTTCCTCGTACAACACCCATTCTAACAGCATACACATGAGCAAAAATTGCAAACAAATATTGTTTGATAGTTCTTCTTGATAGCCAAAAAACAGAAATCACTACGCCAGGCAACATATCCAAGAAGCAATAAGAAGAGCTCTGGAATAGAAAGAAGGCTGGCCACTAAAGCCTGGGGGCGCTGAGGCAGTCATAGATCTCAGAATCTTTTCAATCTGCAAATTGAGTGGAATAAAAAGGGTGGAGTATCAATCACATGAATATACTAAAGAGTACTCCAAAATGGAATATGAATTTTTAAACGTGATAAACTGTATTTTTATTATTAAATTACTATGGTGGTCAGTGTCCCCCAAAATATATTTCATGAAATTGAAATAAAGATCTACGATGACAACATCCACAACAAAGTAATTTTAAATATCGTCAGATCAAACTAAAAAGAGTGTGCCTTTTAAAGGCTATTGAAGGTCATGAATTATGCTCTGGACAGCGGCTCTGAACAGGCCGGAGTGGCGGAAGCAACTGTAGAATAGCAGAGGGCATGCTCTCCGTCATTGTTTACCCTTCAAACTTTTTTTAACACTGAACATCAAAGACATGTGTGTGCGCATATGAGCCAAAAGCACACGTTTGCAAGTCAGAGGACAACTTGCGTGAGTCAGTGCTTTCATTCTCAATTGGGTTCTGAGGGTCAAATTCAGGTTTGTCAGACTCGGCAGCAGTCATCTTTGCTTCGGGGCCGTCTCTGCATCCCAGGTACCACCGCTTCTTCACTTAGGAAGCACCACATTAGGAAAGGTGATCCGAATTAGAAGGGACTGGGATGATAACAGTTCTTATTAAAGGTACCGCAGGATTCCCAGGAGGCTTGAAAAGACTGAGCACGCAAGGCTTCAATTCAGCGGGCTGTCTCTCACCAAAGCGACTTTGGTGAGCAAGTAACCCAAAGATAAATGAGATTGGAATCAAGGAGCGAGGCAAAGGGGGGAAGGTGGGAAAGTTAAAGAAACAAAAATCTCCTGGAAGCTGTCTTCAAAACAGAAAATAACACCTGTAAAGTTGTATGGGGGTGGGGGGGGGGCATTCACATTCAGACATGGATGGTTGTAATTTATTTGGCTGACTCTAGATTTAGTGTAAAAATGACAGTCCCAGGTTCCATAAATAGTATGCATTCAGGCAGTCTTATCACAAAAGTTTTAGGTGCAAAAAATTAAAAAAAAAAAAAGAACACTAAACTTAAAGACATAAGAACTAGATTTTCAGTCAGCCCAAAGGCCTATGAGAGCAAATTTACATCACTCAGGCCAAGTCAATTCCACACATCTTTTCCTAATTCCACTATGGAGGGCGTCAGTTTGTCGGAAACTTGTTTACACTGGGGAAACAGACAAACCTTGCAAGCAGGTCCTTCTTCCCTCTCTCCCCAACCTTGTACTACACACTCTTTTTCAACACAGAGCTTCTGGATAAACCGATCCCAGCACACCAATAGCTATGACCCGGGTCTGCTGCGTTTAGTTTATTTGGCCTATCTTTAAAGTTGAATGAAGACAATCATTTCCAGCCCCTTACAGTAGAAAGACCCACTTATCAGCTGAAGAAGGGTGTAAGATACATACACCATAAAGTTTACATTTCATTAGTACTTGTTTGCTGAGAATCCCTGAGGGCAAATAGCTACTGTAAATTAGCATGAATTTGATACCTTTTCAACATTTAGCATAATCAATAGGTTTGACAAATCCTAAACATAAAGCAAAGGAGTGATATTTGTTTGGTAAGAAAATGAGGTGACAGCTGCAATAACTAAAATAATCACTTATTTTACCTGCTGCTCAGCACCATGACTCCTGACTTGGAAATCATTAGGCTACTTACAGAGTCCCTAAATGGCCAAAACCCAATCTCTGGGGAGACTGCAGGCATTCAGTTCCAAGCTCCACCCCAAAGCAAGCTAGTTGGAATCCTAAGGCTGAAAATGACAGCCCAGCTCTCTCCTTTCATTTAGCTCCCTTTCTGCTTCTGCAGAAAGTGAAGATTTTAATCTTCCGCATTCCTTATAGGTACAATGACCTTGTAACTTACTCCCCAAATTAAACGTTTTCATCCTGAGAGAAGGTAGATCCAAAGAGTTGCCAAATAACACTGCCGTCACAAATAAACCCGGGTCACTTCAGCAAGCCACAAGGCCAGTTAGTCTCTGTCAATATTTTAGTCAGAATTTCTGTTGCTGTGAAGGGACACTGTGACCACGGCAACTCTCACAAAGAAGAACATTTCATTGGGGCTGGCTTGCAGTTTAAGAGATTTAGTCCATTATCGTCATGGTGAGAAGTATGCCTGCATACAGGCAGACATGGCGTTGGAGGAGCTGAAGAGTTCTACATCTTGATCTGCAGGCAGCAGTCAGAAGATTGTGTCCATACAAGGTGGAGCTGGAGCATGTGAGACCTCAAAGCCTGCGTCCATGGTGACACGCTTCCTCCAACAAGGACACATCTCCTCATAGTGTCCCTCCCTATGAACGAGCATACATACACATGAGTCTATGGTAACCATTCCTATTCAAACCACCACAGTCAATGTGGGAGAAAAAAAGACAAACAAACAACAACAAAAAAAAAAAACAAGCAAAAAAAAAAAGAGAGAGAGGTAAATAACCCAGGAGGAAAGACTTGTGTGGACCTTTGGTTTGAGAGGTTTCATTCAGTTGTTGCTCAACCTATTATTGTTTTGAGACATGTGCCAAGGAGCACAGCATGGCTGGATTGCACAGCAAAAACTTTTAGAAAAAGTCAAGGACAGAGACAGGAAGAGGCCAGGCTTTCAATATAGCCTTCAGGTCAGGCCCCAGGAGACTTCACTTCCTCCAGGCAGGCCTTCCTGACTCTTAAAGGTTCCAGCACATTTTTCAGCAGTTGGGCTGAGGAAAGCCTTCAGCATAGGAGGCTTAGGAGGTGTTTCTGTGCAAGCAATAGCGTGGTCATTGTATTTGTAGCAAATTTACTAAATCTACTCCCTAGAATTTTCACCTGCTTATCTTATTCTTCTTTTTGGAGCCATGACTGGCAGTGGAATTCTGCTTGATGGCCTTTTAAATGACAAAACACTTATCCTGGCTCTTTAACCAGATCATGCCCAGAGTTGTAATTTATAAAAGATAAATAATAAATAATAAATAAATAAATAAATAAATAATCAGAATGAAATGTAGTTGAAAAGGATGATGGCCCAGAATTTCACTTGCTGTTTTCATTTGCCCCTTGGGCATGGTGCCTAAGACACTTCCAATTGTGCACTAGAAGCTGGTGTTTTGAAAATTCTGCCAAGTAAGCACATATACTAAATGGCATTCATAATACAAAGGGAGTTTTAAGACCCTTGGATAACTTTATCATGGATGCAGGAATAATATGACAAGGAAAATATTATTCAAAAGCTTATGCAGTTATTAGAGCACTTTTTCAGCTTATAATATATTAACTACACACAAACTCATAATAAAAGGAACCAGTATAACCAGCATCCACTTGAGAAGAGTAGCAGCATCATAGGGGAAATGGCCTTTGCTTCTTTTTTCTTATACATTTCCTTTCTGTGTGCCAAGCCACATCCTGAACAGTAGTCACTGGCCTTAATCATGGGTACCGTTCCATTCAGAACCGAATGGGATAGTTTTAGGCAAGGCTCAATGTTGGTCAAAGAAGGGGATAAAGTCTCCTATTTAGAGTGAAAATTCAAGTTCTTATCTTACATGATCCACAGTTGGCCAACAAGTCTTTGAGAGTATTTTACTAGAAATCTTTGAGTTAATGGGTAGAGAATCGATACATGGCTATTTCCAAAGCTATTTTGTCATGGATAATAGAGAAATGTCCATTCTACATAACTGGCTCTGCAGAGTGTTTAAGGCGCTGACTAGAATTTAGAGTGGGTAAAGCTGGCATGGAAATCTTTTGCAAACCCATGACTGTCTGGTGTTCTAAGGACAGGAACTGAGAGCAGCAGCCTTTTTAAAGAACGGTATTCCTACTTAAGCTAGAATGCTAACCCCAAGCAGGTTAACAAGAAACTAAGTGAGGTAGCTCCATCCCTTATGCTACTGAGTCAGAGTATTGATATTTGAAAGTTTGTGTTCTGGCTAGGAGAGGGAGTACTGAAGGAAATGGGGGCAGGGGTCTGATGTGGGTAGAGCCGGGGAGCAAGGGAAGGAAGACAGAGGGCATGCAGAGAGAAGAGAAACCATGGTCTAGGGCATCTCTGAGACAGGCTGGAGACCTACCACAGGGTAAGCTTCTGGGAGGATAAGGAGGTGACTCTAGGAGACAGACATGGAGACTGAAGAGGCCATCCTTTAACCAGGACCCTGAAGTGTAGGAAGGGGAATACCAACCCACCTACAAAAACTTTGACCGAAAATTTACCCTGCCTACAAGATGTACAGGGGTAAGGACAGCACAGAGATTGAGAGAGTGTTCAACCAATGCCTAGCCCAGCCTGGGACCCACCCCATGGAAGAGAGCCAGCCCCTAACACTATTGAGGATACTCTGCTATGCTTGCAGACAGGAGCCTGGCATAGCTGTCTGTTGAGAGGCTCCACCCAGCAGCAAGCTGAGACTCGCGGATGCTAAGACTAACAGCCAAATATTTGGCGCAGCAAAGGGAGTCTTGTGGAAGAGTGGGAAGAAGAATAGAAGGATCAGGAGGGAACAGGAGCTCCACAAAAATAACAACAGAGACAACCAACCTGGGCTCAGGGGGCCTTGTGAAGACTGAAATACCAGCCAAGGACCATTTGTGGACTGGACCTATGCCCACAACATATATGTACATGATAGATAGCTTGGTTTTATGTGGGTTCCCTAACAAGGGGAACAGGGACAAGAACTCTCTTACATGCTTTTTGATCACTTCCACCTGGCGGGCTACCTGGCCAGATTGTTGTGGTAGAGGATGCTTTCAGTCCTGATAGGACTGGATGAGCTGGGATGGATCGGGGGGGGGGGGGGGGCTCCCCTTTTCTGAGGAAGTGGGAGGAAGCGATACAGAAAAGAAGGAAGGAGGGTAGGACCAGGAGGAGAGGAGGGAGGGGGCTATGACTGGAATGTAAAGTGAATAAATAAATAAGTTTTTTAAAAAAGAAAAAGAAAGAAAGTCTGTGTTCCATTTTACAAACTCCTTCCCCGCCTGTTTCTTAAGATTCGTGTAAGCAGAAGGCATGCTGGGAATAATTATTTTTAAGAACAAAGCAGTACAAATTGCTCAACTATTATATGCTCAGTTGTGTCTCAGAGGTCATCAGAGAGTGGTGTCATGTCACATAACGAGAGATTGGGAAGCAGAGTCAATAGTATAAAAGATGCAAAAAGATGTCATGTAGGTACACGGGAGGGCTTGCTGAGGGGAAGGGTTCCAGCAGGAGAGGGGTAATGGAGAAGTGGCTAAAATCCATCATATGAATTCATAGAACTGTAAAAAAGCTTATTTTTAATTAATTAATTTAGTTATTTATTCACCTTATCTCAATTGCAGCTCCCTCCCTCCTTCTCCTCCCGGTCCCACTCCTCCACCCTCTTCTCCCTTTCCCTCCTCCCCTTCTCCTCAGAAAAGAAAGGCACCCCACCAACAACAATCCACATCAGCACTTCAAGTCTCCAAGAGCATCGTCTTCCACTGAGGCCAGACAAAGCAGCCCAGACATTAAAGAATTCAAAGAGTAGGCCAGTTAAAGTAGAGCACACTGCCTTCCCAGAACTCAGGAGACAGAGGAATATGGGCCATAAGTTAAAAGCCAACTGCTCTATAGAGTCAGACCCTGTGGCAAACAAAATAAAGTGAGGATGGGTCAGAGTTGAGGGGCACAGTCATTTGTCTTTGTAGTGTCAGCCATGTGTGCACTGAGCCTTGAACAAAGAGTAAGATACAGGATTGTCAGCGAGTGTCTACACTGAGTGAAAACCACCAGCACGCAGGGACGGCCATGCACTTGCTATACAGTACACGCATTCATTGCTCCTTGTCCTCCCACCCTTGATAATGGACAGTGGATAATAATGCCCATTTTACATATGGGAAAAAGAAAACTAGCACTGCGAGACACTAAGTAACTTACTCAAGACCACATGTAAGAGGAGTCAGGATTCAAAGCCAGGATGCTTGACTGAAGGTCTACAATGATGGTGCATTGCTGGGTAGGGACAGCCATTGGAGGAAGTCGGGACAAGGGACGAGTCGGTAAGGGCTGGGTGTGCTGAGGGGCAGTGTGGTGAGGGTGTTCAGTTAGGCTGTCTTCCTGCTGAAAAGCCACGCTGTCCACTCTGCCTCCTGCTCTTTGTTCACGCCGATGCTCAAGTGTGCATCTTATCTCTTATTAAGTGTAACTGACAAGAGAGGCCCCAACATGAGACACAATGGGATAATTGGGACTTTTTTACTATTATATTTTACAGCTCAGTTACTATTCTGAAATTTAACAGGGCATGAACATATTTGTTTTAGCAGGGAAGGTATGTCCAAAATAAATCAATATATCCCAAGAAAATGAGATATAGCATAAGAATAAATGTGTAGACAGACTTGATTTCAAGAGTTATGGTCTTCATCTTTTATTTATTCATTCAAGAAAGTTCCTAATTGGCTATTTTATATTGATCTTCTTGCTGGGGAACTAAAGATCCAAAACAGTAAAATGAAGCAGAGTTGAACTTCTAGACCGCTTTAGAATAAGATAAGATTTACTTGAGCACCTGTATTCATTAGTGAGCATTGGTTAAGTCCCACTGTGTGAGGGGCTAAGATCTAGTAGGCTCACGCCTCCAAACCTGGATCAGTGACACTGATGAGCAAATGACTGCCACAGTGTCAGTCCTAGAGGACGGTCGTCTGTACCAAAGACAATGTAACACCCAACTCTGGTCCAGACTATTGAGTTTATCAACAGAGGTGTAATAGGTGTCTGGTATGCTGGCTTAAGAAGTCCATCTTGAAGTACTCCAAGGAGCAGGTCAGTGGCTTCTTAAAGAACTATAAAGCCCTAGGGTTCTGATTCTGTGACTGAGAATTGGGACTCCTCACTCTCCAGGCAAACAGAACATTACTCAGGACTTGCAGTACACCAAGAACAATATTTAGAAGTATGGTACAGACCAGGGGATGCACAGGAACATTAATTTCTTGACATCTGCTGAAAGAGAAATCATTCATTGGACCCAAGCAGGTTACAGTCCAAACACGGTAGCATTAAGGAAATAGCTAAGAGTTTCTGTCTAACTGCTCAATTTCAGTGTGTCTGGAGTGATACATTGGAATGTCAGATTTTATTAACCATGGAATGCAAATTCAAGTAATAATGCCCTGGCAATTTGATAGAGGTATAAAATTCAAAAAAAAATTAATTCAGAATGTTCAATTGCATATATTTAGAGAAAAAAATCAAACCAAAGCTCAATGATCAAACAGGAGAAGGATTATAATAGCAAGAGCAATTTTTCCATTAAAATTACTCAAAGAATATGATCTCGGGACTTAGCTCGCTAGTTAGCATGACATTATGCTAATCACATCATCTGTCTGTACCAGTTTCTCATCTATGAAATAAGAGCATTGGACTAAAGGCTCCGTCTTCATCAACTTAGCTGTGCTAACAACAGACTGACTTAGAATTCTAAGCTCAGCGATTTAGAATTGCAGCCTAGTGGCAAAGAGTTGAACCTTAAATCATACCTTCAGTAGGCTGGTATTACTGAGCTCCCTGGAGAGTGGCAAGAATTCCTGAGGCACAATCATGACTCAAGAGAAATAAAACAAAATCTGGGACAAGATCTGGGTGAAGCAAAGGTGATCAAAACAACAAAAAAAGCTTGTTTTTTTCTACTTGAGTCTCATGGGCTTTTTAAATACATTTTTAACTGAAATATAGTTACAGGACTTTGCCCCTTTCATTTCCTCCCTCCAGCCCTTCTCAATCCCCATGTCTCCAAGCCTCTTCTTCTCCTATTTTATATGTGTGTCTACATATGTATATATATATAATTTATATGCAAATATTTGGATACAGCCTTCTAGGTCTGTTTGTGTTATGTGTGTATGGCTCCAGGACTGATGACTTTGTATTGTACAACCAAATTGGGGCTCATTCCTGGAAAAAGCTAATTCTCCTTCCCCCAACAGTCACGATTTTTGTCTATAGTTTCTTACCCAGGGGAGTGACCCCCATGAGATTTTCCTCCTGCTTTAGCATGTGTATTGATACTTCCGTTATTTGCATCTTATTTATGCAGCCATTTTATGAGAGCATTTTGTGTTTTACAAAATAGAAAATATACACCTTACTATCACCACAGAGCAAAGAATTTTTTAACACAAATTCTAAATTAATTTTTATTACTTCTTACCTGCATTCTTTGTTAACTGACAATTACTGTATCATCTCTCTTCTTGTTTTGAAAAGACATTAGCACAGCTTACCAAAATGCATAGTAGGCAGCGAGTTCAAAGAATAAAGACCTAAGACTGGAGGAAATCTCATACTACCTTTTAGCATGTTGCCGTCATTTATTCAGATTTTATTCCTACCTTTCTCAGAGATTTGCTGTATTAATTATTTTTATTGCTGTTGTAACCAAAATCTTTCCTCTGTATTGGAGTAAAGGTCTGTTTTGGCTTCTGGTCTCAGAGGACTTGGTCCCTCATGGTAAGAAAGGAGGCATGGCAGAGTGGCTCAGTACATAGCATAAGAGACCTGAGAGCAAAGAAGAAAAATGTCAGCGATAAGCCCTTTCATGCCATCCAGGTCCCCCGCCCAAAGGATCATGCCATCTACATTGGGGTAAGCCTTTCCCCCTCAGTTAATGATTTCTGAAAATGCCCTCACAGCACAATAGACATGTGCTGCCATCCTGTGGGAGAGGCTCAAAGAGTCATGTTGACAGTGGAGATAAACACATTGTGTCTCAATGTCTTTCTCCAACTCCCCTTTCAAACAAGTCCTTGGAGAGCATGTCCTGTTGCTTCTATTATACAATGCAGTGAGCCCCCTTTGGGGAGCATTGACCATTTCCAAGTCATCTGACCTTGCTTATGAACTTTTAGATGTTCTTCTGTAAGCTGTATGTGACTTCACTCTCCTGACAATAGCTCATAGAATCCACATTGCATGGAGGAGAAGAGTCTCCTTATTGTCCTTCAATTAAGGAGACTGGAGTCATTAGCAGATAAGTCCCTAGAGGGAAAAACTGAAGAGAAAAGGGGATGAGAAGAATTAGTTTCCTGATTGCTTCCCAACCTGATTCTTATTCCTTTTTAACGATGGGCTGTTTGTCTTCCTATAAAATTCATAAAACACCCTGAATCCTATATTCATAGTTCTTTAGGTGTGGTGGTTAGAATAAGAATTGCCCCCATAGACTCGTGTGTCTAAATGCTTGGCCCAGAGAGTGTGGGCTTGGAAGAAGTATGTCACTTTGGGGATGGCCTTTGTGGTCTCATTACGTTCAAGCTACACCCAGTGTGGCACACAGTCTCCTTCTGCTGCCTGTGGATCACGACGTAGAACTCTCAGCTCCTCCAACAGGACATCTGCATGAATACTGCTATGTTTTCTGTCACGATGATAATAGACTAAACCTCTGAAACCTAATTCAATGTTTTCCTTTATAAGAGTTGCAGTGATCATGCTGTCTCTTCACAGCAAGAAAAACCCTAACTAAGACACTTAGGGGCAGAACTGATATAATGAACATACATTAAAACTGGGATTGGGCTGGTGGGATTTCTCAGTGGGTAAGCATACTTGCTCTGAAAGTCTGGAGACTTGAGTTCACCACAATAACCACATAAAGATGAGGGTGGGAGCCAAGTCCACAAAGTTGTCCTCTGACCTCCACGTGCACAATTTGGGAAGTGTGCCCATAAACACACAAAAAGAATAATAATGATGATAATAGTAGTAGTAATTATATATACATATATATATATTTGTTTGTAATATAAAAATGGATTTATTACGTTGGATTATACAATATGAGGTTAGTAGTCAAACAGTGGTTGTAGGGCTGGAGAGACAGTCCATGAAGCTAGACTTCTCAACTGCCCCAATCTGGCTTGGCGACTCACCTTGGGTGGTGAAGGAAGCTGGGTTCAATCATCTATGAAGACTGGCAGCCACACTAGCAGCAATACAGGCAATACACTCACCAGCAAGAATGAAAGGTGGGTAGAGGCCTCATGGCTCAGGCCTCATTACAGCTGCCCACACACATCATGGAAGGTGCCGCTGACCCCAGGGAATGAATTCACTCAAGACCCAGGATGGTGTCTCCTCATTGATTCCAGATCCAATCAAGTTGACAACCAGGATTAACAATCCCACCCTTACCCCTTTTCTTAAAGGTGTCCTTTTGAGGTTCTGACAACTCTTAATTGATCAAAGCTCTTGTCTATTCCTTTGCCTTATCCTTCATCAGCCTAAGTCTGTGCACATGAAGTTCCTCCATGCAAAAGTACCTCATCTCTCCATCCTATCAACTCCTACACTATCGCAGGTAGATATTTAAGTGTAAGTCCTACATCTGTAATTATCCATTCTGCTTTTGATGTAGGTTATCACCATGAGAGGAAGAATCAATATTTTGTTCATTATTGTATTGACACCTACCAAGCATAATAAGTGAGCAGCTGTCACCATCACCTGTTAACAGTATGGATGAACCAATAAATATCATTTATTCACTCTCCACTACTCTGTAAATCCCTACACCTCTCTCCTCCAGCTGGTATTATAGGAGATTTGATCAGGAAATTTATCCAGTTAGCTTGAACAATGTAGATAGACAAATGGGATAATTGTGGTCCAGAAATCTACTCCTGGTTCAGGATCACACCATTTGGTTGTCAATATTGATCAGGTTTAATCAGAAAGTTGACAGATCTCTGCTCTTCTTGGTACTTGGTACACCTAGACTCAAAGGGATAGCAAGCCATTCTGAGCACCAGCAGCCTCTATGTAAGAAGCATGCTCCCATCTGAGAAAAGTTTCTGTTTCAAAGCTTTCTAGAACTTCACATCTTTCCTCCTAACCAAGCTTTCTTCTGTGGTTATGATGAGGGAACTGTTGATGGATAGTTCCCAGAGTTATTAAAATCGTGTTAATTGATTTTAATTTTTGTCATGTAAAGGAGACTACTGGAGTTTAATGTAAAATAGTTTAAAATGAAGATTATAATTTAAGAAACAATATGTTTAGGAATAGAACAGTGTTATCTGAGGTGCATTGTGACTTTGAAGAGCAGGTTATTAACCTGTCAGGTACCTGTGTCAATTTCAAGCATCCCTTTGGTCTTTCATGGCCCTATCAGAGATAGGCTCTGGCTTTCCATTTGGAAGCATAGCAATAATCACTGTGTTTATGTCATGTATTCAGTTTCTCAAAGGGCAAGTGACACAGTGTGGTTTGCTATCTGAGCTGTCTATATTTATGTTAATCCACCTTTAGTACTTGGAGGGAATCTGCCATTTTGAGGTGATAGCAGAAGGCCAGAGTAGCAGAAACATAGCTGTATTTTAAACATCCATGGTTTGAAATTGCCACAGAGCTGTAGCCAGTCTGCTCTCCACGGTGTTCAGGCACAAGCAAGTCACATTTGCACAGTTACTAGTAGGTAAGCCTTATGTGTCAGTCAGTCAAGTATAAACCGAAGGTTGAGACTCTTTCTCTCTGTGGTATTTATTCACCTGTAGTTCCTGGCTAAGAATTCTTCTTTTGTGGGATGGCAGGAAGTCATACACATTTCAGGAGGCATGTTGAGAGAGCACAATTAACTGTCTCTCACACAAGCCACTAACTACCATATCACCTATAATTTGAAAGTTACCTTTTACCTGAAAGTGTTGTTGATTATTAATATTTATTATTGATTTATCTTTAGTTTAACAGCAGTTATTTCTAAACCAGCTGTATACCCAAATCATCACACAGAGACTAGGATTTATTTAATTAACCTAGAGCACAATGCTGGGCAATAATTATTCCATCCAAAACCTCTAAGCCCACATAGCTTCCTCCCATTCAGATTTTCCACATTATACTTGCTTTTTAGTCCTTTATTAGGACTGGTTCATCTCTCCTCTCTGATCCCTCTCCCAGATCTTCCTCCCACTAGCTTCTCTTCCCCTCCAGACCAGAATGTCCCACCTATTCTCTCCATTGCTCAGCAGTGGCTGGCTGTATTGGCAATACAGAGAACAAATGGTGGCATGTTTATACAAACTTGAGACAGGTGATGCTTAGAATAAGCATTACAATGCAATGTCCAGATTGAAACCAGATAGTGGGGGAGAGAAATCAGCATATGAATGAATGAGAAGAACATTACCCAGAACTCATACATGATTCAGAAGGCATGTTGAGTGAGTACAACCCACTGTCTTTCACATAAGTAACTGACTACTACATCCCCTACAATTTGAAAGTTATCTTTTACCTGAAAGGGACAGGTTTTATAGGATAGTAAACAGAAGATTTGAAAGTTTTCTCCTCATTAACTTATGAAATCTCTTTCTGTCACTTAGGATGGAAAATAGAAAATGAAACAAACAGTAATCACCATTAACACTGCTGTCCTGAAATAACTAGTCAATTTTTAAATTATTTTAGCCATTTTATAATATCTTGATATATAATGAATGATTAAAATTTATGTTTAAACATAAAATAATGCTATGCCACTGAACTGTTTCATAATAAATTTTCCTTTTTTGACCATGGCCCAGATTTTAGCTAATTCTTTTGTAGACAGACAGGCAATGAATCTTATCTATTTTATGAGACATATGTATTTGCTACTACTACCTAACTGTGTTATAGTAAGGAGCAATCACAGACAATATATAAAAGAAGGGGTCTGCTGTGTTACAATAACATTTTCCAACACAGAAACACATTCCAGATATATTTTGTGTACAAATTGGGAGATTCAACATAATAAAATTACCAACTACACTCTTTGCTTGTATTATCAACCTTGAATAAGCATAATTTAAAATCTTTCTCTTTTCTATATCAAAGAATTTTTATCTCATTTATTGTTTTTTTAATTTTAAATAGCTTGTAAAATCTTTTATGAACTCACTAACAACCTTATCCTCTTTTTTGTTGACCAGAAGGATTTTAAATTGTATATCAATATATAACAAAAATGTTAAAATCATATAAAAATTGACTAGTTGCTTCAGGACAGCAGTATTTATGATGACTGCATTTTCAAATAAATTCTACTAAAATCAGGAACAAAGCAAGGTTGCCCACTCTCCCCATACCTATTTAATATAGTACTTGAAGTCTTAGCAAGAGCAATAAGAAAACTGAAAGAGATCAAGGAGATACAAATCAGAAAGGAAAATGTCAAAGCATTTTTACTTACAGATGATATGATCGTATATGTAAAGGACCCTTAAAAGCCCACTGGGGAACTCCTACAGCTGACAAACACTTTCAGAAAAGTAGCTGGATACAAAATTAATTCACAAAAATCAGTAGCCTTCCTATATACAAATGACAAGTAGATTGAGAAGAATTCAGGGAAACAAACAAGACCTTTCACAACAGCCTTAAATAATACAAACTATCTTGGGGTAATTCTGACCAAGCAATTTAAAGACTTGCATGATACAGCATCAAGTCTTGGAAGAAAATACCGAAGGATGGAAAGATCTTTCATGCAGTAGATAGGTAGGAAAAACATGGTAAAAATGGCCATCTAACCAAAAGCAATCTACAGATTAAAGCAATCCCCATCAAAATTCTATCACAATTTTTTATAGACCTTGAAAAGACAATTTCAACGCACATGGAAACACAAAAACCCAGGATAGCTAAAATGATCCTGAATAGTAAAAGAACTGCTAGAGGTCTCACCATTCTAAGTTTCAAGTTGTGATATAGAAATATAGTAATAAAAACTACGTGGTATTGGCCTAGAAACGGACTCATTGATCAATGGAATCAAATTAAAGACCCAGTCACGTATATAAATTCACACACATACAGACACCAGATTTTTAATAAAGAAGCCAGAAATAGCCAGGCATGGTAGCGCTTGCCTTTGATTCAAGCACTTGGTAAGCAGAGGCAGGCAGATCTCTGAGTTCAAGGCCATCTTGATCTACAAAGTGAGTTTCAGGACACCCAGGGCTACATGGAGAAACTTTAGAAATTTTAGAAGCCAAGATGAAGAGGAGGAGGAGCCAGAAACATACACTAGAAAAAAAGAGAACATTGTCAATAAATGGTGCTGGTCTCACTGGATGTCTCCATGTAGAAGAATGTAAATAGATTCAAACTTAACCCTGCACAAAACTCAACTCCATGATCCTAGACCTCAACATAAAACCAGGTACACTGAACTTGATAGAAGAAAAAGTAGAAAACAACCTTGAACGTATTGGCACAGGAAAACAAATCTTTCTAAACAGAAAGGTGCCAAGAATAACAATTAATAAATGGGACATCATGAAACTGAAAATCTTTTTTAAAGCAAAGGAAACTGTCATTTCAACCAAGGGGACAGTTACAGAATGGAAAAAAAAATTACCAACTCCACATTCAGTAGAGGACTAATATCCAAAATATATAAAGAACTTGAGAAACTGAATATCAACAAACAAAGCAATCCAGTTAAAAATGGGGTACAGATCTAAACAGATAATTCTCAATAGGGGAAACTCAAATGACTGAGAAATATTTTTTTAAATGCTCATAAATGTTCAACATCCTTGACCATCAGGAAAATGCAAATCAAAACTACTTTGAGAGTCCATCTTGCACCTGTAAGAATGGCTAAGATCAATAACACAAGTGACAACTCATGCTGGTGAGGATGTGGAGGAGGGGGAACACTCTTCTATTGCTAGTGGGAGTGCAAACTTGTACAGCCACTATGGAAATCAGTGAGGACGTTTCTCCAGAAGCTGAGAATTAATCTACCATAAGACCTAGCTATACCACTCTTGGGCATGTGATATCCCATGCCCAAGAAACTCCAAAGAATTTCACATCGCAGTCCTCCTTATTTAGCCCAGACACCTTCCACCATCTTATAAGGAGACCCTCACCAGACCCTCCAAGTGGTCTCCTGGGGCTCGCACATGCTTGTGGCTTTCCTCCTCCCACCCTCTCCTCGCCTAAGCAGGTCCTTTCTCTGAACACAGATCTCCATCTTGCCCTCCTTCACAAGGGGAGAGGTCTGAGGCTGCACCCAGAACCTCACTCTGGACACATCCTTACATTTCGTCAAAAGCCCTTTTCATTCTAACCTGAACAGGCCTGAAAGGAGGGAAAGAAAACCAATGCTCGTGAAATCCCTACTGTGTGCCATACTTAACACATCATATTTTCACCTGAAATCTAACCCTTGCAATATATATACTATTTCCTTGTTTAGGTTAATAAAGCATGTTCAGAGAAATTAAATAAATTTACCTAAAATATATAGTATGAGTGGAGCTGGGATTCAAACTCCCACTTTGTCTGAGTAGACTTTCTTCTCTTTCTACCAGGCCGTACAGTCCCTTATGTTCCACAAAGCCCCCGAGTCCTTAGTGTTCTTCCAAGGCTATCCAAGTGAAGCAGGCAGAGGTTACGCTCATTGTTTTTCTTTATTTGGGTGTTGAACAAAGCGTGTCCACTTGTATTGTGTTACAGTGGTACTTATATTTAAGGGAAAGGGAGAGGAAGTTCTATTGGCCTAAAAACATTTATATGGATAGCACTAGCTAAAGAAACAAATGACTCCCTCATCCAGAATGTCATCTTTTTCTCTGTAGAGGAGCTGTTCTTTATTCTTGTATGTTCACCGTACAGAGTGATAACTTACATAAAGATAAATGTTACCAGGAATCTTTTAATTTTTCACCCTTATTTTTAAGAATTGCATACACATACACAATGAAATATGATCTCTATTCCTATTTTCTTTCTCCAAATCCCTCTAATATCTCTTCTTCACAGCTTCATGTCATTTCTTTCAATAAGTCTGCTTAATGCTGCTCATCTGTAGGAACATCCACTGAAGCACGGGAGGTCTATACCAGTGGCCACACCTTCAAAGGAGGAATGGCTCTCCTTGGAGGCTCCATTTCTGAGGGACTGTCATACTGTGTAGCCCAGGCTTACTTTGAACTCATGATCCTCCTACCTCAGCCTCCCAAGTACTGAAATTACAGATGTACAACATCATGTCCCACCTCTAAGACACTTATTTTTACAGAAATTTTGAGCACTGGTCCCAAGTTGAATGAACAACCTCAACATTCACATTTCTTTAGATATATTGGCTTGTTAGAGACAGTTTCACTGCTCATGAAGAGCTACATGATGTATTTAAGTATTTATAAATACCAAACCATAGTCGAGAGCAGATATTGGAATCCTAAGGCATTCATGGACTGGAAAATTTCTATATTTGCTACACAGGTGCAGTTTACCTTCATGGTAAAGAATACTTAGGGCTACACTGAGTTGCATAATCACCAATATTATTCTCTTGTGCTTGCATCTATTCATTTCTTTCTTTGAGTTAACAGGTCTTAATGTATGGAAATAAATATCTTCTTTGAAAGAAAACGGACATCCAACTGGCCGCACCGCAGGAGGTGGAGACCAGCTAGGTGTACCACTGGCCGGTGCTTTTTGAAGTAGAGCAATGGGCTGCTTCGGTGTCAGAGGCGGCAAAATAACATAAGAAGTTTGCCACAGGGCTTAAGGGTGTCTAGCATCGAAAAGGTCAATACCTAATCAACAGGTAAGAAAGAAGCTAGAAGAAACAGCAACAGGAGGAAAAGCACTGACAAGTCAGTTCAGATTTAGGGCATGGCTTCTGGGGGGTGTTGAGCTGAGAGTCTGGTGTGTTTGAGGATTTCTGACCCTTTCATAATAGTGTGTTTATCAAAGGAACCATATAAAAAACTGGAGAGCTAAGCGGGCAGATTTTTGTCTGCTGCCCACCAGGATATAACGATTTGTCTAGAAATGGTCAGGGTATAGAGATGAAAGTCTCCCCATTTTTTGCATGAAACTGCTTTACATATATAGGAAGATACCTTTCTGACACAGGGAACCACAGCAGAAGCAGTAGGTTACAGAGGAGATACCCTGAAAGCATTTTGCCCACCCACATTTCCTGCCAAGATGGTGACTGTAGAAGAGTAAAACATGACATTTTAGACATAGAATTGGACCCAACAAGGACAGAAATACACCATTCTTATCGCATTAAGTGATGTACAGTAGCACAGTTTACCCTTTGTGTCTGTGGCCTGCAACATTTGTGGATTGAACCAACTAAGCCACATATATGTAATATCTCACTGTTGCAGAAAAAGCAAAACCTTGCTTTGACTCTTGCTAAGCACTATGCGGAATCCTGGCAGGCTGCATGGACAATAACTTGCTGTAGCCTCCCCTTTTTTCGCAGACCCTCAGCCTCTCTCCTGTTCTCATTGTTTCAGCATTGTTTGCTTTTGCCTTGTTCAAACTCTACATAGTTGGCCTATAATGGTTGTCTGCCCTTATTCTATGGTGTCTTTTTATCGTTGCCCCCAAAATACAGTTTAATGTTGATACCACATTTTCATTGTACAGGAGAGCTATGTAACAGAACAGTGATTTCAGATCTACAGGAAGATGGGGGTTGGTTACAAATACAGATCATCCTATCCCCATGTGATTGGTGGCCTGAAGCCAATCCTTCAGACATCGAGGGAGAACAGCACTCACCAAAAGCTGCTAAACTTATCCTCCAAAATCACTGATTTTTCAGACTCAGCGGATCCAAGATGCATGAAGACGGATATGTGAGCAGTGGTATCGGTGGAGCCCTGATGAAGATGTGACTCAAGCTTACAAATGAAAAGCAGGTGTGTTGGGTGCATTTGCTTGTGCCTGCAATCTCTGTACTCAGGAAACTGAGGCAAGAGAACCAAATGTTAATAGCCTGGGCTCCGTGGCTTCACAGAAAGTTCCCGGCCTTGAGAATAAGACTCATTCAAGAAAACAAAGCAGAAAAGCAGATTTGTGGTAGTGGGAACTGTATGCTTGGCGACATGAGTGTTTTTCTGAGGACTGGGTATCACCCCACAGGCAGTAAACTTAACTACATTTTGATTGCTTGTTGGGGAGTGACCTACTTTGTCAACCAGGTTTATTTGGTACATTTGAAGCAGAAAGCTTAAAAGTTTAAGTCACTAGGCCCAGTGTTAAAAAAAAAAAAATCTGAATGTCTTTCTTCTCTGGTATGCACCTGCATGCCTTTCCTCATATCCTAGACCTGAAATCTAAGCTCCAGTAATTGCTTCAATAACTTCTATTCTCCATCAAGGGAAGGGCTAGTGGCTGGGGTCATGGCCTCTTCTTTTCAGTTTTGCTTGTAAAGAAGAACAAAGCACATATTTCAGATTTCAATTATAAGTACTCCTGTTTGACCTTGCCAGCTCTGAAACCACAAAATGATTCCTTTCTGTGGTTCACATTTCTCTTTTTAGAAAAAGCAAATGAGAGTCAATTGGTAGGAACATATGATATATATATAAAAAAAAATCCTGGACTGCAGACAGAGACTATCTTAAACAGCAGATGCCAAAAAGAACAAATCTGGTTAATGATCTAACTTCTAAATTTATTGTGTGCTTTTTACCAAAGCAATATCAATATCAGCAGGGGGGGAAGGCAGCATAAATGTGTTACAACATCCACCCCCTGCAAAGACTGCATTCTAATAATCCAAAGGGGGCTGGAGACGGGCAGTGGTAAAACAAAAGAAAGTCCCATAATACTCAGACCCCTCCTCTGCACCAGGCATCTCTGCATAGATTTTTAAATAGTGATTTTTCTTTAACCTCAGAAAAATATGTACAGTTTGGAGAAAATTTAAGCCAGTTGCACACTGACCTTAGGACTTACTAGTGGCCCACAATGAAAACATTTGTACCTTTCCTTAAAAAAATAAAAGCAGCCAAGCCAGGCAGAGGAAGCCTGTAAGCCCAGATGCAAGAGAGAATATAAGTTCAAGGCCTGCCGAGGCTACAGAGTGAATTCTTGGTCAGCCTGGGCAACTTAATAAGAACCTATCTCAAGAGAGTTTTAAAAAAAATGGTGAGCTGGGTGTGGTGGTGCATGCCTGTAACCCCAGCACTCAGGGAGGCAGAGGCAGGCAGATCTCTGTGGGTTTGAGGTCAGCCTGGTCTACAAAGTGAGTCCAGGACAGCCAAGGCTACACAGAGAAACCCTGTCTCAAAAAAACAAAAACAAACAAATAAATGGCTAGGGATTTGCCCAGTATTAGAGCGCTTAACTAGAATGCACAAGACCCTAGGTTCAGTTCCTAGCATAAATAAATGGTGTTTCTGTTCAAGCTGATGTTCTATAAATCCCAAAGCTATGCTCACATTTAGGAGGGTTCATACATCCAGGTAATAGACAAAGGTGCTGCAGCAAAGGACGAGGATCATCAGTCAGAAGGGGAGGTGTGAGCAGAGTCTGGAAACTTCATGCATGGGCTTTCTTGTGTCCTAAGCCTTCTATAAGAGGGTCTACAGAACACATGCTTCTTCCAGGAGAACAACAAAATGCAGTCTGTGTGCCATGGTTCTGCTCAAGGAAGCCTGCCAGCAAGGCTCAGTGCCCACTGCAGGCTGATCTTTTGAGCATCCTCTGCCTAGACATGCCAAAACTCCTGATTCTCAGCAGGAATGCTAGTCTCTAACAAGTCATATCATTTGCACAGGCTGACACAGGCCGCTGGTCAGCTCTTCACTGACAGCTAGTCGCACAAATACCAGCCTAATGCCATCTTTCCAAAGATAGCTATTTCAAGTATGGTATGTTAACTCTTTTCTGCACGGAGCAAGCCATTACCTTTCTGTCTGCTCCACATAAACACCTACCCTCAACTACCATGCCATCCTGAATTCATTGAAACTAAAGATAAAATACGCAAAGGTAAATGGGAGGGGGCAGCTGGGCTTGCAAAATAAGCTCTATAAACCAGAAAAAGCATAGTCAATGGTACTGAAACACAGTATGTAACTAGAATATAGCCTGAAGAACCTAACAGTATTCAAATACACCAAAGAATAGAGTCAAAAATCTATTTATAGAACATTAGATGAGTACTGAAAATATGTCTAGCCTGCAAATGAAAAGGACACAAAAAGTTGACACAACTCAAATTGAGAATAGCGGTTAGCGTGGGTCACATTTATCAGGGCTATTTGCTTAAATCAAAGTTAAGTAGACTCAAATTAAACTCTTAAACTTAGCCAAATGAACAAGAGCTGCCTGGTTTCAGAATCATTTAAGTTTAGCCCTCAAGCAATATCAAATATCAGACCTATGTTCTAACACACACTTCTGTCTAAAACAGAACTCTGTGAGACAGGGAGAATGGCCTTGCTCTCATTTGAAATGTAGTTAGTGCAAATGTGATTATTTCATTTCATGTTGTATCTTTTGAATCTAAACAGATATATAACTATCTGTTTCCATATTGGAAGCATTTTCTCTTCTTGTTTTTTTTGTTTTGTTTTGTTTTCTAGACAGGGTTTCTCTGTGTAGCCTTGGCTGTCCTGGACTCACTTTGTAGACCAGGCTGGCCTGGAACTCACAAGATCCACCTGCCTGTGCCTTCCTGGGATCCCAGGGGTGTGCCTCTGCGCACAGCTGTTGGAAGCGCTTTCTAGCCGGGTGCTGCCTTGTTTACATCTATCACATGAGCGTCTTTAAAAGGGTCTCAACACACCAACTGCTTGTGAGCAGCTGTGTCTGTGGGAAGTTTGTCTGGGTGTCAGTCTGTCGGTCTGGCCAGGGTCAACAGTATTTGCAAATATACACATCTAGTTATGAGATTAGAGAGCTTCCCAAAGTACTGTCAATCATCTGCCTCCATTTACCTACCTGCTCTTCAGATTTGTAATGATGTACCAAATGCACAGTCATTTGACACAGTCAAATTCAAGGGCCAAGCCCAACCTGAATATCCAACTGCTCAATAATTCACCACTGAATACATTAATGTTTTCTCAGAAAACAAGAACAAGGGGAGGAAGAGATGTGCTGCTGAGTATCACGTTCCAGGAAAGTCTAAACTGTATGGATATTGGTCTGGTTACTGCTTTTCTTATCTTTTCCTTTTAAAACACAGAATAGGCTATTTTCTTTTTTTTTTTTCCTTTCAAGAATTTGAGTTGTTATGAAACTAAAAATTCACAAAAGGACACCATCTGAATTCTAAAAATAAAGCAGTCCTGACACTCTGAAACACTGCAGCAGGTTGTGATGACTCAGCTTCAGAGTCATCATGTTAATTTGTTTGCTAGCCTTATAACGTGCGGGCGTGTCTCTGGCAAGCATGCACTGTGCTGAGTACAATGGATGGCTGTAAGCCCCTGTCATCTAATAAACCTGATCAAGGCCTGGCACCTGGAGCCAATAAACTTTTATGGCAGGTGTCAACACACTGCAATTCCTAAGGAAAATTTCTAATCAGCAAACTTGCGCGCACAATTTTGCTTATGACCATGTTCAGTGGGAATATGTACAGAAACTTTTCAGTGACAGAGTGCTAGAGAATGCATCCGTCCATCCTAAAATTAGATACGGACTAAATGTACTGTAGTGTCTTGGGAAGGATCCTGGAACAAAGATAAAACCTTAGCCAAGAGCTGTAAAATCTGGCAATTATTTAATGACACATATGCATTGTTTTGATTTAGTATGATTTAGTAACTGCAACATTACTATAGAGGAGAAACCAAGTGAAGAATTCTCTTTGTTATCCTAACAACCTTCCTGGAAATCTAAGATTGTTTAAAATTCAGAAGTTTGTTACAAATGTAACAGAATGACAGACGGGAGTCTCCAAAATCCCTTCCAATATTCCTCCAGGTTCCCTGGCAATCAGCTAACGGTCTGAAGACTTCGCTTCCACAGGAAGGGCTGTGCAGGACCTGTACTTTCCACTGGAATCTCCAATGACTCCTGACCATAGCTGGCGCTCAAGTGGCGACGATTTGATATTCTGTATCAAAGTGTATCTCCAAGGGCTACTCTCACCCCTGTTCCACAAAAACGTCCATCAAGGAGGCAGGCGCCCCTCCTAGATGGCACCCAACGGTGTGTTCATCTTGTTCAGACACACCATTTGGAGAGGCTGGGAGATAGAGACATCTTCTGGCCTTGCTTTCTTGGAATTCCAGTCTGTACTGTTTGAACAAGTCCACTCGTAAATGTAACATGCCATCACGCTTCCTGTTTGAATTTTCTCTCCAGAACATGTTCACATTTTCTTGTTGACAGAAGAAAGGTTGAATGGCTTACCTTTTCAAAGTTGACAGTCAACGGAAGTAAGAGGGTAAATGAGGACACAGGCATAAATACAAACAGCCAAAATGATGTGTTTCCAAAACTAGTCTATAATCTGTCACTCTCCTTTTGACATATACAGAATTGGTCGGGACCAGTGTAACTATGTAACTTGTGCTTATTCAAAAAGTATCCTGCAAATAAAATTTACAACTGTATTAACACCGATCTTAAGTACCCAAATATATTCTTATAACTAACCATTATAACTATGAACAGAAAAAGTCAATTAATTTTTATAGAGAAAATTGGGGTGAGGATAAAGGCACATTAACAACCTAAAATCTGGAGAAATGCCGGTAGGAAGTGTTTACTTCCCGCAGGCACTAGTTGAAGTCCCTAATGAGGAACAGAGCTTTAGCTTCACCATCTCCAAGGCAGCTGGAGGTTTTTACACACTGGCATAGGCAAGCCTCTACAAGACCTCATCACATTGAGAACAGGTTTTTAAATAATGTGTGAGAGTTCTGAACCAGTGCTCTGACATGACAAATAAGAGAAGAGAAATCAATTCCCACCCTAGGAATAAAGAGAAGTACTGCCGGGCCAATATTCCAATTGAATGAACAATTTCAAATTAGGGCAATGAACTTTTTGAAAGAACAGATCTATCTCCTTTGTGAAAATGTATGGCTCGGGACACCTTCAAGTAGTTTCACAAACAAAAGGGCAGTGCATGTCTCTGGAGTGGAACAAGAAAGAAAGCAGAGCTCCACCTAGTCTCAGGAAACCTCCTGCTAAGGCTTTGCAGAGTCCTGTCTTCTCATTGACCATATGCAAAGCAGCACGGCTTCTCCATTTTCTTGATGATCTGATTGCATTAAACATTTTCAGCCTGCCTGAGTTTCAAAAGGAAGCTGAGTTTCTTCTGGCACTGAGAGGAAGAAATAGTTTATGGTCCTCCCTGCATGCTGATTACAATTTAACCTACTTGAAAAGATACAGACAGTAACTTCCCCACTACCATGGGAAGTAAACCTAAGATGGCGAGCACAAAAGTCAGCATATAGAAAAGGAAATGACATATTGAATAAATATCAGTTTGGGTGACAAAAGTACAAAACAAGTGTCACATTTCTGGCCAGAGGACGAGGATATAAAGGGTCCTGACAAGTTGCAGATTGGAGGGATGAAATGTCATTGAAGGAGGTCAGAGTGAGATATATATATATATATATATATATATATATATATATATATATATATATATATATCAGACAGAAGCATGGTGGGGACATGTTGTAGGGAGACAGACAGCAGGCCTACCAGGCAGAGTGGGCATCCATTCTTGTACAAGCAGGGGTGGGGTGGAGGCTTAGGGGTACATGTAGACAGGCTGCCTCTGATTCCTGAGTGGCAGGAGGAAGCGGTTACTGAGATGATTCACACAAGGCACAGGCTCGCCTAAGGAGTCCTAGGCGCCTCCATAGGAATGACATGTCATGTCATGTCTCTGAAATGAACTCAGTGGCAGGCTCTTTGATCACCTCCCCCTAAGGAGGGTGCAGCCTTTCCAGCCACAGAGGAAGACAGTGCAGACAGTACTGATGAGACCTGATAGACGAGGGTCAGAGGAAAGGGAAGGAGGACCTCCCCTATCAGTGGACTAGGGGTGGGATGTGGGAGGAGATGAGGGAGAGAGGGCAGGATTAGGAGGGGATGAGGGAGGAGTTATAGCTGGGATACAAAGTGAAAAAAAAATTGTAATAAATTTTAAAATAAATTTTTAAAAAAATTAAATACATATTTTAAAAGAAAAAAAAATGAGACATCAGGGTAGCAATGGATGTTTGAGCAGAACAAAAACTTCAATCACAATTTAAGTCATAGAATATCTGAAAGACACAGGAAAGGAACAGACCCAAAGCTCTATAGCGTGGAACTGAGATTGGAACCACCTAATAGAGATGGTATAAGGAAATGTGTGTCTCGAAAACAAACAATTTGGTCATGCGCTGAACAACAGTAAACAACTGACATTGTCTAGAACAAAGACTATTACCAAAGATACAGAGGAACAATATAAATAAAAGCCAGTTTCCCAAGAATGTGGCACACTCGTGGTGCTAATGCTTTTGTCGGTGGAGTTTCAAAGGTTGGCATAATGAAACCAGGAAAAACCTCAGTTATAGTTAGAGATGCTAACCCTCCTTCCTCAGCAGCAGTAGAGCAAAGCGGCAGGATCCAGCGGGATATTGCCATGAGGGAGAGAGGGCAGGATTAGGACTCCGTTTGAGACCTTTACTATATACTTAGACAGGAAATGACCCCTGGGTGTGTCTGTGAGGGGCTTCTGGAGAGATTTAACTGAATCACAGAGGAATTAGAAAACACTTACTGAAAGGAAAATTAAAATACAAACCCAAGAGGGTAGAGAGATAGCTTCAGTGGCTAAGAGCATCTGCTGATCTTCCAGGGGACCCAAGGTCACTCACTTCACAGCACCCACATTGAGCAACTCATAACTGTTCTGGGGGTTTTGATTCCTTCCAGGCTGTGTGGGCAAGTGCTTACACACACACATTTAAAGGTAACTTTAAATTCTACATCAAAATTCATAGATATACTTTAAACAGTATTTCAAGAAAATTTTATATGAAATATTTTTATCAGAAATGGAGAAAGATTGTTAACACATTAGCTAAGTTTTCTCCAGCCAGTGCTAGAAAGTTACAGTAAATTAAACTCAAAACAAGTAGAAAGAAATAGTAACAGTATAGAAGTCAACTAAATTTTTAACAAAAAAACTAAAGAATTCAACAGAACCAAAAATGAGCTTTGAAAAAAAGTCAAGAAAATTAACAAGCCTCTAGGCTGACTAAATAATAAATACAGCTCTTCAGGCTTGTGGTGGAACATGGCACAGGGACTGAGAAAGTTCAAAGTGCAGAAGCAAGACAGGGACTGATGGAGCAGAGCCTGGGGCGGTAAAAAGGCAGTCAAGTCACTGCTCCCAAGAAGACATACATCGTGCAGCCGCAAAAGCTGAAGAGCCTGGAAGTGGGGCCCGGCAGAAGATTGAGCATGACGTGATGATGCTTGCACTGCTGAAGGGAACATCAAACAAAACAGGGCCACACCCCACACCCCACCCATCTCCCATCCCCCATGCCCACAGCAAGACACCATCCTAAAGGCGCTGGGACTTGGCAGGCGACCCCACAGACTGGCTGGACTTCGGGAGAAAGGACCCTGCTCCAGTCCTGATGGCATCTGGAACAGCATCGGGCAGGTGACGGGTGGTAAGGCCTTAGGCCAGCCCCCCAGGGTGCTCAAGAGGTGCTCGGCTTCCTTTACTGGTGGGACAGGGGGTGATAAGCTTGACTCTGTTGTCCCTCCAGCTCTCATGTGGCTGTTTGGGGGCTAGTGAGCCTCACGGGTCTCCACAGAAACTTCTCTCCTGTCACACACACAGTGCCCTTGGCAGCCATAGACCCAAGAAAGGACAGTGACATCTGTGCCCGAAGCTGGCCGCTGGGAAGCCTCTTCCCCAGTTCAACCCCTCTGGTCATCTCAGTCACTGTCCTACACGTGAAGGGTCTCATATCTTCAGTGAGGCGCTGCCTCGTCCTGTCACACTAGAGACCCAGAGCCACTTGGGGACACCAGAGTTACCCAACAAAGCCGTGCTCAAAGAAAAATAAAAGATAGATAGATAGATAGATAGATAGATAGATAGATAGATAGATAGATACATACATACATACATACATACATAGGTACATAGATACATATATACATTCATAGATAGATAGATACATAGATACATACATAGATATATACATAGATACATAGATATAGCAATGATAAAGAGGTAATGTCCACAAGCACTCTTAAAGCTATTAAAAGAAAAATGTGAAGATATTCTAGTACTTTTATTTCTATAACTTAAATAATTTATATCACATGAATGAATTCTCTGAAAGACACACACCACAAACATCATCTTGCCTGAACAGTCCTATAGCAAATGAACTGAATTCATGCTTTAAAAATTGTGTACACAGAAACTCTAACATGTAGCTTCTTTGATAAAGCATATCAAAGAAGAAAATCAGCAATATTTACGTAAACTTTTTCGGAAGCCAAAAAGGAAAAGCTTTCACACTCAGCTTATGAGACCAGCATTGCACTGATAGTATAACTGCACACACACACACACACACACACACACACACCACCCACAGATCAATATTCCTCATGAAAATAAGTGAAAGCGATCACATCAAACCTAGCAATGTAAGCTGGGCACGGATGTACACATCTATAGTCCCAGCATTTATGATGAGACAGGATGAATGTACTTCTGAAGCCAGCCTGGGCTGTATAGTGAGTTCTTGGCTAGCCATGCTAGGGATACATAGAACATCCAGATCAAAACAAGACAAAAATCCTAGTTATATATAAAAATATTCATATTGTGTCATGACAGAAGAATCTTATCCCAAGAGGATAAGGCCAGCTCAGTGTTTGGAAATCGATTTAGGAGAATCAATCATTTTAGTAGAATACCATGCTAGTTAGCTCCTTAAAGGGGAATTATAGAAGCACCTTACTGTAGAGATCTCCATTATCCAGCTCTTAGGAAGGAGAAAGCACAAAGTCAAATGTGCGTGAAAATCCTCTTGCCTTTTGTTTGTTTGTTTTGTTTATCTGTGGCACATCCTATTGCGTCTTCTCATCATCTGAGACAATAGTAAAGTGAGAAGTAAGACCCCACACGCCAAGATGACTCTTGTCTTTCTGAACACTTCGGTACCTTCAGAAGTCCCCTTCTCTGAGCTCGCTTGACCTCCTTAATGTTAGCATGTCTCCAACTTCCAAATGACTCGGCTACACCTGCTAGCGATCCCTCTGGAGAACAGAGAAATTATTTGCGATTGTCCCGATATATCAGTTGCGTCGCCTCCCTGTTAAGGTAGGTCACAGTCCTGCAGGTTCTCTCTGCATTGAGCACTAGCGGGCTCTGCCAGGCCCGTGGTCAGCCTGCCCAACCCGCAAGACGCCCTCGGCAGCCGCGCTGTGCCGGAGACTAGCAGATATGGCGAGCGGCTCCTCGCTCATGGTTCGTGCTTCCTTCTCTCCTTCCTTGGGACCTGCACTCTCCTGCTTTTTAAAATGCGGAGATGTTTGGGCATTTTGTTTAGACTATCCTACTTTTATACCTTGATCAGCAGGTTCTTTGGAAAAAAAATAGATGAAGTTTACACCCCCTTTGCCTATGAGCCTATTCAATGGTTTATGTAGTCAATCAGTTTCCTATAATAGAACCACATATATAAATTAGTACCTTAAATTTCTAAGGGAAACAAGATTCCTATAGAAACTGGACCATCTAAGCCTTTGAGGTTGTGACACGTGTGATTTCTGAATCCGATCATTATAGAGAGGTGAGATGTACAAAGCTTTATTTTCAGACCTGGGTGGCTGAAGCCAGAGGATTGCCATAGTGAGGACCAGGTCATCTAGAGCTACATTGCAAGAATCTATCTCAAGAGTGTGTGTGTGTGTGTGTATGTATGTGTGTGTGTGTGTGTGTGCATGCACACGCATGCTGTGTATGAGTGTGCATACTGTGTGTGTGTGTGTGTGTGCATATGACTTTCCGTACTCATATGGAAGCTTTTATTCATACAGTAGGTTTTCTTAAGGGAATTTCTTAGTGTCACTCTGCCCAACATTGCCACTTCTTCCAAGAGCACCTTGAATTTCTCCTTTCCTGACAAGCTCTTTGTTACAGCTACAAGTCAGTGTCTGTATTCCCAGTTGACACTAAATTCCCTACGGCAATAAATATGTCTGATTTTTTTTCTACTATCTAGTCCAGTACCTAGTTTATAAAATAGGATCAATAAATAAAATTGAATGAATGGAAAACTAAGTGCACACTTAAGAAAAAGGTGCTTCCAACTTACACTTATGGGGAAATAAAAGCATCTGCTAAAATAGATGTTTTTCTTTTCACCTCCCTTTAGTAAACAGCAATTTTTATAACAAATTAAAAAATACTTCCATGATTTACTTGTAACACCAAATGTATATGATGTGTAATTTGATTTTTCTTTGAAGAAACATAAATGCATTCAGGCATGCACAGCAGGACTGCAGGGAACACTGAATTTCCTATCCCATGTTTCCTGTATGATGAAATTTTAAACAGACAAACCTTAAGCTGGCAAAGAGAAAAAACTAAAAGCTTTGCTCTTCTATGTTGCTTTTTGTTGAGAGATGGGGCAACGAGACTTCCAGCATCACGGAGAAGGAATACATCAGCAGAAGAAAATATTCAATTTTTCCTCTGTTAGACATACATTGGCTGTTTTAATGTTTAATCAAAAGCAGCACATCTATAGAAAAGTGCACAAACCATGGTAATAATTTCTGAAAAAGAAATTGGATGCTAATTTGCTTCCTTGGTGTGTTTTGAAGCTGCTCCTGGCCCGTCCTTCCTTCTCCTTGCTCTCTGTTTGGCACTGTCTACTGTTTGTCTCCTCAGCCTCGCTTTGCTTCCTGACGATCTGTTTTCACTAGTCCTATTTTCTCTCATGTCCAGCCTTTTATTTAAACATCTTTTGCTGCCTTCAGTTTCAGTTGCTGTTTTTCAATTCTGAAATTTTAAGTTGATTGATCTTTATATATGATTCCTCCATCTATTCTTCCCAAACTCTATGTTCAAGGGAAAATTAACTGCCCTTACCTTAAATTATTTTTTTCTACTAAAAATTGTCTGAGTCAGGTGAGTCTCTGTTATCTTAGAAAGTGTATGTGTGCACATGAACACCACAGGTGAGCTCTCTCTATCTCTCTCTCTCTCTCACACACACACACACACATGCGCGCGCGCAGGCACACATACAAATCTCCAAGTTAGCATCCTCCTGAACACGTTCATGTGTTCCTCCGGCAGAGACCAAGCTCTGTTAAGTATACTCGGCCTTCGCTGTGGCCAGGTTCCACGTAGTGCTCACCTGTGCAGTGTGAATCCGCAATACTTCCGCGGTAAGACAGATGCATCAGAGCCTCTTCACCAGCTGGGTCCTAGGCTTCAACCCTTCCCTGCAGAGGCTGCGGAAGAACTTTGCTTTGTTGTTCAGAGGCTGTTTGGATCCTCCCACCCCCTACCCACCACCCCGGTACCTGTTAATTTATTAGTCAATAAACATCTTAAATATAAAATGAGACTTGTCTGCATCAATTCTCCCTGGCTTCCTTCCTCTAAGGATCGTGTCTGAAGTCTACTTGTTTCTCTTCACCCCCATAGTACTCACCAGACCTTTGCTAGTGACTTCATCCTTCAATACATCTCCTCTGCTTAGACACTGGAGAAGCTTTCAGGCTCCTGCTCTGTCCCACAGTCAGCAGGCCCTTCTTTCCATGAGAAAAATGCTGCTGCAGAAGGTCAGCTCTCCTCCCGAGAGTTCACAGCTCCATGGTCTTGGCCCTGTGACTTAATAGCTCGCTACTTTCTTTAAACAGATTTTTATTGGCTCTTTTTCGTTATCTTCAGAGAGCGCAGTGATTTTTACCAGGCTATTCTACCAATACAAAAACTCAGATCTCTCCTGAGTTTCTTCTACTACAGCTTTAATTTTCTTTTTGTTGTTGCTGTTTTGGTTTTTTTTTCTTTTCTTTTCCTTTTTTATTTATTTATTATTTATCACAATTTATTCACTTTGTATCCCAGCTGTGGCCCCCTCCCTCTTCTCCTCCCAGTCCTACTTTCCCTCCCTTTTCTCCCCCTATGCTCCTCCTCTAGTCCACTGATAGAGGAGGTCCTTCCCCCTTTTTATCTGACTGTAGTCTATCAAGTCTCCTCACGACTGGCTGCACCCTCTTCCTCTATGGCCTGGAAAGGCTACCACCCCAGGGAGAGGTGATTTTCTACAAAAGAAAGTTTTTAAAATTTGAACCAATTAGGATATGATTTATAATTTAATAAAAAATGAGATATACAATATTTATAGCAATTGATTTTATATATTGTATAATAATTGCACCTTTCAGTGAGCTAAAAAAAAAGGGAGAGTAATGTGTTCACCATAAAGCTGGTCAAAATTTGAAGAGATAGACATGTTTAATGCAATTTAAGCATTACACAGCATATGCATGCATCAAAACAGCCCAGGGTATTCTATACATAAAACATAATATCTATTGTTTTATATATAGGAGTAAAATAAATTTAACACGTATAAAACATAGCAACGACTGTAAAAATGTCTTGCTATTACCCTTATATCTTCCTGTGCATCTTCCAGTTACCTCTCTTGCGGTCAGAACCCTGAAGTCATTCTGATAACCCCTCCACCGCTGTTCATTGTCCTTGTCCCCGTCTCTAGTCAAGAACATAGAATCCTGTCACCAACTCTACACACCCCTACTAACTCCATCCATCTCTCTCCTGCATGCTCGGCCCGTTTCCCAGGCAGAGACACTAGACTCCATCCACCAGCAACACCCACTCCTGTGACATGAGGCTCACCTCTCTCAAGGAAAGGAACTTAACTCACTCTGTCAACTAAACTGGACCCTATGAAATACCTGAAAATGTGTCCACTTCTTGCCTTCACCCCCTCCTCCTACCCTCTTCTTCAGATAGGGATGTAGACTCACATCACCAACCCCACCAGTATCTACTTCCTGAGAAAAACTCCTGGGCACGCCCCCCCCCAATCCCAAACATTGACTGGGAAAATTATCTAACTTTATACAAGTTCTGCTCCTGGGTTTCAAACCCTTACTTAAATCAAGTTAGGTCTACTACTGATACCTTATTCTCACATCAACTCTGAATCACCCAAAGACTAAGCCTCAGACCCATATTGCTGATCAAATAATCACAAGTTGGGGTAACAGGAAACAGACCATCCAATACCTACTCAACTGAGCACAGACAAGATTTCTTCACCAAGATATACGATCAGTGACCTCATTCCAGATGCATAGTTCCATCATGAATATACAGTCAGAAGCAATGAAAACAGTAACTCTCTACCAAAAGTTATTATTACCATAGTAATACCACCTGAGAAAAGCAACTTAGATGATCTATAGGCAATTGTTTCAAAATATCAATAATAAATATGAAACTCACAAGATATGAATAAGTGCCAGAATAAAGATTGCAAAAAACACAGTTAAACAAAAATAAAAACATATAAAATATGATTTAATAAGTCTCCGAAAGAATTCAAAATAAAATAAAATATGAAATGAAAAATTCAGAAATTCAAACAAAAATTCAGAGGAAGAAAGACTATCAGATCTTGAAGACAAGATAGAAGAACTGGATCATTCAGTCAATCAAAATGTCAAATCAACTTCAAAAAAAAAAAAAAAGAGGAAAAGAACATGAAAGAACTCTATAAATAGACCAAACTACGGGATTAGAAGAAAGAGAAGAGACCCAGGTCAAAGGCATAAAAACAGCCTCAATAAAAATCAGAGAAGAAAACTACCCTAATCTAAAGAAAGAGATGCCTGTCAATGTCCAAGAAGCATACAGAAGAGCAAATAGATAGGAATTGAAAAGGAACTTCACACATCCAATAGTCAAAACACTAAATGTACAGAACAAAGATATTAAAAGTGACAAGAGGGAAAGAGCAAGTCACATACAAAGGCACACCCATCAAAATGACTACTGACTTTTCCTACAAGTTATGTAAAGCACAGATGCCAGTCCAGGCTCCTATACCCAGTAATACTATCAGTTGTACTTAAAGGAAAAAGAAAAACTTTGTGTGATTAAAAAAAAGAACAGATTGGTTCAAGGAATGCATGAGCACTAAATCAGCTCTACAGAAGACACTGGAAGGAATGTGTTATGAATTGAAGTTTAAACACACCCAAAAAGGCACAAGGAACAAATAAACAATTCCAGAATGTTGACACCACAAAAACATCAAAATGACAGAAATTAGTATGTATTGTTGAATGATAACCTTGAATATGAATGATCTTCACTTCCCAAGAAGGAGACACAGACCAAGAGATGGTATTAGAAACAAGACCCATCTTTTCCCTACCTCCAAAAAACACATCTCCAAACAAAAATAGATGCCTCAGGGTAAATAGATACCAAGCAAATAGAACTAAGAACAAACAAATGTGGCTATTTTAATATCTGACAAAAGAGACTTCAAACCAAAACTAACTCTACTGATTAAGGGAAAGCTCTAACAATAGGTTATTATACTTTTAAACATCTGTACACCAAACACAGAAACATCTAGTTTCATCAAACAAGCTCCAATAGGTTTAAACTACAGGTTTATGCAATACACCGAGAGCAGATGGTTACATCTCACTTTCACCACCGTGAAGATCATATGGGAAAAACAAAGAAACTCTGGGTTTAAAAGACATTGTAAATCAAGTGGACCTGACAGGTATTTACAGAATATTCCACTCACACACTGAAGACTGCACACTGTTCTCAAAAGCCTTGGAACTATCTCTCCAAAATAAACCACTCTTTAAAACATTAAGTCTCAATAAACAGAGGAAAAGTGAAAGCACATCCTGCATTTTATGTGACCCCATGGGATAACACGGGATATCAACAACAATGGCAGCTGCAGAAAATGTACAGATCATTGAGGCTAATATATCAAAGTTTGGTGAAGGAAAAATATCAAGAAAGAAACCTTTAAACTCCCAGAACTTAATGGAAATGAAGACACAAAAACAGAAAATGAAATGAAGCATTTTGTTCATTTCATTGATCAGCATACCTCTAGCCAAATTAACCAAAAGAAGTAGAGAGAGAGGATCCAAACTGATAAAGTTAGAGATGAAAGAGATGCATTCCAAGAGACACTGAGAAAATTCAGAAAGTTGTGAGGACATCTGTATTTTACAGAAATAGAATGTCAAAAAATGGATGATTTTTTACATATATGTGACCTTGTAAAGTCCAATATAAATTAAATAAAATAAGGAGATGCATAGTATCCAATGATGTAAAAGTAATAAATAAAAATCTCCCTACTATCAGAATCCCATGGCTAGAAAGATTTAGTGCAGAATTCTACTGCACTTTGAGAAAAAAAAAAAAAAAACTAACACCAACATGCCTCAAAAGATTCCACACAATAGAAAAGGAAAAAAACACTTCCAAATTCCTTTTATGAATCCATTATTACCCTGATGGTAAAGCCTAAAACCCAACAAAAAAGGGAATTATAGGCCAACATCTTTAGTAAACATAGACACAAAAATTCTCATTAAGTAGTTGCAAACTGAATTCAAGAGCACATAAAAGTTATTCACCATGATCAAATGATTTTCATTCCAGAGATGCAAGGATGGTTCAATGTATATAAATCAATAAACAGTATAAAGGATAAAAGCAACATGGTAATCTTATTAAATGCGAAAAGGCCTTTGACACAATCTAATATCCATTCATGATAAAAGTCCTGCTGACAACAGGGATCCAGAGGTTATATCTCAACACAATAAAGACAAGATACAGGCAGCCCATGAACAACGTCATTCTAAACGGAGGAAAACTAAAGCCTTTCCACTAAAAGCAGGAACAAAATAGGGAAGTCCACTCTTCCGCAACCTGCTGTTCAAAGTGGTGCTTTAAGTCTTAGCGAGAACAACAAATGAAAGAGATAAAGGAAATACAAACAGAAAGGAAAGGATCTTTATTTGCAGATAAAATAATTCTAGATATAAAAGCCCACAGACTCCGCTAGAAAACTGTTGTAGCTGAAAATCCATTCAACAAAGTAGCAAGATATAAAATTAACCCACAAAAGAATCAGCAGTCTTCATACACACAAATAACAAGCACACCAAGGAATTAATACCATTCATAATTATAAAAAAAAAACCTGGAATAAATCTAACCAAGAAAGTGAAAGATTTGTACAATGGGAACTTTTTAAAAAAGATTTATTTATATATTATTTAGACAGCATTAGGTCTGAGTGTCTGCCAGCAGAAGAGGGCATCAGATCTCATTATAGATGTTTGTGAGCCACCATGTGGATGCTGGGAATTGAACTCAGGACCTTTGGAAGAACGGCCAGTGCTTTTAACCTCTGAGCCATCTCTCCAGCTCCCACAGTGCAAACTTTAAACTTAAAAAAAAAAGAAGATACCAAAATCTATCTACAAATTGAATGCAATTCCCATCAAATTACCAACACAGTTCTTTACAGACCTTGAAAGAATTCTCAACTTCATATGGAATAACAAGAAACCCAGAATTGCTAAAACAATCCTCTACAGTAAAAGATCTTCTGGAGGTATCTCCATCCCTGATCTCAAGCAGTACTATAGAGCAACAATACTAAAAACTGTATGGTACTGGAATAGAAACTGAATGGTGGATCAATGGAATCAAATAGAAGACCCGGAAATAAACCCACACACTTATGGACACCTGATTTTTTAAAAGATGCCAAAATCATACAATGGAAAAAAAGACAGCATCTTCAATAAATGGTACTTGTCTAATCAGATGTCTATATCTAGAAAAATGCAAATAGATCCATGCTTAAACCTGTACAAAACTAAAGTCCAAGTGGATCAAAGACATCAATATAAAACCAGACACACTAAATCTGTTAGAAGAAAAAGTGGAGAAGAGCCTTGAACTCATTAGCACAGGAGACAACTTCCTGAACAGAACACCAACAGCACAGGCTCTAAGATCAACAATCAATAAATGGGACCTGATGAAACCAAAAAGCATCTATAAAGCAAAGTACACTGTCCTCAAAACAAAACGACTCCTACAAATTGGGAAAGAATCTTCACCAACCCTATATCTGGCAGAGGGCTAATAAACTATAATTAATAAAAATAAAAATAACTCAAGAAGTTAAACAGCAACAAATCAAGTAATCCGATTAAAAAATGGGGTAGAGAGCTAAACAGAGAATTCTCAATAGAGGAATATCTTATGGCAAAGAAACATTTAAAGAAATGTTCAACATCCTTAGTCATCAGGGAAATGCAAATCAAAACAAACCTGAGATTTCACCTTACATCCATCAAAATGGCTAAGATCAAAAACTCAAGGGACAACACATGCTGGAGAGGCTGTGGAGAAAGGGGAACCCTCCTACACTGCTGGTGGGAATGTGAACTTGTACAACCACTTTGGAAATCAATCTGGTGCCTTCTCAGAAAATTAGGAATAGTGCTTCCTCAAGATCCAGCTGTACCACTCCTAGTCATATATACAAAAGATGTTCAAGTACACAACAAGGATATTTACTCAACCAAGTTTGTAGCAGGTTTATTTGTAATAGCCAGAAGCTGGAAACAACCCAGATGCCCCTCAGTTGAGGAATGGATACAGAAATTGTGGTACATTTACACAATGGAATATTACTCAGCAATGGAAAAAAAAAAGGAAATTATAAAATTTGCAGGCAAATGGTGGGAATTGGAAAAGATCATTCTGAGTGAGGTATCCCAGAAACAGAAAGACACACATGGTACATACTCATAAGTTGATGTCAGACATATAATGTAGGATAAACATACTAAAATCTGTACACCTAAAGAAACTAATCAAGAAGGAGGACTCTGGCTAAAATTCCCAATCTCCATTCAGAAAGGCAAAAAAGATGAACATCAGAAGAGGGAGAAAACAGGAAACAGGACAGGAGCCTACCACAGAGGGCCTCTGAAAGGCTTTACCCTGCAGGGTATCAAAGCAGATGCTGAGACTTATAGCCAAATTTTGGGCAGAGTACAGGGAATCTTATTAAAGAAGTGGGAAATAGTAAGACCTAGAGAGGACAGGAGCTCCACAAGGAAAGCAACAGAACCAAAAAATCTGGGCACAGAGGTCTTTTCTGAGACTGATACTCCAACCAAGGACCATGCATGGAGATAACCTAAAACCCCTGCACAGATATTGCCCATGGCAGTTCAGTGTCCAAGTGCATTCCATAGTAATGGGAACAGGGATTGTCTCTGACATGAACTGATTGGCCTGCTCTTTGATCATCTACCCATGATGGGGGAGCAGCCTTACCAGGCCACAGAGGAAGACAATGAAGCTACTCCTGATGAAAGTTCATAGGCTAGGGTCAGATAGAAGGGGAGGAAGAACTCCCTTATCAGTGGACTTTGGGAAGGGCATGGGTGGAGAAGGGGGAGGGAAGGTGGGATTGGGAGGGGAGGATGGAGGGAGCTATAGGGGGCATACATAATGAATAAACTATAATTAATAAAAATAAAAATTAAAAAAAGAAGTAATTGTAGAAGATAACAGAAGATACAAAGAACTTCCTTGTTCATGAATTGGTAGAATTAATATAAAACTAGCCATCCTACCAAAAGCAATCAACACATTCAATTAAATTCCTATGTAAGTAGTGAAACAAGTACAGCCCCTTAAAAAATCTGTGTGAATGTTCTTCACACAGCAAGAAAGAGATCTAACAACATGATCCGGCTCTACCACTCATGGACCTACACTCAAAGGACATGGTACTATAAACATACCTGCTCAACCATCTTTCTTGTTGCTCATTCACAAAAGTCAGAAGATAAAAACAGCCATCAGCTGATGAACAGATAACAAAGTTATCATATATTTACACAATAGGCTACTAGTAAAAGCAATACAATTATACCACTCCTGAGTAAATGTTGCGAGCCGCGTGATCATCTCGCCAGCAAGAACGCACACAGACAACAGGATCCTTCTGCAGCAGGCTTTATTATATGAAAGGAGGAAGACGCCGAGCCCCGAAGTGGCGCTGTTTTTATAAGCCCTGGTCGCACCTAAGTGACGTGAAGTGACGTGTCATACCCTGATTGGCTGCTCACTCATCACCCCGTCTGATGGCCCGGGCTCGGGCAGTGGCTTGGCGCGCTTTCGCAACTCGCACCTGCGCTCTAGAGGTTCTTTACAGTTCTGAGGGCGGATGTCAGCGCCATTAGATGGTGTCTGAATCTCAGCTCTCCACATCTCCCCCTTTTTGTTTTAAATATAGCAAGTCCCCTTCCGTCGACGAGGTGCTGTGCCAATTTATTTGAGAGCATTACCAACGTCTGAGCCTGGTGGAAGGCAATGCTCAGCCCTTACCCGTCATTGGAGCAACCTCCTCACAGCGAGGCTGTCCTGTCTTAGGTGGGCGGAGACTTATTTGCACTCTTCCGTCACTGACTTTCCAGACCATTTGATTTTTATATTCATGAGGAGACAACATGGAATCACACCCATCCCCGTGCAATGGGAACACGTCCCCGGGAGTGCAAGGGCTGCTAATCCAGTCTCATCCAATTTTGTGGCACTACAACTACAAAGGCAGAGGTAACCTTGCTGTTTATCATTCTTTTAACATGGAAAGCCAAACCTCGGGAGACGAGCCTTGCTCTAGGGCTGCTAGTGCTTGTGCGATCACCACCTTGTCACGTTTTTGTTGGGTTTTGAGTTTGCAGAACAACCAGAGTAAAAACACTAAGCCACAACATAATGCTGCACCAAACATTCCAACCCCCACCCATTCTTTAAAATAAGAAAAGGCGGAAGAAACCCAGGATAATAAGCCATCTGTGAGCGATAAATCCACTCGAGTAGAATTAGTGGTCACCACTGCCGCCCTTAGTTCTTCAAGTAGTTGCAGGTATATTTGTTGGAAGATCATCTTCAGCTGCCATGAGCTTTCGCGTGAGGCTCTCCGGTACCCAGAATTGATTGTTTTCTTCCTGTGGGAAAACACAGACAGCTCCCCTGGATCTTATTAAGATAGGATCCAGGCCTTTCCATTGACCAGTCAAGACATCCTTCCATTTGACCATTTCCTTAGGCCTATCAGGCTCTAAGCAGTGGTGATCAGCCGCCGAGTGGCCCTGACTGTCAAAATTTAAAAAATTGAGAGTAAAGAGTGCCAAGGAAACAGTCACTCGTGGCACTGAGGGCAGAGCCTCCTCGACTCCCCCTTTTTGTTTTATTAAGTAGGATTTTAGAGTGCGATGAGCACGTTCAATAATACCCTGTCCCTGAGGGTTATATGGGAGACCCGTTAGGTGGGTCACTCCCATTTGATGACAAAACTGTCCAAATTTCTGAGAAGTATAGGCTGGCCCATTGTCAGTTTTTAGAATTTTGGGCTTTCCCCAGGCTTTGCCTCCATGCCTCCAGGCAATGTTGAATAACATGGGCTGCCTTTTCTCCAGTCAGGGGAGAAGCAAACATAACTCCAGAGCAAGTATCAACGGAAACATGCAAATATTGAAGTTTACCAAAAGATGAAATGTGAGTAACATCCATCTGCCACACTTGTAGCGGACAGATTCCTCTGGGATTAATCCCAACATGAGGCATAGGTAAGAACTGATAGCAATTTTGACATTGGGTTACAATATCTCTAGCTTCCTTTCTATTTATGTCAAATCGATGACGCAGTGTTTCAGCTGTCACATGAAATTTCTTATGAAACTCTTTAGCCAATTCCAAATTTGAGAAGAGGGCAAATGCAATCATCTTTGTGGCTCGATCTGCCAGGTCATTTCCATGGGACATGGGTCCCGGTAGACCTGAGTGAGCCCTAATATGTGTAATAAAAACAGGGGATTTTTTGATAATTAAAGCAAACTGAATTTTTTGAAAAATTTTTGTAAGCTTGCTAGATGCCTTGATCAATCCAGCAGCCTCTAAGATTTTGGTTGCATTTACCACATAACTAGAATCAGAAACAATATTCTTGGGCGGTTATTGTTCTGTAATATGGCTGCCGCCAGGCCGGCGTTGGTAAGTGGGCCTCCGAGTCCTCGGCAAACTTTTATCCAATCTGTTAGCCCTTTGCTCCTTCTGGGGGTAATTACTGCCTTGCATTCTGGCGAAGCATTCTCATATACCAGTTGCTCTATCATTGGTCGGACCCTTTCCGGGTCTCCAAATATTCTGCCTGCTGCGTCTGTCATTCTGGCCACAAATTCTAGGAATGACTCCTGAGGACCCTGGATAATTTTTGTTAAATGACCTTTGGTCCCACCCTTCTTTGAAAGGGCCTTCCATGCTTTAATTGCAGCAGCAGAAATCTGGCCATACGCTCCCCAATCATAATCTGTCTGTTGCTGAACATGTGGACCTTGTCCTGTTAGTAGCTCAAAGGTCCAGCGTCATTGATTGTCTTCTGCATTGGCATTAGCCCTAGCTTGGGATTGACAGGCATCATGCCATAAGGCTTTCCATTCCAAATACACTCCCATATTAGGGAGGGCAGCTTTCACTACAGTCTGCCAATCATTTGGGGTCATTGCTGTAGAGCCTAGCCTCTCAAGCTGCATAATTGTGAAATTAGCATCCACCCCGTACTTATTAACTGACTCTGCCAGTTCCTTGACTAGAGGGTAATCTATAGGTACGTGGACACGGCCTCCCTCCACATCTTCAAATACTGGAAAAGTCTGAAAAATTTTGTGTCTATCTTTTGTTGAAAAGAAGGAATCAGGACAGTGCCTCCCGGTGTACGGTGGAGGAGCACTAGAGACAACGGGAGCGGCCGACTGAGAAAGTGCGCCCTTCCTGTTCCTCATACTACTTTGCTTCCGATACAACAGTAATGGCCGCTCATCCGGGTGGTATCGTTCTTCCTCATAGCGGGCTGCTTCCCCCTCTAAGTCCTCTTCCTCAGGGGGATTCAGCTGCTCAGATTCAGAGCTATCAAGCCCCAAAGCCTCCAATTCTTTTATCGGATAAAGAGGCTTCTCTTTTGGGTTTCTCCTTTTCACCTTTCTCCCCCAGGGCGTCTTTTCCCTTACCTCTTGCTCCTGTGGCTTTAACATCCGCAGAAGGGCCTTTTTTCTTAGAGACGTCTTTATTTCTATCCATTGGGGCCCCTAATCTTTTGTCACGTTCTGTTTCTGACATGCTGTCTTGTATCTCCTCTAACACTCCCTTAGTGCCTACTCTTAGCTTTTCGTTAATCTCTTCCCTTTCGAGGTCGCCCTCAAGCTTGTACGAAACCAGAAGAAAGAGGACGAGGGCAACGGTCACAACAGGGAAAGCAATAAGGGCTTCTGCTAGCTGAAGTGAAAGATGAGATAAATCAAGACCAAACATGCCTCTCAGAACTTACCTCGATGCTGCAGTTCTGAATCCTCCCCGCAAACGGGGGTCTCCTCAGCACCGGCGATGGCAGGCTCCCTGCTTCCCGGGTGGTTCGATCCTGGGTTTCGGCACCAGATGTTGCGAGCCGCGTGATCGTCTCGCCAGGAAGAACGCACACAGACAACAGGATCCTTCTGCAGCAGGCTTTATGATATGAAAGGAGGAAGACGCCGAGCCCCGAAGTGGCGCTGTTTATATAAGCCCTGGTCGCACCTAAGTGACGTGAGGTGACGTGTCATACTCTGATTGGCTGCTCACTCATCACGTCTGACGGTCCGGGCTCGGGCAGTGGCTTGGCGCGCTTTCGCAACTCGCACATGCGCTCTTGAGGTTCTTTACAGTACTGAGGGCGGATGTCAGCGCCATTAGATGGTGTCTGAATCTCAGCTCTCCACAAGTAAATAGATGGAGCAAGAGGCAGTCATCTGGGTGAGGTCACCCAGAACCAGGAAGACAAATACCACGTTTTTTCTCATTTGCAAATGTCAGCTTTGAATCTGCAGCTATACGTATTTCATTTGGAATATTCATATAAATAAAAAAAAAAACTACCAATAGGCCAGGGTAGGGAGGTTTCATAGAAAGGGAGATAAAGGGTTAGACCAGAATAATGGAACAGGAAGGATTAAATGGGAAGAGGGCAGGAGGGCAGATTCAAGGAAGTCATACAGGGGAGAGATAAATAAGACTAAAGACCTTTCAAAATCTCATGTAAACACATACACACACATACAGAGAAAGAGAGAGAATTAAAATGAAATGAAGTTGCCCTGTAAGAGGGCAACAATGCCCCTAATAGATATTAGAGGCTAACAAATAAAAACTCCAGTACCAGGAATGGGTTATTTCTTTTCAGGCTGTTGGCCAGTGAGGTTCCAAAGACTCCCAACAGAACTTGACAGTAAGATCTGGCTGCTGAAGGCACCACATACTTGCTTCATAGAACACGGAGAAATCACTTTGGTACTCACTGCAGGCTTAGTTCCTCTTGGCTAGCTGTCACACTGCTGCAAGGCTCTATGCACATAACCAAAGGATAAAAATAATCAACATTCCTACTCAACTGTGAGCCCTGTGAGCTACAGTATTGACTAGCCTAGGAAGACATGCTCACTGGAGAAATAGTGGCATGAATGTTATGGTGGTAACAAAGCACTTTCTGATTTGACTTAGGGCATGTTGTACAAGATAAAACCCATTCTTAGCGTTATCAGGCAAAGCACATATGGCTAAACAGTCTATAAACCTTAGGAGAGAACCTACCAGTCTTATTCCACTAAATGGATGTAACATTAACCCAATTCCTAACGGTTTATTATTATTGTACCTATAGATTAATACATCTCTCACCCCTCATTACAGAAGGTTCTATTCAGAGCAGACAGTGTTCATATATACCATATCCATCTTCCCAAGGCTCAGAAATCATTGTGAAGATGGAGCAGAAACAGTGTAGGAGCCAGCAGTAGTAGATGACTACAAGGAAAGAGAGTCTTCTGGACATGCCAGGGCCTCTGTACACATGAATTATGAGTTCATGTGACAGCATGCACCAGGCCTATGCAAATCCAAACCAGACCAAATCTCAGTATGGAGAGGAAAGTCAGGCAAAAAGAAACTCTGACCCGACACTTAGAAACTTTGGAAATATCTAATTTCTAGGAAAGAGAGAACCAGTTTTTGTTAAGAATGTAGCCCTAAGAAATGGGCCTCGCTATAGTAGAAGGCCACATACGCAAGAATATTTGGGCATCACAAATGGATCTTAATAGGTTTTAAAAGAAAAAAGGAACACATAGTTGGGTGAGTCAGGAAGAAAGTAGTTCTGGCAAAGTTAGAAGAGAGGTGAGTGTTATCAGAAACTTTTCAAAGCACTAATACAAATTTTCTCTATATTTTTGTCAATTTGTATTACTAAATATTTATCAGCTATGGCTGGTGTGTTTAAAGAAATTATGGACAATTATAACCTGATTCAGTGTCTCATGTTCTTTATCTTCCTATTTGATTCGTCTTTGCTACTAAAGAGTAAGAATTTTCTCTGCCTTTTGGAACAATTCCAATAGAGTCTTTTAAACTTGCTTTCTTTTGGCTTGCTTAGCTCTCTAATTTTGTCATGCTTTATTCATTGATTTCATTATATCAATAATTTAGTGAATGGTTTCCACTAAAATTGCATCAATGTTCTTTTTTTTTTCATCTTAAGAGTAAAGGAAATTGATTATTAAAGCAATAAAATAATGAAATACCATCATACAATTACTGGTTCATAAAAAATAATTAGGTGTTTCTTCAGGTACTTATTATATTAGTAGGTATTTATTTTGAAGCACATGGCAAAATTCTATTTATATGGTTTATGCTGTATAATAACCACAAGTGTAGACTATTTAAATTCTTCAGTGTCAGTTTGAAGTAGAAATTAAAGTTGAAGAAATTTTTATAAATAATAATATTGCTACCACTTTAGTATTGCCTATAAGAGAAAAAACACATCAATTTTTGCTGATAATCATTTCTGAATATCAAGGATTAACAGTGGCAAGTGTTGAAAAAGTGATGAATAATCTTGCATACATTGGTACAGGAGACAACATTCTGAACTGAATGCCAATAACACAAGCACTAAGATCAACAATTAATAAATGGGATCTCATGAAACTGAAAAGCTTCTGTAAGGCAAAAAACACCATCAACAGGACAAATTGGCAGTTGAAAGAATAGGAAAAGGCTTTTACCAAATCCACATCTGACAGAGAGCTATTATCTAAAATGTATAAAGAATTCAAGAAACTAGACATTAACAGACCAAATAACCCAATCAAAAACTGGGATACAGATGTAAACAAAGAATTCTCAACAGAGGAATCTCAAATGGCTTAGAAACACTTAAAGAAATGTTCACCATCTTTAGCCATCAAGTAATTGCAAATCAAAACTACTTTGAAATTCCATTTTATACCTGTCAGAAAGTCTAAGATCAAAAACACAAGTGACAGCTCATGCTGGCAAGGATGTAGAGCAAGAGAAACCCTCCACCATTGCTGGTGAGAGTGCAGACTTGTACAACCACTTTTGAAATCAATGTGGTGACTCCGCAGAAAATTAAGAATCGATTTACCTCAAGACCCACCTATACCACTCTTGAGCATACACACAAAAGACACGCTATCCTACCACTTGTTCAACTATAGTCACTTCATTCGTAATAGCCAAAATCTGGAAACAAACTCCATGTCCCTCAACCAAAGAATGCATTTAAAAAAAAAAAATGTAGTACATTTACACAGTGGAATTCTGCTCAGCTGTTTAGAAAAAAAGTGACATCATGAAATTTACAAGCAAATGGATGGAACTAGAAAAGATCATCCTGAGTGAGGTAACCCAGAAGCAGAAAGCCAAAGTGAGTACACGGTATGTACTCACTTATAAGTGGGTATTCGCTATAATGTAAAGGATGATCATGCTGCAATCCACAGACCCAGACAGCCTGAGTAACAAGGACCCTTTGGTGGGACACATGGTTCTACTTGGGAAGGATAAATAGAACCTATTCTGCCAGTTGCCTGGGGGCAGGTGGGGATGGGAACAGGAGGGTTAGAGGTGGCCAGTGATATGGAGGGGGCAAACACAGAGAGAGATGCATGGAATTGGGGGGCATTTGGGTAGGGGTGATGTGGAAACCTCATGCAGGAGAATCTATGAACATGAGGAGAAGGGGGAGAATAACTGTGATAGCCCCATAGCACACATGCACTTACAGAAGCTGTGAATACAGGCAGAAGGCCTGCACAAGATCAAACTGGCCAAAATTCCAGCATGGGTGGAGAAAAGACTCACAGAATTCCAGTCCTAGCTCAGGAGTTATACTGGTGATCAGCAGCTCCTGGGGAGGAAGAGTCTTTTTCCCCCTGGGAAACAGGCCACTTCAAGATAACCCACGCTCCGGGGAGTGGCTCTGTATCCATGCCACATACTAGAAGCACTAAATGGACCCATTGGGTTTTTAAAAAGAGTGCATGACTCTGGAAGCAAGCCCTGGTGGTCGGGAGGATAATGGAGAAACTGGAGGGAAGGAACAGAGATGGATTTGATCAAAATGTGTTATATGCATGAATTCTCAAACAAATAAAAAAGAATTGACAGACAATCATGTTTAATAACTAACTCCAAATTCATGCTACAGTCTTCAGATCATAATTAGATTGATGTGATGAAATGACTCTGTGCCCTCTATTTATAAAGTGCTATTTTTTTCTTCATTGCTCACTTAATATGCAGAAGCTTACAGAGACATGTCTAGAAACTTCTTTTACAGTAAAAACAAAAAGTAATGGCTCTTATGTGTGACATCATTGACTGAAGCATAAATGACAATACAACTTTTTGCCAGTTTTCCCCTTAAAATATCTTCTCAATCTGTAGGATCACCCTTCCTACCCCCACCCTATGACTTACCCGTGTGTGTGTGTGTGTGTGTGTGTGTATGTGTACCAGCTGACCTCCATTCTCAGGAAATGTTATGTTTCAGAATATTCCCCAAATAAATGCTGTGTCACTGGGATAGAAAGTATTGTGTGGGGAACAAAAGTACATTAAATGGTTTTCTCTGTACACTTCCTCAAAGAAAAGTTTGAGGAAACATTTGAGTAGGAACATAACCTTGATAAATGACTACTAATTGTTTGTTCACTCATGTGCTCAATAGCACAGGAAAGTAGCCATTATGAGAAAGACTCGGCTGGGAACTCAGAATTGATGTGCAGCAAATCATTTGCTGGGTGAATAAATGAACTTAGGTTGGTGAGATGCGATGGGAGCCCTGGAACAGCTCACAGCTTAGCAAATGTCAGTCAGACTTTTTACCACCTTTTACATTAGGATTTTCTGGAATTCTCTGGTCTCTCCTGGAGGGGTCTGTGAGATCTTACATGTAATCACTAAGTGTGTTTACGTTTTGTGACTTGAAAATGTGTCTGTGGCTTGGCACATGAAAGAACTATCTCAGCCTTACCTATCCTTCTGAATAATTATTAATATTGACTGGCAGCTTGGATGTATCTGGAGTCATTCTGGACATAAGCCTCCCTGAATGCTTGGGAGGGATTGTCTGGATTAAGTTAAGTAGGGTGGGAAAGCCCACCTTACCTCTGGCCTTGACCATTTTATGGCTGACACATTGGACTGAATTAAAGAGAAACTGTCTAGCCACTAGCATTGATAGCTCCCTACTTCCTAACCATGGAGCAGTGTGTCCGACTGCCCCAAGCTCTGGCCTGTCACAGGAGATCACTGTGGAACTGTAGGCCAGAATGACCCTTCCTCAAATTGCCTTTGGTCAAGTAGTCAGTCTAAGAAACAAGAAAGGTGACTGCTGTGTTCTGGAACTAGTTTAGCACATTACGTATGACACTAGTATTGACTCATAAGAGGCTGTAATGTCATCAGTGCCACTGTTTCTAAAAAGCAGTGCTGGCTTGTTCGTAACATTCAGAACCTGGAAACAACCCAGATGTCCCTCCATGGAGGAATGGATACAGAGATTGTGGTACTTTTACACAATGGAATACTACTCAGCAATTAAAAACAAGGAAATCATGAAATTTGCAGGCAAATGGTGGGATCTAGAAAAGATCATTCTGAGTGAGGTATCCCAGAAGCAGAAAGACACACACACGATATATACTCACTTATAAGTGGATATTAGACGTATAATATAGGATAAACATACTAAAATCTGTATATCTAAAGAAGCTAAGCAAGAAGGAGGACACTAGGTAAGATGATCAATCCTCACTCAGAAAGACAAACAGAATGGACATGGGAAGAAGGAGAAAACAAGAAACTGGACAGGATCCTACCACACAGAGGGCCTCTGAAAGACTCTACCCAGCAGTCTATCAAAGCAGATGCTGAGACTCATTACCAAACCTTGGGCAGAGTGCAGGGGATCATATGAAAGAAGGGGGAGTTAGTAAGACCTGGAGAGGACTCCACAAGGACCAAATATATCTGGTACAGGGGTCTTTTCTGAGAATGTTTCTCCAACCAAGGACCATACATGGAGATAACCTTAGAACCCCTGCACAGATGTAGCCCATGGTAGCTCAGTATCCAAGTGGGTAGCCTAGTAAGGGGAACAGGGACTGTCTCTGACATGAACTCAGTTGCTGACTCTTTGACTTTCCCCACCCCCCAAAGGGGAAGCATCTTTACCAGAGGAGGACATTGCAGCCAGTCCTGATGAGACCTGATAAACTAGGGTCAGATGGAAGGGGAGGAGGATCTCCCCTATCAGTGGACTTAGAGAGGGGCATGCAGGAGATGAGGGAGGAAGAATGAGATTGGGAGAGAATGAGGGAGGGGGCTATAGCTGGGATACAAAGCAAATAAACTGTAATTAATATAAAAATAAAAATTTAATTAAAAAAAAAGAAAGCAGGGCTGTTAAATTCCCAGAAGCTCCATCATCTATGAGCAGGAGCTGTGAATTATATGTGTTGTCTTTATCTAGTGCTAATGAATTCTAGAAAAGAACTTGACTAGAAAAACACTGTAACTTGTGTTCACTCTCTCTCTCTACCTCTCTCTATATCTCTGTCTCTCTCTGTCTCTGTCTCTCTCTGTCTCTCTCTTTCTCTGTCTCTGACTCTCTGTCTCTCTCCCTCTCGTGTCTGTGTGTGTGTGTATGTGTGTGTGTGTGTGTGTATGTGTATGTGTGTGCGCGCGCATGTTAATATGTCTGAACGCTCAGGTGCAGATGCATGCATTGTGCGCATGTGAAGGTTAGTAGATAATTTAAAGTATTGTTCCTCAGGTCTCTTCCACTTTCTATTTGAGACCAGGTCTCTCATTGATGTGGAACCTCTCCAAGCAGACTGCACTAGCTCTCCAGCTCCACCTGTCTCTGCCTTCCATATACCCATTGTTGTGACTGCAAGCATCTCTCCAGTGCTGTGATTGCAAACATGCATCTCCCCTCTGCTGTGATTGCAAATATGCATCTCCTCACTGTTGTGATTGCAAACATGCATCTCCTCACTGCTGTGATTGCAAACATGCATTACCATACCTAGCTCTTTTTTTAAGCATGAGGTGACAATGACACCTTGCCAGACAACAGGTACACATTAGAGGACAGCTTGCAGAAGTCACTTCTCTCCTTCAGTCTTGTGGATTTCTGCAAGTTAACTCAGGTGGGCAGGCTTTATAAAAGCACCTTTATCTACATAGCCATATCACCTGTCCAGCTTTTTTAATGTAGTTCTGAGGACTCAAATTCAAGCCCTTGTTTTTGCAAATCTAGGACTTTACTCCCCAGACCCTAGATTATTTCTTGGTAACCAAGTATTCCATACACTACAACCTTAAATAATATTGTAGAGGTAAGTTTTTTGTTTTTGTTTTTTTCTTTAAGTTTCTTTTGTTTTATTAATTTTTATTTTTTATATTAATCACAGGTTATTTACTTTGTATCCCAGCTGTAGCCCCCTTCTTCATTCCCTCCCAATCCCACCCTCCCTGCCTCATCTCCTCCCTGCCCCTTTCCAAGTCCACTGCTAGGGGAGGTCCTCCTCCCCTTCCATCTGACCCTAGGTTATCCATTTTCTTCAGGACTGGCTGCCATGTCCTCCTCTGTGGCCTAGCAAGACTGTTCCTCCCTCGGTGGGGGGGGGGGGGGACGGGAGAGGGAGTAAAGGAGCTAGCCATTGAGTTCATGTCAGAAATAGTTCCTGTTCCCCTTACTAGTGAAACCCACTTGGTTACTGAGCTACCATGGGCTACATTCGAGCAGGGGTTCTAGGTTTTATCCTTACATGGTCCTTGGTTGGAGAAACAGTCTCACAGAGGGTCCCTGTGCCCTGATATATTTTGTCCTTGTGGAGCTCCTGTCCTCTCTAGGTCATACTGACTCCCCCTTCTTTCATATGATATTCTGCACTCTGCCCAAGGTTTGGTTATGAGTCTCAGTATCTGATACACTGATAGGTAGAGTCTTTCAGAGGCCCTCTGTGGTAGGCTTCTGTCCCAGCTATACCACTCCTAGGCATATATTCAAAAGATGCTCAAGTACACAACAAGGACATTTGCTCAACCCTGTTTGTAGCAGCTTTATTTGTAATAGCCAGAACCTAGAAACAACCCAGATGCCTCTCAACAGCAATGGATACAGAAATTGTGGTACTTTTACACAATGGAATATTACTCAGCAATTAAAAACAAGGAAATCATGAAATTTGCAGGCAAATGGTGGGATCTAGAAAAGATCATCCTGAGTGAGGTATCCCAGGAGCAGAAAGACACACACGGTATATATCACTTATACAGGCCTATAAGATAGGATAAACATACTAAAATATGTGCACCTAAAGGAGATAAACAAGAAAGAGGACCTGAATAAGATGATCAATCCTCACTTAGAAAGACAAATGGGATAGACAGGGGAAGAAGTAAGTTTTTAAGTTAATGTTTCATTTTCCTTCTGGCACTTCCACTACCAAGGACATTCATTCTGAGGACTTGGATCTATTCTTTGATTACTTCTGATCTTGTTTTAATGTTAACATAAACACACATTGCATGACACAGAAATATTCAAAACCCAAACAATATGCCTAATGACTATTTTAAATCAGCGATAGAATAAACTTCAAGGTTCTGAAGTCTTTGTCCACCAATAAATTTATTCTTGCTTCAAGGTTCTCTTTTTTTGTGTGTGTTTTAGTAAGGCTTGAAATTAGTATGGATTGCTTTGTATTTGGGGAAAATATATAAGTAGTTGGTACTTTATCTTAAGGTTATTTGGAGTTTGAAAGTGAAATTTCGTCAACTATCATGTAGGGTAAAATAACTCCTTGAGAAGCAGTGTGCCAGGCAGTTAATATAGAGAATTTAATTTGTTTGCTTCTTGTGTGTTTTGCCATTGAGCTTTCTGTGGGAAAACCCTCCCTAAAAACACACTTTATTGGCTCTAATTAAGAATGTATCCAGTAGTGTTCTCTCAGGCTTTGGATGCCTGCTGGCTTAATTTTTAAGCTTCTCCATTCTCAATAAAAGTGCTGAATTGAATTTAAAAGTCTATTCCTACAGAATTACCCCTTAGTGTGCACACCACTCACTTCTGCAGGAAAGATTAAAATACTATTTACTACACAGAGCAGACATTGTTTCTTGAAAATGAATGGAAAATAAGTCTATAGTTTAGCAATAATTCTGAAATGGAAGGTTGTTTCAAACATATGTTTTATTTTCTGCTTTATTTTTACACAGAATCAAGATAGATATTGATGTGAGAGCTAGAAATTTTAAGAAAACGGTTGTTTAAAGATCAGCAAACAAATGTGTATCCTTTATTTTCAGAGTAGAAAAGTTGTCATTACTTATTCACTGTCAAGGTGTATAGAGCTCCCCTTAGAATGTTCTCACGAGCAGGCCTGGGTAATTCCCCTGATATTGCCAGGCTTCTTTCTGTATTCTTCTTTGTCTGAGTTCAAAGTGGAGAGAGAGTTGCCCCCACCATCACAAGTGGAACGAGTATCATACTGACCTGATTACATTTTTCCTAAAATCATAATAAAGATTTTGTATTCAAAATCATGTATTTATTCAATTGCCTATCAAGCACAAAGTGTGTCCTACTATGTACCAGGCAAAATGCTGCCCTGTGGGGATGTAAGGAGCTAAACTAAGTGTAAACAAATTTGTAACACCACAAACATGATAAAAGCCACGTACAGAGAGGTCCAAAGGATCCAGAAGCTAACTATGTTGGGTTGAACCTTGTTAGTCTTAGAAAAGGAAGAGGTGTTTTTTTTCTATTCCGTTTATTATTAATATGCCCATGTGTGTTTGAGGTATGCAGGCACATGTGCAGTGACACACGTGTGGAGATCAGAGGATAGCTCTGTGGAGTCAGTTCTCCCCTCTCACCTGTACATGGGTTCCAGAGATCAAACCTGGGTTACCAGGCTTGTGCAGCGGTGTCTCTACCAATGGGCCATTTTGCTGACCCAAGGAAGTGTTTCTTGACACCAGTGTAAAAGCGTGAAATAAGGACCTGGTGATTCAAACGGTGGGTAGGTGTGGCAGTGGCAAGATTTTCCAGGGCCTCCAGGACAACATGTAAAGGTGCCTTTATAAGAGAAGAGAAAACACATGGGCTGACCAGTGCAAACGTTTTAAATGGAACACTTCCCTATTTCAACTAGGTCAAAATATGTATTGGGCATGATTTTGGCTGAGACATGAAGTAATATAATGTCTCCAAACTTTCTGTCTGAGTCTCAGTTGTAGAAACTATGCAGGGAGGAAGGGGTGAGCTTGAAGGGGGAAGAATGGGAAAGGGCTGAATGTCGTGCTGATGTAGGGAGAGATCGGTGAGGCCATTGACAAAAAGCTAAAAGAGACTGAATAGTGGAGCTGAGATAGAACATGGAGGTAAGATCAATGTGACCTGATTGTGGTTCATGAAGGAAAGCAGAATGAAGCATGAATTCCCATTCGGAGTCTGGGCAACTGGAGAGGGCAATGTCATTTCCTAAATGGGGGGAAACTCCGGAAAGCAGACAAGTGTGTGCCTGTGTTCACAGGAATGCACACCGCTTACAGCGGAATACAAATAAAGCTATTATTTGGCTGTGGCAAATTTCAGATGCATTCTGTTAATTTGTCATTAGGCCAGTTGTACATATGACCCCACTTAGTGGAGTGGGTTACAAAGACTGAGAGAAATTAATCTATGAAGACATAAATGAAATGTTTTGTTTTGTTTAAGCAAGCACGAAGTAAGATGGCAAGGGAACTTAAGGTGAAATCAAAATTGTCTTTTCAAATAAGAAATGTTTATTTTAATGTGATTGCTCCTGTAATTAATTTGACAGCTAATACGAATAATCCAGTGGTGAGCGGAGGCAGCCACCTTGCCTAGGCGCTCACTGATGTGTCTGCTTGAGGCTCACACTCTTCCCAGGATTCTGGAAGTGAGAACGAGCCTGCATAGGAATAGAAGCAGGCTCTTCCTGCCCGAAGTGGCAGTTTTCTTGAGTTTCCCTGTTGGCCCATCAGAACCTCCTTAGGATTGCTCTGCAGCACGAGGCTTTATCCGCAGCACGAGGCTTCATCCCCCACACTTTTCTCTGGCTCATGTTACATCTATCAGACCTATTTCTGGATCTGAAGCTCTTCTCGGCTTAGGTTATCCCTTTTCCTTAATTTTTATAGGCATTTCTCACTCTCAAATGCTAATACTTCTAACCCTGTCTTGGCAGCTACTTCAAGGAAGATGTGCAGTAGTACCTCAGGGACAGGGAGAAAGGCCATGGAGCTGGGGTCTCAGTGCTGTGGGTCTCCCAGGAATTTGCAGAGTTCAAATGGCTTTTTTTTTTTTTTGGTTCTCCCACATGTATATGATCAGAGATGAACTGGTTTACCAGAAATAATGGATTTCCATACATCATTTCTGTCACCACAAGAACAAGGCATCTCTTGTACACCAAACTAGGATTGTCATATTAATAACATGTAAGTCAAGAAAATACCAAGCATTAGTTTGGACGCTTTCTTAATTGTTCACAGTACTTTTTCTTATCATCAAGAGTGATGAGACACCATCCTGAGACAAAAACAAGACGCAGCGCTTTTGTAGAAATCTTTTTCTGCCCTGCTTATAACAGCTCCATATATAAAGTAAGCTTGTTTACCATGAACCATCTAAAACAAGTTATCTGTGCTGTCCTGCTGACTGGATTTCCCCTGCTCCTCCCGGCTGCATCTCAATTTTCCTCCCTGAATGGAGCTAACAAAGAGTCTTTTTCTTGCCATTGCATGTTATGAATGTTTCAAAAAATGACAGCATACCTCCAGGATGCTTGAATACTTGAAAATTGGCTCCTTCATAAAAGGAGTTTCTTGTGTTGCCCACTTCAGGGGTTCCTGTCGGTCAGGTATTTCTGCTGCTCTCCCAGTAGACAGCACAGCCCAAGAGAAGGTAGGTGAACACTAGCCTCCAACTCGGGAGAAAACAGCGCCTGGATTTTAGACTCCTCTGAACTCTCAGATCACTTATTTGACCTTTCTCTGCCCTCTTCTGGTATGGAGACTGTTTAAAATGGCAAACATCTGCCCACCCTTTTATTTACTCCCTTAGTGGAAGTCTTAATTAGAAGCAAAACGTCTTGCATCATAATCACATTTTAGAAGTTAATAGGAGTGCCCAGACCCTACTCAGTACTAACAAAACATGTTATAATCAGCAGTTTGCATCTCTGAGAAGACAGCTGGAGACCTGGGTAGAGGGGATTGAAGGAATGTCACAGCCAGAGAGCCTAGCAGGAAAGTATACTCTAAGAGATTTGCGGCCAAGCAAACAACAAAATAGGAAAGGGAAGAGGGAATCTAAATGAGATGAAAGACTGTATAGGAAAGCAACATGGCCAGGTCACAGAAATGATAAGGGGCTACCAGTAGATGCAATAAAAAAAAAAATGATGATGTTACACTTGGCCAAGCAGAAATTAGATTTATTGAACTTAAAACTCTACTCAAAGCTCACTATGGCAAAATTTCATGTGTGCCTCTGACATAATGTTAAGTGTTCAGTGAATTTACTGCTAAACACTTGAAAGTCATTTGTTATAGATGCTAGACATAAAACTGTATGAGCAGAATAATTGTTCATGACCTTTCACCTAGACCTTCCACCCCCAAAAAAGTAAATGAATTTGGATTTTTATGTCAGTATTAGCTGCAATAGCAAAACATTTCCAACCAATGGAAATTATTCAGGGGGCTACAATAACAACTCAAAAGCTATTATTAAGACTGTTTATATTTAGTTGATTTTTATGTCCCATCCCATTAAGCTACTCTTTGAATCTTGTCTTCTAAAATTCTATAGATGAGAAATATGCTACACATAAATGTTAGACTTTCAAGTGAGAAAGATGGCAGATTTAGGGGCTGCCTTTGTGCTGTAAAAGGCAGTCAGTACAGAAGAATAACTCTATAGACTGCATTCCTATGAAAATCAGAACTGAAGGCCCATCAGAAACACAAACACACTAAGGGGTTGGCTAGATGGCGCAGAGGGTACACGACTTGCCTGGTGACCCGAATTTAATCTCCATGATGGACTTGGTAAAAGAAAATGGGTGACTACCAAAAGCTGTCCTCTGATTTCAATACATGTGTGGCACATGCATGCCCACATACACACACACACACACACACACACACACACACACACACACAAGATAGATAGATAGATAGATAGATAGATAGATAGATAGATAGATAGATAGATAGATAGATACATTAATACATACATACATAGAGACATAGAGAGAGACATACATAGAGACATAGATAGATAGATGATAGATAGATAGATAGATAGATAGATAGATAGATAGATAGATAGATGTTAATTTTTAAAGGAAAGGAACTACCCAAAGAAGAGTGGGAAATTGTGGAAAGTAAAGATAAGCAACACAGAAAATAGAAACAAGCCAAAGTGAGATGCACAAGATCTTCTAGGGAAAAGCAGACGGTAGAGGCCACCAACTTGGATCCAGTTACACTGTGCTGCCCATGAGCCACTCAGGTCAGCAGTAGTTGTCAGAGATGTGTGAGCTCAGAAGAGTGGATGGAGAAAAACAAGCTAAGCTGTGAGGATATCTTTCAGGGGTGAACACAAAGTGGGCAGAGAAACAGCCAAAGAGGCACTGGCTGTGAAGCCCATAGTGGCAGCAGTGCGCAGATGCCTAAAGTCGAGAGTCTTTCAAAATACCACAGGGTGAGTAAACTAAGAAACGTTGCAGGCACCAGCAATGGACAGCACGATATGGGAAATGTGGTAGGTCTTGCCAGTGGAAGCAAGAATTCTCAGGAAAGGACTCTGGCACATTCGTGGGGAACCAGCCAAGACACAGCCAGAAAAGGAGAACTGCAAAGGTAGACACAGCGTAGTATGCTTTTCATGCCCCCTCGGGCCCATCACAGAAAGCCATGCATGGAAAGAAGGTATGTTAGACTGTGGGAGTCATGCCTAAAATGGAACCCTCAAGACTCCCCTCTCAGCAGGGAGGACATACTGACCTAACTTGTTTGCAGTATTAGACCAGTGCCCACAACCAGCCCCAACCAGATACAGGAGACAATCAAACCGGCGGGAGAAGCCACATTCAACTCAGCTAGGAAGTTAGCCTCCCCCTGTCTGCACCTGTCCTGCAATATCCTCACTAATGTTGCTCTTACCTCTGACCCATGTTTCTCTTTTCTCTCTTGCCATTCTCTTCCTTTTTACCTTTTAATTATTAATACCCTAGGCTCTAAAAAACCATGAACTAAGTTTGTCCAGTCAATGCACTAGTATTCCGTGCCAAACTTTATTGGGCACACACAGAAGTGTATACTTACATATCTTCTACCACAGGTCAACTCTGAGATTTCCATCAAATCATCATGTCTGTTACTATAGCCAGCTTCCCCCACAAACAACAGAACACACAAACCTGGGCCAAGACGACTCACCAGGGATACTCACTGGAGAAAAAGGAAAAAAAATGACAACTGGAAGACACTTCCATCCCAACTAATACTCAAAACACAACAAAGAAACTTGGAGAAAAATATGAAGAAACAAGCCACTGTTACATTCCCACAGCTCATGACTCCACAATGCCAGAGACCAAAGACCAGAAATAGTTGAAATGCCAGGAAAACATTTATAATTCTGTCTTTAAAAAAGAAAGATGTACGTGTGTGTGTGTGTGTGTGTGTGTGTGTGTGTGTGTGTGTTTAAACAATAAAGAGAACCATATGAGGAGGATGAGCGATCTAAGGAAAGGGATTAAGGAAAGACAATGACAACAACGCAACCACAAAATCTTTGACCCAAAATTTGTCCTGCCGACAAGATGTGCAGGGACAAAGATGGAACAAAGATTAAGGAAATGGCCAACCAAATGCTGACCCTACTTGAGACCCATCCTATGGTAGAGAACCAATCCCTGACACTATTAATGTTACTCTGTTATGCTTGTACACGGGAGCCTAGCATACCTCCTCTGAGAGGCTTCACCCAGCAGCTGATGGAAACAGATGCAGAGACCCACAGCCAAACATTAGACAGAGCTCGGGGAGTCCTATGGAATAGTTAGGGGACTAATTGAGGGAGCTGGAGGGGTCAAGGACATCACAAGAAGACTTATAGAGTAGGCTAACCTGGGGCCATAGGGGCTCACAGAGACTGAACCACCAACTGAAGAACTGGTCCTAGGTCCCCTGCACATATGTAGCAGATGTTTTGTCTTCATGTGGGTCCCCAACAACTGGAGTGTGGGCCCTCTCTGACTCTGATGTGTCCCTTTGGATCCCATTTCCCTAACTTGGCTGCCTTGTCTGGCCTCAATGGGAAAGGATGTGCCTAGTTCTGCAGCAACTTAATGTGCCAGGGTGGGTTAGTACCCACAGGGACATCCCCCTTCTCTGAGGAGAAGAGGGGAGAATGGAGGGGAAAGAGAGTATGGGGACTAAAAGGAGAGCAGGGGACTGCAATCAGGATGTAAGGTGAATAAATAAATTAAACTTAAGATTAAAAAATTAAGGATTAAAAAAAGAGGATAATGAAATATGGATGACAGGAAAGCAGAAAGGAGAAGTACAGAAAGAGAAAGAGGACCATTAGGAAGGAAAGGATGGAGGGGCGGTGAATAAGAACAAAATGTGCATAAAAGTCCATAATGAAACCCATCGTTTTGTGTACTTTCCTGTTTATTGAGAGGAGTCCACAAAATGTTCGCACAATGATAAGCCCTCTTCACACAAGGATGCTTAACAAGTGAATTTTTAGAAGCATGCCAACTTCAAGGCAAGAGAACAGTACAGACAATTATTAGTGGAAATTTCTGATCCTAAATTAATAAGGATTGAAGGAAGATTAGTGTGTTGTCATCCTGCAACATGACAGCTGTGATATCTTTCAGAGTTTAGATTCTCAGGTAAGGGTGTCAGAAGACTCAAACAAGTAACTCTGAGCATCTCATTTATTAAATCAAGAACATGTAATATTGCCTGTTTCAACAATTTCAAAGAAACTGTGCACTCTAAACTACAATTTTCTTTCCTTTTGTAAGTTGGTGTTCTTCTGCACAGTCAAAAAAAAAGCCCATGATTTGAGTTCAAAGAAAGGAAATATAATTTTAAAATATCAGCAATATGAAACTCCAAAAGAGTATGCAGAATATGCTAAGTGAATTATACTAAAACAATTCTTTGCAAAATGTTTGTCATGGAACACTGTTAGATGTCCTGTTGCAAAAACAAAAGGGGATACATAATCAAGAGCCTGAGTAATTTGCATTTATTATCTTTATAGAGATTCACATTTGCATTCCTAAAAGTTTGTGAAGCACTTCAGACTTAAAATTGATAATGTTGATCGCTCCCAACAACACCCAGTCTTGATTCCATGATAAGGTCTAACAAACATTATCAAGTCTTTGTCGTGTCTTTACAAAGCCCTTTCTGACAAAGGAAAGTAAGAAATTCTCCTTTCCCTTCTCTGCTTGCTTGTCCCCTTTGTTTACGGTGATCAAAGTTCATAATGAGACACCAAATAGGACCAAACTTGTATAGAACAAGAAATGAAGAGGTGTCAGAATGTGCAAGCTGAGTCAATTTGTTTCCAAAAAAACAAAAGATAAGCAACCATGTGAGTCAAACTGTCACCTGGCAGGAGAATTTCTGCCTCAGCCTGACTGCCCTCTCAGGAACTTACCAGGAAGACTGGCTAAAGACACAGCTCACCCAATAGTGGGACCTAGGAAGTTACACAGGAAGGAAAGATGCCTACAGACTTCAGGTAAAAGCAAGCATTGATTAGGTCTGGGTTGGGGTAGATAAAGGAGATGCTTTTTTAAGCTTTCCGGGGAAAAAAAGAAAAAAAAAAGTATCCTTCATTTTCTCTTAAGGGAAAATAGTCACTGGCCTGGGTTAAAGGCAGGACGTAAAGGAAGACTGGAACAGTAGAGGAAAGAACAGGAAGTGTACCTGGGTGGCGGGGAAAGCTGCTTGCCAAACTCCATGGGCACATCAAATGAGCATCAAAGGCCCAGGTCTGCCGGTCCCACTCCCTTCAGAAGCAGAAGATTTTTAAAAATTCATCTATGCCATATCAAAATGCTCAAAACCTCCTAGCCTCTCCGAAATTTACAGATGGGAAGCTGTGGAGGTTTTCCTCAGCGGATATGGCAAACAGCAAAGTCTGCCATTGGAGATCTGTCCTTACCTAAACCTGGCTGAAAGGAAATGACTTCCATTTCACTACATATAAAGCACATGTGTTTGCTCATTTCTGTTTTGTTTCATTTTGAGAGGAGGTCTCACTCAATAGCCCAGACTGGTGCAAACTCACTATGTACCCCAGGCAGGCCTCAAACTCTTGATAGTCCTGACTCAGCCTCCCAACTTCTAGGGTTTCAAAGTAACCACACACAGCTCCAAAATCTGCTCTAATTTGTGCTCCCATCACCAGAATGTCTCCCTTGGAGCATTATGGGCATGCTGCAGGTCTAGATGAAGCACATGGCCTCCTTTCAGGCCCTCAGAGGAACCGTGCTCCTCTCTCCTTGTGAGTCAAGCCAGTCCCAGAGAAGGACAGCAAGATTATTGACCTGTTCACAGAAACCACAGCTGGAAGCCCTGGCCTTCCACTGACCTAAACTCCTGCAAAGATTGTCCTTGAGATTTGGTTTCCTCTTACATCACTTAGAGACAGCTGCGCACATATGTGCACAGGCGCCCACACACGTATGCATGCACACTCACGTGGATGATGTCTTTATTGCTCCAGTCACCCGCTGCCACATTCATAAGAAGGAAGAGCAGTAGGAAAATAGGGTTGCTAAGCTCCATGAAACGCTGCATGAATAAACCGGGAGCACTGAGATTGGCCTGCAGTCACCTAGCAATGGGTAACTGTTTCCTAACTAGGTTCTACATTTAAATATATATATATATATATATATATGAGTGCTTTGCCTGCATATATGCCTATATACCACTAATGCCTGGTGCCTGTGGAAGCCAGAAGAGGGCATTGGATCCCCAGGAACTAGAGTTACAGGTGGTTGTAAGCTGCCGTGTGGTTGCTGGGAACTGAACTGAAGTCCTCTAGAAGAGCAGCCAGGGATCTTAACTATTGAGCCATCCCTCCTGCCCCTACATCCTCTATCTTACAGCACCTATGGAAAAGCCACCAACAAACGCTATTCCGAAACACTGCCTCTTTATTGGCTTAGTCCATTTTGGGGGGAGGTAGCATTAAAAACAGAAAAAAAAGGCTTAGCATCATGGTGTACAGCTATAGTCCCAGCACTCAAGAAGCAAATACCTGAGAATGGTGAATTTGAAACCAGTCTGTACTTCATGGTGACAAGACCTTGTCAAAATAAGAAAGGGAAGAAAGGAAGACTAGCAAAGTGTGCCTGGTGAGCCTAGTGACACATAAGTAAATTAACAGGCTCAAGCAAGACCAGGCAAGCAGAGAAGAGGAAAATTGGTAGCGCAGGAAATATTTTTAAAAATAAATAAATAAATAAAAATTTTAAATGACTGGAAGATAAAAAAGAGTCGCTGTGACATGGCTAGAATTAGAAAGCAGCATGAAAAGAGACACCAGCTGAAGCTGGTGAAAATTTGGTTCAGGGCAAAACAAGGCAGACACAAAGCATCAGGTGAAGTCACCATGGAGCTGGTAGAGCTCACAGAATGACTGACGAGGGGCTCTGTGCATTTAGAGACAAGGGAGATGCCATGTAAACATACCCAGAGGATCAAAGCGCTATTTACTAGCCTTCCTGAGGAGAAAAAAAAAAAAAATCACTGAGGCCCCCTGGTGGCTGTGTTAAAACACGTTTGAGCGGCTCTTCAGAAGACAAGACTTTGGCTTTGACTAGGGACTAGGAGGAACCTGCACTTCCTGATTACACTGCATCCTATCCATTCTCGCGCTGATGCCAAAGCACACTGCTTTTCCATTAGAATAGCAGCCATTTTGTTTGAGCAGCGTTTCTGAAAGGTTTCTTTTCTTTTCCCCAACCAGTGTTCAGTTTGAACAGAAATCTTTCTGATAAAAACACCGAAAGCTGGCTTTCCACAACTGGTAATAGCCGTGCCTTTCCTCTGGAGCTCTGCTGAGCCGGAGCAGCCCTCACAATAGTGCTGTGAGTGAGGTACATTATTCCTGAGAACTTTCCTGAAAGCAGGACCAAAAAACCCCTGAACCAAACCTCTGCGGGTGTTCTCTGCACCTTAACAACCCAATCAAGGAGACTCTGAGCCCGTTAGTTCATAGCCCTGTCCTCTCCTTGAGGCGTCCCCCTGTTGTTTGTGATGCTGTTTTATGCAGAAGGCAGGACAGTGCTGCAGTGAAAACCTTTTGATGGTGGCCAGCATTGCAGGACAGCTAAGTTTTAGAGGAAAGCCATGCTGAATGGCAAGAGAACAACACAGATATCTACTATGTAAATGTCTGTCTTTAACTAAATAAGGGCTGAAAAACTGAAAGTCCATCACACTGTCCTCTCTGAATCACACCAATTATGATATCTTTGGGTAGAGGTTCAAAGAACTCTACCTTTGAATGAGGGAGCAGGATACAGCTGGGATACAGAGTTAATAAAATGTAACTAATAAAAAAATAAAATATATAAAACAAGAACTCTACCTTTAAGAAGTCATTGCTAGTATCAGCTAGCACTTAGTTGGTGCTTCACTGAGCTACGTACTTTGGGCATATCATTAGGGCCAATGCTCCCAACAGGGCAGACTGGCAACCCTTAAGAAGCTTTCTGTTTCCTTAATGACTTTTGGTTCATTTATTGTTATTATTTCTTGAGACAAAGTTTCATTGTACAGCCTAAGTGGTCCTAAAGTGACACGTGCTGGCTGACAGGTGTGTGCCACCATCGCCAGCAAGAAGAGGTAGTCTTCAGAGTTGGTCATAAATCCTTCAGGTTCCTTCTGAGGCCCCTTGGAAAGTAAGCACAGCCTTGCGACTTCCGTTAGCCAAGGAATACATTGTCAAGTTGTTGAATATCCCCATGATGACCTGTCAACAGCCAGAAGTCTGTGTCCAAGTTCTCTTTGGCTTCATTGATGATCCATTGATATTCGTACTAGGAGGAAGCCTCCATATGCCTGTTTCCGAATAGCTGAGGTTATCATAGGCCTCCTGTCCACCTATATACGACATTAAACTCACCTTTGTCTGCCTTCTCCATAAATCCAGGAGTTGTCAGTAAAGCAAACTGGCCAGTACGAAAGGTTTTCTAGCATTTTGATCCTGAGTCCATTCTTAAAGTTACTAGGTAATTCCAAATGAAGACTTTGTTGCCATCCCCAGGAAGCTTGCAACCTATGCAAGACAATGCGCACACGCTAAAAGCAGTCAAATAAGAACGCTAAATCCTGAAGGATTTCGAGAGTCCATGGATGAAGGTCAAAGAAGGGGAGGATCAGAGGAGCTGCGGGTCGGAGCTGCGGGTCGGAGCTGCGGGTCGGCGGGAGGGGCTCAGGCGTGCCGGACTAAAAGGATAGGAAGCCTGCCCTAATTAACTTGAGTAAGGCAAACTTGGTGTTAGGTTCTAAGTCTCTTGAAATCCAAAGCTGGAAATGTTTTAAAATTTGATTCTCCTGTGAGCTAAAGTAGCCTGAGAAGTCACCAATTTATTTGTTTGTCAAGATGCTGTATATATGCTCATTTCTGTTTCTCTCGGCATCCTTATTCTTTTTATTTCTCAGCTGTTCGGCCTGAACCAGTATCATTTTCAGTCTCATACCCGACCTTGCCTTCTCCCACTACCGGAAAGGCTATGGCTCACTTAGTTCAGATTATGGAGGAATAGAATCTGTTTGGCTCTGATGGGTTCCCTTTGGCCAGGAATAAACCTCCAGACCAATTAACTGACAAGGAGATGCTGCTGTGGGTCATGGTGATGTCGAGGCCAATCTCTCCAGCAGGAATGGGATGAGCAGATAATTACAAAGGAAAAAGTATGTGGTTAGTGGAGAAGTGACTTAAAAAGCAAGAGGTGAGAATGTGGTTTAGATAGGCAGTAAGAAATACGGGAGAGCATGACAAGGAAGCCACGGTTCAGATACAGTCCAGCCCAGCTTCTGCTCTGTGGGCAACTAGCAAGCCTGCAGTGGATGCGACAGGTGTGTGTGGCTAAGGAGGTGGGGACAGGAGATGAGACCTCAACAGTGCTTACTCCCCAACCTCGGCCCTCATCTGGGCTTGTTTCCAAGTCAGTTCTCTTCAGCACAGCAGCTCCCTTCTGGATGTTTTCAAAGTTGTGCTGTGATCTTTAGATCAAAGGGTTTCATAAGCCTCCTCTCTAACCAGGCCACTTCCTTCATTTGAGCATTTCTTAATCATATTCAACTACCTGTTTTAAAGAAATTGAGTACTCATCTCTGACACCTTGAAGGAAAGAACTGTGTTTTACACCTCTTCCCATCACCTGGCTCTGTTCCTTTCACGTGACAGATAGTCATATGTGTTCATACAACAGAGTAATCGTAATTAAAAGCAAATAAAACTTGCATTAAGAAGAACAGAGAAAAACACTAACTTCTGAGTTCTTTGAGGAAGCCAAGCTTAAACAACCTTTGAAGAACAGAACCCTCTCACATACCGCGGAGACCTTCCTCCTCAGTGTTCGTCCTTTGCTTAACAGCTACACATGAGGCAGACAGAGGGCTCCCTGCTAATTCCCTGAAACTAATAAAATACTTATAAAAAACGGTCTTGTTTTTTAAGAAATTGTCCTAATTACTTCTTAATAGAAAACATATGTAAACATATGTAAAGACCTCAGAAAGAAGACCCTTCTAAATACTGTATTAATAAAATATATATGCCATAGAATGTAATTTTATTTGTGTTGAGAGTAATATTTAAATTGCTGAGTACAGGAAAGTATATAGATAAAACATAAAAGACATTTTCTACAGTTTCAGATTTGGAATATATTTAAACCTATTTGTTCAAAAATTCAACTTCTAGAAAGGTAGGTGAACAAATTAATGACACATAAAGTTTTAAAAAATAATTTTTGTCATATTAACAAAAGAAATTAAAGCATGATATGTTAAGTGGCTTGGGGGGCTGAGGGTCGCTGTATTTTGATTGTGTTATATAGAATGTGCAGATATTAAAAACACTTTGAAAGAAACTCATATATGTTAAAAAGAGAAACGGTCTATAACACTGGGAGAATAACTTTAGAAAAATTAAATGCATACAAGAGTACTAAGTAAAACAGAATTATGTTTTTAAGACAGAACACCAAAATGTTTTCAGTTTTAAAATGCTGCATCATTTCAAACCTCTGGATCGAGTTTATAATAGAATGCTATGGTCTATTTTTATGTTATTAGCACTTTTGACGTGTCAATAGTGTCTAGAAATACTAAGAGACTTTTGAACCATGGTATGAATCACCCAGCTTGACTTCATCCTTGATAACTTACTCTCATTCCTCTCATTTTAAAAAACAAAAATGAAATAAAATAATGTTTCTTATTTTTAGTGTAAAGAATATATGGACAGGAAAATAATTGTTAGCCCTTTGGTGTACAGATGTTAAAATATACTTTCTTCCTATGTGCCTCTCCTTCCTTTGATGGGAACGGCCTTTTGCTATGGTGAGTGATGTTACATAACTATGTACCATATTGCTCTCAGGACAGATGGACCAGCTGCAATTTAGACGGCTGAATAGAATCCCCGGTGCTAAATTGTTCAGCCACTCATGTCCTGATGGCCTTTGATCTCTCCATACTGCTTCATCTTCTCTGGTCAGTGGCTGTGCCTCCTGACAGTTCTGGAATAACAGAAGGTCAGAGCAGGGCCTCACACTATTGCAAGCGACAGACCAGCCTCGGCATTGCAATTAGGCTCGTTCCCCTTTTGACAATGACGCTAACAAGAACTGAAAATGACACAACACAAATCTGTTCTTGAGGCTAAATTTTAATAAAAATGAGAAATTTTACAGGAGCTGCTCTCTCCAGAATAGGTCTCTTGTAACTGTGTGGGTTTTTATTTTTTCTTTATTTCTTATTTTCTATCGTCTTGCATTCAGACCTGGGTATTGGCATTTTGGGTCTTTGGACAGTCAGGAAAACAATGATGTTCCTCTAGTAACAGGGTTGAAATTTTGAATAGACTAAGATAACAAAGCCAGGAACATTATGCTTTTGACATATTAAATAATAGAACTAGAACATTCTAGTCTATTCTGTTAGAACTGTGTTTTCCAATGGGGGGCAGCTTGACATCTCTCCATACCAAAAAGACATTTGGCAATATCTAGTGATTTTCTTTTTCTTGTTAAATTATCAGGAAGGGTACAACTGTTGTTAGAGGCCAAGAATGCTAATAAATATTCTGTAAGAAACAGGTGAGATTCCCTACCAAATAGAATTTTCTGACCCCAAATCATGCATCAGTGTTGACAAGCTGAAAAACTTGTGTTCCATAGTCAGAGTAGCACAGGCCTATAACGTCAACATTTGGAGAGCCGGGTGGGAAGATCAGGATTTTAAGATCATCCCCACTTACACACCAAGTTCAAACCCAGCTGGCACTGGGGAATGTGTCTGGAGAAATGGCTCAATGGTTAAGAGCACTGACTGCTCTTCCAAAGGATCCAGGTTCAACTCCCAACACCCACATGGCAGCTCACAACTGTCGGTAATTCCAAGAGCTGACATCCTCACACAGACACCAATGAACATAAAATAAAAGTAAATAACTTACTTAAAAAAAAACATACATGAAAAAGGAAATGAAAACCTGTGAACTAGAAATCAAACAATTTAAATATCTCATTTTCAGTAGCCATTCTGAGCCATGTAAGTAAACATTATGTTAGCTAACACTTTACTTCTTACTGTTACTACATCTCACCAGCTTGCCACAGAGACCCTGTGGGGTAGATAGAATTACTTAAATTTTAAAATGGACAGAGTAAGATCTGAAACACTATGTGATTGTCCCTTGAAGCATGTGTAAGGAGAACAGCTTGGAACAATGACAAAAGCAGATGATTGGGTTGGGCCTATCATTGGCCAACCCAGTATTCTTGCTGTACCTGTTGACCAAGCTACTTTATCAGAGTTATGATGGCATCTGGCTCAGGGGGTCACTGGGCAGCCTGATGAGTGCTAATAAAGTGCCTTGAATTGTACAAACAGACGCCGGACTAGCAGAGTACCACAGCTGAGCCAAATGTCCCCATTTCCAGCACAGTGACCTCTTCTATGTCCCACAAGGGGCCATCATGGGTATCTACTACAGGGGGCATTTGACATCACCAATTTCAGTAGCAAATTTGTTTAACACACCTAAAGGGAAGAAAAAGAAAAATATCCTAAAAATCACGTACTAATCTTTTACTTTCAACAATATTATTCAGAAGTACCAAGAGATTTCTTTCTCATCCAGGACAAGATAAGCAGAATCATTCCATTTCTGTGATTGACTGAGGTGTGCTTATATACTGGGGGAGAGGGGGACAGATGAAGCATTCCAAAAGGAAAAAAAAAAATAACAACTTAAGAACACAGTTTTACTTCTTCAGAGAGATCCCAAGGAAGTATAATTTTTCACAAACTTCCAGCAAATCTTCCTGAGCCTGAATAAAAAAACAAGTGAAATTTTTTAAAAAAAAGAAATATTGAAATATTGAACCAGTGATCTCTGTTCTTGGAATTAATTTGAAGGGAAAATAGTGTGTGTGTGTGTGTGTGTGTGTGTGTGTGTGTGTGTAATGTTTTAGCATGCAATAAGTAAATGTTTAGAGATAAATACAAAAATTCTAGAATCTTTAAAAAAAGAAAATTTTAAAACAAAGTACACAGAAGAAGCAATGCAACAGTCATCAAAGGCCATGTTTAAAAAGAACCAGAATATCACAATTGGTGATGCCCTACTGTAACAGTGCAAATAACCTTACAGACACAAAAGGAACTCAATTCTACTTTTTAAACTTGAATAGGCTAGTAGGAAGTAATCTAAAATGTTCCCACGGTAGGATGAGTAATAACGTTCCATCTTTCTCACTCATCACATTTACACTGTCATTTTTTGACAAAGAAAGAAAATGATGATGATGCTAAAAGGACTTGATAAAAATGAGAGAGGTTGGAGGAATATGTAGAGAAATTCTGTGTGGAAAACTTGCTACTGTGGGTAACATTGCTCAGTAAGCTATGAGAAAGGAAACCCTGGTTATTAGACTACTGCAAGCCCTGAAGACCAGAGTCCGCTCAGCCCATCAATTTCATATTGATTTCATCTTGACATGAAACATGCCCCTTAGTTCTACAAGAAAAGAAATCATGAAATATCAATGGCGACTTCCAGAGGACATATATACACATGTTGATTGAAGATTAATTTCTCAACAGGATGGCTCATAGTCGATATCCTTGCCTTTTGTGTAGTGTGGGTCATGTGACCTTAATGATTATTAAAGGAACCTGTTTTGAGTTGGCTCAAGTTCCTAGAGAATGTAAGTTATTGAGAATTAAAGGCAAAGAAAAGTCTGTGACTTGACTGTATATTTTATTATGGGAAATTCCAAGTAAGAGATTATGTGTTCATCTGAAAATATACTGAAAGCTTCTAATTGTATGGGCTTTGATGAACTAATTTTTATTTTAAGGATAAACTTCCCAGATAATGGTTTTACTACCTGTTGGCTTGATCTGTGTTCATGACATATCTGCTTCCACCACCAGACCCCTCCTTTTCCTCTCGATCCCTCCATAATTTCCCAGCAAAACATTAAATAGCACATACCTAAACTTTAAAGAAATTAGATTATTTAACCAAATAGTTCTCAGAAATGCATGTGAGGCATATAAACAGCTCTCGGCAGAAGCTGTAACTTAGATTAAATGCTGAGTCATAGCAACAGCAAGAAGAGCACCCTCATGACAAAGCCAATTATTGATCGGCTTAGTGAAAAGATTTTCTTGGTCCAGAATACCCAGCCCCTGCCATGGAAGACTTCCTCGGGCAGTTACAAACACCTCACTTTCTAACTACCATTTCCTCACCCAGTTCATATGTATTTCCATACTAAGCACAGGTCCCCTTCCCCAGGGCTTCGTGATTTGCTCAGCCAAAGGTCACATCCAAGCGAAGTCAAATCAGTCAGTAAACTACTGTAGGGGTTTGGATGTGTGACTCACGGGCAGCCACTCAGCGACTGCCAGTGCCTACATCAGAAGGGAGTAAACATGGTGGTTCTTGCTGTACACGAGAACCATCAGACAGGACTAAACTGCAGTAGATATGGAGATAAGAAAGAAAGAAGGAACCCTATGAAGACCTCTCTTTCCTGCTCAAATTCTAAACCAACTGAGTGTGTATGTGTGTGTGTGTGTGTGTGTGTGTGTGTGTTTCTTGGTCCAGAATGCCACCATTATGTGTGTGTGTGTGTGTGTGTGTGTGTGTGTGTGTGTGTGTGTGTTAAAATATAGACTTCAATATACGGTTTAAAGATTATAGCTTGAGGCATGTGACAGAGCCGTCTTGTGCATTCCAGTCCTTAGCCCCAGGTTATAACCTCTCATCCAATCAGTGCTAGACTGCCACAGGTTTTCTCTAAAGGTGCCTCTCAGACACCAAGAAAAGAATGCTTTTCTTCTCAAGAATACAGATTTCTTTTTTAAAAAGCCAAACAGGTCAAGCACAGTCTTCCAAATTCACTCACTAGACATGCCCGCCTTCCCCAAGGGAAGAGCAAGTGAGGTGTAGAGAATAACCGAAAGTTCTACATCAATTAGGTACATTAGTTATGTATTAGTATATAGATACAAGAGGAGCAGTAAATAATAAATGGTGATGATGATGGTGGTGGTGCTGGGGATTCATTAGTAGTATAATTCAGCCAGCTTAACCTTGGATTCAACAAGATACTACAGCAGCAGCCCTGTGAATTCCCCTTGCCTGGGTTAACTGAGTTGCTTTCTATTGCTTGTAATCAAATTCATCCGGAGACTGTTTTCCGTGATTATCATACAACATTGCAATATCAAAGGACAAGACCAATGCTAGCCCAGCAGTCAACATACCTTCTGCTTTTTCCACTCTTTCTTTTTATTTTTAAAGAGAATTTATTTTATCACAGAGATAACAGATCCATGACTTCACCATTATTTACTTTTTCTTGCTAGAACCATCATTTGAGAGACAGAGACAATGATACTAAGAAAGATTCTCTTAAAGCCCTGCTAGACAGAAGCATTAGAAGAAAACTATGATGGGGCTCCAGGTTTTTTTGGTATGAGCAGCCAGCAAGCACAGCAGAGCAGCATGGAGCCATAAGGGGGATAGAGTTGGATTCCACCCTCAAGGACTGAGCAGTGTTGCAGCTGACCTCTCCTACCTGAATCTCTTCCCGGGTTCCCCTCCTTTAAACAAACCAGCTTCCCCCAAGTGATAGCTCTTCAGTAGGAAGACAGAGGGAAGCAACAGCCAATTATTGTTCACGTAGGGCACACCAGCCTGTCACCTGGCCTCAGTTCCAGACACTACGGAAGGGCTATCCCAATGCTGAACTCCGCATGATACACGGAGGCTCCCATTGAACTACATGATCTTTCCATCTCTTCCTCTGCCTAATGTTGCTTCCCTCACTCCCTTAAAGATGTGTTCCCCCAAACACCCCCAATCCATATCCTAAATGTAAATTTCTACCTCACATTCTGCTTCCCAGGGGATTCGATCTATGATAGTTCAGATCTGAGAAATAGTAGCCAGGCATGTGGCACAGGCCTTTAATCTCAGCATTTGGGAGGCAGAGGCAGGCAGATCTGAGTTCGAGGCCACCCTGCTCTATGGATTGAGTTCCAGGACAACCAAGGCTACACAGAGAAAACAAACAAAAAACAAAACAAACAAAAAAAATCTCAAAAAAACCCAAAAATCCCAGAAATAATGTCTAGAGCTCAGAGCAGCGCTGAACTATAGAAATTTCTGTAGGCTTGGTATGATCACTACTAAGTTTTGCTGAGTAGAAGCTGCTAATCCCATATGTAGCTATCGAGTGCTTGAAATGTGTCTGCTGCAGCTGGAAACACACAAAAAAATCATTTAAATTTTTACTTACACAGCCTTATCTGGACAATAGCTACCATGCTAAACAAGGAAAATCCAGAATGTCTGAACATGAACGACAGTTTTTGTGCCAAGTCATAGTCATGAAAAAGAAGTCAGACAAAATTGGAAAGCAAAAGAAGTATTGGGCACAAAGAACATAATTATCTAGGCTTGAAGACAGATAGTACCAAGCATAATTATAACTGCTGAGCCTCTGGGATGAGTGATATGATCCCCATTCATAAATTGAGGAGTATGTGGTGCAGAAATTGCCATATTTGTAAGAAAACTGAAACCTTAAACTGACTCTAGAGTTTGTGCTTTTTCTCATGTGTTCCAAATGGGATCTCTGACAGTAAGAGCATGAAACCAAAGCAACCCTGAGCATCTGATGTCTTCACATAGCCTTATTCTCAGGTCCTCTTACCTCTTTCATGCATAACTAGGTTAAGAGTTATGTAATGGGAACTACTTTCCAACCAAATTCTTCAGCTTCTCACAGTGAAGAGCTACCATGAGCAGAGTACTCCAATGTTGCAGATGCTAGATAAAGAAGAGATAAAGGTACAATTACAAATGATGAAAAATGTGTTGGGAGTGTGTCCTTCCTGCTAACTGTGGAGCCTGGGGTCATTGCTCAAAGATCCTGCAGTTAAGTACAAACACAGCAAGGCTGTGCTTCTAAATCCCCCACATTCTCTTACTCTGGAGAGCTGGCCACTCCTTGACACACAAGGACCCTGATGATGGAGTAATAGGCATTCACAGAAGTAGCTCCCGGGCACACCATTCTTATTCTGTGCTATGACAACAGCGTTTACTGCTGTATGAACCCATCTTGTGCCTGATTTCCCTAAGAAGCACCCTGGTTTCTCTTTGACACTGTAACAGGTGAGAGAAGTAGGACCAGCGGGCATGGCTCAGAAAATTGAGATAAAAAAACAGAGGTCTTTTTTGTGTGAAACAACCACAGAAGAAAAAGTGGAAGTCGGAGGTTTCGCAGCTTCTCTTTTCCCTTGGAAAGTTTCTCTTCCTAGCAGCCTCTGTCTGAGCTCCTCTCACAAGTGACTTTGAGCCACCTATACTATTAGCAGTCTGTGCACACTACAAAGCACACACCAAGTAGAGACTTCGCAATAAACTGCTGCTGTACAGTGATGGCTTTTATACGAAAGTGACGTGCACAACCCGTGGGAGTGCAGCAGCAAAATGGTCAGTTTTCCTTCTTTTAAAGTTCTGTGTTTAGAACTATACTTGTAAATTAACTATGGGAGCCATTAAACAGCAGCCGAGCCTATAGGTTTGACCCATGGTAGGCTTGAGATGCTCCCAGCAGTCAATCTCACTTCAGGAAGTCAGTGCTTACTAAAGACCAGGCTTGATGGATGAGGGTTTTTGCTCTGACCCAACCTAAGCCATCTGTCAAACAAAAGCAGAGGAAGCAGGAGAAGTAGGCTTCAGGGTTCTGTGTCCTGTATAAAAGCAGCCTGTAGCCACATATCTTCTAAGGATATTTATTGAAAACAGGATTCTCCAAGCAGTGCTGCAAAGCTCCTTGGTCATGAACTTAAGGAATTCTGAAACTGTCCTTATTGTGTATAAGGAAAAGGCTGGCTTTCCCAGATCATCCTCACTGGCGGTCCATGACAAAGACTTGAGTAAATTTGTTACTGAATCCTCAGTTTCTCACATGGCTACTTCCAATGGCTGTTCACCATGCCTCCTTCCCCAACTAGCGTTCAGTCAAGTGCAATAAACATGTAGGAAGCCTTTCTTGTATATAGCATCGTTCTAAGGGCTGAAAATAGAGGAGGAGGACAGGCTGGCCCGTTATTATCTATTGTCAAACAAAGGGTACTCAGTAAATGTTACCTGGATTGAACAGCTGCCTGAGTGATCCAACAGGATCAGGCTCAGAACCATACATCAGTTTAAACAGTCGTCTCCCATCAACTGAATCCAAAAAACAAATTAAGATCCATATGTTCCTCGGTCAAAAATAACCTAAGTTGAGAATGCACTTACCACGCCTAACTTACCAGATCAGATCAGCCACACAGCACTCACGCTTGCTTACCCTGTGACCATGGACGGCAGTCTAGCTCTGCCCCTTCTGCTGCCTGGCATCCTGTTACTGCATGTTTCAGGCCTGTGAAAAGGTTAAAATTCAAATTTTAAAGTGTGATTTCTGCTGGGATGGATATTACTTTTGGCTTCTTTTTATAAAGTCAAAAAATTTCTAAGTCAAACCCTACTAAGTGGGGGGCCTCTGAATATCTGAAGGATACGAATCATGCACGCACTTAAGTTTCATAACCGTTCTAGTGTGGCAAGCTGCCCTAACACACCCACGCTGTTGCATATCTCCCTCTATCCTCTCCCTGCTCTTTTCCCAGCAGTGAACGCTGAGATTAAGACTTCCCCTTTACGACACACAGACACACAGGGTTATGTGGGATTTGAACCGTGTCCTTCATTAACGTCACGTTTTCTGCAGCTGGGCCTACTCATGTTATGTGCCAAAACAGTCCCCCTCATGCTACCCCAACCTTGTTGCCTCTTCCTCACTTTAACCTAGAATTGCCCTTCTACATTATACATTGTTTCCTTCTGTATTTCCTGACTTTGTCAGAGGGCCTGTGAATTAACATCATGGAGGAGACGAGGGACTTTTGTCCCCCTCCTTTGGCACTTTTGTCTATAAATCATGCTATTTTTATGTTTGCCCCTAATTGTCAAAGGATACTGTCCTTGTCGCTGGAAAATAAGGATGAATGGTCATACAGTAGCACAACACAGCCAATCACGAATGTTCAGGGAAACAAAAACTAGCAGCAAGATGAATGTCCTGGAAGCAAGCGGAACAAAGAGAGGTGGCGGTGAGCACGGATCAATGATTGCTTCAGCGAGGCAGCCAGTGCCTGTGCGCATAAATGCTCAGCATGCTTCAGAGGGAGAACTGGAAATAAGTTTATACCTGAGGCAAAACACACTGTCAGACCCAACTCAAGGCCCAGGAGGAGAACGGGGGAAGGAAGTCGGAAGTGATCGGCAGGGCCTGCCTGGTACTGACTGCATCCCAGCCACTCTGCCATGCCTCTCAAGAGACACGGGCCTCCCGAGCACAGGCCAGTGAGTACGCACAGCCTCTCTTATTGTTCTCTCCCTGAGCCTTCCATGTTCCAGTCTAAATCAGGTGATCACAGATCAAGCAGATGTGCCAAGACTCAGACTTCATTGACACCTGTGACCCACAAAGAAGCTGGTGCGTTTCTTTTGTAATTAGTTCACAGGACAGAGAGGTGAACAGCTCCCCATCCTGCCCCTGGCTGTAGCTGCCAACATTTAGCTTGTTTTGAAGCCTGAGCAACTTTGATGTTTCCTGAGCACAGACAGGTGCTTCGTTAGAGCACCACAGACTATACCAACTACAGGTTTCCCTGGGGTGAGCTGGAGATGCTCCAAGCTGGGATATCACACACACACACACACACACACACACACACACAAGCAGGAAGTAACTGTCATTTTCCCAAGGTACAATCTTGAAATTGTTGTGTCTGAGCAGGGAGGGGAGTTGCTTCATCAGAGATGTGTTTTCTAGAGATGGGTATGTTTCTAGACATTCTAGGTCCAGTGGGCTGCTATCCACATCCAAGGACTGCAGCAAACTGAACTTCCAAGTGAGATGGCCAGGCACTTCTTCCAACGAAGGCAGAGGAATTGAAGCAAATTCAGACACAGTGCAAAGGAAGAAAAAAAGGAGAGAAAAAAAAAAAGCTGTGCTCCTACTAAAAGCACCGGAAAAACCTAATTTGGGGGAAACTGTCTTATTAGAGTTAGAATTACTTTAGTTGAACTAGATTAAAACAGAGATAGTTATCAGGAAAGGGGGGAAAGAATGTTCTCAAATTACTGATGCATTCCAGGCTTTGCTCAGAACAGAATCAATAAAAAGAATTGCATCGATTCAACATTTCCCTTTATTTCATATGATAATTTCTGGTTCATTTATTTATTCATTCTTTCCACAAGGATTTATTTTAATTGTGTTAGGCCCTTAGGATGTAGTAATAAATAAGACATGTGTGGTTTGTTTTCTTTTATTCCTAGTCTGTTAGACATAAAATACTGTGCGATTTTTAATAAAAGAGTATGCACAGAAAGAAATACAGATAAGTACATGGGAAGGACAGTATGACTTACTGAGGGTAATGTAGATGCCTTCCCCAAAAAGAGTTATCATTAGGACATTATCCTGTGGTCAACTAACAGCCTGAAAGCTCAGGGATTTAGAAAGACATATGTTTAATTCCTGGTAACTTTAGGTATTCTTGTGGCTCAGAAGAGGCCCCTGCATATGTCTACTGAGGACATGGGCTGATGAAGCAAGGTCCATTAATACCAATGGTATCAAATGCTAAGACAGAATGATAAAATGGTCTCTCTGGTTCTAGCATTGCCAGTGAGAACTTTCCCAACAGAATGTCATACCTGACTGTGCACACATCTCATCGGAGAGGACTAATCATGTGGTCCCACCAAGCTAGGCAGTACAGTCCTCCCAGGAGCTCAGTAATAACCAGAATAGTAATGACTCTGTTGGGTTCTGACATCTGGCTACTAGTTAGTCCCATAGAGAGAAGGAAGGAATTAGGAGCTTGAAAAAAAAGAACTTGAAAGCAAAATATTTGTGAATTGCTTCCTGGGTTGCAGTTCTCATCTGTAAATTCAAGTTTACACCCACCCTTAGTTCAAACTGTAAGTTCCTAGCTCAGAGCCTGGCATGAAACAGGTGCTCAATTCACCTTTATAAATAAGGAAACCAAGATTACATTCCAGGTCAAATATAATGGATCTAAGACACAGAGATATCTGCAAAACTTGCTTATAGACTCTTAACCACTTTCAGGCCAGAGCAGGTTTTACTCAAAAATTTCTAAATTTCCTTAATCCCACTTCCAGCCATATAGAACTGACCCTTCCTTCCTCCCTTTCTCCAAACACGTTTCCTAAAGCCAGCTTTGTAACATTGTAATCCCTTTTCTTTTGAATGCGTTTGTCACAGTTATCTATTAGTAGATGCTAAGGGCAGAGTTGGATCTTATTTATCTCTGTACCGAAACATGAGCCAGTGCCCAAGACATGGTAGGTGTTCAGTAACTATCTTTTGAGTAAACAAATCAATCGGAATTTCAAATTGTCAATAGAAGGCGAGTTGAACGGCAGCAGAAGCATGGGAAACCCAGGTGGGTTACATCTTATCTAATGGAGCAAAACAGTAGGATGAACACGCTGTTTCAGCACCGGTGTCCATTAGGGAGAAATGAATGCTGCAAGTTATCATGGCCTGGTTTGAAGTGGGCTTAATTTATCCTTTAATAGCCTGTGGACTATATACAACACTTGGGACAGATCATTCTCGTAGCTTAACCTTCTGCTCTTTCCAACACACTGTTTTATTTCCTCTTCTGTTTGCTTAGATGCGCCATCCCTGACAGAAGTCAGCCAGCAAAAACCGTCTTCTTCCAAGGTGGGTAACAATAGCACTTACATAGCATTCAGGCATCATGATTTCATGCCCCCTGTTACACCACCCAGAAAAACAACTTTTGTGTTGCCCACCCATAAATGACGACTTGTTGTCATTGTCAGTCAGAGGAAGAGGGGTCCATGTATTTTATTCTTCACATCTCTTTGGGGTTTGATACTACAGAATGGCTGAGATACTATGCAGTCTCCTCTCTCTCTTTTCTCTCTCTCCCTCTCTCTCTCTCTCTCTCTCTCTCTCTCTCTCTCTCTCTCTCTCTCTTTCTCTCTCCTTCTTTGACCTCAGTAACTGCCTGAAACAGCAAGGCTTCAGGCAAGTATCCAGAGTTATGACTACAGAAATCCACACAGAATGTCAATTTCCACACATTCAAGGTGAACAGGCTGTTCTAATTTTCAGGAATCATGCAAGCTCCGAGGATAGCTGCCCCTGTAGTGGCAGACATAGTCCGTTACTGTCAGCACAGTTGCTCAAATGATGGCTTGTGAGCTACAATTTTCCATGCCATTAATGCATTACTTGCACAAAAATATAGCTAGTAATCCTGGGGCCACATTGAAGGTAACAGAGTGAAGCCTAGAAACTTCACTGTGAAGGCCATGGAAGGTAAACACTGGGACCCTGGTGACTAAGTCTACACAGAAGCCAAAATTACTTACATGTTTACCACAGCTATGCTTCTTATTGTAATGAGGCCCCTGACAGCTTGAAGGATTTTTGCATTACTGCCCTTTAGTGGAATGAGAAGGATGGCAGCATCAACTTTCAGTGTCTTTACTAATGACCCATGAACAATGGTTTCCCGTACATGAGCCTCAAGAGTACGTGACTCACTTTGAAATGGATACTTGCAAGTTTCTGCAAATGCTAGACACCAAAAAGCCCAAGGCATGCTAAGTTTCTGTCGTGAGCTCTGTGCCATATCGATGGCTAACATTTACTTTCCAGTTGCGCTGCCTAGATTCAAATCTCTGCTCCTTCTGTTTCTACTTCCAAGGCTTCAAACAAGTTACTCTTTCAAAGCCTCAGTTTGTTCACCTTAAAAATAGAGATAAATAACAGCAGTTGAGCATAGTAAGAGGCTAAATGAGAAACCCAACGTATAGTACCAGATTCGGTAAATTGTATTTAGTTTCATTACCTTCTTCATAGGGCTTCACAAGACAGAAGACAAAAGCAGAAGTTGCCGGAAGAGAGATTTTAAGACACAGATTTCCAAGTACTGGAATACTGCCCTAGAAGAAGGCATGACTCCAATAAGCACTTACTGTGAAGCTGCTACATACGAGACCCTCTGCTCCAGGTGGAACAGTTGTCTGATAATGAAGACAGGCATTGCTCAGTGAGAGCCAAGGCACACTGCATTCCCCACTGCAGGATACTCAATGCAACCTGGGCAACTCTTCCAGGGAGACTTGTAATCAGATTTCAAGGCTAAATAATCAGCTTGCACCTACACAAATCAACCCGGTGTGGGCCAGTTAATTCTGAGAGGTACCTGAATTAATAAAGAAGGATAAAGGTAAGGGGAAGGGGAACAGCGGGAAAATTATATAATTGCCTATTCTGATTTATTTGAAAGCTTCACCTGAAGAAATATACATCATAATTAAGGCCTCTGGGTTCCATTAGAGAAAACTCTGGAACAGCTCAATTGCCTCTCAACCCCCATCACTCTGAGTGTTTCTTTTTGCCGTTACCATTATTATTTATTTATTTTGCTGTTTCTGTGGCTT